>NW_025727758.1:861471-1461471 GCF_021461385.2 Schistocerca piceifrons
TTAGAAGGAGAAGTCATACACCCATAGTATTTCATAGCGACGCAATTTCTGTGTCAATTCGTTAATGTGAGGGAGCGAGGGATGCAGTAAAGAAGGACTAGTGCATCGGAAAGGAGATACTCGTATCCCAATAGAAAATCCTGTCGCTTCCATAGGAACGTTGCTCGAGTTAGAAGGAGAAGTCATACAACTCATAGTATTTCACAGCGACGAAAATTCTGTGTTAATTCGTTAATGTGACTGTGCGAGGGATGCAGTAAAGAAGGAATAGTGCATTGGAAAGAAGATACTCGTGTCCCAAAAGAAAATCTTGTCGTTTCCATATAAAAGTTACTCGATTTAGAAGGAGAAGTCATACACCCATAGATTTTCATAGCGACGCAATTTCTGTGTCAATTCGTTAATGTGAGGGGAGCGAGGGATGCAGTAAAGAAGGACTAGTGCATCGGAAAGAAGATACTCGTGTCCCAAAAGAAAATCTTGTCGTTTCCATAGAATTGTTACTCGATTTAGAAGGAGAAGCCATACACCCATAGTATTTCATAGCGACGCAATTTCTGTGTCAATTCGTTAATGTGAGGGAGCGAGGGATGCAGTAAAGAAGGACTAGTGCATCGGAAAGGAGATACTCGTGCCCCAATAGAAAATCCTGTCGCTTCCATAGGAACGTTGCTCGAGTTAGAAGGAGAAGTCATACATCCCATAGTATTTCATAGCGACGAAATTTCTGTGTTAATTCGTTAATGTGACTGGGCGAGGGATGCAGTAAAGAAGGAATAGTGCATTGGAACGAAGATACTCGTGTCCCAAAAGAAAATCTTGTTGTTTCCATAGAAAAGTTACTCGATTTAGAAGGAGAAGTCATACACCCATAGAATTTCATAGCGACGCAATTTCTGTGTTAATTCGTTAATGTGAGGGAGCGAGGGATGCAGTAAAGAAGGACTAGTGCATCGGAAAGAAGATACTCGTGTCCCAAAAGAAAATCTTGTCGTTTCCATAGAAAAGTTACTCGATTTAGAAGGAGAAGTCATACACCCATAGTATTTCATAGCGACGCAATTTCTGTGTCAATTCGTTAATGTGAGGGAGCGAGGGATGCAGTAAAGAAGGACTAGTGCATTGGAAAGAGGATACTCGTGTCCCAAAAGAAAATCCTGTCGTTTCCATAGAAAAGTTACTCGATTTAGAAGGAGAAGTCATACAACCCATAGTATTTCATAGCGACGCAATTTCTGTGTTAATTCGTTAATGTGAGGGAGCGAAGGATGCAGTAAAGAAGGAATAGTGCATCGTAAAGGAGATACTCGTGTCCCAAAAGAAAATCTTGTCGTTTCCATAGAAAAGTTACTCGATTTAGAAGGAGAAGTCATACACCCATAGTATTTCATAGCGACGCAATTTCTGTGTCAATTCGTTAATGTGAGGGAGCGAAGGATGCAGTAAAGAAGGAATAGTGCATCGGAAAGAAGATACTCGTGTCCCAAAAGAAAATCTTGTCGTTTCCATAGAAAAGTTACTCGATTTAGAAGGAGAGGTCATACACCCATAGAATTTCATAGCGACGCAATTTCTGTGTTAATTCGTTAATGTGAGGGAGCGAGGGATGCAGTAAAGAAGGACTAGTGCATCGGTAAGGAGATACTCGTATCCCAAAAGAAAATCCTGTCGTTTCCATAGGAACGTTGCTGGAGTTAGAAGGAGAAGTCATACAACCCATTGTATTCCATAGAGACGCAATTTCTGTGTTAATTCGTTAATGTGAGGGAGCGAAGGATGCAGTAAAGAAGGAATAGTGCATCGGAAAGGAGATACTCGTGTCCCAAAAGAAAATCTTGTCGTTTCCATAGAAAAGTTACTCGATTTAGAAGGAGAAGTCATACACCCATAGTATTTCATAGCGACGCAATTTCTGTGTCAATTCGTTAATGTGAGGGAGCGAGGGATGCAGTAAAGAAGGACTAGTGCATCGGAAAGGAGATACTCGTATCCCATTAGAAAATCCTGTCGCTTCCATAGGAACGTCGCTCGAGTTAGAAGGAGAAGTCATACAACCCATAGTATTTCATAGCGACGCAATTTCTGTGTTAATTCGTTAATGTGAGGGAGCGAGGGATGCAGTAAAGAAAGACTAGTGCATCGGAAAGGAGATACTCGTATCCCAAAAGAAAATCCTGTCGTTTCCATAGAAAAGTTACTCGATTTAGAAGGAGAAGTCATACAACCCATAGTATTTCATAGCGACGCAATTTCTGTGTTAATTCGTTAATGTGAGGGAGCGAAGGATGCAGTAAAGAAGGAATAGTGTATCGGAAAGGAGATACTCGTATCCCAAAAGAAAATCCTGTCGTTTCAATAGAAAAGTTACTCGATTTCGAAGGAGAAGTCTAACAACCCATAGTAATTCATAGCGACGCAATTTCTGTGTTAATTCGTTAATGTGAGGGAGCGAGGGATGCTGTAAAGAGGGGAATAGAGTATCGGAAAGGAGATACTCGTATCCCAAAAGAAAATCCTGTCGTTTCCATAGAAGCGCTGCTCGTGTTAGTAGGAGAAGTCATAGAACCCATAGTATTTCATAGCGATGTAGTTTGAGTGTTAATTCGTTAATGTGAGGGGAGCGAGGGATGCAGTAAAAAAGGAATAGTGCATCGGAAAGGAGATACTCGTATCCCAAAAGAAAATCCTGTCGTTTCCATAGAAACGCTGCTCGAGTTAGTAGGAGAAGTCATAGAACACATAGTATTTCATAGCGACGTAGTTTGAGTGTTAATTCGTCAATGTGAGGGAGCGAGGGATGCAGTAAAGAAGGAATAGTGCATCGGAAAGGAGATACTCGTATCCCAAAAGAAAATCCTGTCGTTTATATAGAAAAGTTACTCGATTTAGAAGGAGAGGTCATACAACCCATAGTATTTCATAGCGACGCAATTTCTGTGTTAATTCGTTAATGTGAGGGAGCGAGGGATGCAGTAAAGAAGGACTAGTACATCGGGAAAGGAGATACTCGCATCCCAAAAGAAAATGCTGTAGTTTCCATAGAAACGCTGCTCGAGTTAGTAGGAGAAGTCATAGAACACATAGTATTTCATAGCGACGTAGTTTGAGTGTTAATTCGTCAATGTGAGGGAGCGAGGGATGCAGTAAAGAAGGAATAGTGCATCGGAAAGTCGATACTCGTATCCCAAAAGAAAATCCTGTCGTTTATATAGAAAAGTTACTCGATTTAGAAGGAGAGGTCATACAACCCATAGTATTTCATAGCGACGCAATTTCTGTGTTAATTCGTAAATGTGAGGGAGCAAGGGATGCAGTAAAGAAGGAATAGTGCATCGGAAATTAGATACTCGTATCCCAAAAGAAAATCCTGTCGTTTCCATAGGAACGTTGCTCGAGTTAGAATGAGAAGTCATACAACCCATAGTATTTCATAGCGACGCAATTTCTGTGTTAATTCGTTAATGTGAGGGAGCGAGGGATGCAGTAAAGAAGGATAGTGTATCGGAAAGGAGATACTCGTATCCCAAAAGAAAATCCTATCGTTTCCATAGAAGCGCTGCTCGAGTTAGTAGGAGAAGTCATAGAACCCATAGTATTTCATAGCGACGTAGTTTGAATGTTAATTCGTTAATGTGAGGGAGCGAGGGATGCAGTAAAGAAGGAATAGTGCATTGGAAAGCAGATACTCGTATCCCAAAAGAAAATCTTGTCGTTTCCATAGAAAAGTTGCTCAATTTAGAAGGAGAAGTCATGCAAACCCATAATATTTCATAGCGTCGCAATTTCTGTGTTAATTCGTTAATGTGAGGGAGCGAGGGATGCAGTAAAGAAGGACTAGTGAATCGGAAAGGAGATACTCGTATTCCAAAAGAAAATCCTGTCGCTTCCATAGGAACGTTGCTCGAGTTAGAAGGAGAAGTCATACAACCGATAGTATTTCATAGCGACGCAATTTCTGTGTTAATTCGTTAATGTGAGGGAGCGAGTAATGCAGTAAAGAAGGAATAGTGCATTGGAAAGGAGATACTCGTATCCCAAAAGAAAATCCTGTCGTTTCCACAGAAAAGTTACTCGATTTCGAAGGAGAAGTCTAACAACCCATAGTATTTCATAACGACGTAGTTTCAGTGTTAATTCGTCAATGTGAGGAAGCGAGGGATGCAGTAAAGAAGGAATAGTGCATCGGAAAGGAGATACTCGTATCCCAAAAGAAAATCCTGTCGATCCATAGAAAAGATACTCGATTTAGAAGGAGAAGTCATACAACCCATAGTGTTTCATTGCCACGCAATTTCTGTGTTAATTCGTTAATGTGAGGGAGCGAGGGATGCAGTAAAGAAGGAATAGTGCATCGGAAAGGAGATACTCGTATCCCAAAAGAAAATACTGTCGTTTCCATAGAAACGTTGCTCGAGTTATAAGGAGAAGTCATACAACCCATAGTATTTCATAGCGAAGCTATTTCTGTGTTAATTCGTTAATGTGAAGGAGCGAGGGATGCAATAAAGATGGAATAGTCTATCGGAAAGGAGATACTCGTATCCCAAAAGAAAATCCTGTCGTTTCCATAGAAACGCTGCTCGAGTTAGTAGGAGAAGTCATAAAACCCATAGTATTTCATAGCGACGTAGTTTGAGTGTTAATTCGTCAATGTGAGGGAGCGAGGGATGCAGTAAAGAAGGAATAGTGCATCGGAAAGGAGATACTCGTATCCCAAAAGAAAATCCTGTCGATCCATAGAAAAGATACTCGATTTAGAAGGAGAAGTCATACAACCCATAGTATTTCATAGCGACGCAATTTCTGTGTTAATTCGTTAATGTGAGGGAGCGAGGGATGCAGTAAAGAAAGGAATAGTGCATCGGAAAGGAGATACTCGTATCCCAAAAGAAAATCCTGTCGTTTCCATAGAAACGTTGCTCGAGTTAGAAGGAGAAGTCATACATCCATAGTATTTCGTAGCGACGCAATTTCTGTGTTAATTCGTTAATGTGAGAGAGGGAGGGATGCAGTAAAGAAGGAATAGTGCATCGGAAAGGAGATACTCGTATCCCAAAAGAAAATCCTGTCGTTTCCATAGAAACACTGCTCGAGTTAGTAGGACAAGTCATAGAAACCATAGTATTTCATAGCGACGTAGTTTGAGTGTTAATTCGTTAATGTGAGGGAGCGAGGGATGCAGTAAAGAAGGAATAGGGCATCGGAAAGGAGATACTCGTACCCCAAAAGAAAATCTTGTTGTTTCCATAGAAAAGTTACTCGATTTAGAAGGAGAAGTCATACACCCATAGAATTTCATAGCGACGCAATTTCTGTGTTAATTCGTTAATGTGAGGGAGCGAGGGATGCAGTAAAGAAGGACTAGTGCATCGGAAAGAAGATACTCGTGTCCCAAAAGAAAATCTTGTCGTTTCCATAGAAAAGTTACTCGATTTAGAAGGAGAAGTCATACACCCATAGTATTTCATAGCGACGCAATTTCTGTGTCAATTCGTTAATGTGAGGGAGCGAGGGATGCAGTAAAGAAGGACTAGTGCATTGGAAAGAGGATACTCGTGTCCCAAAAGAAAATCCTGTCGTTTCCATAGAAAAGTTACTCGATTTAGAAGGAGAAGTCATACAACCCATAGTATTTCATAGCGACGCAATTTCTGTGTTAATTCGTTAATGTGAGGGAGCGAAGGATGCAGTAAAGAAGGAATAGTGCATCGTAAAGGAGATACTCGTGTCCCAAAAGAAAATCTTGTCGTTTCCATAGAAAAGTTACTCGATTTAGAAGGAGAAGTCATACACCCGTAGTATTTCATAGCGACGCAATTTCTGTGTCAATTCGTTAATGTGAGGGAGCGAAGGATGCAGTAAAGAAGGAATAGTGCATCGGAAAGAAGATACTCGTGTCCCAAAAGAAAATCTTGTCGTTTCCATAGAAAAGTTACTCGATTTAGAAGGAGAGGTCATACACCCATAGAATTTCATAGCGACGCAATTTCTGTGTTAATTCGTTAATGTGAGGGAGCGAGGGATGCAGTAAAGAAGGACTAGTGCATCGGTAAGGAGATACTCGTATCCCAAAAGAAAATCCTGTCGTTTCCATAGGAACGTTGCTGGATTTAGAAGGAGAAGTCATACAACCCATTGTATTCCATAGAGACGCAATTTCTGTGTTAATTCGTTAATGTGAGGGAGCGAAGGATGCAGTAAAGAAGGAATAGTGCATCGGAAAGGAGATACTCGTGTCCCAAAAGAAAATCTTGTCGTTTCCATAGAAAAGTTACTCGATTTAGAAGGAGAAGTCATACACCCATAGTATTTCATAGCGACGCAATTTCTGTGTCAATTCGTTAATGTGAGGGAGCGAGGGATGCAGTAAAGAAGGACTAGTGCATCGGAAAGGAGATACTCGTATCCCATTAGAAAATCCTGTCGCTTCCATAGGAACGTTGCTCGAGTTAGAAGGAGAAGTCATACAACCCATAGTATTTCATAGCGACGCAATTTCTGTGTTAATTCGTTAATGTGAGGGAGCGAGGGATGCAGTAAAGAAAGACTAGTGCATCGGAAAGGAGATACTCGTATCCCAAAAGAAAATCCTGTCGTTTCCATAGAAAAGTTACTCGATTTAGAAGGAGAAGTCATACAACCCATAGTATTTCATAGCGACGCAATTTCTGTGTTAATTCGTTAATGTGAGGGAGCGAAGGATGCAGTAAAGAAGGAATAGTGTATCGGAAAGGAGATACTCGTATCCCAAAAGAAAATCCTGTCGTTTCCATAGAAAAGTTACTCGATTTCGAAGGAGAAGTCTAACAACCCATAGTAATTCATAGCGACGCAATTTCTGTGTTAATTCGTTAATGTGAGGGAGCGAGGGATGCAGTAAAGAGGGAATAGAGTATCGGAAAGGAGATACTCGTATCCCAAAAGAAAATCCTGTCGTTTCCATAGAAGCGCTGCTCGTGTTAGTAGGAGAAGTCATAGAACCCATAGTATTTCATAGCGATGTAGTTTGAGTGTTAATTCGTTAATGTGAGGGAGCGAGGGATGCAGTAAAAAAGGAATAGTGCATCGGAAAGGAGATACTCGTATCCCAAAAGAAAATCCTGTCGTTTCCATAGAAACGCTGCTCGAGTTAGTAGGAGAAGTCATAGAACACATAGTATTTCTTAGCGACGTAGTTTGAGTGTTAATTCGTCAATGTGAGGGAGCGAGGGATGCAGTAAAGAAGGAATAGTGCATCGGAAAGGAGATACTCGTATCCCAAAAGAAAATCCTGTCGTTTATATAGAAAAGTTACTCGATTTAGAAGGAGAGGTCATACAACCCATAGTATTTCATAGCGACGCAATTTCTGTGTTAATTCGTTAATGTGAGGGAGCGAGGGATGCAGTAAAGAAGGACTAGTGCATCGGAAAGGAGATACTCGCATCCCAAAAGAAAATGCTGTAGTTTCCATAGAAACGCTGCTCGAGTTAGTAGGAGAAGTCATAGAACACATAGTATTTCATAGCGACGTAGTTTGAGTGTTAATTCGTCAATGTGAGGGAGCGAGGGATGCAGTAAAGAAGGAATAGTGCATCGGAAAGTCGATACTCGTATCCCAAAAGAAAATCCTGTCGTTTATATAGAAAAGTTACTCGATTTAGAAGGAGAGGTCATACAACCCATAGTATTTCATAGCGACGCAATTTCTGTGTTAATTCGTAAATGTGAGGGAGCAAGGGATGCAGTAAAGAAGGAATAGTGCATCGGAAAGGAGATACTCGTATCCCAAAAGAAAATCCTGTCGTTTCCATAGGAACGTTGCTCGAGTTAGAATGAGAAGTCATACAACCCATAGTATTTCATAGCGACGCAATTTCTGTGTTAATTCGTTAATGTGAGGGAGCGAGGGATGCAGTAAAGAAGGATAGTGTATCGGAAAGGAGATACTCGTATCCCAAAAGAAAATCCTATCGTTTCCATAGAAGCGCTGCTCGAGTTAGTAGGAGAAGTCATAGAACCCATAGTATTTCATAGCGACGTAGTTTGAATGTTAATTCGTTAATGTGAGGGAGCGAGGGATGCAGTAAAGAAGGAATAGTGCATTGGAAAGCAGATACTCGTATCCCAAAAGAAAATCTTGTCGTTTCCATAGAAAAGTTGCTCAATTTAGAAGGAGAAGTCATGCAAACCCATAATATTTCATAGCGTCGCAATTTCTGTGTTAATTCGTTAATGTGAGGGAGCGAGGGATGCAGTAAAGAAGGACTAGTGAATCGGAAAGGAGATACTCGTATCCCAAAAGAAAATCCTGTCGCTTCCATAGGAACGTTGCTCGAGTTAGAAGGAGAAGTCATGCAACCGATAGTATTTCATAGCGTCGCAATTTCTGTGTTAATTCGTTAATGTGAGGGAGCGAGTAATGCAGTAAAGAAGGAATAGTGCATTGGAAAGGAGATACTCGTATCCGAAAAGAAAATCCTGTCGTTTCCACAGAAAAGTTACTCGATTTCGAAGGAGAAGTCTAACAACCCATAGTATTTCATAACGACGTAGTTTCAGTGTTAATTCGTCAATGTGAGGAAGCGAGGGATGCAGTAAAGAAGGAATAGTGCATCGGAAAGGAGATACTCGTATCCCAAAAGAAAATCCTGTCGATCCATAGAAAAGATACTCGATTTAGAAGGAGAAGTCATACAACCCATAGTGTTTCATTGCCACGCAATTTCTGTGTTAATTCGTTAATGTGAGGGAGCGAGGGATGCAGTAAAGAAGGAATAGTGCATCGGAAAGGAGATACTCGTATCCCAAAAGAAAATACTGTCGTTTCCATAGAAACGTTGCTCGAGTTATAAGGAGAAGTCATACAACCCATAGTATTTCATAGCGAAGCTATTTCTGTGTTAATTCGTTAATGTGAAGGAGCGAGGGATGCAATAAAGATGGAATAGTCTATCGGAAAGGAGATACTCGTATCCCAAAAGAAAATCCTGTCGTTTCCATAGAAACGCTGCTCGAGTTAGTAGGAGAAGTCATAAAACCCATAGTATTTCATAGCGACGTAGTTTGAGTGTTAATTCGTCAATGTGAGGGAGCGAGGGATGCAGTAAAGAAGGAATAGTGCATCGGAAAGGAGATACTCGTATCCCAAAAGAAAATCCTGTCGATCCATAGAAAAGATACTCGATTTAGAAGGAGAAGTCATACAACCCATAGTATTTCATAGCGACGCAATTTCTGTGTTAATTCGTTAATGTGAGGGAGCGAGGGATGCAGTAAAGAAAGGAATAGTGCATCGGAAAGGAGATACTCGTATCCCAAAAGAAAATCCTGTCGTTTCCATAGAAACGTTGCTCGAGTTAGAAGGAGAAGTCATACATCCATAGTATTTCGTAGCGACGCAATTTCTGTGTTAATTCGTTAATGTGAGAGAGGGAGGGATGCAGTAAAGAAGGAATAGTGCATCGGAAAGGAGATACTCGTATCCCAAAAGAAAATCCTGTCGTTTCCATAGAAACACTGCTCGAGTTAGTAGGACAAGTCATAGAAACCATAGTATTTCATAGCGACGTAGTTTGAGTGTTAATTCGTTAATGTGAGGGAGCGAGGGATGCAGTAAAGAAGGAATAGGGCATCGGAAAGGAGATACTCGTACCCCAAAAGAAAATCCTGTCGTTTCCATAGAAAAGTTACTCGATTTAGAAGGATAGGTCATACAACCCATAGTATTTCATAGCGACGCAATTTCTGTGTTAATTCGTTAATGTGTGGGAGCGAGGGATGCAGTAAAGAAGGAGTAGTGTATCGGAAAGGAGATACTCGTATCCCAAAAGAAAATCCTGTCGATCCATAGACAGGATACTCGATTTAGAAGGAGAAGTCATACAACCCATAGTATTTCATAGCCACGCAATTTCTGTGTTAATTCGTTATAGTGAGGGAGAGAGGGATGCAGTAAAGAAGGAATAGTGCATCGGAAAGGAGATACTCGTATCCCAAAAGAAAATCCTGTCGTTTACATAGAAACGTTGCTCGAGTTAGAAGGAGAAGTCATACAACCCATAGTATTTCATAGCGACGCAATTTCTGTGTTAATTCGTTAATGTGAGGGAGCGAGGGATGCAGTAAAGAAGGAATAGTGTATCGGAAAGGAGATACTCGTATCCCAAAAGAAAATCCTGTCGTTTCCATAGAAGCGCTGCTCGAGTTAGTAGGAGAAGTCATAGAACCCATAGTATTTCATAGCGACGTAGTGTTAATGTGTTAATTCGTCAATGTGAGGGAGCGAGGGATGCAGTAAAGAAGGAATAGTGCATCGGAAAGGAGATACTCGTATCCCAAAAGAAAATCCTGTCGATCTATAGAAAAGATACTCGATTTAGAAGGAGAAGTCATACAACCCATAGTATTTCATAGCGACGCAATTTCTGTGTTAATTCGATAATGTGAGGGAGCGAGGGATGCAGTAAAGAAGGAATAGTGCATCGGAAAGGAGATACTCGTATCCCAAAAGAAAATCCTGTCGTTTCCATAGAAACGTTGCTCGAGTTAGAAGGAGAAGTCATACAACCCATAGTATTTCATAGCGACGCAATTTCTGTGTTAATTCGTTAATGTGAGGGAGCGACGGATGCAGTAAAGAAAGAATAGTCTATCGGAAAGGAGATACTCGTATCCCAAAAGAAAATCCTGTCGTTTCCATAGAAAAGTTACTCGATTTAGAAGGAGAAGTCATACAACCCATAGTATTTCATAGCAACGCAATTTCTGTGTTAATTCGTTAATGTGTGGGAGCGAGGGATGCAGTAGGGAGGGAATAGTGCATCGGAAAGGAAATACTCGTATTTTAAAAGAAAATCCCGTCGTTTCCATAGAATCGTTGCTCGAGTTAGAAGGAGAAGTCATACAACGCATAGCATTTCATTGTCACGCAATTTCTGTGTTAATTCGTTAATGTAAGGGAGCGAGGGATGCAGTAAAGAAGGAATAGTGCTTCGGAAAGGAGATACTCGTATCCCAAAAGAAAATCCTGTCGTTTCCATAGAAACGCTGCTCGAGTTAGTAGGAGAAGTCATAGAACACATAGTATTTCATAGCGACGTAGTTTGAGTGTTAATTCGTCAATGTGAGGGAGCGAGGGATGCGGCAAAGAAGGAATAGTTCATCGGAAAGGAGATACTCGTATCTCAAAAGACAATCCTGTCGATCCATAGACAGGATACTCGATTTAGAAGGAGAAGTCATACAACCCATAGTATTTCATAGCCACGCAATTTCTGTGTTAATTCGTTATAGTGAGGGAGAGAGGGATGCAGTAAAGAAGGAATAGTGCATCGGAAAGGAGATACTCGTATCCCAAAAGAAAATCCTGTCGTTTACATAGAAACGTTGCTCGAGTTAGAAGGAGAAGTCATACAACCCATAGTATTTCATAGCGACGCAATTTCTGTGTTAATTCGTTAATGTGAGGGAGCGAGGGATGCAGTAAAGAAGGAATAGTGTATCGGAAAGGAGATACTCGTATCCCAAAAGAAAGTCCTGTCGTTTCCATAGAAGCGCTGCTCGAGTTAGTAGGAGAAGTCATAGAACCCATAGTATTTCATAGCGACGTAGTTTTAATGTGTTAATTCGTCTATGTGAGGGAGCGAGGGATGCAGTAAAGAAGGAATAGTGCATCGGAAAGGAGATACTCGTATCCCAAAAGAAAATCCTGTCGATCCATAGAAAAGATACTCGATTTAGAAGGAGAAGTCATACAACCCATAGTATTTCATAGCGACGCAATTTCTGTGTTAATTCGATAATGTGAGGGAGCGAGGGATGCAGTAAAGAAGGAATAGTGCATCGGAAAGGAGATACTCGTATCCCAAAAGAAAATCCTGTCGTTTCCATAGAAACGTTGCTCGAGTTAGAAGGAGAAGTCATACAACCCATAGTATTTCATAGCGACGCAATTTCTGTGTTAATTCGTTAATGTGAGGGAGCGACGGATGCAGTAAAGAAGGAATAGTCTATCAGAAAGGAGATACTCGTATCCCAAGAGAAAATCCTGTCGTTTCCATAGAAAAGTTACTCGATTTAGAAGGAGAAGTCATACAACCCATAGTATTTCATAGCGACGCAATTTCTGTGTTAATTCGTCAATGTGAGGGAGCGAGGGATGCAGTAGAGAAGGAATAGTGCATCGGAAAGGAAATACTCGTATCCCAAAAGAAAATCCTGTCGTTTCCATAGAATCGTTGCTCGAGTTAGAAGGAGAAGTCATACAACGCACAGCATTTCATTGCCACGCAATTTCTGTGTTAATTCGTTAATGTAAGGGAGCGAGGGATGCAGTAAAGAAGGAATAGTGCTTGGGAAAGGAGATACTCGTATCCCAAAAGAAAATCCTGTCGTTTCCATAGAAACGTTGCTCGAGTTAGAAGGAGCAGTCATACAACCCATTGTATTTCATAGCGACGCAATTTCTGTGTTAATTCGTTAATGTGAGGGAGCGAGGGATGCAGTATAGAAGGAATAGTGTATCGGAAAGGAGATACTCGTATCCCAAAAGAAAATCCTGTCGATCCGTAGGAAAGATACTCGATTTAGAAGGAGAAGTCATACAACCCATAGTATTTCATAGCGACGCTATTTCTGTGTTAATTCGTTAATGTGAGGGAGCGAGGGATGCAGTAGAGAAGGAATAGTTCATCGGAAAGGAGATACTCGTATCCCAAAAGAAAATCCTGTCGTTTCCATATAAACGTTGCTTGGGTTAGAAGGAGAAGTCATACAACCCATAGTATTTCATAGCGACGCAATTTCTGTGTTAATTCGTCTATGTGAGGGAGCGAGGGATGCAGTAAAGAAGGAATAGTCTATCGGAAAGGAGATACTCGTATCCCAAAAGAAAATCCTGTCGTTTCCATAGATACGCTGCTCGAGTCAGTAGGAGAAGTCATAGAACCTATAGTATTTCATAGCGACGTAGTTTGAGTGTTAATTCGTCAATGTGAGGGAGCGAGGGATGCAGTAAAGAAGGAATAGTGCATCGGAAAGGAGATACTCGTATCCCAAAAGAAAATCCTGTCGCTTCCATAGAAACGTTGCTCGAGTTAGAAGGAGAAGTCATACAACCCATAGTATTTCATAGCGACGCAATTTCTGTGTTAATTCGTTAATGTGAGGGAGCGAGGGATGCAGTAAAGAAGGAATAGTCTATCGGAAAGGAGATACTCGTATCCCAAAAGAAAATCCTGTCGTTTCCATAGAAACGCTGCTCGAGTTAGTAGGAGAAGTCATAGAACCTATAGTATTTCATAGCGACGTAGTTTCAGTGTTAATTCGTCAATGTGAGGGAGCGAGGGATGCAGTAAAGATGGAATAGTACATCGGAAAGGAGATACTCGTATCCCAAAAGAAAACCCTGTCGATTCCATAGAAACGTTGCTCGAGTTAGATGGAGAAGTCATAGATCCCATAGTATTCCATAGCAATTTTTTGTGTAAAGTCGTTAATGTGAGGGAGCGAGGGATGCAGTAAAGAAGGAATAGTGCATCGGAAAGGAGATACTCGTATCCCAAAAGAAAGTCCTGTCGTGTCCATAGAAACGTTACTCGAATTAGAAGGAGAAGTCATACAACCCATTGTATTTCATAGCGACGCAATTTCTGTGTTAATTCGTTAATGTGAGGGAGCGAGGGATGCAGTAATGAAGGAATAGTGCATCGGAAAGGTGATACTCGTATCCCAAAAGAAAATCCTGTCGTTTCCATAGAAAAGTTACTCGATTTAGAGGGAGAAGTCATACAACCCATAGTATTTCATAGCGACACAATTTCTGTGTTCATTCGTTAATGTGAGGGAGCGAGGGATGCAGTAAGGAAGGAATAGTGTTTCGGAAAGGAGATACTCGCATCCCAAAAGAAAATGCTGTCGTTTCCATAGAAACGCTGATCGAGTTAGTAGGAGAAGTCATAGAACACATAGTATTTCGTAGCGACGTAGTTTGAGTGTTAATTCGTCAATGTGAGGGAGCGAGGGATGCAGTAAAGAAGGAATAGTGCATCGGAAAGGAGATACTCGTATCCCAAAAGAAAATCCTGTCGATCCATAGAAAAGATACTCAATTTAGAAGGAGAAGTCATACAACCCATAGTATTTCATAGCGACGCAATTTCTGTGTTAATACGTTAATGTGAGGGAGCGAGGGAAGCAGTAAAGAAGGAATAGTGTATCGGAAAGGAGATATTCGCATCCCAAAAGAAAATCCTGTCGTTTGCATAGAAGCGCTGCTCGAGTTAGTAGGAGAAGTCATAGAACCCATTGTATTTCATAGCGACGTAGTTTGAGTGTTAATTCGTCAATGTGAGGGAGCGAGGGATGCAGTAAAGAAGGAATTGTGCATCGCAAAGGAGATACTCGTATCCCAAAAGAAAATCCTGTCGATCCATAGAAAAGATACTCGATTTAGAAGGAGAAGTCAGACAACCCATAGTATTTCATAGCGACGCAATTTCTGTGTTAATTCGATAATGTGAGGGAGCGAAGGATGCAGTAAAGAAGGAATAGTGCATCGGAAAGGAGATACTCGTATCCCAAAAGAAAATCCTGTCGTTTCCATAGAAACGTTGCTCGAGTTAGAAGGAGAAGTCATACAACCCATAGTATTTCATAGCGACGCAATTTCTGTGTTAATTCGTTAATGTGAGGGAGTGAGGGATGCAGTAAAGAAGGAATATTCTATCGGAAAGGTGATACTCGTATCCCAAAAGAAAATCCTGTCGTTTCCATAGAAACGCTGCTCGAGTTAGATGGAGAAGTCATAGAACTCATAGTATTTTATAGCGACGTAGTTTCAGTGTTAATTCGTCAATGTGAGGGAGCGAGGGATGCAGTAAAGATGGAATAGTTCATCGGAAAGGAGACACTCGTATCTCAAAAGAAAATCCTGCGATTCCATAGAAACGTTGCTCGAGTTAGATGGAGAAGCCATAGAACCCATAGCATTTCATAGCCACGTAGGTTCAGTGTTAATTCGTCAATGTGAGGGAGCGAGGGATGCAGTAAAGATGGAATAGTTCATCGGAAAGGAGATACTCGTATCCCAAAAGAAAATCCTGTCGATTCCATAGAAACGTTGCTCGAGTTAGATAGAGAAGTCATAGAACCCATAGTATTTCATAGCATTTTTTTGTGTTATATCGTTAATGTGAGGGAGCGAGGGATGCAGTAAAGAAGGAATAGTGCATCGGAAAGGAGATACTCGTATCCCAAAAGAAAATCCTGTTGTGTCCATAGAAACGTTACTCGATTTAGAAGGAGAAGTCATACAACCCATTGTATTTCATAGCGACGCAATTTCTGTGTTAATTCGTTAATGTGAGGGAGCGAGGGATGCAGTAAAGAAGGAATAGTCTATCGGAAAGGAGATACTCGTATCCCAAAAGATCATCCTGTCGTTTCCATAGAAACGCTGCTCGAGTTAGTAGGAGAAGTCATAGAACCCATAGTATTTCATAGCGACGTAGTTTGAGTGTTAATTAGTCAATGTGAGGGAGCGAGGGATGCAGTAAAGAAGGAATAGTGCACTGTAAAGGAGATACTCGTATCCCAAAAGAAAATCCTGTCGATCCATAGAAAAGATACTCGATTTAGAAGGAGAAGTCATACAACCCATAGTATTTCATAGCGACGCAATTTCTGTGTTAATTCGTTAATGTGAGGGAGCGAGGGATGCAGTAAAGAAGCAATAGTGCATCGGAAAGGAGATACTCGTATCCCAAAAGAAAATCCTGTCGTTTCCATAGAAACGTTGCTCGAGTTAGAAGGAGAAGTCATACAACCCATAGTATTTCATAGCGACGCAATTTCTGTGTTAATTCGTTAATGTGAGGGAGCAAGGGATGCAGTACAGTAGGAATAGTGCATCGGAAAGGAGATACTCGTATCCCAAAAGAAAATCCTGTCGTTTCCATAGAAACGTTGCTCGAGTTAGAAGGAGAAGTCATACAACCCATAGTATTTCATAGCGACGCAATTTCTGTGTTAATTCGTTAATGTGAGGGAGCGAGGGATGCTGTAAAGATGGAATACTTCATCGGAAAGGAGATACTCGTATCCCAAAAGAAAATCCTGTCGTTTCCATAGAAACGCTGCTCGAGATAGTAGGAGAAGTCATAAAACCTATAGTATTTCATAGCGACGTAGTTTCAGTGTTAATTCGTCAATGTGAGGGAGCGAGGGATGCAGTAAAGATGGAATAGTACATCGGAAAGGAGATACTCGTATCCCAAAGGAAAACCCTGTAGATTCCATAGAAACGTTGCTCGAGTTAGGTGGAGAAGTCGTAGAACCCATAGTATTTCAAAGCAATTTTTTGTGTTAAGTCGTTAATGTGAGGGAGCGAGGGATGCAGTAAAGATGGAATAGTGCATCGGAACGGAGATACTCGTATCCCAAAAGAAAATCCTGTCGTTTCCATAGAAAAGTTACTCGATTTAGAAGGATAAGTCATACAACCAATAGTATTTCATAGCGACGCAATTTCTGTGTTAATTCGTTAATGTGAGGGAGCGAGGGATGCAGTAAAGATGGAATAGTTCATCCGAAAGGAGATACTCGTATCCCAAAAGAAAATCCTGTCGATTCCATAGAAACGTTGCTCAAGTTAGATGGAGAAGTCATAGAACCCATAGTATTTCTTAGCAATTTTTTGTGTTACATCGTTAATGTGAGGGAGCGAGGGATGCAGTAAAGGAGGAATAGTGCATCGGAAAGGAGATACTCGTATCCCAAAAGAAAATCCTGTCGTGTCCATAGAAACGTTACTCGATTTAGAAGGAGAAGTCATACAACCCATAGTATTTCATAGCGATGCAATTTCTGTGTTAATTCGTCAAATCGGGGGAGCGAGGGATGCAGTAAAGAAGGAATAGTGCATCGGAAAGGAGATACTCGTACCCCAAAAGAAAATCCTGTCGTTTCCATAGAAACGTTACTTGCTCTAGAAGGAGAAGTCATACAACCCATTGTATATCATAGCGACGCAATTTCTGTGTTAATTCGTTAATGTGATGGAGCGAGGGATGCACTAATGAAGGAATAGTGCATCAAAAAGGAGATACTCGTATCCCAAACGAATATCCTGTCCTTTCCATATAAACGTTGCTCTAGTTAGTAGGAGAAGTCATAGAACACATAGTATTTCATAGCGAGGTAGTTTGAGTATTAATTCGTCAATGTGAGGGAGCGAGGGATGCATTAAAGAAGGAATAGTGCATCGGAAAGGAGATACTCGTATCCCAATAGAAAATCCTGTCGATTCCATAGAAACGCTGCTCGAGTTAGTAGGAGAAGTCATAGAACACATAGTATTTCATAGCGACGTAGTTTGAGTGTTAATTCGTCAATGTGAGGGAGCAAGGGATGCAGTAAAGAAGGAATAGTGCATTGGAAAGTTGATACCCGTATCCCAAAAGAAAATCCTGTCGTTTAAATAAAAAAGTTACTCGATTTAGAAGGAGAAGTCATACAACCCATAGTATTTCATAGCGACGCAATTTCTGTGTTAATTCGTTAATGTGAGGGAGCGAGGGATGCAGTAAAGAAGGAATAGTGCATCGGAAAGGAGATACTCGTATCCCAAAAGAAAATCCTGTCGTTTCCATAGAATCGTTGCTCCGAGTTAGTTGGAGAAGTCATAGAAAACATAGTATTTCATAGCGACGTAGTTTCAGTGTTAATTCGTTAATGTGAGGGAGCGAGGGATGCAGTAAAGAAGGAATAGTGCATCGGAAAGGAGATACTCGTATCCCAAAAGAAAATCCTGTCGTTTCCATAGAAACGCTGCTCGAGTTAGTAGGAGAAGTCATAGAACCCATAGTATGTCATAGCGACGTAGTTTGAGTGTTAAGGGGAGTTGGAATGCCCTATCTCGCCAATGTTAAATTTGCTAACTTTGTGTACCTTTTTCTTTGGAACTATTATCTTCAGAACTTTGAAATTCTGGCAGAGGTTTTCAGCATATATTGTGAGCCCACTGAACTAGAACCAATGTTTTCTTTTTGTTGGTATAGTATTTATGAATTTTTTACCATTAAGCCATTTTTTATTGGAAAAAGTATAACATAAACTTCCCTAGTTCAGAGAATAAGCCAGTTCTTGTCATGATTCTAGTTCAGTGGCCTCTTTGAACTGTTTTGCAGCATTTCTGAAAATTTGAATGTTGTTGGTTGAGTGGTTTATGAGATAAAGGTACATGTAACACTAAAAATGTCAAATGCCAGAAAATGCGATTAAAGTAATTTATTATGAAAATTCACAAATACCTTTTATTCTATTATCAAAAGTGTCCAGCAGAGTAATCAGGGTCATCTTCTAGTTCTTCTTCTTCACCTAGAAGCTTTCTTCTCCTTGCTGCCCTTGCTTTTTTTGTATTAAATTCAGCTGCATACTGAGCCTTCCTTACTCGCACGCTGTCCAGAAGCTGAAGACCTCTGATGGTGTTGATACCAGGAGCAATGCCGAGCCTTGCCATGACCTTTAGCCTACCCATATGACCATCATTGAATGAAATAACAGCATCACTGACTCCCCATTTCAATGTTTTTATCCCAACAAATACATTCTTAGGTACACGAGTCCAAATGAGGTTGTTGAACGACTCGTTTTGATTCTGGGTACAACCATGAAGACATTTTCGCAGAAGATCAGGATGCCCCAAGTCTCTATATATTGGTTTAATTACTTCCATAACAGCCAATGGAATATAATTTTTATGGTGATAAGGATCCCCAGTAGCTTGAGATTTTCTATAATTGCACCATGACTGAGGACCATCTGGACAAGCAAAATGTTGAGGATTATCATCAGTTGATGATCGATGTAAATATGTGGCCCATACAGCTTGTCTCATTTCCTGCAAATTATTTGCATTATTTCTTATTGCCATACCATAGTATTGTTGTAATTCATTTATAATTTTATCTGACAGGCGACCTCTAATGGTTTTACCATCTGACAAAATTTTGTCCTTCAGATTCTGTTTCAGTTTCCTTAGACGAGTGCCCCATTCGTTTCTGAACATGACCGACACATTCTAGTTTAGTTATTGTCTTATTGACATATGGCATGGATTCTGTAACACTTTTGTATGCCTTGGAGTCCCCATCTCCAAGGAATTTTGTGTAAAATACTCCCCGTTCTTTTTCTGATCTGCTAAACATTTTCACAGCAGCGGCAGCCTCCATGCCTCCACTCGTACCTTCATAATTCTTGCTACATATGTGAGCTGCTTCTATCTTACCAGATGCACAATGGTAAACAATGTTTAGTGAGCACTTCATAGTCCAAAACTTTACCGCTGTCCACACTAGTAACAGTAGCAACAGCATTTTTGGATGTGTGACCCCTTTTCTGCCAGGTTCCATCAAAAGCAACAGGGATATCTGGGTTTCCTTCATTTATATATTTTGCTTCACTGGCAGCAGCTTTCATTGATAAATCTGCTACAGACTGAACAGCATCTCCTATCACTTCAGTGTAATTGTCAATTTTAGCAGGTGGAGGTGGAAGATTCATTATGGCACAAAGATGTTTGAGCAGCAGTATGTCCTTTACCAATTGCTCTCATTGCATACATTAGCCTGATATTACTCTCAAACAAATTGCTACTGCATGTTTTAGAGCTCCAAAAACAGGTCTCATTTTCACAACTGGCACAAACTATAGCAATTTTGCAGGAAAGTCCTATAGATTTTGTTATGTTCATATCAAAAGAACCTCCACAAAGATTACAACACAAACATTTCTTCATAAACTCAGTAAAAACAGGAAAGTCGACTAAAACATATTGTTCATTAGAAGCTTCATCTGTAATTTCACTTGCACAGTTTGATAACTTCTTTTTTGATGCACTGGTGGGCGTGTCTCCTTCACACATCTCAGCTGTACAAACGTCAGAACTTTCACCAGCATCAACAGGTGCTGAAGCAGAATCAACTTGAACAAACGTTATTTGTAAATCTATTACCGCGAAACTTTCGCTTTTTAAATAATGATGCACTCCTAGGCATCGTAGGAAACTACGCACTCACCACTGAAAGTCAAAACAAGACAGATAACAAACTCCAAATGAGCGACAAACTAAACTCGAGGCTCAAAACAAACACTCACAGATCAAAAACTGAACAATAAACACAGCTAGTCGTAAAAACAATGGTACCTATGGAAGGATCAAAGATTCTACAACTGAAGAGTGAAATCCACAGCCTTCTATATGTAATGTTTTCGGAAATGCGAAGATTTAAATGTGTACAAATCACAAGATGGGTAACTTTGCTGGGCGCACATGTAATTTTTGAAAAATTAAATAAAAATACTTCCAATTGGAATTTCTTAACAAATTTTGCACCATTTTAAGCAGAAAATTTCAAATTAAGTTATAAGGTTAAAAACTGAAAATGTGAATATTTTTTCCATTTTCCCGGCATTCCAACTCCCCTTAATTCGTCAATGTGAGGGAGCGAGGGATGCAGTAAAGAAGGAATAGTGCATTGGAAAGGAGATACTCGTATCCCAAGAGAAAATCCTGTCGTTTCCATAGAAAAGTTACTCGATTTAGAAGGAGAAGTCATACAACCCATAGTATTGCATAGCGACGCAATTTCTGTGTTAATTCGTTAATGTGAGGGAGCGAGGGATGCAGTAAAGATGGAATAGTTCATCGGAAAGGAGATACTCGCTATCCCCCAAAAGAAAATCCTGTCGTTTCCATAGAAACGTTGCTCGAGTTAGATGGAGAAGGTCATAGAACCCATAGTATTTCAATAGCTACGTAGTTTCAGTGTTAATTCGTCAATGTGAGGAGCGAGGGATGCAGTAAAAGATGGAATAGTTCATCGGAAAGGAGATATTCGTATCCCAAAAGAAAATCCTGTCGTTTCCATAGAAACGTTACTCGATTTAGAAGGAGAAGTCATACAACCAATTGTATTTCATAGCGACGCAATTACTGTGTTAATTCGTAAATGTGAGGGAGCGAGGGATGCAGTATGGAAAGAATAGTGCATCGGAAACGAGATACTCGTATCCCAAAAGAAAATCCTGTCGTGTCCATAGAAACGTTACTCGATTTAGAAGGAGAAGTCATACAAGCCATTGTGTTTCATAGCGACGCAATTTCTGTGTTAATTCGTTAGTTTGAGGGAGCGAGGGATGCAGTAAAGAAGGAATAGTGCATCGGAATGGAGATACTCGTATCCCAAAAGAAAATCCACTCGTTTCCATATAAACGTTACTCGATTTAGAAGGAGAAGTCATACAACCCACTGTATTTCATAGCGACGCAATTTCTGTGTTAATTCGTTAATGTGAGGGAGCGAGGGATGCAGTAAAGAAGGAATAGTGCTTCGGAAAGGGGATACTTGTATCCCAAAAGAAAATCCTGTCGTTTCCATAGAAACGTTGCTCGAGTTAGTAGGAGAAGTCATAGAACGCATAGTATTTCATAGCGACGTAGTTTGAGTGTTAATTCGTCAATGTGAGGGAGCGAGGGGTGCAGTAAAGAAGGAATAGTGCATCGGAAGGGAGGTTCTCGTAACCCAAAAGAAAATCCTGTCGTTTCCATAGAAACGTTGCTCGAGTTAGATGGAGAAGTCATAGAACCCATAGTATTTCATAGTGACGTAGTTTCAGTGTTAATTCGTCAATGTGAGGGAGCGAGGGATGCAGTAAAGATGGAATACTTCATCGGAAAGGAGATACTCGTATCCCAAAAGAAAATACTGTCGTTTCCATAGAAACGTTACTCGATTTAAAAGGTGAAGTCATACAACCCATTGCATTTCATAGCGACGACATTTCTGTGTTAATTCGTTAATGTGAGGGAGCGGGGGATGCAGTATAGAAGGAATAGTGCATCGGAAAGGAGATGCTCGTATCCCAAAAGAAAAACCTCTCGTTTCCATAGAAACGTTACTCGAATTAGAAGGAGAAGTCATACAACCCAATGTATTTCATAGCTACGTAGTTTCAGTGTTAATTCGTCAATGTGAGGGAGCGAGGGATGCAGTAAAGATGAAATAGTTCATCGGAAAGGATATACTCGTATCCCAAAAGAAAATCCTGTCGTTTCCATAGAAACGTTACTCGATTTAGAAGGAGAAGTCATACAACCCAATGTATTTCATAGCGGCGCAATTTCTTTGTTAATTCGTTAAAGTGAGGGAGCGAGGGATGCAGTAGAGAAGGAATAGTGCATCGGAAAGGAGATACTCGTATACCAAAGGAAAATCCTGTCGTGTCCATAGAAACGCTGCTCGAGTTAGTAGGAGAAGTCATAAAACACATAGTATCTCATAGCGACGTAGTTTGAGTGTTAATTCGTCAATGTGAGGAAGCGAGGGGTGCAGTAAAGAAGGAATAGTGCATCGGAAGGGAGATTCTCGTAACCCAAAAGAAAATCCTGTCGTTTCCATAGAAACGTTGCTCGAGTTAGTAGGAGAAGTCATAGAACCCATAGTATGTCGTAGCTACGTAGTTTCAGTGTTAATTCGTCAATGTGAGGGAGCGAGGGATGCAGTAAAGAAGGAATAGTGCATTGGAAAGGATATACTCGTATCCCAAAAGAAAATCCTCTCGTTTCCATAGAAACGTTGCTCGAGTTAGATGGAGAAGTCATAGAACCCATAGTATTTCATAGCTACGTAGTTTCAGTGTTAATTCGTCAATGTGAGGGAGCGAGGGATGCAGTAAAGATGAAATAGTTCATCGGAAAGGATATACTCGTATCCCAAAAGAAAATCCGGTCGTTTCCATAGAAACGTTACTCGATTTAGAAGGAGAAGTCATACAACCCAATGTATTTCATAGCGGCGCAATTTCTTTGTTAATTCGTTAATGTGAGGGAGCGAGGGATGCAGTAGAGAAGGAATAGTGCATCGGAAAGGAGATACTCGTATACCAAAGGAAAATCCTGTCGTGTCCATAGAAACGCTGCTCGAGTTAGTAGGAGAAGTCATAAAACACATAGTATCTCATAGCGACGTAGTTTGAGTGTTAATTCATCAGTGTGAGGGGGCGAGGGATGCAGTAAAGAAGGAATAGTTCATCGGAGAGGAGATACTCGTATCCCAAAAGAAAAACCTGTCGTTTCCATAGAAACGTTACTCGATTTAGAAGGAGAAGTCATACAACCCATTGTATTTCATAGCGACGCAATTTCTGTGTTAATTCGTTAATGTGAGGGAGCGAGGGATGCAGTATAGAAAGAATAGTGCATCGGAAAGGAGATACTCGTATACCAAAGGAAAATCCTGTCGTGTCCATAGAAACGCTGCTCGAGTTAGTAGGAGATGTCATAGAACACATAGTATTTCATAGCGACGTAGTTTGAGTGTTAATTCGTCAATGTGAGGGAGCGAGGGATGCAGTAAAGAAGGAATAGTTCATCGGAAAGGAGATACTCGTATCCCAAAAGAAAATCCTGTCGTATCCATAGAAACGTTGCTCGAGTTAGATGGAGAAGTCATAGAACCCATAGTATTTCATAGCGACGTAGTTTCCGTGTTAATTCGTCAATGCGAGGGAGCGAGGGATGCAGTAAAGATGGAATAGTTCATCGGAAAGGAGATACTCGTATCCCAAAAGCAAATTCTGTCGTTTCTATAGAAACGTTGCTCGAGTTAGATGGAGAAGTCATAGAACCCATAGTATTTCATAGCGACGTAGTTTCAGTGTTAATTCGTCAATGTGAGGGAGCGAGGGATGCAGTAAAGATGGAATAGTTCATCGGAAAGGAGATACTCGTATACCAAAGGAAAATCCTGTCGTGTCCATAGAAACGCTGCTCGAGTTAGTAGGAGAAGTCATAGAACACATAATATTTCATAGCGACGTAGTTTGAGTGTTAATTCGTCAATGTGAGGGAGCGAGGGATGTAGTAAAGAAGGAATAGTTCATCGGAAAGGAGATACTCGTATCCCAAAAGAAAATCCTGTCGTTTCCATAGAAACGTTGCTCGAGTTAGATGGAGAAGTCATAGAACCCATAGTATTTCATAGCGACGTAGTTTCAGTGTTAATTCGTCAATGTGAGGGAGCGAGGGATGCAGTAAAGAAGGAATAGTTCATCGGAAAGGAGATACTCGTATCCCAAAAGAAAATCCTGTCGTTTCCATAGAAACGTTGCTCGAGTTAGATGGAGAAGTCATAGAACCCATAGTATTTCATAGCGACGTAGTTTCAGTGTTAATTCGTCAATGTGAGGGAGCGAGGGATGCAGCAAAGAAGGAATAGTGCATCGGAAAGGAGATACTCGTATCCCAAAAGAAAATCCTGTCGTTTCCATAGAAACGTTGATCGAGTTAGATGGAGAAGTCATAGAACCCATATTATTTCATAGCGACGTAGTTTCAGTGTTAATTCGTCAATGTGAGGGAGCGAGGGATGCAGTAAAGAAGGAATAGTACATCGGAAAGGAGATACTCGTATCCCAAAAGAAAATCCTGTCGTTTCCATAGAAACGTTGCTCGAGTTAGATGGAGAACTCATAGAACCCATAGTATTTCATAGCGACGTAGTTTCAGTGTTAATTCGTCAATGTGAGGGAGCGAGGGATGCAGTAAAGATGGAATAGTTCATCGGAAAGGAGATACTCGTATACCAAAGGGAAACCCTGTCGTGTCCATAGAAACGCTGCTCGAGTTAGTAGGAGAAGTCATAGAACCCATAGTATTTCATAGCGACGTAGTTTCAGTGTTAATTCGTCAATGTGAGGGAGCGAGGGATGCAGTAAAGAAGGAATAGTTCATCGGAAAGGAGATACTCGTATACCAAAGGAAAATCCTGTCGTGTCCATCGAAACGCTGCTCGAGTTAGTAGGAGAAGTCATAGAACACATAGTATTTCATAGCGACGTAGTTTGAGTGTTAATTCGTCAATGTGAGGGAGCGAGGGATGCAGTAAAGAAGGAATAGTGCATTGGAAAGGAGATACCCCTATCCCAAATGAAAATCCTCTCGTTTCCATAGAAAAGTTACTCGATTTAGAAGGAGAAGTCATACAACCCATAGTATTTCATAGCGACGCAATTTCTGTGTTAATTCGTTAATGTGAGGGAGCGAGGGATGCAGTAAAGAAGGAATAGTGCATCGGAAAGGAGATACTCGTATCCCAAAAGAAAATCCTGTCGTTTCCATAGATACGTTTCTCGAGTTAGGTGGAGAAGTCATAGAAAACATAGTATTTCATAGCGACGTAGTTTCAGTGTTAATTCGTTAATGTGAGGGAGCGAGGGATGCAGTAAAGAAGGAATAGTGCATCGGAAAGGAGATACTCATATCCCAAAAGAAAATCCTGTCGTTTCCGTAGAAACACTGCTCGAGTTAGTAGGAGAAGTCATAGAACCCATTGTATTTCATAGCGACACAATTACTGTGTTAATTCGTAAATGTGAGGGAGCGAGGGATGCAGTATGGAAGGAATAGTGCATCGGAAACGAGATACTCGTATCCAAAAAGAAAATCCTGTCGTGTCCATAGAAACGTTACTCGATTTAGAAGGAGAAGTCATACAAGCCATTGTATTTCATAGCGACGCAATTTCTGTGTTAATTCGTTAGTTTGAGGGAGCGAGGGATGCAGTAAAGAAGGCATAGTGCATCGGAAAGGAGATACTCGTATCCCAAAACAAAATCCTGTCGTTTCCATTGAAACGTTACTCGATTTAGAAGGAGAAGTCATACATCCCATTGTATTTCATAGCGACGCAATTTCAGTGTTAATTCGTTAATGTGAGGGAGCGAGGGATGCAGTATAAAAGGAATAGTACATCGGAAAGGAGATACTCGTATCCCAAAAGAAAAACCTCTCGTTTCCATAGAAACGTTACTCGAATTAGAAGGAGAAGTCATACAACCCATTGTATTTCATGGCGACGCAATTTCTGTGCTAATTCGTTAATGTGAGGGAGCGAGGGAAGTAGTAAAGAAGGAATAGTTCATCGGAAAGGAGATACTCGTATCCCAAAAGAAATTCCTGTCGTTTCCATAGAAACGTTGCTCGAGTTAGATGGAGAAGTCATAGGACCCATGGTATTTCATAGCGACGTAGTTTCCGTGTTAATTCGCCAATGCGAGGGAGCGAGGGATGCAGTAAAGATGGAATAGTTCATCGGAAAGGAGATACTCGTATCCCAAAAGATAATTCTGTCGTTTCCATAGAAACGTTGCTCGAGTTAGATGGAGAAGTCATAGAACCCATAGTATTTCATAGCGACGTAGTTTCAGTGTTAATTCGTCAATGTGAGGGAGCGAGGGATGCAGTAAAGATGGAATAGTTCATCGGAAAGGAGATACTCGTATACCAAAGGAAAATCCTGTCGTGTCCATAGAAACGCTGCTCGAGTTAGTAGGAGAAGTCATAGAACACATAGTATTTCATAGCGACGTAGTTTGAGTGTTAATTCGTCAATGTGAGGGAGCGAGGGATGCAGTAAAGAAGGAATAGTTCATCGGAAAGAAGATACTCGTATCCCAAAAGAATATCCTGTCGTTTCCATAGAAACGTTGCTCGAGTTAGATGGAGAAGTCATAGAACCCATAGTATTTCATAGCGACGTAGTTTCAGTGTTAATTCGTCAATGTGAGGGAGCGAGGGATGCAGTAAAGAAGGAATAGTTCATCGGAAAGGAGATACTCGTATCCAAAAAGAAAATCCAGTCGTTTCCATAGAAACGTTGCTCGAGTTAGATGGAGAAGTCATAGAACCCATAGTATTTCATAGCGACGTAGTTTCAGTGTTAATTCGTCAATGTGAGGGAGCGAGGGATGCAGCAAAGAAGGAATAGTGCATCGGAAAGGAGATACTCGTATCCCAATAGAAAATCCTGTCGATTCCATAGAAACGCTGCTCGAGTTAGTAGGAGAAGTCATAGAACACATAGTATTTCATAGCGACGTAGTTTGAGTGTTAATTCGTCAATGTGAGGGAGCGAGGGATGCAGTAAAGAAGGAATAGTGCATTGGAAAGGAGATACCCGTATCCCAAATGAAAATCCTCTCGTTTCCATAGAAAAGTTACTCGATTTAGAAGGAGAAGTCATACAACCCATAGTATTTCATAGCGACGCAATTTCTGTGTTAATTCGTTAATGTGAGGGAGCGAGGGATGCAGTAAAGAAGGAATAGTGCATCGGAAAGGAGATACTCTTATCCCAAAGGAAAATCCTGTCGTTTCCATAGAGACGTTTCTCGAGTTAGTTGGAGAAGTCATAGAAAACATAGTATTTCATAGCGACGTAGTTTCAGTGTTAATTCGTTAATGTGAGGGAGCGAGGGATGCAGTAAAGAAGGAATAGTGCATCGGAAAGGAGATACTCGTATCCCAAAAGAAAATCCTGTCGTTTCCGTAGAAACACTGCTCGAGTTAGTAGGAGAAGTCATAGAACCCATTGTGTTTCATAGCGAAGCAATTACTGTGTTTATTCGTAAATGTGAGGGAGCGAGGGATGCAGTATGGAAGGAATAGTGCATCGGAAACGAGATACTCGTATCCAAAAAGAAAATCCTGTCGTGTCCATAGAAACGTTACTCGATTTAGAAGGAGAAGTCATACAAGCTATTGTATTTCATAGCGACGCAATTTCTGTGTTAATTCGTTAGTTTGAGGGAGCGAGGGATGCAGTAAAGAAGGAATAGTGCATCGGAATGGAGATACTCGTATCCCAAAAGAAAATCCTGTCGTTTCCATATAAACGTTACTCGATTTAGAAGGAGAAGTCATACAACCCACTGTATTTCATAGCGACGCAATTTCTGTGTTAATTCGTTAATGTGTGGGAGCGAGGGATGCAGTAAAGAAGGAATAGTGCTTCGGAAAGGGGATACTCGTATCCCAAAAGAAAATCCTGTCGTTTCCATAGAAACGTTGCTCGAGTTAGTAGGAGAAGTCATAGAACGCATAGTATTTCATAGCGACGTAGTTTGAGTGTTAATTCAACAATGTGAGGGAGCGGGGGATGCAGTAAAGAAGGAATAGTGCATCGGAAAGGAGTTTCTCGTATCCCAAAAGAAAATCCTGTCGTTTCCATAGAAACGTTGCTCGAGTTAGATGGTGAAGTCATAGAACCCATAGTATATCATAGCGACGTAGTTTCAGTGTTAATTCGTCAATGTGAGGGAGCGAGGGATGCAGTAAAGATGGAATACTTCATCGGAAAGGAGATACTCGTATCCCAAAAGAAAATACTGTCGTTTCCATAGAAACGTTACTCGATTTAGAAGGTGAAGTCATACAACACATTGCGTTTCATAGCGACGACATTTCTGTGTTAATTCGTTAATGTGAGGGAGCAAGGGATGCAGTATAGAAGGAATAGTGCATCGGAAAGGAGATACTCGTATCCCAAAACAAAATCCTGTCGTTTCCATTGAAACGTTACTCGATTTAGAAGAAGAAGTCATACATCCCATTGTATTTCATAGCGACGCAGTTTCTGTGTTAATTCGTTAATGTGAGGGAGCGAGGGATGCAGTATAAAAGGAATAGTGCATCGGAAAGGAGATACTCGTATCCCAAAAGAAAAACCTCTCGTTTCCATAGAAACGTTACTCGAATTAGAAGGAGAAGTCATACAACCCATTGTATTTCATAGCGACGCAATTTCAGTGCTAATTCGTTAATGTGAGGGAGCGAGGGATGCAGTATAGAAGGAATAATGCATCAGAAAGGAGATACTCGTATCCCAAAACAAAATCCTGTCGTCTCCATTAAAACGTTACTCGATTTAGAAGGAGAAGTCATACATCCCATTGTAATTCATAGCGACGCAATTTCTGTGTTAATTCGTTAATGTGAGGGAGCGAGGGATGCAGAATAGAAGGAATAGTGCATCGGAAAGGAGATACTCGTATCCCAAAAGAAAAACCTGTCGTTTCCATAGAAACGTTACTCGATTTAGAAGGAGAAGTCATACAACCCATTGTATTCCATAGCGACGCAATTTCTGTGTTAATTCGTTAATGTGAGGGAGCTTGGGATGCAGTATAGAAGGAATAGTGTATCGGAAAGGAAATACTCGTATCCCTAAAGAAAAACCTGTCGTTTCCATAGAAAAGTTACTGGATTTAGAAGGAGATGTCATACAACCCATTGCATTTCATAGCGACGCAATTTCTGTGTTAATTCATTAATGTGAGGGAGCGAGGGATGCAGTAAAGAAGGAATAGTGCATCGGATAGGAGATAATCGTATCCCAAATGAAAATCCTGTCGTTTCCATAGAAACGTTGCTCGAGTTAGTAGGAGAAGTCATAGAACCCATAGTATGTCATAGCTACGTAGTTTCAGTGTTAATTCGTCAATGTGAGGGAGCGAGGGATGCAGTAAAGAAGGAATAGTGCATTGGAAAGGAGATACTCGTATCCCAAAAGAAAATCCTCTCGTTTCCATAGAAACGTTGCTCGAGTTAGATGGAGAAGTCATAGATCCCATAGTATTTCATAGCTACGTAGTTTCAGTGTTAATTCGTCAATGTGAGCGTGCGACGGATGCAGTAAAGAAGGAATAATTCATCGGAAAGGAGATACTCGTATCCCAAAAGAAAATCTTGTTGTTTCCATAGAAACGTAGCTCGAGTTAGATGGAGAAGTCATAGAACCCATACTATTTCATAGCGACGTAGTTTCAGTGTTAATTCGTCAATGTGAGGGAGCGAGGGATGCAGTAAAGAAGGAATAGTACATCGGAAAGGAGATACTCGTATCCCAAAAGAAAATCCTGTCGTTTCCAAAGAAACGTTGCTCGAGTTAGATGGAGAAGTCATAGAACCCATAGTATTTCATAGCGACGTAGTTTCAGTTTTAATTCGTCAATGTGAGGGAGCAAGGGATGCAGTAAAAATGGAATAGTTCATCGGAAAGGAGATACTCGTATACCAACGGAAAATCCCGTCGTGTCCATAGAAACGCTGCTCGAGTTAGTAGGAGAAGTCATAGAACACATAGTATTTCATAGCGACGTAGTTTGAGTGTTAATTCGTCAATGTGAGGGAGCGAGGGATGCAGTAAAGAAGGAATAGTTCATCGAAAAGGAGATACTCGTATCCCAAAAGAAAATCCTGTCGTTTCCATAGAAACGTTGCTCGAGTTAGATGGAGAAGTCATAGAACCCATAGTATTTCATAGCGACGTAGTTTCAGTGTTAATTCGTCAATGTGAGGGAGCGAGAGATGCACTAAAGATGGAATAGTTCATCGGAAAGGAGATACTCGTATACCAAATGAAAATCCTGTCGTGTCCATAGAGACGCTGCTCGAGATAGTAGGAGAAGTCATAGATTACATAGTATTTCATAGCGACGTAGTTTGAGGGTGAATTCGTCAATGTGAGGGAGCGAGGGATGCAGTAAAGAAGGAATAGTTCATCGGAGAGGAGATACTCGTATACCAAAGGAAAATCCAGTCGTGTAAATAGAAACGCTGCTCGAGTTAGTGGGAGAAGTCATAGAACACATAGTATTTCATGGCGACGTAGTTTGAGTGTTAATTCATCAATGTGAGGGAGCGAGGGATGCAGTAAAGAAGGAATAGTTCATCGGAAAGGAGATACTCGTATCCCAAAAGAAAATCCTATCGTTTCCATAGAAACGTTGCTCGAGTTAGATGGAGAAGTCATAGAACCCATAGTATATCATAGCGACGTAGTTTCAGTGTTAATTCGTCAATGTGAGGGAGCGAGGGATGCAGTAAAGAAGGAATAGTTCATCGGAAAGGAGATACTCGTATCCCAAAAGAAAATCCTGTCGTTTCCATAGAAACGTTGCTCGAGTTAGATGAAGAAGTCATAGAACCCATAGTATTTCATAGCGACGTAGTTTCAGTGTTAATTCGTCAATGTGAGAGAGCGAGGGATGCAGTAAAGAAGGAATAGTTCATCGGAAAGGAGATACTCGTATCCCAAAAGAAAATCCTGTCGTTTCCATAGAAACGTTGCTCGAGTTAGATGGAGAAGTCATAGAACCCAAAGTATATCATAGCGACGTAGTTTCAGTGTTAATTCGTCAATGTGAGGGAGCGAGGGATGCAGTAAAGATGGAATAGTTCATCGGAAAAGAGATACTCGTATACCAAAGGAAAATCCTGTCGTGTCCATAGAAACGCTGCTCAAGTTAGTAGGAGAAGTCATAGAACACATAGTATTTCATAGCGACGTAGTTTGAGTGTTAATTCGTCAATGTGAGGGAGCGAGGGATGCAGTAAAGAAGGAATAGTTCATCGGAAAGGAGATACTCGTATACCAAAGGAAAATCCTGTCGTGTCCATAGAAACGCTGCTCGAGTTAGTAGGAGAAGTCATAGAACACATAGGATTTCATAGCGACGTAGTTTGAGTATTAATTCGTCAATGTGAGGGGGCGAGGGATGTTGTAAAGAAGGAATAGTTCATCGGAAAGGAGATACTCGTATCCCAAAAGACAATCCTGTCGTTTCCATAGAAACGTTGCTCGTGTTAGATGGAGAAGTCATAGAACCCATAGTATTTCATAGCGACGTAGTTTGAGTGTTAATTCGTAAATGTGAGGGAGCGAGGGATGCAGTAAAGAAGGAATAGTTCATCGGAAAGGAGATACTCGTATCCCAAAAGAAAATCCTGTCGTTTCCATAGAAACGTTGCTCGAGTTAGATGGAGAAGTCATAGAACCCATAGTATTTCATAGCGACGTAGTTTCAGTGTTAATTCGTCAATGTGAGACAGCGAGGGATGCAGTAAAGATGGAATAGTTCATCGGAAAGGAGATACTCGTATCCCAAAAGAAAATCCTGTCGTTTCCATAGAAACGCTGCTCGAGTTAGTAGGAGAAGTCATAGAACACATAGTATTTCATAGCGACGTAGTTTCAGTGTTAATTCGTCAATGTGAGGGAGCGAGGGATGCAGTAAAGAAGGAATAGTTCATCGGAAAGGAGATACTCGTATCCCAAAAGAAAATCCTGTCGTTTCCATAGAAGCGTTGCTCGAGTTAGATGGAGAAGTCATAGAACCCATAGTATTTCATAGCGACGTAGTTTCAGTGTTAATTCGTCAATGTGAGAGAGCGAGGGATGCAGTAAAGATGGAATAGTTCATCGGAAAGGAGATACTCGTATCCCAAAAGAAAATCCTGTCGTTTCCATAGAAACGCTGCCCGAGTTAGTAGGAGAAGTCATAGAACACATAGTATTTCATAGCGACGTAGTTTGAGTGTTAATTCGTCAATGTGAGGGAGTGAGGGATGCAGTAAAGAAGGAATAGTTCATCGGAAAGGAGATACTCGTATCCCAAAAGAAAATTCTGTCGTTTCCATAGAAACGTTGCTCGAGTTAGATGGAGAAGTCATAGAACCCATAGTATTTCATAGCGACGTAGTTTCAGTGTTAATTCGTCAATGTGAGGGAGCGAGGGATGCAGTAAAGAAGGAATAGTTCATCGGAAAGGAGATACTCGTATACCAAAGGAAAATCCTGTCGTGTCCATAGAAACGCTGCTCGAGTTAGTAGGAGATGTCACAGAACACATAGTATTTCATAGCGACGTAGTTTGAGTGTTAATTCGCCAATGTGAGGGAGCGAGGGATGCAGTAAAGAAGGAATAGTTCATCGGTAAGGAGATACTCGTATCCCAAAAGAAAATCATGTCGTTTCCATAGAAACGTTGCTCGAGTTAGATGGAGAAGTCATAGAACCCATAGTATTTCATAGCGACGTAGTTTCAGTGTTAATTCGTCAATGTGAGGGAGCGAGGGATGCAGTAAAGATGGAATAGTTCATCGGAAAGGAGATACTCGTATACCAAAGGAAAATCCTGTCGTGTCCATAGAAACGCTGCTCGAGTTAGTAGGAGAAGTCATAGAACACATAGTATTTCATAGCGACGTAGTTTGAGTGTTAATTCGTCAATGTGAGGGAGCGAGGAATGCAGTAAAGAAGGAATAGTTCATCGGAAAGGAGATACTCGTATACCAAAGGAAAATCCTGTCGTTTCCATAGAAACGTTGCTCGAGTTAGATGGAGAAGTCATAGAACCCATAGTATTTTATAGCGACGTAGTTTCAGTGTTAATTAGTCAATGTGAGGGAGCGAGGGATGCAGTAAAGATGGAATAGTTCATCGGAAAGGAGATACTCGTATACCAAAGGAAAATCCTGTCGTGTCCATAGAAACGCTGCTCGAGTTAGTAGGAGATGTCATAGAACACATAGTATTTCATAGCGACGTAGTTTGAGTGTTAATTCGTCAATGTGAGGGAGCGTGGGATGCAGTAAAGAAGGAATAGTTCATCGGAAAGGAGATACTCGTATCCCAAAAGAAAATCCTGTCGTTTCCATAGAAACGTTGCTCGAGTTAGATGGAGAAGTCATAGAACCCATAGTATTTCATAGCGACGTAGTTTCAGTGTTAATTCGTCAATGTGAGGGAGCGAGGGATGCAGTGAAGAAGGAATAGTTCATCAGAAAGGAGATACTCGTATACCAAAGGAAAATCCTGTCGTGTCCATAGAAACGCTGCTCGAGTTAGTAGGAGAAGTCATAGAACACATAGTATTTCATAGCGACGTAGTTTGAGTGTTAATTCGTCAATGCGAGGGAGCGAGGGATGTTGTAAAGAAGGAATAGTTCATCGGAAAGGAGATACTCGTATCCCAAAAGAAAATCCTGTCGTTTCCATAGAAACGTTGCTCGAGTTAGATGGAGAAGTCATAGAACCCATAGTATTTCATAGCGACGTAGTTTCAGTGTTAATTCGTCAATGTGAGGGAGCGAGGGATGCAGTAAAGATGGAATAGTTCATCGGAAAGGAGATACTCGTATACCAAAGGAAAATCCTGTCGTGTCCATAGAAACGCTGCTCGAGTTAGTAGGAGATGTCATAGAACACATAGTATTTCATAGCGACGTAGTTTGAGTGTTAATTCGTCAATGTGAGGGAGCGAGGGATGCAGTAAAGATGGAATAGTTCATCGGAAAGGAGATACTCGTATCCCAAAAGAAAATCCTGTCGTTTCCATAGAAACGTTCCTCGAGTTAGATGGAGAAGTCATAGAACCCATAGTATTTCATAGCGACGTAGTTTCAGTGTTAATTCGTCAATGTGAGGGAGCGAGGGATGCAGTAAAGAAGGAATAGTTCATCGGAAAGGAGATACTCGTATACCAAAGGAAAATCCTGTCGTGTCCATAGAAACGCTGCTCGAGTTAGTAGGAGAAGTCATAGAACACATAGTATTTCATAGCGACGTAGTTTGAGTGTTAATTCGTCAATGTGAGGGAGCGAGGGATGTTGTAAAGAAGGAATAGGTCATCGGAAAGGAGATACTCGTATCCCAAAAGAAAATCCTGTCGTTTCCATAGAAACGTTGCTCGAGTTAGATGGAGAATTCATAGAACCCATAGTATTTCATAGCGACGTAGTTTCAGTGTTAATTCGTCAATGTGAGGGAGCGATGGATGCAGTAAAGAAGGAATAGTTCATCGGAAAGGAGATACTCGTATACCAAAGGAAAATCCTGTCGTGTCCATAGAAACGCTGCTCGAGTTAGTAGGAGATGTCATAGAACACATAGTATTTCATAGCGACGTAGTTTGAGTGTTAATTCGCCAATGTGAGGGAGCGAGGGATGCAGTAAAGAAGGAATAGTTCATCGGAATGGAGATACTCGTATCCCAAAAGAAAATCATGTCGTTTCCATAGAAACGTTGCTCGAGTTAGATGGAGAAGTCATAGAACCCATAGTATTTCATAGCAACGTAGTTTCAGTGTTAATTCGTCAATGTGAGGGAGCGAGGGATGCAGTAAAGATGGAATAGTTCATCGGAAAGGAGATACTCGTATACCAAAGGAAAATCCTGTCGTGTCCATAGAAACGCTGCTCGAGTTAGTAGGAGAAGTCATAGAACACATAGTATTTCATAGCGACGTAGTTTGAGTGTTAATTCGTCAATGTGAGGGAGCGAGGGATGCAGTAAAGAAGGAATAGTTCATCGGAAAGGAGATACTCGTATACCAAAGGAAAATCCTGTCGTGTCCATAGATACGCTGCTCGAGTTAGTAGGAGATGTCATAGAACACATAGTATTTCATAGCAACGTAGTTTCAGTGTTAATTCGTCAATGTGAGGGAGCGAGGGATGCAGTAAAGATGGAATAGTTCATCGGAAAGGAGATACTCGTATACCAAAGGAAAATCCTGTCGTGTCCATAGAAACGCTGCTCGAGTTAGTAGGAGAAGTCATAGAACACATAGTATTTCATAGCGACGTAGTTTGAGTGTTAATTCGTCAATGTGAGGGAGCGAGGGATGCAGTAAAGAAGGAATAGTTCATCGGAAAGGAGATACTCGTATACCAAAGGAAAATCCTGTCGTGTCCATAGATACGCTGCTCGAGTTAGTAGGAGATGTCATAGAACACATAGTATTTCATAGCGACGTAGTTTGAGTGTTAATTCGTCAATGTGAGGGAGCGATGGATGCAGTAAAGAAGGAATAGTTCATCGGAAAGGAGATACTCGTATCCCAAAAGAAAATCCTGTCGTTTCCATAGAAACGTTGCTCGAGTTAGATGGAGAAGTCATAGAACCCATAGTATTTCATAGCGACGTAGTTTCAGTGTTAATTCGTCAATGTGAGGGAGCGAGGGATGCAGTAAAGAAGGAATAGTTCATCGGAAAGGAGATACTCGTATACCAAAGGAAAATCCTGTCGTGCCCATAGAAACGCTGCTCGAGTTAGTAGGAGATGTCATAGAACACATAGTATTTCATAGCGACGTAGTTTGAGTGTTAATTCGTCAATGTGAGGGAGCGAGGGATGCAGTAAAGAAGGAATAGTTCATCGGAAAGGAGATACTCGTATCCCAAAAGAAAATCCTGTGGTTTCCATAGAAACGTTGCTCGAGTTAGATGGAGAAGTCATAGAACCCATAGTATTTCATAGCGACGTAGTTTGAGTGTTAATTCGTCAATGTGAGGGAGCGAGGGATGCAGTAAAGAAGGAATAGTTCATCGGAAAGGAGATACTCGTATACCAAAGGAAAATCCTGTCGTGTCGATAGAAACGTTGCTCGAGTTAGATGGAGAAGTCATAGAACACATAGTATTTCATAGCGACGTAGTTTCAGTGTTAATTCGTCAATGTGAGGGAGCGAGGAATGCAGTAAAGAAGGAATAGTGCATCGGAAAGGAGATACTCGTATCCCAAAAGAAAATCCTGTCGTTTCCATAGAAACGTTGATCGAGTTAGATGGAGAAGTCATAGAACCCATATTATTTCATAGCGACGTAGTTTCAGTGTTAATTCGTCAATGTGAGGGAGCGAGGGATGCAGTAAAGAAGGAATAGTACATCGGAAAGGAGATACTCGTATCCCAAAAGAAAATCCTGTCGTTTCCATAGAAACGTTGCTCGAGTTAGATGGAGAACTCATAGAACCCATAGTATTTCATAGCGACGTAGTTTCAGTGTTAATTCGTCAATGTGAGGGAGCGAGGGATGCAGTAAAGATGGAATAGTTCATCGGAAAGGAGATACTCGTATACCAAAGGGAAATCCTGTCGTGTCCATAGAAACGCTGCTCGAGTTAGTAGGAGAAGTCATAGAACCCATAGTATTTCATAGCGACGTAGTTTCAGTGTTAATTCGTCAATGTGAGGGAGCGAGGGATGCAGTAAAGAAGGAATAGTTCATCGGAAAGGAGATACTCGTATACCAAAGGAAAATCCTGTCGTGTCCATCGAAACGCTGCTCGAGTTAGTAGGAGAAGTCATAGAACACATAGTATTTCATAGCGACGTAGTTTGAGTGTTAATTCGTCAATGTGAGGGAGCGAGGTATGCAGTAAAGAAGGAATAGTGCATCGGAAAGGAGATACTCGTATCCCAAAAGAAAATCCTGTCGTTTCCATAGAAACGTTGCTCGAGTTAGATGGAGAAGTCATAGAAGCCATAGTATTTCGTAGCGACGTAGTTTCAGTGTTAATTCGTCAATGTGAGGGAGCGAGGGATGCAGTAAAGAAGGAATAGTGCATCGGAAAGGAGATACTTGTATCCCAAAAGAAAATCCTGTCGTTTCCATAGAAACGTTGCTCGAGTTAGATGGAGAAGTCATAGAACCCATAGTATTTCATAGCGACGTAGTTTCAGTGTTAATTCGTCAATGTGAGGGAGCGAGGGATGCAGTAAAGAAGGAATAGTACATCGGAAAGGAGATACTCGTATCCCAAAAGAAAATCCTGTCGTTTCCATAGAAACGTTGCTCGAGTTAGATGGAGAAGTCATAGAACCCATAGTATTTCATAGCGACGTAGTTTCAGTGTTAATTCGTCAATGTGAGGGAGCGAGGGATGCAGTAAAGATGGAATAGTTCATCGGAAAGGAGATACTCGTATCCCAAAAGAAAATCCTGTAGTTTCCACAGAAAAGCTGCTCGAGTTAGTAGGAGAAGTCATAGAACCCATAGTATTTCATAGCGAAGTCGTTTGAGTGTTAATTCGTCAATGTGAGGGAGCGAGGGATGCAGTAAAGATGGATTAGTTCATCGGAAAGGAGATACTCGTATACCAAAGGAAAATCCTGTCGTGTCCATAGAAACGCTGCTCGAGTTAGTAGGAGAAGTCATAGAACACATAGTATTTCATAGCGACGTAGTTTGAGTGTTAATTCGTCAATGTGAGGGAGCGAGGGATGCAGTAAAGAAGGAATAGTCCATCGGAAAGGAGATACTCGTATACCAAAAAAAATCCTGTCGTGTCTATAGAAACGCTGCTCGAGTTAGTAGGAGAACTCATAGAACACATAGTATTTCATAGCGACGTAGTTTCAGTGTTAATTCGTCAATGTGGGGGAGCGAGGGATGCAGTAAAGAAGGAATAGTGCATCGGAAAGGAGATACTCGTATCCCAAAAGAAAATCCTGTCGTTTCCATAGAAACGTTGCTCGAGTTAGATGGAGAAGTCATAGAACCCATAGTATTTCATAGCGACGTAGTTTCAGTGTTAATTCGTCAATGTGAGGGAGCGAGGGATGCAGTAAAGAAGGAATAGTGCATTGGAAAGGAGATACTCGTATCCCAAAAGAAAATCCTGTCGTTTCCATAGAAACGTTGCTCGAGTTAGATGGAGAAGTCATAGAACCCATAGTATTTCATAGCGACGTAGTTTCAGTGTTAATTCGTCAGTGTGAGGGAGCGAGGGATGCAATAAAGAAGGAATAGTACATCGGAAAGGAGATACTCGTATCCCAAAAGAAAATCCTGTCCTTTCCATAGAAACGCTGCTCGAGTTAGTAGGAGAAGTCATAGAACCCATAGTATTTCATAGCGACGTAGTTTGAGTGTTAATTCGTCAATGTGAGGGAGCGAGGGATGCAGTAAAGAAGGAATAGTTCATCGGAAAGGAGATACTCGTATACCAAAGGAAAATCCTGTCGTGTCCATAGAAATGCTGCTCGAGTTAGTAGGAGAAGTCATAGAACACATAGTATTTCATAGCGACGTCGTTTGAGTGTTAATTCGTCAATGTGAGGGAGCGAGGGATGTTGTAAAGAAGGAATAGTTCATCGGAAAAGAGATACTCGTATCCCAAAAGAAAATCCTGTCGTTTATATAGAAACGTTGCTCGAGTTAGATGGAGAAGTCATAGAACCCATAGTATATCATAGCGACGTAGTTTCAGTGTTAATTCGTCAATGTGAGGGAGCGAGGGATGCAGTAAAGAAGGAATAGTACATCGGAAAGGAGATACTCGTATCCAAAAGAAAATCCAGTCGTTTCCATAGAAACGCTGCTCGAGTTAGTAGGAGAAGTCATAGAACACATAGTATTTCATAGCGACGTAGTTTGAGTGTTAATTCGTCAATGTGAGGGAGCGAGGGATGCAGTAAAGAAGGAATAGTTCCTCGGAAAGGAGATACTCGTATCCCAAAAGAAAATCCTGTCGTTTCCATAGAAACGTAGCTCGAGTTAGAAGGAGAAGTCATAGAACCCATAGTATTTCATAGCGACGTAGTTTCAGTGTTAATTCGTCAATGTGAGGGAGCGAGGGATGCAGTAAAGAATGAATAGTACATGGGAAAGGAGATACTCGTATCCCAAAAGAAAATCCTGTCGCATCCATAGAAACGTTGCTCGAGTTAGATGGAGAAGTCATAGAACCCATAGTATTTCATAGCGACGTAGTTTCAGTGTTAATTCGTCAGTGTGAGGGAGCGAGGGATGCAGTAAAGATGGAATAGTTCATCGGACAGGAGATACTCGTATACCAAAGGAAAATCCTTTCGTGTCCATAGAAACGCTGCTCGAGTTAGCAGGAGAAGTCATAGAACACATAGTATTTCATAGCGACGTAGTTTGAGTGTTAATTCGTCAATGTGAGGGAGCGAGGGATGCAGTAAAGAAGGAATAGTTCATCGGAAAGGAGATACTCGTATCCCAAAAGAAAATCCTGTGGTTTCCATAGAAACGTTGCTCGAGTTAGATGGAGAAGTCATAGAACCCATAGTATTTCATAGCGACGTAGTTTCAGTGTTAATTCGTCAATGTGAGGGAGCGAGGGATGCAGTAAAGATGGAATAGTTCATCGGAAAGGAGATACTCGTATCCCAAAAGAAAATCCTATCGTTTCCATAGAAACGTTGCTCGAGTTAGATGGAGAAGTCATAGAACCCACAGTATTTCATAGCGACGTAGTTTCAGTGGTAATTCGTCAATGTGAGGGAGCGAGGGATGCAGTAAAGATGGAATAGTCCATCGGAAAGGAGATACTCGTATACCAAAGGAAAATCCTGTCGTGTCCACAGAAACGCTGCTCGAGTTAGTAGGAGATGTCATAGAACACATAGTATTTCATAGCGACGTAGTTTGAGTGTTAATTCGTCAATGTGAGGGAGCGAGGGATGCAGTAAAGAAGGAATAGTTCATCGGAAAGGAGATACTCGTATCCCAAAAGAAAATCCTGTCGTTTCCATAGAAACGTTGCTCGAGTTAGATGGAGAAGTCATAGAACCCATAGTATTTCATAGCGACGTAGTTTGAGTGTTAATTCGTAAATGTGAGGGAGCGAGGGATGCAGTAAAGAAGGAATAGTGCATCGGAAAGGTGATACTCGTATCCCAAAAGAAAATCCTGTCGTTTCCATAGAAACGTTGCTCGAGTTAGATGGAGAAGTCATAGAACCCATAGTACTTCATAGCGACGTAGTTTCAGTGTTAATTCGTCAATATGAGGGAGCGAGGGATGCAGTAAAGAAGGAATAGAACATCGGAAAGGAGATACTCGTATCCCAAAAGAAAATCCTGTCGTTTCCATAGAAACGCTGCTCGAGTTAGTAGGAGAAGTCATAGAACCCATAGTATTTCATAGCGACGTAGTTTGAGTGTTAATTCGTCAATGTGAGGGAGCGAGGGATGCAGTAAAGAAGTAATAGTTCATCGGAAAGGAGATACTCGTATACCAAAGGAAAATCCTGTCGTGTCCATAGAAACGCTGCTTGAGTTAGTAGGAGAAGTCATAGAACACATAGTATTTCATAGCGACGTAGTTTGAGTGTTAATTCGTCAATGTGAGGGAGCGAGGGATGTTGTAAAAAAGGAATAGTTCATCGGAAAGGAGATACTCGTATCCCAAAAGAAAATCCTGTCGTTTCCATAGAAACGTTGCTCGAGTTAGATGGAGAAGTCATAGAACACATAGTATTTCATAGCGACGTAGTTTCAGTGTTAATTCGTCAATGTGAGGGAGCGAGGGATGCAGTAAAGAAGGAATAGTGCATCGGAAAGGAGATACTCGTATACCAAAGGAAAATCCAGTCGTGTCCATAGAAACGCTGCTCGAGTTAGTAGGAGAAGTCATAGAACACATAGTATTTCATAGCGACGTAGTTTGAGTGTTAATTCGTCAATGTGAGGGAGCGAGGGATGCAGTAAAGAAGGAATAGTTCATCGGAAAGGAGATACTCGTATCCCAAAAGAAAATCCTGCCGTTTCCATAGAAACGTAGCTCGAGTTAGATGGAGAAGTCGTAGAACCCATAGTATTTCATAGCGACGTAGTTTCAGTGTTAATTCGTCAATGTGAGGGAGCGAGGGATGCAGTAAAGAAGGAATAGTACATCGGAAAGGAGATACTCGTATCCCAAAAGAAAATCCTGTCGTTTCCATAGAAACGTTGCTCGAGTTAGATGGAGAAGTCATAGAACCCATAGTATTTCATAGCGACGTAGTTTCAGTGTTAATTCGTCAATGTGAGGGAGCGAGGGATGCAGTAAAGATGGAATAGTTCATCGGAAAGGAGATACTCGTATACCAAAGGAAAATCCTGTCGTGTCCATAGAAACGTTGCTCGAGTTAGATGGAGAAGTCATAGAACCCATAGTATTTCATAGCGACGTAGTTTCAGTGTTAATTCGTCAATGTGAGGGAGCGAGGGATGCAGTAAAGATGGAATAGTTCATCGGAAAGGAGATACTCGTATCCCAAAAGAAAATCCTGTCGTTTCCATAGAAACGTTGCTCGAGTTAGATGGAGAAGTCATAGAACCCATAGTATTTCATAGCGACGTAGTTTCAGTGTTAATTCGTCAATGTGAGGGAGCGAGGGATGCAGTAAAGAAGGAATAGTTCATCGGAAAGGAGATACTCGTATCGCAAAAGAAAATCCTGTCGTTTCCATAGAAACGTTGCTTGAGTTAGATGGAGAAGTCATAGAACCCATAGTATTTCATAGCGACGTAGTTTGAGTGTTAATTCGTCAAAGTGAGGGAGCGAGGGATGCAGTAAAGATGGAATAGTTCATCGGAAAGGAGATACTCGTATCCCAAAAGAAAATCCTGTCGTTTCCATAGAAACGTTGCTCGAGTTAGATGGAGAAGTCATAGAACCCATAGTATTTCATAGCGACGTAGTTTCAGTGTTAATTCGTCAATGTGAGGGAGCGAGGGATGCAGTAAAGAAGGAATAGTTCATCGGAAAGGAGATACTCGTATCCCAAAAGAAAATCCTGTCGTTTCCATAGAAACGTTGCTCGAGTTAGATGGAGAAGTCATAGAACCCATAGTATTTCATAGCGACGTAGTTTCAGTGTTAATTCGTCAATGTGAGGGAGCGAGGGATGCAGTAAAGAAGGAATAGTTCATCGGAAAGGAGATACTCGTATCCCAAAAGAAAATCCTGTCGTTTCCATAGAAACGTTGCTCGAGTTAGATGGAGAAGTCATAGAACACATAGTATTTCATAGCGACGTAGTTTCAGTGTTAATTCGTCAATGTGAGGGAGCGAGGGATGCAGTAAAGAAGGAATAGTTCATCGGAAAGGAGATACTCGTATCCCAAAAGAAAATCCTGTCGTTTCCATAGAAACGTTGCTCGAGTTAGATGGAGAAGTCATAGAACCCATAGTATTTCATAGCGACGTAGTTTCAGTGTTAATTCGTCAATGTGAGGGAGCGAGGGATGCAGTAAAGATGGAATAGTTCATCGGAAAGGAGATACTCGTATCCCAAAAGAAAATCCTGTCGTTTCCATAGAAACGTTGCTCGAGTTAGATGGAGAAGTCATAGAACCCATAGTATTTCATAGCGACGTAGTTTCAGTGTTAATTCGTCAATGTGAGGGAGCGAGGGATGCAGTAAAGAAGGAATAGTTCATCGGAAAGGAGATACTCGTATCCCAAAAGAAAATCCTGTCGTTTCCATAGAAACGTTGCTCGCGTTATATGGAGAAGTCATAGAACCCATAGTATTTCATAGCGACGTAGTTTGAGTGTTAATTCGTCAATGTGAGGGAGCGAGGGATGCAGTAAAGATGGAATAGTTCATCGGAAAGGAGATACTCGTATCCCACAAGAAAATCCTATCGTTTCCATAGAAACGTTGCTCGAGTTAGATGGAGAAGTCATAGAACCCATAGTATTTCATAGCGACGTAGTTTCAGTGTTAATTCGTCAATGTGAGGGAGCGAGGGATGCAGTAAAGATGGAATAGTTCATCGGAAAGGAGATACTCGTATACCAAAGGAAAATCCTGTCGTGTCCATAGAAACGCTGCTCGAGTAAGTAGGAGAAGTCATAGAACACATAGTATTTCATAGCGACGTAGTTTGAGTGTTAATTCGTCAATGTGAGGGAGCGAGGGATGCAGTAAAGAAGGAATAGTTCCTCGGAAAGGAGATACTCGTATCCCAAAAGAAAATCCTGTCGTTTCCATAGAAACGTAGCTCGAGTTAGATGGAGAAGTCATAGAACCCATAGTATTTCATAGCGACGTAGTTTCAGTGTTAATTCGTCAATGTGAGGGAGCGAGGGATGCAGTAAAGAATGAATAGTACATCGGAAAGGAGATACTCGTATCCCAAAAGAAAATCCTGTCGCTTCCATAGAAACGTTGCTCGAGTTAGATGGAGAAGTCATAGAACCCATAGTACTTCATAGCGACGTAGTTTCAGTGTTAATTCGTCAATGTGAGGGAGCGAGGGATGCAGTAAAGATGGAATAGTTCATCGGAAAGGAGATACTCGTATACCAAAAGAAAATCCTGTCGTTTCCATAGAAACGTAGCTCGAGTTAGATGGAGAAGTCATAGAACCCATAGTATTTCATAGCGACGTAGTTTCAGTGTTAATTCGTCAATGTGAGGGAGCGAGGGATGCAGTAAAGAATGAATAGTACATCGGAAAGGAGATACTCGTATCCCAAAAGAAAATCCTGTCGCTTCCATAGAAACGTTGCTCGAGTTAGATGGAGAAGTCATAGAACCCATAGTATTCCATAGCGACGTAGTTTCAGTGTTAATTCGTCAATGTGAGGGAGCGAGGGATGCAGTAAAGATGGAGAAGTTCATCGGAAAGGAGATACTCGTATCCCAAAAGAAAATCCTGTCGTTTCCATAGAAACGCTGCTCGAGTTGGTAGGAGAAGTCATAGAACACATAGTATTTCATAGCGACGTAGTTTCAGTGTTAACTCGTCAATGTGAGGGAGCGAGGGATGCAGTAAAGAAGGAATAGTGCATCGGAAAGGAGATACTCGTATCCCAAAAGAAAATCCTGTCGTTTCCATAGAAACGTTGCTCGAGTTAGATGGAGAAGTCATAGAACCCATAGTATTTCATAGCGACGTAGTTTCAGTGTTAATTCGTCAATGTGAGGGAGCGAGGGATGCAGTAAAGAAGGAAATGTACATCGGAAAGGAGATACTCGTATCCCAAAAGAAAATCCTGTCGTTTCCATAGAAACGCTGCTCGAGTTAGATGGAGAAGTCATAGAACCCATAGTATTTCATAGCGACGTAGTTTCAGTGTTAATTCGTCAATGTGAGGGAGCGAGGGATGCAGTAAAGATGGAATAGTTCATCGGAAAGGAGATACTCGTATACCAAAGGAAAATCCTGTCGTGTCCATAGAAACACTGCTCGAGTTAGTAGGAGAAGACATAGAACACATAGTATTTCATAGCGACGTAGTTTGAGTGTTAATTCGTCAATGTGAGGGAGCGAGGGATGCAGTAAAGAAGGAATAGTTCATCGGAAAGGAGATACTCGTATCCCAAAAGAAAATCCTGTCGTTTCCATAGAAACGTTGCTCGAGTTAGATGGAGAAGTCGTAGAACCCATAGTATTTCATAGCGACGTAGTTTCAGTGTTAATTCGTCAATGTGAGGGAGCGAGGGATGCAGTAAAGATGGAATAGTTCATCGGAAAGGAGATACTCGTATACCAAAGGAAAATCCTGTCGTGTCCATAGAAACGCTGCTCGAGTTAGTAGGAGAAGACATAGAACACATAGTATTTCATAGCGACGTAGTTTGAGTGTTAATTCGTCAATGTGAGGGAGCGAGGGATGCAGTAAAGAAGGAATAGTTCATCGGAAAGGAGATACTCGTATCCCAAAAGAAAATCCTGTCGTTTCCATAGAAACGTTGCTCGAGTTAGATGGAGAAGTCGTAGAACCCATAGTATTTCATAGCGACGTAGTTTCAGTGTTAATTCGTCAATGTGAGGGAGCGAGGGATGCAGTAAAGATGGAATAGTTCATCGGAAAGGAGATACTCGTATCCCAAAAGAAAATCCTGTCGTTTCCATAGAAACGTTGCTCGAGTTAGATGGAGAAGTCATAGAACCCACAGTATTTCATAGCGACGTAGTTTCAGTGTTAATTCGTCAATGTGAGGGAGCGAGGGATGCAGTAAAGATGGAATAGTTCATCGGAAAGGAGATACTCGTATCCCAAAAGAAAATCCTGTCGTTTCCATAGAAACGTTGCTCGAGTTAGATGGAGAAGTCATAGAACCCATAGTATTTCATAGCGACGTAGTTTCAGTGTTAATTCGTCAATGTGAGGGAGCGAGGGATGCAGTAAAGATGGAATAGTTCATCGGAAAGGAGATACTCGTATACCAAAGGAAAATCCTGTCGTGTCCATAGAAACACTGCTCGAGTTAGTAGGAGAAGACATAGAACACATAGTATTTCATAGCGACGTAGTTTGAGTGTTAATTCGTCAATGTGAGGGAGCGAGGGATGCAGTAAAGAAGGAATAGTTCATCGGAAAGGAGATACTCGTATCCCAAAAGAAAATCCTGTCGTTTCCATAGAAACGTTGCTCGAGTTAGATGGAGAAGTCGTAGAACCCATAGTATTTCATAGCGACGTAGTTTCAGTGTTAATTCGTCAATGTGAGGGAGCGAGGGATGCAGTAAAGATGGAATAGTTCATCGGAAAGGAGATACTCGTATCCCAAAAGAAAATCCTGTCGTTTCCATAGAAACGTTGCTCGAGTTAGATGGAGAAGTCATAGAACCCACAGTATTTCATAGCGACGTAGTTTCAGTGTTAATTCGTCAATGTGAGGGAGCGAGGGATGCAGTAAAGATGGAATAGTTCATCGGAAAGGAGATACTCGTATCCCAAAAGAAAATCCTGTCGTTTCCATAGAAACGTTGCTCGAGTTAGATGGAGAAGTCATAGAACCCACAGTATTTCATAGCGACGTAGTTTCAGTGTTAATTCGTCAATGTGAGGGAGCGAGGGTTGCAGTAAAGATGGAATAGTTCATCGGAAAGGAGATACTCGTATCCCAAAAGAAAATCCTGTCGTTTCCATAGAAACGTTGCTCGAGTTAGATGGAGAGGTCATAGAACCCATAGTATTTCATAGCGACGTAGTTTCAGTGTTAATTCGTCAATGTGAGGGAGCGAGGGATGCAGTAAAGATGGAATAGTTCATCGGAAAGGAGATACTCGTATCCCAAAAGAAAATCCTGTCGTTTCCATAGAAACGTTGCTCGAGTTAGATGGAGAAGTCATAGAACCCATAGTATTCCATAGCGACGTAGTTTCAGTGTTAATTCGTCAATGTGAGGGAGCGAGGGATGCAGTAAAGAAGGAATAGTTCATCGGAAAGGAGATACTCGTATCCCAAAAGAAAATCCTGTCGTTTCCATAGAAACGTTGCTCGAGTTATATGGAGAAGTCATAGAACCCATAGTATTTCATAGCGACGTAGTTTGAGTGTTAATTCGTCAATGTGAGGGAGTGAGGGACGCAGTAAAGATGGAATAGTTCATCGGAAAGGAGATACTCGTATCCCACAAGAAAATCCAGTCGTTTCCATAGAAACGTTGCTCGAGTTAGATGGAGAAGTCATAGAACCCATAGTATTTCATAGCGACGTAGTTTCAGTGTTAATTCGTCAATGTGAGGGAGCGAGGGATGCAGTAAAGAAGGAATAGTTCATCGGAAAGGAGATACTCGTATCCCAAAAGAAAATCCTGTCGTTTCCATAGAAACGTTGCTCGAGTTAGATGGAGAAGTCATAGAACCCACAGTATTTCATAGCGACGTAGTTTGAGTGTTAATTCGTCAATGTGAGGGAGCGAGGGATGCAGTAAAGAAGGAATAGTTCATCGGAAAGGAGATACTCGTATCCCAAAAGAAAATCCTATCGTTTCCATAGAAACGTTGGTCGAGTTAGATAGAGAAGTCATAGAACCCATAGTATTTCATAGCGACGTAGTTTCAGTGTTAATTCGTCAATGTGAGGGAGCGAGCGATGCAGTAAAGAAGGAATAGTTCATCGGAAAGGAGATACTCGTATACCAAAGGAAAATCCAGTCGTGTCCATAGAAACGCTGCTCGAGTTAGTAGGAGATGTCATAGAACACATAGTATTTCATAGCGACGTAGTTTGAGGGTTAATTCGTCAATGTGAGGGAGCGAGGGATGCAGTAAAGAAGGAATAGTTCATCATAAAGGAGATACTCGTATCCCAAAAGAAAATCCTGTCGTTTCCATAGAAACGTTGCACGAGTTAGATGGAGAAGTCATAGAACCCAAAGTATTTCATAGCGACGTAGTTTCAGTGTTAATTCGTCAATGTGAGGGAGCGAGGGATACAGTAAAGATGGAATAGTTCATCGGAAAGGAGATAATCGTATCCCAAAAGAAAATCCTGTCGTTTCCATAGAAACGTTGCTCGAGTTAGATGGAGAAGTCATAGAACCCAAAGTATTTCATAGCGACGTAGTTTTAGTGTTAATTCGTCAATGTGAGGGAGCGAGGGATGCAGTAAAGATGGAATAGTTCATCGGAAAGGAGATACTCGTATACCAAAGGAAAATCCTGTCGTGTCCATAGAAACGCTGCTCGAGTTAGTAGGAGAAGACATAGAACACATAGTATTTCATAGCGACGTAGTTTGAGTGTTAATTCGTCAACGTGAGGGAGCGAGGGATGCAGTAAAGAAGGAATAGTTCATCGGAAAGGAGATACTCGTGTACCAAAGGAAAATCCTGTCGTGTCCATAGAGACGCTGCTCGAGTTAGTAGGAGATGTCATAGAACACATAGTATTTCATAGCGACGTAGTTTGAGGGTTAATTCGTCAATGTGAGGGAGCGAGGGATGCAGTAAAGACGGAATAGTTCATCATAAAGGAGATACTCGTATCCCAAAAGAAAATCCTGTCGTTTCCATAGAAACGTTGCTCGAGTTAGATGGAGAAGTCATAGAACCCAAAGTATTTCATAGCGACGTAGTTTCAGTGTTAATTCGTCAATGTGAGCGAGCGAGGGATACAATAAAGATGGAATAGTTCATCGGAAAGGAGATACTCGTATCCCAAAAGAAAATCCTCTCGTTTCCATAGAAACGTTGCTCGAATAAGATGGAGAAGTCATAGAACCCAAAGTATTTCATAGCGACGTAGTTTGAGGGTTAATTCGTCAATGTGAGGGAGCGAGGGATGCAGTAAAGAAGGAATAGTTCATCATAAAGGAGATACTCGTATCCCAAAAGAAAATCCTGTCGTTTCCATAGAAACGTTGCTCGAGTTAGATGGAGAAGTCATAGAACCCAAAGTATTTCATAGCGACGTAGTTTCAGTGTTAATTCGTCAATGTGAGGGACCGAGGTATGCAGTAAAGATGGAATAGTTCATCGGAAAGGAGATACTCGTATCCCAAAAGAAAATCCTGTCGTTTCCATAGAAACGTTGCTCGAGTTAGATGGAGAAGTCATAGAACCCACAGTATTTCATAGCGACGTAGTTTCAGTGTTATTTCGTCAATGTGAGGGAGCGAGGGATGCAGTAAAGATAGAATAGTTCATCGGAAAGGAGTTACTCGTATACCAAAGGAAAATCCTGTCGTGTCCATAGAAACGCTGCTCGAGTTAGTAGGAGATGTCATAGAACACATAGTATTTCATAGCGACGTAGTTTGAGTGTTAATTCGTCAATGTGAGGGAGCGAGGGATGCAGTAAAGAAGGAATAGTTCGTCGGAAAGGAGATACTCGTATCCCAAAAGAAAATCCTGTCGTTTCCACAGAAACGTTGCTCGAGTTAGATGGAGAAGTCATAGAACCCATAGTATTTCATAGCGACGTAGTTTCAGTGTTAACTCGTCAATGTGAGGGAGCGAGGGATGCAGTAAATAAGGAATAGTGCATCGGAAAGGAGATACTCGTATCCCAAAAGAAAATCCTGTCGCTTCCATAGAAACGTTGCTCGAGTTAGATGGAGAAGTCATAGAACCCATAGTATTTCATAGCGACGTAGTTTCAGTGTTAATTCGTCAATGTGAGGGAGCGAGGTATGCAGTAAAGAAGGAATAGTACATCGGAAAGGAGATACTCGTATCCCAAAAGAAAATCCTGTCGTTTCCATAGAAACGCTGCTCGAGTTAGTAGGAGAAGTCATAGAACCCATAGTATTTCATAGCGACGTAGTTTGAGTGTTAATTCGTCAATGTGAGGGAGCGAGGGATGCAGTAAAGAAGGAGTAGTTCATCGGAAAGGAGATACTCGTATACCAAAGGAAAATCCTGTCGTGTCCATAGAAACGCTGCTCGAGTTAGTAGGAGAAGTCATAGAACACATAGTATTTCATAGCGACGTAGTTTGAGTGTTAATTCGTCACTGTGAGGGAGCGAGGGATGTTGTAAAGAAGGAATAGTTCATCGGAAAGGAGATACTCGTATCCCAAAAGAAAATCCTGTCGTTTCCATAGAAACGTTGCTCGAGTTAGATGGAGAAGTCATAGAACACATAGTATTTCATAGCGACGTAGTTTCAGTGTTAATTCGTCAATGTGAGGGAGCGAGGGATGCAGTAAAGAAGGAATAGTGCATCGGAAAGGAGATACTCGTATCCCAAAAGAAAATCCTGTCGTTTCCATAGAAACGTTGCTCGAGTTAGATGGAGAAGTCATAGAACCCATAGTATTTCATGGCGACGTAGTTTCAGTGTTAATTCGTCAATGTGAGGGAGCGAGGGATGCAGTAAAGAAGGAATAGTTCATCGGAAAGGAGATAATCGTATCCAAAAGAAAATCCAGTCGTTTCCATAGAAACGCTGCACGAGTTAGTAGGAGAAGTCATAGAACACATAGTATTTCATAGCGACGTAGTTTGAGTGATAATTCGTCAATGTGAGGGAGCGAGGGATGCAGTAAAGAAGGAATAGTTCATCGGAAAGGAGATACTCGTATCCCAAAAGAAAATCCTGCCGTTTCCATAGAAACGTAGCTCGAGTTAGATGGAGAAGTCATAGAACCCATAGTATTTCATAGCGACGTAGTTTCAGTGTTAATTCGTCAATGTGAGGGAGCGAGGGATGCAGTAAAGAAGGAATAGTTCATCGGAAAGGAGATACTCGTATCCCAAAAGAAAATCCTGTCGTTTCCATAGTAACGTTGCTCGAGTTAGATGGAGAAGTCATAGAACCCATAGTATTTCATAGCGACGTAGTTTCAGTGTTAATTCGTCAATGTGAGGGAGCGAGGGATGCAGTAAAGATGGAATAGTTCATCGGAAAGGAGATACTCGTATACCAAAGGAAAATCCTGTCGTGTCCATAGAAACGCTGCTCGAGTTAGTAAGAGAAGTCATAGAACACATAGTATTTCATACCGACGTAGTTTGAGTGTTAATTCGTCAATGTGAGGGAGCGAGGGATGCAGTAAAGAAGGAATAGTTCATCGGAAAGGAGATACTCGAATCCCAAAAGAAAATCCTGTCGTTTCCATAGAAACGTTGCTCGAGTTAGATGGAGAGGTCATAGAACCCATAGTATTTCATAGCGACGTAGTGTCAGTGTTAATTCGTCAATGTGAGGGAGCGAGGGATGCAGTAAAGATGGAATAGTTCATCGGAAAGGAGATACTCGTATCCCAAAAGAAAATCCTGTCGTTTCCATAGAAACGTTGCTCGAGTTAGATGGAGAAGTCATAGAACCCATAGTATTCCATAGCGACGTAGTTTCGGTGTTAATTCGTCAATGTGAGGGAGCGAGGGATGCAGTAAAGAAGGAATAGTTCATCGGAAAGGAGATACTCGTATCCCAAAAGAAAATGCTGTCGTTTCCATAGAAACGTTGCTCGAGTTATATGGAGAAGTCATAGAACCCATAGTATTTCATAGCGACGTTGTTTGAGTGTTAATTCGTCAATGTGAGGGAGCGAGGGATGCAGTAAAGATGGAATAGTTCATCGGAAAGGAGATACTCGTATCCCACAAGAAAATCCAGTCGTTTCCATAGAAACGTTGCTCGAGTTAGATGGAGAAGTCATAGAACCCATAGTATTTCATAGCGACGTAGTTTCAGTGATAATTCGTCAATGTGAGGGAGCGAGGGATGCAGTAAAGATGGAATAGTTCATCGGAAAGGAGATACTCGTATACCAAAGGAAAATCCTGTCGTGTCCATAGAAACGCTGCTCGAGTTAGTAGGAGAAGTCATAGAACACATAGTATTTCATAGTGACGTAGTTTGAGTGTTAATTCGTCAATGTGAGGGAGCGAGGGACGCAGTAAAGAAGGAATAGTTCATCGGAAAGGAGATACTCGTATCCCAAAAGAAAATCCTGTCGTTTCCATAGAAACGTTGCTCGAGTTAGATGGAGAAGTCATAGAACCCATAGTATTTCATAGTGACGTAGTTTCAGTGTTAATTCGTCAATGTGAGGGAGCGAGGGATGCAGTAAAGATGGAATAGTTCATCGGAAAGGAGATACTCGTATCCCAAAAGAAAATCCTGTCGTTTCCATAGAAACGTTGCTCGAGTTAGATGGAGAAGTCATAGAACCCACAGTATTTCATAGCGACGTAGTTTCAGTGTTAATTCGTCAATGTGAGGGAGCGACAGATGCAATAAAGATGGAATAGTGCATCGGAAAGGAGATACTCGTATCCCAAAAGAAAATCCTGTCGTTTCCATAGAAACGTTGCTAGAGTTAGATGGAGAAGTCATAGAACCCATAGTATTTCATAGCGACGTAGTTTCAGTGTTAATTCGTCAATGTGAGGGAGCGAGGGATGCAGTAAAGAAGGAATAGTTCATCGGAAAGGAGATACTCGTATCCCAAAAGAAAATCCTGTCGTTTCCATAGAAACGTTGCTCGAGTTACATGGAGAAGTCATAGAACCCACAGTATTTCATAGCGACGTAGTTTGAGTGTTAATTCGTCAATGTGAGGGAGCGAGGGATGCAGTAAAGAAGGAATGGTTCATCGGAAAGGAGATACTCGTATCCCAAAAGAAAATCCTATCGCTTCCATAGAAACGTTGCTCGAGTTAGATGGAGAAGTCATAGAACCCATAGTATTTCATAGCGACGTAGTTTCAGTGTTAATTCGTCAATGTGAGGGAGCGAGGGATGCAGTAAGGAAGGAATAGTTCATCGGAAAGGAGATACTCGTATACCAAAGGAAAATCCAGTCGTGTCCATAGAAACGCTGCTCGAGTTAGTAGGAGATGTCATAGAACACATAGTATTTCATAGCGACGTAGTTTGAGGGTTAATTCGTCAATGTGAGGGAGCGAGGGATGCAGTAAAGAAGGAATAGTTCATCATAAAGGAGATACTCGTATCCCAAAAGAAAATCCTGTCGTTTCCATAGAAACGTTGCACGAGTTAGATGGAGAAGTCATAGAACCCAAAGTATTTCATAGCGACGTAGTTTCAGTGTTAATTCGTCAATGTGAGGGAGCGAGGGATACAGTAAAGATGGAATAGTTCATCGGAAAGGAGATACTCGTATCCCAAAAGAAAATCCTGTCGTTTCCATAGAAACGTTGCTCGAGTTAGATGGAGAAGTCATAGAACCCAAAGTATTTCATAGCGACGTAGTTTCAGTGTTAATTCGTCAATGTGAGGGAGCGAGGGATGCAGTAAAGATGGAATAGTTCATCGGAAAGGAGATACTCGTATACCAAAGGAAAATCCTGTCGTGTCCATAGAAACGCTGCTCGAGTTAGTAGGAGAAGACATAGAACACATAGTATTTCATAGCGACGTAGTTTGAGTGTTAATTCGTCAATGTGAGGGAGCGAGGGATGCAGTAAAGAAGGAATAGTTCATCGGAAAGGAGATACTCGTATACCAAAAGAAAATCCTGTCGTGTCCATAGAAACGCTGCTCGAGTTAGTAGGAGATGTCATAGAACACATAGTACTTCATAGCGACGTAGTTTGAGGGTTAATTCGTCAATGTGAGGGAGCGAGGGATGCAGTAAAGAAGGAATAGTTCATCATAAAGGAGATACTCGTATCCCAAAAGAAAATCCTGTCGTTTCCATAGAAACGTTGCTCGAGTTAGATGGAGAAGTCATAGAACCCAAAGTATTTCATAGCGACGTAGTTTCAGTGTTAATTCGTCAATGTGAGGGAGCGAGGGATACAGTAAAGATGGAATAGTTCATCGGAAAGGAGATACTCGTATCCCAAAAGAAAATCCTCTCGTTTCCATAGAAACGTTGCTCGAGTTAGATGGAGAAGTCATAGAACCCAAAGTATTTCATAGCGACGTAGTTTGAGGGTTAATTCGTCAATGTGAGGGAGCGAGGGATGCAGTAAAGAAGGAATAGTTCATCATAAAGGAGATACTCGTATCCCAAAAGAAAATCCTGTCGTTTCCATAGAAACGTTGCTCGAGTTAGATGGAGAAGTCATAGAACCCAAAGTATTTCATAGCGACGTAGTTTCAGTGTTAATTCGTCAATGTGAGGGAGCGAGGGGTACAGTAAAGATGGAATAGTTCATCGGAAAGGAGATACTCGTATCCCAAAAGAAAATCCTGTCGTTTCCATAGAAACGTTGCTCGAGTTAGATGGAGAAGTCATAGAACCCAAAGTATTTCATAGCGACGTAGTTTCAGTGTTAATTCGTCAATGTGAGGGAGCGAGGGATGCAGTAAAGATGGAATAGTTCATCGGAAAGGAGATACTCGTATACCAAAGGAAAATCCTGTCGTGTCCATAGAAACGCTGCTCGAGTTAGTAGGAGAAGACATAGAACACATAGTATTTCATAGCGACGTAGTTTGAGTGTTAATTCGACAATGTGAGGGAGCGAGGGATGCAGTAAAGAAGGAATAGTTCATCGGAAAGGAGATACTCGTATACCAAAGGAAAATCCTGTCGTGTCCATAGAAACGCTGCTCGAGTTAGTAGGAGATGTCATAGAACACATAGTATTTCATAGCGACGTAGTTTGAGTGTTAATTCGTCAATGTGAGGGAGCGAGGGATGCAGTAAAGAAGGAATAGTTCATCGGAAAGGAGATACTCGTATCCCAAAAGAAAATACTGTCGTTTCCATAGAAACGTTGCTCGAGTTAGATGGAGAAGTCATAGAACCCATAGTATTTCATAGCGACGTAGTTTCAGTGTTAATTCGTCAATGTGAGGGAGCGAGGGATGCAGTAAAGATGGAATAGTTCATCGGAAAGGAGATACTCGTATCCCAAAAGAAAATCCTGTCGTTTCCATAGAATCGTTGCTCGAGTTAGATGGAGAAGTCATAGAACCCACAGTATTTTATAGGACGTAGTTTCAGTGTTAATTCGTCAATGTGAGGGAGCGAGGGATGCAGTAAAGATGGAATAGTTCATCGGAAAGGAGATACTCGTATACCAAATGAAAATCCTGTCGTGTCCATAGAAACGCTGCTCGGGTTATTAGGAGATGTCATAGAACACATAGTATTTCATAGCGACGTAGTTTGAGGGTTAATTCGTCAATGTGAGGGAGCGAGGGATGCAGTAAAGAACGAATAGTTCATCGGAAATGAGATACTCGTATACCAAAGGAAAATCCAGTCGTGTCCATAGAAACGCTGCTCGAGTTAGTAGGATAAGACATAGAACACATAGTATTTCATAGCGACGTAGTTTGAGTGTTAATTCGTCAATGTGAGGGGGCGAAGGATGCAGTAAAGAAGGAATAGTTCATCGGAGAGGAGATACTCGTAACCCAAAAGAAAATCCTGTCGTTTCCATAGAAACGTTGCTCGAGTTAGATGGAGAAGTCATAGAACCCATAGTATTTCATAGCGACGTAGTTTCAGTGTTAATTCGTCAATGTGAGGGAGCGAGGGATGCAGTAAAGATGGAATAGTTCATCGGAAAGGAGATACTCGCATCCCAAAAGAAAATCCTGTCGTTTCCATAGAAACGTTGCTCGAGTTAGATGGAGAAGTCAGAGAACTTACAGTATTTCATAGCGACGTAGTTTCAGTGTTAATTCGTCAATGTGAGGGAGCGAGGGATGCAGTAAAGATGGAATAGTTCATCGGAAAGAAGATACTCGTATACCAAATGAAAATCCTGTCGTGTCCATAGAAACGCTGCTCGTGATAGTAGGAGAAGTCATAGAACACATAGTATTTCATAGCGACATAGTTTGAGTGTTAATTCGTCAATGTGAGGGAGCGAGGGATGCAGTAAAGAAGGAATAGTTCATCGGAAAGGAGATACTCGTATCCCAAAAGAAAATCCAGTCGTTTCCATAGAAACGTTGCTCGAGTTAGATGGAGAAGTCATAGAACCCATAGTATTTCATAGCGACGTAGTTTCAGTGTTAATTCGTCAATGTGAGGAAGCGAGGGATGCAGTAAAGAAGGAATAGTTCATCGGAAAGGAGATACTCGTATACCAAAGGAAAATCCGGTCGTGTCCATAGAAACGCTGCTCGAGTTAGTAGGAGAAGTCATAGAACACATAGTATTTCATAGCGACGTAGTTTGAGTGTTGATTCGTCAATGTGAGGGAGCGAGGGATGCAGTAAAGAAGGAATAGTTCATCGGAAAGGAGATACTCGTATCCCAAATGAAAATCCTGTCGTGTCCATAGAAACGCTGCTCGGGTTATTAGGAGATGTCATAGAACACATAGTATTTCATAGCGACGTAGTTTGAGGGTTAATTCGTCAATGTGAGGGAGCGAGGGATGCAGTAAAGAACGAATAGTTCATCGGAAATGAGATACTCGTATACCAAAGGAAAATCCAGTCGTGTCCATAGAAACGCTGCTCGAGTTAGTAGGAGAAGTCATAGAACACATAGTATTTCATAGCGACGTAGTTTGAGTGTTGATTCGTCAATGTGAGGGAGCGAGGGATGCAGTAAAGAAGGAATAGTTCATCGGAAAGGAGATACTCGTATCCCAAAAGAAAATCCTGTCGTTTCCATAGAAACGTAGCTCGTGTTAGATGGAGAAGTCATAGAACCCATAGTATTTCATAGCGACGTAGTTTCAGTGTTAATTCGTCAATGTGAGGGAGCGAGGGATGCAGTAAAGAAGGAATAGTACATCGGAAAGGAGATACTCGTATCCCAAAAGAAAATCCAGTCGTTTCCATAGAAACGTTGCTCGAGTTAGATGGAGAAGTCATAGAACCCATAGTATTTCATAGCGACGTAGTTTCAGTGTTAATTCGTCAATGTGAGGAAGCGAGGGATGCAGTAAAGAAGGAATAGTTCATCGGAAAGGAGATACTCGTATACCAAAGGAAAATCCAGTCGTGTCCATAGAAACGCTGCTCGAGTTAGTAGGAGAAGTCATAGAACACATAGTATTTCATAGCGACGTAGTTTGAGTGTTGATTCGTCAATGTGAGGGAGCGAGGGATGCAGTAAAGAAGGAATAGTTCATCGGAAAGGAGATACTCGTATCCCAAAAGAAAATCCTGTCGTTTCCATAGAAACGTAGCTCGAGTTAGATGGAGAAGTCATAGAACCCATAGTATTTCATAGCGACGTAGTTTCAGTGTTAATTCGTCAATGTGAGGGAGCGAGGGATGCAGTAAAGAAGGAATAGTACATCGGAAAGGAGATACTCGTATCCCAAAAGAAAATCCTGTCGTTTCCATAGAAACGTTGCTCGAGTTAGATGGAGAAGTCACAGAACCCATAGTATTTCATAGCGACGTAGTTTCAGTGTTAATTCGCCAATGTGAGGGAGCGAGGGATGCAGTAAAGATGGAATAGTTCATCGGAAAGGAGATACTCGTATACCAAAGGAAAATCCTGTCGTGTCCATAGAAAAGCTGCTGGAGTTAGTAGGAGAAGTCATAGAACACATAGTATTTCATAGCGACGTAGTTTGAGTGTTAATTCGTCAATGTGAGGGAGCGAGGGATGCAGTAAAGAAGGAATAGTTCATCGGAAAGGAGATACTCGTATCCCAAAAGAAAATCCTGTCGTTTCCATAGAAACGCTGCTCGAGTTAGTAGGAGATGTCATAGAACACATAGTATTTCATAGCGACGTAGTTTGAGTGTTAATTCGTCAATGTGAGGGAGCGAGGGATGAAGTAAAGAAGGAATAGTTCATCGGAAAGGAGATACTCGTATCCCAAAAGAAAATCCTGTCGTTTCCATAGAAACGTTGCTCGAGTTAGATGGAGAAGTCATAGAACCCATAGTATTTCATAGCGACGTAGTTTCAGTGTTAATTCGTCAATGTGAGGGAGCGAGGGATGCAGTAAAGATGGAATAGTTCATCGGAAAGGAGATACTCGTATCCCAAAAGAAAATTCTGTCGTTTCCATAGAATCGTTGCTCGAGTTAGATGGAGAAGTCATAGAACCCATAGTATTTCATAACGACGTAGTTTCAGTGTTAATTCGTCAATGTGAGGGTGCGAGGGATGCAGTAAAGATGGAATAATTCATCGGAAAGGAGATACTCGTATACCAAAGGAAAATCCTGTCGTGTCCATAGAAACGCTGCTCGAGTTAGTAGGAGAAGTCATAGAACACATAGTATTTCACAGCGACGTAGTTTGAGTGTTAATTCGTCAATGTGAGGGAGCGAGGAATGCAGTAAAGAAGGAATAGTTCATCGGAAAGGAGATACTCGTATCCCAAAAGAAAATCCTGTCGTTTCCTTAGAAACGTTGCTCGAGTTAGATGGAGAAGTCATAGAACCCATAGTATTTCATAGCGACGTAGTTTCAGTGTTAATTCGTCAATGTGAGGGAGCGAGGGATTCAGTAAAGAAGGAATAATTCATCGGAAAGGAGATACTCGTATCCCAAAAGAAAATCCTATCGTTTCCATACAAACGTTGCTCGAGTTAGATGGAGAAGTCATAGAACCCATAGTAATTCATAGCGACGTAGTTTCAGTGTTAATTCGTCAATGTGAGGGAGCGAGGGATGCAGTAAAGAAGGAATAGTACATCGGAAAGGAGATACTCATATCCCAAAAGAAAATCCTGTCGTTTCCATAGAAACGCTGCTCGAGTTAGTAGGAGAAGTCATAGAACACATAGTATTTCATAGCGACGTAGTTTGAGTGTTAATTCGTCAATGTGAGGGAGCGAGGTATGCAGTAAAGAAGGAATAGTTCATCGGAAAGGAGATACTCGTATACCAAAGGAAAATCCAGTCGTGTCCATAGAAACGCTGCTCGAGTTAGTAGGAGAAGTCATAGAACACATAGTATTTCATAGCGACGTAGTTTGAGTGTTAATTCGTCAATGTGAGGGAGCGAGGGATGCAGTAAAGAAGGAATAGTTCATCGGAAAGGTGATACTCGTATCCCAAAAGAAAATCCTTTCGTTCCATAGAAATGTTGCTCGAGTTAGATGGAGAAGTCATAGAACCCATAGTATTTCATAGCGACGTAGTTTCAGTGTTAATTCGTCAATGTGAGGGAGCGAGGGATGCAGTAAGGAAGGAATAGTTCATCGGAAAGGAGATACTCGTATCCCAAAAGAAAATCCTGTCGTTTCCATAGAAACGTTGCTCGAGTTAGATGGAGAAGTCATAGAACCCATAGTATTTCATAGCGACGTAATTTCTGTGTTAATTCGTTAATGTGAGGGAGCGAGGGATGAAGTAAAGAAGGAATAGTTCATCGGAAAGGAGATACTCGTATCCCAAAAGAAAATCCTGTCGTTTCCATAGAAACGTTGCTCGAGTTAGATGGAGAAGTCATAGAACCCATAGTATTTCATAGCGACGTAGTTTCAGTGTTAATTCGTCAATGTGAGGGAGCGAGGGATGCAGTAAAGATGGAATAGTTCATCGGAAAGGAGATACTCGTATACCAAAGGAAAATCCTTTCGTGTCCATAGAAACGCTGCTCGAGTTAGTAGGAGAAGTCATAGAACACATAGTATTTCATAGCGACGTAGTTTGAGTGTTAATTCGTCAATGTGAGGAAGCGAGGGATGCAGTAAAGAAGGAATAGTTCATCGGAAAGGAGATACTCGTATCCCAAAAGAGAATCCGGACGTTTCCATAGAAACGTTGCTCGAGTTAGATGGAGAAGTCATAGAACCCATAGTATTTCATAACGACGTAGTTTCAGTGTTAATTCGTCAATGTGAGGGAGCGAGGGATGCAGTAAAGATGGAATAGTTCATCGGAAAGGAGATACTCGTATACCAAAGGAAAATCCTGTCGTGTCCATAGAAACGCTGCTCGAGTTAGTAAGAGAAGTCATAGAACACATAGTATTTCATAGCGACGTAATTTGAGTGTTAATTCGTCAATGTGAGGAAGCGAGGGATGCAGTAAAGAAGGAATAGTTCATCGGAAAGGAGATACTCGTATCCCAAAAGAAAATCCTGTCGTTTCCATAGAAACGTTGCTCGAGTTAGATGGAGAAGTCATAGAACCCATAGTATTTCATAGCGACGTAGTTTCAGTGTTAATTCGTCAATGTGAGGGAGCGAGGGATGCAGTAAAGAAGGAATAGTTCATCGGAAAGGAGATACTCGTATCCCAAAAGAAAATCCTGTCGTTTCCATAGAAACGTTGCTCGAGTTAGATGGAGAAGTCATAGAACCCATAGTGATTCATAGCGGCGTAATTTCAGTGTTAATTCGTCAATGTGAGGCAGCGAGGGATGCAGTAAAGAAGGAATAGTGCATCGGAAAGGAGATACTCGTATACCAAAGGAAAATACTGTCGTGTCCATAGAAACGCTGCTCGAGTTAGTAGGAGAAGTCATAAAACACATAGTATTTCATAGCGACGTAGTTTGAGTGTTAATTCGTCAATGTGAGGGGGCGAAGGATGCAGTAAAGAAGGAATAGTTCATCGGAGAGGAGATACTCGTAACCCAAAAGAAAATCCTGCCGTTTCCATAGAAACGTTACTCGATTTAGAAGGAGAAGTCATACAAGCCATTGTATTTCATAGCGACGCAATTTCTGTGTTAATTTGTTAATGTGAGGGAGCGAGGGATGCAGTATATAAGGAGTAGTGCATCGGAAAGGAGATACTCGTATACCAAAGGAAAATCCTGTCGTGTCCATAGAAACGCTGCTCGAGTTAGTAGGAGAAGTCATAGAACACATAGTATTTCATAGCGACGTAGTTTGAGTGTTAATTCGTCAATGTGAGGGGGCGAGGGATGCAGTAAAGAAGGAATAGTTCATCGGAAAGGAGATACTCGTATCCCAAAAGAAAATCCTGTCCTTTCCATAGAAACGTTACTCGATTTAGAAGGAGAAGTCATACAACCCATTGTATTTCATAGCGACGCAATTTCTGTGTTAACTCGTTAATGTGAGGGAGCGAGGGATGCAGTATAGAAGGAATAGTGCATCGGAAAGGAGATACTCGTATACCAAAGGAAAATCCTGTCGTGTCCATAGAAACGCTGCTCGAGTTGGTAGGAGAAGTCTTAAAACACATAGTATTTCATAGCGACGTAGTTTCAGTGTTAATTCGTCAATGTGAGGGGGCGAGGGAAGCAGTAAAGAAGGAATAGTTCATCGGAGAGGAGATACTCGTAACCCAAAAGAAAATCCGGTCGTTTCCATAGAAACGTTACTCGAGTTAGATGGAGAAGTCATACAACCAATAGTATTTCATAGCGACGTAGTTTCAGTGTTAATTCGTCAATGTGAGGAAGCGAGGGATGCAGTAAAGAAGGAATGGTTCATCGGAAAGAAGATACTCGTATCCCAAAAGAAAATCCTGTCGTTTCCATAGAAACGTTGCTCGAGTTAGATGGAGAAGTCATAGAACCCATAGTATTTCATAGCGACGTAGTTTCTGTGTTAATTCGTCAATGTGAGCGAGCGAGGGATGCAGTAAAGAAGGAATAGTTCATCGGAAAGGAGATACTCGTATCCCAAAAGAAAATCCTGTCGTTTCCATAGAAACGTTGCTCGAGTTAGATGGGGAAGTCATAGAACCCATAGTATTTCATAGCAACGTAGTTTCAGTGTTAATTCGTCAATGTGAGGGAGCGAGGGATGCAGTAAAGAAGGAATAGTGCATCGGAATGGAGATACTCGTATACCAAAGGAAAATCCTGTCGTCTCCATAGAAACGCTGCTCGAGTTAGTAGGAGAAGTCATAAAACACATAGTATTTCATAGCGACGTAGTTTGAGTGTTAATTCGTCAATGTAAGGGGGCGAGGGATGCAGTAAAGAAGCAATAGTTCATCGGAGAAAAGATACTCGTAACCCAAAAGAAAATCCTGTCGTTTCCATAGAAACGTTACTCGATTTAGAAGGTGAAGTCATACAACCCATTGTATTTCATAGCGACGCAATTTCTGTGTTAATTCGTTAATGTGAGGGAGCGAGGGATGCAGTATATAAGGAGTAGTGCATCGGAAAGGAGATACTCGTATACCAAAGGAAAATCCTGTCGTGTCCATAGAAACGCTGCTCGAGTTACTAGGAGAAGTCATAAAACACATAGTATTTCATAGCGACGTAGTTTGAGTGTTAATTCGTCAATGTGAGAGAGCGAAGGATGCAGTAAAGAAGGAATATTTCATCGGAAAGGAGATACTCGTATCCCAAAAGAAAATCCTGTCGTTTCCATAGAAACGTTGCTCGAGTTAGATGGAGAAGTCATAGAACCCATAGTATTTCATAGCGCCGTAGTTTCAGTGTTAATTCGTCAATGTGAGGGAGCGAGGGATGCAGTAAAGATGGAATAGTTCATCGCAAAGGAGATACTCGTATCCGAAAAGAAAATTCTGTCGTTTCCATAGAAACGTTGCTCGAGTTAGATGGAGAAGTCATAGAACCCATAGTATTTCATAGCGACGTAGTTTCAGTGTTAATTCGTCAATGTGAGGGAGCGAGGGATGCAGTAAAGATGGAATAGTTCATCGGAAAGGAGATACTCGTATACCAAAAGAAAATCCGGTAGTGTCCATAGAAACGCTGCTCGAGTTAGTAGGAGAAGTCATAGAACACATAGTATATCATAGCGACGTAGTTTGAGTGTTAATTCGTCAATGTGAGGGAGCGAGGGATGCAGTAAAGAAGGTATAGTTCATCGGAAAGGAGATACTCGTATCCCAAAAGAAAATCCTTTCGTTTCCATAGAAACGTTGCTCGAGTTAGATGGAGAGGTCAAAGAACCCATAGTATTTCATAGCGACGTAGTTTCAGTGTTAATTCGTCAATGTGAGGGAGCGAGGGATGCAGTAAAGATGGAATAGTTTATCGGAAAGGAGATACTCGTATCCCAAAAGAAAATCCGGTCGTGTCCATAGAAACGCTGCTCGGGTTAGTAGGAGAAGTCATAGAACACATAGTATTTCATAGCGGCGTAGTTTGAGTGTTAATTCGTCAATGTGAGGGAGCGAGGGATGAAGTAAAGAAGGAATAGTTCATCGGAAAGGAGATACTCGTATCCCAAAAGAAAATCCTGTCGTTTCCATAGAAACGTTGCTCGAGTTAGATGGAGAAGTCATAGAACCCATAGTATTTCATAGCGACGTAGTTTCAGTGTTAATTCGTCAATGTGAGGGAGCGAGGGATGCAGTAAAGATGGAATAGTTCATCGGAAAGGAGATACTCGTATCCCAAAAGAAAATCCTGTCGTTTCCATAGAAACGTTGCTCGAGTTAGATGGAGAAGTCATAGAACCCATAGTATTTCATAGCGACGTAGTTTCAGTGTTAATTCGTCAATGTGAGGGAGCGAGGGATGCAGTAAAGATGGAATAGTTCATCGGAAAGGAGATACTCGTATCCCAAAAGAAAATCCTGTCGTTTCCATAGAAACGATGCTCGAGTTAGATGGAGAAGTCATAGAACCCATAGTATTTCATAGCGACGTAGTTTCAGTGTTAATTCGTCAATGTGAGGGAGCGAGGGATGCAGTAAAGATGGAATAGTTCATCGGAAAGGAGATACTCGTATCCCAAAAGAAAATCCTGTCGTTTCCATAGAAACGTTGCTCGAGTTAGATGGAGAAGTCATAGAACCCATAGTATTTCATAGCGACGTAGTTTCAGTGTTAATTCGTCAATGTGAGGGAGCGAGGGATGCAGTAAAGATGGAATAGTTCATCGGAAAGGAGATACTCGTATCCCAAAAGAAAATCCTGTCGTTTCCATAGAAACGTTGCTCGAGTTAGATGGAGAAGTCATAGAACCCATAGTATTTCATAGCGACGTAGTTTCAGTGTTAATTCGTCAATGTGAGGGAGCGAGGGATGCAGTAAAGAAGGAATAGTTCATCGGAAAGGAGATACTCGTATCCCAAAAGAAAATCATGTCGTTTCCATAGAAACGTTGCTCGAGTTAGATGGAGAAGTCATAGAACCCATAGTATTTCATAGCGACGTAGTTTCAGTGTTAATTCGTCAATGTGAGGGAGCGAGGGATGCAGTATATAAGGAGTAGTGCATCGGAAAGGAGATACTCGTATACCAAAGGAAAATCCAGTCGTGTCCATAGAAACGCTGCTCGAGTTAGTAGGAGAAGTCATAGAACACATAGTATTTCATAGCGACGTAGTTTGAGTGTTAATTCGTCAATGTGAGGGAGCGAGGGATGCAGTAAAGAAGGAATAGTTCATCGGAAAGGAGATACTCGTATCCCAAAAGAAAATCCTGTCGTTTCCATAGAAACGTTACTCGATTTAGAAGGAGAAGTCATACAACCCATTGTATTTCATAGCGACGCAATTTCTGTGTTAACTCGTTAATGTGAGGGAGCGAGGGATGCAGTATAGAAGGAATAGTGCATCGGAAAGGAAATACTCGTATACCAAAGGAAAATCCTGTCGTGTCCATAGAAACGCTGCTCGAGTTAGTAGGAGATGTCATAGAACACACAGTATTTCATAGCGACGTAGTTTGAGTGTTAATTCGTCAATGTGAGGGAGCGAGGGATGCAGTAAAGAAGGAATAGTTCATCGGAAAGGAGATACTCGTATCCCAAAAGAAAATCCTGTCGTTTCCATAGAAACGTTGCTCGAATTAAATGGAGAAGTCATAGAACCCATAGTATTTCACAGCGACGTAGTTTCAGTGTTAATTCGTCAATGTGAGGGAGCGAGGGATGCAGTAAAGATGGAATAGTTCATCGGAAAGGAGATACTCGAGTACCAAAGGAAAATCCTGTCCTTTCCATATAAACGTTGCTCGAGTTAGTAGGAGAAGTCATAGAACACATAGTATTTCATAGCGACGTAGTATGAGTATTAATTCGTCAATGTGAGGGAGCGAGGGATGCAGTAAAGAAGGAATAGTGCATCGGAAAGGAGATACTCGTATCCCAATAGAAAATCCTGTCGATTCCATAGAAACGCTGCTCCAGTTAGTAGGAGAAGTCATAGAACACGTAGTATTTCATAGCGACGTAGTTTCAGTGTTAATTCGTCAATGTGAGGGAGCGAGGGATGCAGTAAAGAAGGAATAGTTCATCGGAAAGGAGATACTCGTATCCCAAAAGAAAATCCTGTCGTTTCCATAGAAACGTTGCTCGAGTTAGATGGAGAAGTCATAGAACCCATAGTATTTCATAGCGACGTAGTTTCAGTGTTAATTCGTCAATGTGAGGGAGCGAGGGATGCAGTAAAGAAGGAATAGTTCATCGGAAAGGAGATACTCGTATCCCAAAAGAAAATCCTGTCGTTTCCATAGAAACGTTGCTCGAATTAGATGGAGAAGTCATAGAACCCATAGTATTTCATAGCGACGTAGTTTCAGCGTTAATTCGTCAATGTAAGGGAGCGAGGGATGCAGTAAAGAAGGAATAGTTCATCGGAAAGGAGATACTCGTATCCCAAAAGAAAATCCCTTCGTTTCCATAGAAACGTTGCTCGAGTTAGATGGAGCAGTCATAGAACCCACAGTATTTCATAGCGACGTAGTTTGAGTGTTAATTCGTCAATGTGAGGGAGCGAGGGATGCCGTAAAGAAGGAATAGTTCATCGGAAAGGAGATACTCGTATCCCAAAAGAAAATCCTGTCGTCTCCATAGAAACGTTGCTCGAGTAAGATGGAGAAGTCATAGAACCAATAGTATTTCATAGCGACGCAATTTCTGTGTTAATTCGTCAATGTTAGGGAGCGAGGGATGCAGTAAAGATGGAATAGTTCATCGGAAAGGAGATACTCGTATCCCAAAACAAAATCCTGTCGTTTCCATAGAAACGTTGCTCGAGTTAGATGGAGAAGTCATAGAACCCATAGTATTTCATAGCGACGTAGTTTCAGTGTTAATTCGTCAATGTGAGGGAGCGAGGGATGCAGTAAAGATGGAATAGTTCATCGGAAAGGAGATACTCGTATACCAAAGGAAAATCCTGTCGTGTCCAAAGAGACGCTGCTCGAGATAGTAGGAGAAGTCATAGAACACATAGTATTTCATAGCGACGTAGTTTGAGTGTTAATTCGTCAATGTGAGGGAGCGAGGGATGCAGTAAAGATGGAATAGTTCATCGGAAAGGAGATACTCGTATCCCAAAACAAAATCCTGTCGTTTCCATAGAAACGTTGCTCGAGTTAGATGGAGGAGTCATAGAACCGATAGTATTTCATAGCGACGTAGTTTCAGTGTTAATTCGTCAATGTGAGGGAGCGAGGGATGCAGTAAAGAAGGAATAGTTCATCGGAAAGGAGATACTCGTATCCCAAAAGAAAATCCTGTCGTTTCCATAGAAACGTTGCTCGAGTTAGATGGAGAAGTCATAGAACCCATAGTATTTCATAGCGACGTAGTTTCAGTGTTAATTCGTCAATGTTAGGGAGCGAGGGATGCAGTAAAGATGGAATAGTTCATCGGAAAGGAGATACTCGTATACCAAAGGAAAATCCTGTCGTGTCCATAGAAACGTTGCTCGAAATAGATGGAGAAGTCATAGAACCCATAGAATTACATAGCGACGTAATTTCAGTGTTAATTCGTCAATGTGAGGGAGCGAGGGATGCAGTAAAGATGGAATAGTTCATCGGAAATTAGATACTCGTATACCAAAGGAAAGTCCTGTCGTGTCCATAGAAATGCTGCTCGAGATAGTAGGAGAAGTCATAGAACACATAGAATTTCATAGCGACGTAATTTCAGTGTTAATTCGTCAATGTGAGGGAGCGAGGGATGCAGTAAAGATGGAATAGTTCATCGGAAATTAGATACTCGTATACCAAAGGAAAGTCCTGCCGTGTCCATAGAAATGCTGCTCGAGATAGTAGGAGAAGTCATAGAACACATAGTAATTCATAGCGACGTAGTTTGAGTGTTAATTCGTCAATGTGAGGGAGCGAGGGATGCAGTAAAGAAGGAATAGTTCATCGGAAAGGAGATACTCGTATCCCAAAAGATAATCCTGTCGTTTCCATAGAAACGTTGCTTGAGTTAGTAGGAGAATTCATAGAACCCATAGTATTTCATAGCGACGTAGTTTCAGTGTTAATTCGTCAATGTGAGGGAGCGAGGGATGCAGTAAAGATGGAATAGTTCATCGAAAAGGAGATACTCGTATACCAAAGGAAAATCCTGTCGTGTCCATAGAAACGCTGCTCGAGTTAGTAGGACAAGTCATAGACCACATAGTATTTCATAGCGACGTAGTTTGAGTGTTAATTCGTCAATGTGAGGGGGCGAGGGATGCAGTAAAGGAGGAATGGTTCATCGGAAAGGAGATACTCGTATCCCAAAAGAAAATCCTGTCGTTTCCATAGAAACGTTACTCGATTCAGAAGGAGAAGTCATACAACCCATTGTATTTCATAGCGACGCAATTTCTGTGTTAACTCGTTAATGTGAGGGAGCGAGGGATACAGTATAGAAGGAATAGTGCATCGGAAAGGAGATACTCGTATACCAAAGGAAAATCCTGTCGTGTCCATAGAAACGCTGCTCGAGTTAGTAGGAGAAGTCATAGAACACATAGTATTTCATAGCGACGCAGTTTGAGTGTTAATTCGTCAATGTGAGGGAGCGAGGGATGCAGTAAAGAAGGAATAGTTCATCGGAAAGGAGATACTCGTATCCCAGAAGAAAATCCTGTCGTTTCCATAGAAACGTTGCTCGAGTTAGATGGAGAAGTCATAGAACCCATAGTATTTCATAGCGACGTAGTTTCAGTGTTAATTCGTCAATGTGAGGGAGCGAGGGATGCAGTAAAGATGGAATAGTTCATCGGAAAGGAGCTACTCGTATCCCAAAAGAAAATTCTGTCGTTTCCATAGAATTGTTGCTCGAGTTAGATGGAGAAGTCATAGAACCCATAGTATTTCATAGCGACGTAGTTTCAGTGTTAGTTCGTCAATGTGAGGGAGCGAGGGATGCAGTAAAGAAGGAATAGTTCATCGGAAAGGAGATACTCGTATACCAAAGGAAAATCCTGTCCTTTCCATATAAATGTTGGTCGAGTTAGTAGGAGAAGTCATAGAACACATAGTATTTCATAGCGACGTAGTTTGAGTGTTAATTCGTCAATGTGAGGGAGCGAGGGATGCAGTAAAGAAGGAATAGTTCATCGGAAAGGAGATACTCGTATCCCAATAGAAAATCCTGTCGATTCCATAGAAGCGTTGCTCGAGTTAGAAGGAGAAGTCATAGAACCCATAGTATTTCACAGCGACGTAGTTTCAGTGTTAATTCGTCAATGTGAGGGAGCGAGGGATGCAGTAAAGAAGGAATAGTTCATCGGAAAGGAAATACTCGTATCCAAAAAGAAAATCCTGTCGTTTCCATAGAAACGTTGCTCGAGTTAGATGGAGAAGTCATAGAACCCATAGTATTTCATAGCGACGTAGTTTCAGTGTTAATTCGTCAATGTAAGGGAGCGAGGGATGCAGTAAAGAAGGAATAGTTCATCGGTAAGGAGATACTCGTATCCCAAAAGAAAATCCTGTCGTTTCCATAGAAACGTTGCTCGAGTTAGATGGAGGAGTCATAGAACCCATAGTATTTCATAGCGACGTAGTTTCAGTGTTAATTCGTCAATGTTAGGGAGCGAGGGATGCAGTAAAGATGGAATAGTTCATCGGAAAGGAGATACTCGTATACCAAAGGAAAATCCTGTCGTGTCCATAGAAACGTTGCTCGAAATAGATGGAGAAGTCATAGAACCCATAGAATTACATAGCGACGTAATTTCAGTGTTAATTCGTCAATGTGAGGGAGCGAGGGATGCAGTAAAGATGGAATAGTTCATCGGAAATTAGATACTCGTATACCAAAGGAAAGTCCTGTCGTGTCCATAGAAATGCTGCTCGAGATAGTAGGAGAAGTCATAGAACACATAGAATTTCATAGCGACGTAATTTCAGTGTTAATTCGTCAATGTGAGGGAGCGAGGGATGCAGTAAAGATGGAATAGTTCATCGGAAATTAGATACTCGTATACCAAAGGAAAGTCCTGCCGTGTCCATAGAAATGCTGCTCGAGATAGTAGGAGAAGTCATAGAACACATAGTAATTCATAGCGACGTAGTTTGAGTGTTAATTCGTCAATGTGAGGGAGCGAGGGATGCAGTAAAGAAGGAATAGTTCATCGGAAAGGAGATACTCGTATCCCAAAAGATAATCCTGTCGTTTCCATAGAAACGTTGCTTGAGTTAGTAGGAGAAGTCATAGAACCCATAGTATTTCATAGCGACGTAGTTTCAGTGTTAATTCGTCAATGTGAGGGAGCGAGGGATGCAGTAAAGATGGAATAGTTCATCGAAAAGGAGATACTCGTATACCAAAGGAAAATCCTGTCGTGTCCATAGAAACGCTGCTCGAGTTAGTAGGAGAAGTCATAGACCACATAGTATTTCATAGCGACGTAGTTTGAGTGTTAATTCGTCAATGTGAGGGGGCGAGGGATGCAGTAAAGGAGGAATGGTTCATCGGAAAGGAGATACTCGTATCCCAAAAGAAAATCCTGTCGTTTCCATAGAAACGTTACTCGATTCAGAAGGAGAAGTCATACAACCCATTGTATTTCATAGCGACGCAATTTCTGTGTTAACTCGTTAATGTGAGGGAGCGAGGGATACAGTATAGAAGGAATAGTGCATCGGAAAGGAGATACTCGTATACCAAAGGAAAATCCTGTCGTGTCCATAGAAACGCTGCTCGAGTTAGTAGGAGAAGTCATAGAACACATAGTATTTCATAGCGACGCAGTTTGAGTGTTAATTCGTCAATGTGAGGGAGCGAGGGATGCAGTAAAGAAGGAATAGTTCATCGGAAAGGAGATACTCGTATCCCAGAAGAAAATCCTGTCGTTTCCATAGAAACGTTGCTCGAGTTAGATGGAGAAGTCATAGAACCCATAGTATTTCATAGCGACGTAGTTTCAGTGTTAATTCGTCAATGTGAGGGAGCGAGGGATGCAGTAAAGATGGAATAGTTCATCGGAAAGGAGCTACTCGTATCCCAAAAGAAAATTCTGTCGTCTCCATAGAATTGTTGCTCGAGTTAGATGGAGAAGTCATAGAACCCATAGTATTTCATAGCGACGTAGTTTCAGTGTTAGTTCGTCAATGTGAGGGAGCGAGGGATGCAGTAAAGAAGGAATAGTTCATCGGAAAGGAGATACTCGTATACCAAAGGAAAATCCTGTCCTTTCCATATAAATGTTGGTCGAGTTAGTAGGAGAAGTCATAGAACACATAGTATTTCATAGCGACGTAGTTTGAGTGTTAATTCGTCAATGTGAGGGAGCGAGGGATGCAGTAAAGAAGGAATAGTTCATCGGAAAGGAGATACTCGTATCCCAATAGAAAATCCTGTCGATTCCATAGAAGCGTTGCTCGAGTTAGATGGAGAAGTCATAGAACCCATAGTATTTCACAGCGACGTAGTTTCAGTGTTAATTCGTCAATGTGAGGGAGCGAGGGATGCAGTAAAGAAGGAATAGTTCATCGGAAAGGAAATACTCGTATCCAAAAAGAAAATCCTGTCGTTTCCATAGAAACGTTGCTCGAGTTAGATGGAGAAGTCATAGAACCCATAGTATTTCATAGCGACGTAGTTTCAGTGTTAATTCGTCAATGTGAGGGAGCGAGGGATGCAGTAAAGACGGAATAGTTCATCGGAAAGGAGATACTCGTATACCAAAGGAAAATCCTGTCGTGTCCATAGAAACGCTGCTCGAGTTAGTAGGAGAAGTCATAGAACACATAGTATTTCATAGCGACGTAGTTTGAGTGTTAATTCGTCAATGTGAGGGAGCGAGGGATGCAGTAAAGAAGGAATAGTTCATCGGAAAGGAGATACTCGTATCCCAAAAGAAAATCCTGTCGTTTCCATAGAAACGTTGCTCGAGTTAGATGGAGAAGTCATAGAACCCATAGTATTTCATAGCGACGTAGTTTCAGTGTTAATTCGTCAATGTGAGGGAACGAGGGATGCAGTAAAGATGGAATAGTTCATCGGAAAGGAGATACTCCTATACCAAAGGAAAATCCTGTCGTGTCCATAGAAACGCTGCTCGAGATAGTAGGAGAAGTCATAGAACACATAGTATTTCATAGCGACGTAGTTTGAGTGTTAATTCGTCAATGTGAGGGAGCGAGGGATGCAGTAAAGAAGGAATAGTTCATCGGAAAGGAGATACTCGTATCCCAAAAGAAAATCCTGTCGTTTCCATAGAAACGTTGCTCGAGTTAGATGGAGAAGTCATAGAACCCATAGTATTTCATAGCGACGTAGTTTCAGTGTTATTTCGTCAATGTGAGGGAGCGAGGGATGCAGTAAAGAAGGAATAGTTCATCGGAAAGGAGATACTCGTATCCCAAAAGAAAATCCTGTCGTTTCCATAGAAACGTTGCTCGAGTTAGATGGAGAAGTCATAGAACCCATAGTATTTCATAGCGACGTAGTTTCAGTGTTAATTCGTCAATGTGAGGGAGCGAGGGATGCAGTAAAGAAGGAATAGTTCATCGGAAAGGAGATACTCGTATCCCAAAAGAAAATCCTGTCGTTTCCATAGAAACGTTGCTCGAGTTAGATGGAGAAGTCATAGAACCCATAGTATGTCATGGCGACGTAGTTACAGTGTTAATTCGTCAATGTGAGGGAGCGAGGGATGCAGTAAAGATGGAATAGTTCATCGGAAAGGAGATACTCGTATCCCAAAAGAAAATCCTGTCGTTTCCTTAGAAACGTTGCTCGAGTTAGATGGAGAAGTCATTGAACCCATAGTATTTCATAGCGACGTAGTTTCAGTGTTAATTCGTCAATGTGAGGGAGCGAGGGATGCAGTAAAGATGGAATAGTTCATCGGAAAGGAGATACTCGTATCCCAAAAGAAAATCCTGTCGTTTCCTTAGAAACGTTGCTCGAGTTAGATGGAGAAGTCATTGAACCCATAGTATTTCATAGCGATGTAGTTTCAGTGTTAATTCGTCAATGTGAGGGAGCGAGGGATGCAGTAAAGAAGGAATAGTTCATCGGAAAGGAGATACTCGTATCCCAAAGGAAAATCCTGTCGTTTCCATAGAAACGTTGCTCGAGTAGGATGGAGAAGTCATAGAACCCATAGTATTTCATAGCGACGTAGTTTCAGTGTTAATTCGTCAATGTGAGGGAGCGAGGGATGCAGTAAAGATGGAATAGTTCATCGGAAAGGAGATACTCGTATACCAAAGGAAAATCCTGTCGTGTCCATACAAACGCTGCTCGAGTTAGTAGGAGAAGTCATAGAACACATAGTATTTCATAGCGACGTAGTTTGAGTGTTAATTCGTCAATGTGAGGGAGCGAGGGATGCAGTAAAGAAGGAATAGTTCATCGGAAAGGAGATACTCGTATCCCAAAAGAAAATCCTGTCGTATCCATAGAAACGTTGCTCGAGTTAGATGGAGAAGTCATAGAACCCATAGTATTTCATAGCGACGTAGATTCAGTGTTAATTCGTCAATGTGAGGGAGCGAGGGATGCAGTAAAGATGGAATAGTTCATCGGAAAGGAGATACTCGTATACCAAAGGAAAAACCTGTCGTGTCCATAGAAACGCTGCTCGAGTTAGGAGGAGAAGTCATAGAACACATAGTATTTCATAGCGACGTAGTTTGAGTGTTAATTCGTCAATGTGAGGGAGCGAGGGATGCAGTAAAGAAGGAATAGTTCATCGGAAAGGAGATACTCGTATCCCAAAAGAAAATCCTGTCGTTTCCATAGAAGCGTTGCTCGGGTTAGATGGAGAAGTCATAGAACCCATGGTATTTCATAGCGACGTAGTTTCAGTGTTAATTCGTGAATGTGATTGAGCGAGGGATGCAGTAAAGAAGGAATAGTTCATCGGAAAGGAGATACTCGTGTCCCAAAAGAAAATCCTGTCGTTTCCATAGAAACGTTGCTCGAGTTAGATGGAGAAGTCATAGAACCCATAGTTTTTCATAGCGACGTAGTTTCAGTGTTAATTCGTCAATGTGAGGGAGCGAGGGATGCAGTAAAGATGGAATAGTTCATCGGAAAGGAGCTACTCGTATCCCAAAAGAAAATTCTGTCGTTTCCATAGAATTGTTGCTCGAGTTAGATGGAGAAGTCATAGAACCCATAGTATTTCATAGCGACGTAGTTTCAGTGTAAGTTCGTCAATGTGAGGGAGCGAGGGATGCAGTAAAGAAGGAATAGTTCATCGGAAAGGAGATACTCGTATACCAAAGGAAAATCCTGTCCTCTCCATATAAATGTTGGTCGAGTTAGTAGGAGAAGTCATAGAACACATAGTATTTCATAGCGACGTAGTTTGAGTATTAATTCGTCAATGTGAGGGAGCGAGGGATGCAGTAAAGAAGGAATAGTTCATCGGAAAGGAGATACTCGTATCCCAAAAGAAAATCCTCTCGTTTCCATAGAAACGTTGCTCGAGTTAGATGGAGAAGTCATAGAACCCATAGTATTTCATAGCGACGTAGTTTCAGTGCTAATTCGTCAATGTGAGGGAGCGAGGGATGCAGTAAAGATGGAATAGTTCATCGGAAAGGAGATACTCGTATCCCAAAAGAAAATCCTGTCGTTTCCATAGAAACGTTGCTCGAGTTAGATGGAGAAGTCATAGAACCCATAGTATTTCATAGCGACGTAGTTTCAGTGTTAATTCGTCAATGTGAGGGAGCGAGGGATGCAGTAAAGATGGAATAGTTCATCGGAAAGGAGATACTCGTATACCAAAGGAAAATCCTGTCGTGTCCATAGAAACGCTGCTCGAGATAGTAGGAGAAGTCATAGAACACATAGTATTTCATAGCGACGTAGTTTGAGTGTTAATTCGTCAATGTGAGGGAGCGAGGGATGCAGTAAAGAAGGAATAGTTCATCGGAAAGGAGATACTCGTATCCCAAAAGAAAATCCTGTCGTTTCCATAGAAACGTTGCTCGAGTTAGATGGAGAAGTCATAGAACCCATAGTATCTCATAGCGGCGTTGTTTCAGTATTATTTCGTCAATGTGAGGGAGCGAGGGATGCAGTAAAGAAGGAATAGTTCATCGGAAAGGAGATACTCGTATCCCAAAAGAAAATCCTGTCGTTTCCATAGAAACGTTGCTCGAGGTAGATGGAGAAGTCATAGAACCCATAGTATTTCATAGCGACGTAGTTTCAGTGTTAATTCGTCAATGTGAGGGAGCGAGGGATGCAGTAAAGATGGAATAGTTCATCGGAAAGGAGATACTCGTATACCAGAGGAAAATCCTGTCGTGTCCATAGAAACGCTGCTCGAGTTAGTAGGAGAAGTCATAGAACACATAGTATTTCATAGCGACGTAGTTTGAGTGTTAATTCGTCAATGTGAGGGAGCGAGGGATGCAGTAAAGAAGGAATAGTTCATCGGAAAGGAGATACTCGTATTCCCAAAGAAAATCCTGTCGTTTCCATAGAAACGTTGCTCGAGTTAGATGGAGAAGTCATAGAACAAATAGTATGTTATAGCGACGTAGTTTCAGTGTTAATTCGTCAATGTGAGGGAGCGAGGGATGCAGTAAAGATGGAATAGTTCATCGGAAAGGAGATACTCGTATCCCAAAAGAAAATCCTGTCGTTTCCATAGAAACGTTGCTCGAGTTAAATGGAGAAGTCATAGAACCCATAGTATTTCATAGCGACGTAGTTTCAGTGTTAATTCGTCAATGTGAGGGAGCGAGGGATGCAGTAAAGATGGAATAGTCCATCGGAAAGGAGATACTCGTATACCAAAGGAAAATCCTGTCGTGTCCATAGAAACGCTGCTCGAGTTAGTAGGAGAAGTCATAGAACACATAGTATTTCATAGCGACGTAGTTTGAGTGTTAATTCGTCAATGTGAGGGAGCGAGGGATGCAGTAAAGAAGGAATAGTTCATCGGAAAGGAGATACTCGTATCCCAAAGGAAAATCCTGTCGTTTCCATAGAAACGTTGCTCGAGTTAGATGGAGAAGTCATAGAACCCATAGTTTTTCACAGCGACGTAGTTTCAGTGTTAATTCGTCAATGTGAGGGAGCGAGGGATGCAGTAAAGAAGGAATAGTTCATCGGAAAGGAGATACTCGTATCCCAAAAGAAAATCCTGTCGTTTCCATAGAAACGTTGCTCGAGTTAGATGGAGAAGTCATAGAACCCATAGTATTTCATAGCGACGTAGTTTCAGTGTTAATTCGTCAATGTGAGGGAGCGAGGGATGCAGTAAAGATGGAATAGTTCATCGGAAAGGAGATACTCGTATACCAAAGGAAAATCCGGTCGTGTCCATAGAAACGCTGCTCGAGATAGTAGGAGAAGTCATAGAACACATAGTATTTCATAGCGACGTAGTTTGAGTGTTAATTCGTCAATGTGAGGGAGCGAGGGATGCAGTAAAGAAGGAATAGTTCATCGGAAAGGAGATACTCGTATCCCAAAAGAAAATCCTGTCGTTTCCATAGAAACGTTGCTCGAGTTAGATGGAGAAGTCATAGAACCCATAGTATTTCATAGCGACGTAGTTTCAGTGTTAATTCGTCAATGTGAGGGAGCGAGGGATGCAGTAAAGATGGAATAGTTCATCGGAAAGGAGATACTCGTATACCAAAGGAAAATCCTGCCGTGTCCATAGAAACGCTGCTCGAGATAGTAGGAGAAGTCATAGAACACATAGTATTTCATAGCGACGTTGTTTGAGTGTTAATTCGTCAATGTGAGGGAGCGAGGGATGCAGTAAAGAAGGAATAGTTCATCGGAAAGGAGATACTCGTATCCCGAAAGAAAATCCTGTCGTTTCCATAGAAACGTTGCTCGAGTTAGATGGAGAAGTCATAGAACCCATAGTATTTCATAGCGACGTAGTTTGAGTGTTAATTCGTCAATGTGAGGGAGCGAGGGATGCAGTAAAGAAGGAATAGTTCATCGGAAAGGAGATACTCGTATACCAAAGGAAAATCCTGTCCTTTCCATATAAATGTTGGTCGAGTTAGTAGGAGAATTCATAGAACACATAGTATTTCATAGCGACGTAGTTTGAGTGTTAATTCGTCAATGTGAGGGAGCGAGGGATGCAGTAAAGAAGGAATAGTTCATCGGAAAGGAGATACTCGTATCCCAATAGAAAATCCTGTCGATTCCATAGAAGCGTTGCTCGAGTTAGATGGAGAAGTCATAGAAAACATAGTATTTCACAGCGACGTAGTTTCAGTGTTAATTCGTCAATGTGAGGGAGCGTGGGATGCAGTAAAGAAGGAATAGTTCATCGGAAAGGAAATACTCATATCCAAAAAGAAAATCCTGTCGTTTCCATAGAAACGTTGCTCGAGTTAGATGGAGAAGTCATAGAACCCATAGTTTTTCACAGCGACGTAGTTTCAGTGTTAATTCGTCAATGTGAGGGAGCGAGTGATGCAGTAAAGAAGGAATAGTTCATCGGAAAGGAGATACTCGTATCTCAAAAGAAAATCCTGTCGTTTCCATAGAAACGTTGCTCGAGTTAGATGGAGAAGTCATAGAACCCATAGTATTTCATAGCGACGTAGTTTCAGTGTTAATTCGTCAATGTGAGGGAGCGAGGGATGCAGTAAAGATGGAATAGTTCATCGGAAAGGAGATACTCGTATACCAAAGGAAAATCCTGTCGTGTCCATAGAAACGCTGCTCGAGATAGTAGGAGAAGTCATAGAACACATAGTATTTCATAGCGACGTAGTTTGAGTGTTAATTCGTCAATGTGAGGGAGCGAGGGATGCAGTAAAGAAGGAATAGTTCATCGGAAAGGAGATACTCGTATCCCAAAAGAAAATCCTGTCGTTTCCATAGAAACGTTGCTCGAGTTAGATGGAGAAGTCATAGAACCCATAGTATTTCATAGCGACGTAGTTTCAGTGTTAATTCGTCAATGTGAGGGAGCGAGGGATGCAGTAAAGATGGAATAGTTCATCGGAAAGGAGATACTCGTATACCAAAGGAAAATCCTGTCGTGTCCATAGAAACGCTGCTCGAGATAGTAGGAGAAGTCATAGAACACATAGTATTTCACAGCGACGTAGTTTCAGTGTTAATTCGTCAATGTGAGGGAGCGAGGGATGCAGTAAAGAAGGAATAGTTCATCGGAAAGGAAATACTCGTATCCAAAAAGAAAATCCTGTCGTTTCCATAGAAACGTTGCTCGAGTTAGATGGAGAAGTCATAGAACCCATAGTATTTCATAGCGACGTAGTTTCAGTGTTAATTCGTCAATGTGAGGGAGCGAGGGATGCAGTAAAGATGGAATAGTTCATCGGGAAGGAGATACTCGTATACCAAAGGAAAATCCTGTCGTGTCCATAGAAACGCTGCTCGAGTTAGTAGGAGAAGTCATAGAACACATAGTATTTCATAGCGACGTAGTTTGAGTGTTAATTCGTCAATGTGAGGGAGCGAGGGATGCAGTAAAGAAGGAATAGTTCATCGGAAAGGAGATACTCGTATCCCAAAAGAAAATCCTGTCGTTTCCATAGAAACGTTGCTCGAGTTAGATGGAGAAGTCACAGAACCCATAGTATTTCATAGCGACGTAGTTTCAGTGTTAATTCGTCAATGTGAGGGAGCGAGGGATGCAGTAAAGATGGAATAGTTCATCGGAAAGGAGATACTCATATCCCAAAAGAAAATCCTGTCGTTTCCATAGAAACGTTGCTCGAGTTAGATGGAGAAGTCATAGAACCCATAGTATTTCATAGCGACGTAGTTTCAGTGTTAATTCGTCAATGTGAGGGAGCGAGGGATTCAGTAAAGATGGAATAGTTCATCGGAAAGGAGATACTCGTATACCAAAGGAAAATCCTGTCGTGTCCATAGAAACGCTGCTCGAGATAGTAGGAGAAGTCATCGAACACACAGTATTTCATAGCGACGTAGTTTGAGTGTTAATTCGTCAATGTGAGGGAGCGAGGGATGCAGTAAAGAAGGAATAGTTCATCGGAAAGGAGATACTCGTATCCCAAAAGAAAATCCTGTCGTTTCCATAGAAACGTTGCTCGAGTTAGATGGAAAAGTCATAGAACCCATAGTATTTCATAGCGACGTAGTTTCAGTGTTATTTCGTCAATGTGAGGGAGCGAGGGATGCAGTAAAGAAGGAATAGTTCATCGGACAGGAGATACTCGTATCCCAAAAGAAAATCCTGTCGTTTCCACAGAAACGTTGCTCGAGTTAGATGGAGAAGTCATAGAACCCATAGTATTTCATAGCGACGTAGTTTCAGTGTTAATTCGTCAATGTGAGGGAGCGAGGGATGCAGTAAAGAAGGAATAGTTCATCGGAAAGGAGATACTCGTATCCCAAAAGAAAATCCTGTCGTTTCCATAGAAACGTTGCTCGAGTTAGATGGAGAAGTCATAGAACCCATAGTATTTCATAGCGACGTAGTTTCAGTGTTAATTCGTCAATGTGAGGGAGCGAGGGATGCAGTAAAGATGGAATAGTTCATCGGAAAGGAGATACTCGTATACCAAAGGAAAATCCTGTCGTGTCCATAGAAACGCTGCTCGAGTTAGTAGGAGAAGTCATAGAACACATAGTATTTCATAGCGACGTAGTTTGAGTGTTAATTCGTCAATGTGAGGGAGCGAGGGATGCAGTAAAGAAGGAATAGTTCATCGGAAATTAGATACTCGTATCCCAAAAGAAAATCCTGTCGTTTCCATAGAAACGTTGCTCGAGTTAGATTGAGAAATCATAGAACCCATAGTATGTCATAGCGACGTAGTTTCAGTGTTAATTCGTCAATGTGAGGGAGCGAGGGATGCAGTAAAGATGGAATAGTTCATCGGAAAGGAGATACTCGTATCCCAAAAGAAAATCCTGTCGTTTCCATAGAAACGTTGCTCGAGTTAGATGGAGAAGTCATAGAACCCATAGTATTTCATAGCGACGTAGTTTCAGTGTTAATTCGTCAATGTGAGGGAGCGAGGGATGCAGTAAAGATGGAATAGTTCATCGGAAAGGAGCTACTCGTATCCCAAAAGAAAATCCTGTCGTTTCCATAGAAACGTTGCTCGAGTTAGATGGAGAAGTTATAGAACCCATAGTATGTCATAGCTACGTAGTTTCAGTGTTAATTCGTCAATGTGAGGGAGCGAGGGATGCAGTAAAGATGGAATAGTTCATCGGAAAGGAGATACTCGTATCCCAAAAGAAAATCCTGTCGTTTCCATAGAAACGTTGCTCGAGTTAGATGGAGAAGTCATAGAACCCATAGTATGTCATAGCGACGTAGTTACAGTGTTAATTCGTCAATGTGAGGGAGCGAGGGATGCAGTAAAGATGGAATAGTTCATCGGAAAGGAGATACTCGTATCCCAAAAGAAAATCCTGTCGTTTCCTTAGAAACGTTGCTCGAGTTAGATGGAGAAGTCATTGAACCCATAGTATTTCATAGCGACGTAGTTTCAGTGTTAATTCGTCAATGTGAGGGAGCGAGGGATGCAGTAAAGATGGAATAGTTCATCGGAAAGGAGATACTCGTATCCCAAATGAAAATCCTGTCGTTTCCTTAGAAACGTTGCTCGAGTTAGATCGAGAAGTCATTGAACCCATAGTATTTCATAGCGATGTAGTTTCAGTGTTAATTCGTCAATGTGAGGGAGCGAGGGATGCAGTAAAGAAGGAATAGTTCATCGGAAAGGAGATACTCGTATCCCAAAGGAAAATCCTGTCGTTTCCATAGAAACGTTGCTCGAGTTAGATGGAGAAGTCATAGAACCCATAGTATTTCATAGCGACGTAGTTTCAGTGTTAATTCGTCAATGTGAGGGAGCGAGGGATACAGTAAAGATGGAATAGTTCATCGGAAAGGAGATACTCGTATACCAAAGGAAAATCCTGTCGTGTCCATACAAACGCTGCTCGAGTTAGTAGGAGAAGTCATAGAACACATAGTATTTCATAGCGACGTAGTTTGAGTGTTAATTCGTCAATGTGAGGGAGCGAGGGATGCAGTAAAGAAGGAATAGTTCATCGGAAAGGAGATACTCGTATCCCAAAAGAAAATCCTGTCGTTTCCATAGAAACGTTGCTCGAGTTAGATGGAGAAGTCATAGAACCCATAGTATTTCATAGCGACGTAGATTCAGTGTTAATTCGTCAATGTGAGGGAGCGAGGGATGCAGTAAAGATGGAATAGTTCATCGGAAAGGAGATACTCGTATACCAAAGGAAAAACCTGTCGTGTCCATAGAAACGCTGCTCGAGTTAGGAGGAGAAGTCATAGAACACATAGTATTTCATAGCGACGTAGTTTGAGTGTTAATTCGTCAATGTGAGGGAGCGAGGGATGCAGTAAAGAAGGAATAGTTCATCGGAAAGGAGATACTCGTATCCCAAAAGAAAATCCTGTCGTTTCCATAGAAACGTTGCTCGAGTTAGATGGAGAAGTCATAGAACCCATGGTATTTCATAGCGACGTAGTTTCAGTGTTAATTCGTGAATGTGATTGAGCGAGGGATGCAGTAAAGAAGGAATAGTTCATCGGAAAGGAGATACTCGTGTCCCAAAAGAAAATCCTGTCGTTTCCATAGAAACGTTGCTCGAGTTAGATGGAGAAGTCATAGAACCCATAGTATTTCATAGCGACGTAGTTTCAGTGTTAATTCGTCAATGTGAGGGAGCGAGGGATGCAGTAAAGATGGAATAGTTCATCGGAAACGAGCTACTCGTATCCCAAAAGAAAATTCTGTCGTTTCCATAGAATTGTTGCTCGAGTTAGATGGAGAAGTCATAGAACCCATAGTATTTCATAGCGACGTAGTTTCAGTGTAAGTTCGTCAATGTGAGGGAGCGAGGGATGCAGTAAAGAAGGAATAGTTCATCGGAAAGGAGATACTCGTATACCAAAGGAAAATCCTGTCCTTTCCATATAAATGTTGGTCGAGTTAGTAGGAGAAGTCATAGAACACATAGTATTTCATAGCGACGTAGTGTGAGTATTAATTCGTCAATGTGAGGGAGCGAGGGATGCAGTAAAGAAGGAATAGTGCATCGGAAAGGAGATACTCGTATCCCAATAGAATATCCTGTCGATTCCATAGAAGCGTTGCTCGAGTTAGACGGAGAAGTCATAGAACCCATAGTATTTCATAGCGACGTAGTTTGAGTGTTAATTCGTCAATGTGAGGGAGCGAGGGATGCAGTAAAGAAGGAATAGTTCATCGGAAAGGAGATACTCGTATCCCAAAAGAAAATCCTGTCGTTTCCATAGAAACGTTGCTCGAGTTAGATGGAGAAGTCATAGAACCCATAGTATTTCATAGCGACGTAGTTTCAGTGCTAATTCGTCAATGTGAGGGAGCGAGGGATGCAGTAAAGATGGAATAGTTCATCGGAAAGGAGATACTCGTATCCCAAAAGAAAATCCTGTCGTTTCCATAGAAACGTTGCTCGAGTTAGATGGAGAAGTCATAGAACCCATAGTATTTCATAGCGACGTAGTTTCAGTGCTAATTCGTCAATGTGAGGGAGCGAGGGATGCAGTAAAGATGGAATAGTTCATCGGAAAGGAGATACTCGTATCCCAAAAGAAAATCCTGTCGTTTCCATAGAAACGTTGCTCGAGTTAGATGGAGAAGTCATAGAACCCATAGTATTTCATAGCGACGTAGTTTCAGTGTTAATTCGTCAATGTGAGGGAGCGAGGGATGCAGTAAAGATGGAATAGTTCATCGGAAAGGAGATACTCGTATACCAAAGGAAAATCCTGTCGTGTCCATAGAAACGCTGCTCGAGATAGTAGGAGAAGTCATAGAACACATAGTATTTCATAGCGACGTAGTTTGAGTGTTAATTCGTCAATGTGAGGGAGCGAGGGATGCAGTAAAGAAGGAATAGTTCATCGGAAAGGAGATACTCGTATCACAAAAGAAAATCCTGTCGTTTCCATAGAAACGTTGCTCGAGTTAGATGGAGAAGTCATAGAACCCATAGTATCTCATAGCGGCGTTGTTTCAGTATTATTTCGTCAATGTGAGGGAGCGAGGGATGCAGTAAAGAAGGAATAGTTCATCGGAAAGGAGATACTCGTGTCCCAAAAGAAAATCCTGTCGTTTCCATAGAAACGTTGCTCGAGTTAGATGGAGAAGTCATAGAACCCATAGTATTTCATAGCGACGTAGTTTCAGTGTTAATTCGTCAATGTGAGGGAGCGAGGGATGCAGTAAAGATGGAATAGTTCATCGGAAAGGAGCTACTCGTATCCCAAAAGAAAATTCTGTCGTTTCCATAGAATTGTTGCTCGAGTTAGATGGAGAAGTCATAGAACCCATAGTATTTCATAGCGACGTAGTTTCAGTGTAAGTTCGTCAATGTGAGGGAGCGAGGGATGCAGTAAAGAAGGAATAGTTCATCGGAAAGGAGATACTCGTATACCAAAGGAAAATCCTGTCCTTTCCATATAAATGTTGGTCGAGTTGGTAGGAGAAGTCATAGAACACATAGTATTTCATAGCGACGTAGTGTGAGTATTAATTCGTCAATGTGAGGGAGCGAGGGATGCAGTAAAGAAGGAATAGTGCATCGGAAAGGAGATACTCGTATCCCAATAGAATATCCTGTCGATTCCATAGAAGCGTTGCTCGAGTTAGACGGAGAAGTCATAGAACCCATAGTATTTCATAGCGACGTAGTTTGAGTGTTAATTCGTCAATGTGAGGGAGCGAGGGATGCAGTAAAGAAGGAATAGTTCATCGGAAAGGAGATACTCGTATCCCAAAAGAAAATCCTGTCGTTTCCATAGAAACGTTGCTCGAGTTAGATGGAGAAGTCATAGAACCCATAGTATTTCATAGCGACGTAGTTTCAGTGCTAATTCGTCAATGTGAGGGAGCGAGGGATGCAGTAAAGATGGAATAGTTCATCGGAAAGGAGATACTCGTATCCCAAAAGAAAATCCTGTCGTTTCCATAGAAACGTTGCTCGAGTTAGATGGAGAAGTCATAGAACCCATAGTATTTCATAGCGACGTAGTTTCAGTGCTAATTCGTCAATGTGAGGGAGCGAGGGATGCAGTAAAGATGGAATAGTTCATCGGAAAGGAGATACTCGTATCCCAAAAGAAAATCCTGTCGTTTCCATAGAAACGTTGCTCGAGTTAGATGGAGAAGTCATAGAACCCATAGTATTTCATAGCGACGTAGTTTCAGTGTTAATTCGTCAATGTGAGGGAGCGAGGGATGCAGTAAAGATGGAATAGTTCATCGGAAAGGAGATACTCGTATACCAAAGGAAAATCCTGTCGTGTCCATAGAAACGCTGCTCGAGATAGTAGGAGAAGTCATAGAACACATAGTATTTCATAGCGACGTAGTTTGAGTGTTAATTCGTCAATGTGAGGGAGCGAGGGATGCAGTAAAGAAGGAATAGTTCATCGGAAAGGAGATACTCGTATCACAAAAGAAAATCCTGTCGTTTCCATAGAAACGTTGCTCGAGTTAGATGGAGAAGTCATAGAACCCATAGTATCTCATAGCGGCGTTGTTTCAGTATTATTTCGTCAATGTGAGGGAGCGAGGGATGCAGTAAAGAAGGAATAGTTCATCGGAAAGGAGATACTCGTATCCCAAAAGAAAATCCTGTCGTTTCCATAGAAACGTTGCTCGAGTTAGATGGAGAAGTCATAGAACCCATAGTATTTCATAGCGACGTAGTTTCAGTGTTAATTCGTCAATGTGAGGGAGCGAGGGATGCAGTAAAGAAGGAATAGTTCATCGGAAAGGAGATACTCGTATCCCAAAAGAAAATCCTGTCGTTTCCATAGAAACGTTGCTCGAGTTAGATGGAGAAGTCATAGAACCCATAGTATTTCATAGCGACGTAGTTTCAGTGTTAATTCGTCAATGTGAGGGAGCGAGGGATGCAGTAAAGATGGAATAGTTCATCGGAAAGGAGATACTCGTATACCAAAGGAAAATCCTGTCGTGTCCATAGAAACGCTGCTCGAGTTAGTAGGAGAAGTCATAGAACACATAGTATTTCATAGCGACGTAGTTTGAGTGTTAATTCGTCAATGTGAGGGAGCGAGGGATGCAGTAAAGAAGGAATAGTTCATCGGAAAGGAGATACTCGTATCCCCAAAGAAAATCCTGTCGTTTCCATAGAAATGTTGCTCGAGTTAGATGGAGAAGTCATAGAACAAATAGTATGTCATAGCGACGTAGTTTCAGTGTTAATTCGTCAATGTGAGGGAGCGAGGGATGCAGTAAAGATGGAATAGTTCATCGGAAAGGAGATACTCGTATCCCAAAAGAAAATCCTGTCGTTTCCATAGAAACGTTGCTCGAGTTAGATGGAGAAGTCACAGAACCCATAGTATTTCATAGCGACGTAGTTTCAGTGTTAATTCGTCAATGTGAGGGAGCGAGGGATGCAGTAAAGATGGAATAGTCCATCGGAAAGGAGATACTCGTATACCAAAGGAAAATCCTGTCGTGTCCATAGAAACGCTGCTCGAGTTAGTAGGAGAAGTCATAGAACACATAGTATTTCATAGCGACGTAGTTTGAGTGTTAATTCGTCAATGTGAGGGAGCGAGGGATGCAGTAAAGAAGGAATAGTTCATCGGAAAGGAGATACTCGTATCCCAAAGGAAAATCCTGTTGTTTCCATAGAAACGTTGCTCGAGTTAGATGGAGAAGTCATAGAACCCATAGTTTTTCACAGCGACGTAGTTTCAGTGTTAATTCGTCAATGTGAGGGAGCGAGGGATGCAGTAAAGAAGGAATAGTTCATCGGAAAGGAGATACTCGTATCCCAAAAGAAAATCCTGTCGTTTCCATAGAAACGTTGCTCGAGTTAGATGGAGAAGTCATAGAACCCATAGTATTTCATAGCGACGTAGTTTCAGTGTTAATTCGTCAATGTGAGGGAGCGAGGGATGCAGTAAAGATGGAATAGTTCATCGGAAAGGAGATACTCGTATACCAAAGGAAAATCCTGTCGTGTCCATAGAAACGCTGCTCGAGATAGTAGGAGAAGTCATAGAACACATAGTATTTCATAGCGACGTAGTTTGAGTGTTAATTCGTCAATGTGAGGGAGCGAGGGATGCAGTAAAGAAGGAATAGTTCATCGGAAAGGAGATACTCGTATCCCAAAAGAAAATCCTGTCGTTTCCATAGAAACGTTGCTCGAGTTAGATGGAGAAGTCATAGAACCCATAGTATTTCATAGCGACGTAGTTTCAGTGTTAATTCGTCAATGTGAGGGAGCGAGGGATGCAGTAAAGATGGAATAGTTCATCGGAAAGGAGATACTCGTATACCAAAGGAAAATCCTGTCGTGTCCATAGAAACGCTGCTCGAGATAGTAGGAGAAGTCATAGAACACATAGTATTTTATAGCGACGTAGTTTGAGTGTTAATTCGTCAATGTGAGGGAGCGAGGGATGCAGTAAAGAAGGAATAGTTCATCGGAAAGGAGATACTCGTATCCCAAAAGAAAATCCTGTCGTTTCCATAGAAACGCTGCTCGAGTTAGATGGAGAAGTCATAGAACCCATAGTATTTCATAGCGACGTAGTTTGAGTGTTAATTCGTCAATGTGAGGGAGCGAGGGATGCAGTAAAGAAGGAATAGTTCATCGGAAAGGAGATACTCGTATACCAAAGGAAAATCCTGTCCTTTCCATATAAATGTTGGTCGAGTTAGTAGGAGAAGTCATAGAACATATAGTATTTCATAGCGATGTAGTTTGAGTGTTAATTCGTCAATGTGAGGGAGCGAGGGATGCAGTAAAGAAGGAATAGTTCATCGGAAAGGAGATACTCGTATCCCAATAGAAAATCCTGTCGATTCCATAGAAGCGTTGCTCGAGTTAGATGGAGAAGTCATAGAACCCATAGTATTTCACAGCGACGTAGTTTCAGTGTTAATTCGTCAATGTGAGGGAGCGAGGGATGCAGTAAAGAAGGAATAGTTCATCGGAAAGGAAATACTCATATCCAAAAAGAAAATCCTGTCGTTTCCATAGAAACGTTGCTCGAGTTAGATGGAGAAGTCATAGAACCCATAGTTTTTCACAGCGACGTAGTTTCAGTGTTAATTCGTCAATGTGAGGGAGCGAGGGATGCAGTAAAGAAGGAATAGTTCATCGGAAAGGAGATACTCGTATCCTAAAAGAAAATCCTGTCGTTTCCATAGAAACGTTGCTCGAGTTAGATGGAGAAGTCATAGAACCCATAGTATTTCATAGCGACGTAGTTTCAGTGTTAATTCGTCAATGTGAGGGAGCGAGGGATGCAGTAAAGATGGAATAGTTCTTTGGAAAGGAGATACTCGTATACCAAAGGAAAATCCTGTCGTGTCCATAGAAACGCTGCTCGAGATAGTAGGAGAAGTCATAGAACACATAGTATTTCATAGCGACGTAGTTTGAGTGTTAATTCGTCAATGTGAAGGAGCGAGGGATGCAGTAAAGAAGGAATAGTTCATCGGAAAGGAGATACTCGTATCCCAAAAGAAAATCCTGTCGTTTCCATAGAAACGTTGCTCGAGTTAGATGGAGAAGTCATAGAACCCATAGTATTTCATAGCGACGTAGTTTCAGTGTTAATTCGTCAGTGTGAGGGAGCGAGGGATGCAGTAAAGATGGAATAGTTCATCGGAAAGGAGATACTCGTATACCAAAGGAAAATCCTGTCGTGTCCATAGAAACGCTGCTCGAGATAGTAGGAGAAGTCATAGAACACATAGTATTTCATAGCGACGTAGTTTGAGTGTTAATTCGTCAATGTGAGGGAGCGAGGGATGCAGTAAAGAAGGAATAGTTCATCGGAAAGGAGATACTCGTATCCCAAAAGAAAATCCTGTCGTTTCCATAGAAACGTTGCTCGAGTTAGATGGAGAAGTCATAGAACCCATAGTATTTCATAGCGACGTAGTTTGAGTGTTAATTCGTCAATGTGAGGGAGCGAGGGATGCAGTAAAGAAGGAATAGTCCATCGGAAAGGAGATACTCGTATACCAAAGGAAAATCCTGTCCTTTAAATATAAATGTTGGTCGAGTTAGTAGGAGAAGTCATAGAACACATAGTATTTCATAGCGACGTAGTTTGAGTGTTAATTCGTCAATGTGAGGGAGCGAGGGATGCAGTAAAGAAGGAATAGTTCATCGGAAAGGAGATACTCGTATCCCAATAGAAAATCCTGTCGTTTCCATAGAAACGTTGCTCGAGTTAGATGGAGAAGTCACAGAACCCATAGTATTTCACAGCGACGTAGTTTCAGTGTTAATTCGTCAATGTGAGGGAGCGAGGGATGCAGTAAAGATGGAATAGTTCATCGGAAAGGAGATACTCATATCCCAAAAGAAAATCCTGTCGTTTCCATAGAAACGTTGCTCGAGTTAGATGGAGAAGTCATAGAACCCATAGTATTTCATAGCGACGTAGTTTCAGTGTTAAGTCGTCAATGTGAGGGAGCGAGGGATGCAGTAAAGATGGAATAGTTCATCGGAAAGGAGATACTCGTATACCAAAGGAAAATCCTGTCGTGTCCATAGAAACGCTGCTCGAGATAGTAGGAGAAGTCATAGAACACATAGTATTTCATAGCGACGTAGTTTGAGTGTTAATTCGTCAATGTGAGGGAGCGAGGGATGCAGTAAGGAAGGAATAGTTCATCGGAAAGGAGATACTCGTATCCCAAAAGAAAATCCTGTCGTTTCCATAGAAACGTTGCTCGAGTTAGATGGAGAAGTCATAGAACCCATAGTATTTCATAGCGACGTAGTTTGAGTGTTAATTCGTCAATGTGAGGGAGCGAGAAATGCAGTAAAGAAGGAATAGTCCATCGGAAAGGAGATACTCGTATACCAAAGGAAAATCCTGTCCTTTAAATATAAATGTTGGTCGAGTTAGTAGGAGAAGTCATAGAACACATAGTATTTCATAGCGACGTAGTTTGAGTGTTAATTCGTCAATGTGAGGGAGCGAGGGATGCAGTAAAGAAGGAATAGTTCATCGGAAAGGAGATACTCGTATCCCAATAGAAAATCCTGTCGTTTCCATAGAAGCGTTGCTCGAGTTAGATGGAGAAGTCATAGAACCCATAGTATTTCACAGCGACGTAGTTTCAGTGTTAATTCGTCAATGTGAGGGAGCGAGGGATGCAGTAAAGAAGGAATAGTTCATCGGAAAGGAAATACTCATATCCAAAAAGAAAATCCTGTCGTTTCCATAGAAACGTTGCTCGAGTTAGATGGAGAAGTCATAGAACCCATAGTTTTTCACAGCGACGTAGTTTCAGTGTTAATTCGTCAATGTGAGGGAGCGAGGGATGCAGTAAAGAAGGAATAGTTCATCGGAAAGGAGATACTCGTATCCCAAAAGAAAATCCTGTCGTTTCCATAGAAACGTTGCTCGAGTTAGATGGAGAAGTCATAGAACCCATAGTATTTCATAGCGACGTAGTTTCAGTGTTAATTCGTCAATGTGAGGGAGCGAGGGATGCAGTAAAGATGGAATAGTTCATCGGAAAGGAGATACTCGTATACCAAAGGAAAATCCTGTCGTGTCCATAGAAACGCTGCTCGAGATAGTAGGAGAAGTCATAGAACACATAGTATTTCATAGCGACGTAGTTTGAGTGTTAATTCGTCAATGTGAGGGAGCGAGGGATGCAGTAAAGAAGGAATAGTTCATCGGAAAGGAGATACTCGTATCCCAAAAGAAAATCCTGTCGTTTCCATAGAAACGTTGCTCGAGTTAGATGGAGAAGTCATAGAACCCATAGTATTTCATAGCGACGTAGATTCAGTGTTAATTCGTCAATGTGAGGGAGCGAGGGATGCAGTAAAGATGGAATAGTTCATCGGAAAGGAGATACTCGTATACCAAAGGAAAATCCTGTCGTGTCCATAGAAACGCTGCTCGAGATAGTAGGAGAAGTCATAGAACACATAGTATTTCATAGCGACGTAGTTTGAGTGTTAATTCGTCAATGTGAGGGAGCGAGGGATGCAGTAAAGAAGGAATAGTTCATCGGAAAGGAGATACTCGTATCCCAAAAGAAAATCCTGTCGTTTCCATAGAAACGTTGCTCGAGTTAGATGGAGAAGTCATAGAACCCATAGTATTTCATAGCGACGTAGTTTGAGTGTTAATTCGTCAATGTGAGGGAGCGAGGGATGCAGTAAAGAAGGAATAGTTCATCGGAAAGGAGATACTCGTATACCAAAGGAAAATCCTGTCCTTTCCATATAAATGTTGGTCGAGTTAGTAGGAGAAGTCATAGAACACATAGTATTTCATAGCGACGCAGTTTGAGTGTTAATTCGTCAATGTGAGGGAGCGAGGGATGCAGTAAAGAAGGAATAGTTCATCGGAAAGGAGATACTCGTATCCCAATAGAAAATCCTGTCGATTCCATAGAAGCGTTGCTCGAGTTAGATGGAGAAGTCATAGAACCCATAGTATTTCACAGCGACGTAGTTTCAGTGTTAATTCGTCAATGTGAGGGAGCGAGGGATGCAGTAAAGAAGGAATAGTTCATCGGAAAGGAAATACTCGTATCCAAAAAGAAAATCCTGTCGTTTCCATAGAAACGTTGCTCGAGTTAGATGGAGAAGTCATAGAACCCATAGTATTTCATAGCGACGTAGTTTCAGTGTTAATTCGTCAATGTGAGGGAGCGAGGGATGCAGTAAAGATGGAATAGTTCATCGGAAAGGAGATACTCGTATACCAAAGGAAAATCCTGTCGTGTCCATAGAAACGCTGCTCGAGTTAGTAGGAGAAGTCATAGAGCACATAGTATTTCATAGCGACGTAGTTTGAGTGTTAATTCGTCAATGTGAGGGAGCGAGGGATGCAGTAAAGAAGGAATAGTTCATCGGAAAGGAGATACTCGTATCCCAAAAGAAAATCCTGTCGTTTCCATAGAAACGTTGCTCGAGTTAGATGGAGAAGTCACAGAACCCATAGTATTTCATAGCGACGTAGTTTCAGTGTTAATTCGTCAATGTGAGGGAGCGAGGGATGCAGTAAAGATGGAATAGTTCATCGGAAAGGAGATACTCATATCCCAAAAGAAAATCCTGTCGTTTCCATAGAAACGTTGCTCGAGTTAGATGGAGAAGTCATAGAACCCATAGTATTTCATAGCGACGTAGTTTCAGTGTTAATTCGTCAATGTGAGGGAGCGAGGGATGCAGTAAAGATGGAATAGTTCATCGGAAAGGAGATACTCGTATACCAAAGGAAAATCCTGTCGTGTCCATAGAAACGCTGCTCGAGATAGTAGGAGAAGTCATAGAACACATAGTATTTCATAGCGACGTAGTTTGAGTGTTAATTCGTCAATGTGAGGGAGCGAGGGATGCAGTAAAGAAGGAATAGTTCATCGGAAAGGAGATACTCGTATCCCAAAAGAAAATCCTGTCGTTTCCATAGAAACGTTGCTCGAGTTAGATGGAAAAGTCATAGAACCCATAGTGTTTCATAGCGACGTAGTTTCAGTGTTATTTCGTCAATGTGAGGGAGCGAGGGATGCAGTAAAGAAGGAATAGTTCATCGGACAGGAGATACTCGTATCCCAAAAGAAAATCCTGTCGTTTCCATAGAAACGTTGCTCGAGTTAGATGGAGAAGTCATAGAACCCATAGTATTTCATAGCGACGTAGTTTCAGTGTTAATTCGTCAATGTGATTGAGCGAGGGATGCAGTAAAGAAGGAATAGTTCATCGGAAAGGAGATACTCGTATCCCAAAAGAAAATCCTGTCGTTTCCATAGAAACGTTGCTCGAGTTAGATGGAGAAGTCATAGAACCCATAGTATTTCATAGCGACGTAGTTTCAGTGTTAATTCGTCAATGTGAGGGAGCGAGGGATGCAGTAAAGATGGAATAGTTCATCGGAAAGGAGATACTCGTATACCAAAGGAAAATCCTGTCGTGTTCATAGAAACGCTGCTCGAGTTAGTAGGAGAAGTCATAGAACACATAGTATTTCATAGCGACGTAGTTTGAGTGTTAATTCGTCAATGTGAGGGAGCGAGGGATGCAGTAAAGAAGGAATAGTTCATCGGAAATTAGATACTCGTATCCCAAAAGAAAATCCTGTCGTTTCCATAGAAACGTTGCTCGAGTTAGATTGAGAAGTCATAGAACCCATAGTATGTCATAGCGACGTAGTTTCAGTGTTAATTCGTCAATGTGAGGGAGCGAGGGATGCAGTAAAGATGGAATAGTTCATCGGAAAGGAGATACTCGTATCCCAAAAGAAAATCCTGTCGTTTCCATAGAAACGTTGCTCGAGTTAGATGGAGAAGTCATAGAACCCATAGTATTTCATAGCGACGTAGTTTCAGTGTTAATTCGTCAATGTGAGGGAGCGAGGGATGCAGTAAAGATGGAATAGTTCATCGGAAAGGAGATACTCGTATCCCAAAAGAAAATCCTGTCGTTTCCATAGAAACGTTGCTCGAGTTAGATGGAGAAGTTATAGAACCCATAGTATGTCATAGCTACGTAGTTTCAGTGTTAATTCGTCAATGTGAGGGAGCGAGGGATGCAGTAAAGATGGAATAGTTCATCGGAAAGGAGATACTCGTATCCCAAAAGAAAATCCTGTCGTTTCCATAGAAACGTTGCTCGAGTTAGATGGAGAAGTCATGGAACCCATAGTATGTCATAGCGACGTAGTTACAGTGTTAATTCGTCAATGTGAGGGAGCGAGGGATGCAGTAAAGATGGAATAGTTCATCGGAAAGGAGATACTCGTATCCCAAAAGAAAATCCTGTCGTTTCCTTAGAAACGTTGCTCGAGTTAGATGGAGAAGTCATTGAACCCATAGTATTTCATAGCGACGTAGTTTCAGTGTTAATTCGTCAATGTGAGGGAGCGAGGGATGCAGTAAAGATGGAATAGTTCATCGGAAAGGAGATACTCGTATCCCAAAAGAAAATCCTGTCGTTTCCTTAGAAACGTTGCTCGAGTTAGATGGAGAAGTCATTGAACCCATAGTATTTCATAGCGATGTAGTTTCAGTGTTAATTCGTCAATGTGAGGGAGCGAGGGATGCAGTAAAGAAGGAATAGTTCATCGGAAAGGAGATACTCGTATCCCAAAGGAAAATCCTGTCGTTTCCATAGAAACGTTGCTCGAGTTAGATGGAGAAGTCATAGAACCCATAGTATTTCATAGCGACGTAGTTTCAGTGTTAATTCGTCAATGTGAGGGAGCGAGGGATGCAGTAAAGATGGAATAGTTCATCGGAAAGGAGATACTCGTATACCAAAGGAAAATCCTGTCGTGTCCATACAAACGCTGCTCGAGTTAGTAGGAGAAGTCATAGAACACATAGTATTTCATAGCGACGTAGTTTGAGTGTTAATTCGTCAATGTGAGGGAGCGAGGGATGCAGTAAAGAAGGAATAGTTCATCGGAAAGGAGATACTCGTATCCCAAAAGAAAATCCTGTCGTTTCCATAGAAACGTTGCTCGAGTTAGATGGAGAAGTCATAGAACCCATAGTATTTCATAGCGACGTAGATTCAGTGTTAATTCGTCAATGTGAGGGAGCGAGGGATGCAGTAAAGATGGAATAGTTCATCGGAAAGGAGATACTCGTATACCAAAGGAAAAACCTGTCGTGTCCATAGAAACGCTGCTCGAGTTAGGAGGAGAAGTCATAGAACACATAGTATTTCATAGCGACGTAGTTTGAGTGTTAATTCGTCAATGTGAGGGAGCGAGGGATGCAGTAAAGAAGGAATAGTTCATCGGAAAGGAGATACTCGTATCCCAAAAGAAAATCCTGTCGTTTCCATAGAAACGTTGCTCGAGTTAGATGGAGAAGTCATAGAACCCATGGTATTTCATAGCGACGTAGTTTCAGTGTTAATTCGTGAATGTGATTGAGCGAGGGATGCAGTAAAGAAGGAATAGTTCATCGGAAAGGAGATACTCGTGTCCCAAAAGAAAATCCTGTCGTTTCCATAGAAACGTTGCACGAATTAGATGGAGAAGTCATAGAACCCATAGTATTTCATAGCGACGTAGTTTCAGTGTTAATTCGTCAATGTGAGGGAGCGAGGGATGCAGTAAAGATGGAATAGTTCATCGGAAAGGAGCTACTCGTATCCCAAAAGAAAATTCTGTCGTTTCCATAGAATTGTTGCTCGAGTTAGATGGAGAAGTCATAGAACCCATAGTATTTCATAGCGACGTAGTTTCAGTGTAAGTTCGTCAATGTGAGGGAGCGAGGGATGCTGTAAAGAAGGAATAGTGCATCGGAAAGGAGATACTCGTATCCCAATAGAATATCCTGTCGATTCCATAGAAGCGTTGCTCGAGTTAGACGGAGAAGTCATAGAACCCATAGTATTTCATAGCGACGTAGTTTCAGTGTTAATTCGTCAATGTGAGGGAGCGAGGGATGCAGTAAAGAAGGAATAGTTCATCGGAAAGGAGATACTCGTATCCCAAAAGAAAATCCTGTCGTTTCCATAGAAACGTTGCTCGAGTTAGATGGAGAAGTCATAGAACCCATAGTATTTCATAGCGACGTAGTTTCAGTGCTAATTCGTCAATGTGAGGGAGCGAGGGATGCAGTAAAGATGGAATAGTTCATCGGAAAGGAGATACTCGTATCCCAAAAGAAAATCCTGTCGTTTCCATAGAAACGTTGCTCGAGTTAGATGGAGAAGTCATAGAACCCATAGTATTTCATAGCGACGTAGTTTCAGTGTTAATTCGTCAATGTGAGGGAGCGAGGGATGCAGTAAAGATGGAATAGTTCATCGGAAAGGAGATACTCGTATACCAAAGGAAAATCCTGTCGTGTCCATAGAAACGCTGCTCGAGATAGTAGGCGAAGTCATAGAACACATAGTATTTCATAGCGACGTAGTTTGAGTGTTAATTCTTCAATGTGAGGGAGCGAGGGATGCAGTAAAGAAGGAATAGTTCATCGGAAAGGAGATACTCGTATCCCAAAAGAAAATCCTGTCGTTTCCATAGAAACGTTGCTCGAGTTAGATGGAGAAGTCATAGAACCCATAGTATTTCATAGCGACGTAGTTTCAGTGTTAATTCGTCAATGTGAGGGAGCGAGGGATGCAGTAAAGAAGGAATAGTTCATCGGAAAGGAGATACTCGTATCCCAAAAGAAAATCCTGTCGTTTCCATAGAAACGTTGCTCGAGTTAGATGGAGAATTCATAGAACCCATAGTATTTCATAGCGACGTAGTTTCAGTGTTAATTCGTCAATGTGAGGGAGCGAGGGATGCAGTAAAGATGGAATAGTTCATCGGAAAGGAGATACTCGTATACCAAAGGAAAATCCTGTCGTGTCCATAGAAACGCTGCTCGAGTTAGTAGGAGAAGTCATAGAACACATAGTATTTCATAGCGACGTAGTTTGAGTGTTAATTCGTCAATGTGAGGGAGCGAGGGATGCAGTAAAGAAGGAATAGTTCATCGGAAAGGAGATACTCGTATCCCCAAAGAAAATCCTGTCGTTTCCATAGAAACGTTGCTCGAGTTAGATGGAGAAGTCATAGAACAAATAGTATGTCATAGCGACGTAGTTTCAGTGTTAATTCGTCAATGTGAGGGAGCGAGGGATGCAGTAAAGATGGAATAGTTCATCGGAAAGGAGATACTCGTATCCCAAAAGAAAATCCTGTCGTTTCCATAGAAACGTTGCTCGAGTTAGATGGAGAAGTCATAGAACCCATAGTATTTCATAGCGACGTAGTTTCAGTGTTAATTCGTCAATGTGAGGGAGCGAGGGATGCAGTAGAGATGGAATAGTCCATCGGAAAGGAGATACTCGTATACCAAAGGAAAATCCTGTCGTGTCCATAGAAACGCTGCTCGAGTTAGTAGGAGAAGTCATAGAAAACATAGTATTTCATAGCGACGTAGTTTGAGTGTTAATTCGTCAATGTGAGGGAGCGAGGGATGCAGTAAAGAAGGAATAGTTCATCGGAAAGGAGATACTCGTATCCCAAAGGAAAATCCTGTCGTTTCCATAGAAACGTTGCTCGAGTTAGATGGAGAAGTCATAGAACCCATAGTTTTTCACAGCGACGTAGTTTCAGTGTTAATTCGTCAATGTGAGGGAGCGAGGGATGCAGTAAAGAAGGAATAGTTCATCGGAAAGGAGATACTCGTATCCCAAAAGAAAATCCTGTCGTTTCCATAGAAACGTTGCTCGAGTTAGATGGAGAAGTCATAGAACCCATAGTATTTCATAGCGACGTAGTTTCAGTGTTAATTCGTCAATGTGAGGGAGCGAGGGATGCAGTAAAGATGGAATAGTTCATCGGAAAGGAGATACTCGTATACCAAAGGAAAATCCTGTCGTGTCCATAGAAACGCTGCTCGAGATAGTAGGAGAAGTCATAGAACACATAGTATTTCATAGCGACGTAGTTTGAGTGTTAATTCGTCAATGTGAGGGAGCGAGGGATGCAGTAAAGAAGGAATAGTTCATCGGAAAGGAGATACTCGTATCCCAAAAAAAAATCCTGTCGTTTCCATAGAAACGTTGCTCGAGTTAGATGGAGAAGTCATAGAACCCATAGTATCTCATAGCGACGTTGTTTCAGTGTTATTTCGTCAATGTGAGGGAGCGAGGGATGCAGTAAAGAAGGAATAGTGCATCGGAAAGGAGATACTCGTATCCCAAAAGAAAATCCTGTCGTTTCCATAGAAACGTTGCTCGAGTTAGATGGAGAAGTCATAGAACCCATAGTATTTCATAGCGACGTAGTTTCAGTGTTAATTCGTCAATGTGAGGGAGAGAGGGATGCAGTAAAGAAGGAATAGTTCATCGGAAAGGAGATACTCGTATCCCAAAAGAAAATCCTGTCGTTTCCATAGAAACGTTGCTCGAGTTAGATGGAGAAGTCATAGAAACCATAGTATTTCATAGCGACGTAGTTTCAGTGTTAATTCGTCAATGTAAGGGAGCGAGGGATGCAGTAAAGATGGAATAGTTCATCGGAAAGGAGATACTCGTATACCAAAGGAAAATCCTGTCGTGTCCATAGAAACGCTGCTCGAGTTAGTAGGAGAAGTCATAGAACACATAGTATTTCATAGCGACGTAGTTTCAGTGTTAATTCGTCAATGTGACTGAGCGAGGGATGCAGTAAAGAAGGAATAGTTCATCGGAAAGGAGATACTCGTATCCCCAAAGAAAATCCTGTCGTTTCCATAGAAACGTTGCTCGAGTTAGATGGAGAAGTCATAGAACAAATAGTATGTCATAGCGACGTAGTTTCAGTGTTAATTCGTAAATGTGAGGGGGCGAGGGATGCTGTAAAGGAGGAATGGTTCATCGGAAAGGAGATACTCGTATCCCAAAAGAAAATCCTGTCGTTTCCATAGAAACGTTACTCGATTTAGAGGGAGAAGTCATACAACCCATTGTATTTCATAGCGACGCAATTTCTGTGTTAACTCGTTAATGTGAGGGAGCGAGGGATACAGTATAGAAGGAATAGTGCATCGGAAAGGAGATACTCGTATACCAAAGGAAAATCCTGTCGTGTCCATAGAAACGCTGCTCGAGTTAGTAGGAGACGTCATAGAACACATAGTATTTCATAGCGACGTAGTTTGAGTGTTAATTCGTCAATGTGAGGGAGCGAGGGATGCAGTAAAGAAGGAATAGTTCATCGGAAAGGAGATACTCGTATCCCAAAAGAAAATCCTGTCGTTTCCATAGAAACGTTGCTCGAGATAGATGGAGAAGTCATAGAACCCATAGTATGTCATAGCGACGTAGTTTCAGTGTCAATTCGTCAATGTGAGGGAGCGAGGGATGCAGTAAAGATGGAATAGTTCATCGGAAAGGAGATACTCGTATCCCATAAGAAAATCCTGGCGTTTCCATAGAAACGTTGCTCGAGTTAGATGGAGAAGTCATAGAACCCATAGTATTTCATAGCGACGTAGTTTCAGTGTTAATTCGCCAATGTGAGGGAGCGAGGGATGCAATAAAGATGGAATAGTTCATCGGAAAGGAGATACTCGTATACCAAAGGAAAATCCTGTCGTGTCCATAGAAACGCTGCTCGAGTTAGTAGGAGAAGTCATAGAACACATAGTATTTCATAGCGACGTAGTTTGAGTGTTAATTCGTCAATGTGAGGGAGCGAGGGATGCAGTAAAGATGGAATAGTTCATCGGAAAGGAGATACTCGTATCCCAAAAGAAAATCCTGTCGTTTCCATAGAAACGTTGCTCGAGTTAGATGGAGAAGTCATAGAACCCATAGTATGTCATAGCGACGTAGTTTCAGTGTTAATTCGTCAATGTGAGGGAGCGAGGGATGCAGTAAAGATGGAATAGTTCATCGGAAAGGAGGTACTCGTATCCCAAAAGAAAATCCTGTCGTTTCCATAGAAACGTTGCTCGAGTTAGATGGAGAAGTCATAGAATCCATAGTATGTCATAGCGACGTAGTTTCAGTGTTAATTCGTCAATGTGAGGGAGCGAGGGATGCAGTAAAGATGGAATAGTTCATCGGAAAGGAGATACTCGTATCCCAAAAGAAAATCCTGTCGTTTCCATAGAAACGTTGCTCGAGTTAGATGGAGAAGTCATTGAACCCATAGTATTTCATAGCGACGTAGTTTCAGTGTTAATTCGTCAATGTGAGGGAGCGAGGGATGCAGTAAAGAAGGAATAGTTCATCGGAAAGGAGATACTCGTATCCCAAAAGAAAATCCTGTCGTTTCCATAGAAACGTTGCTCGAGTTAGATGGAGAAGTCATAGAACCCATAGTATTTCATAGCGACGTAGTTTCAGTGTTAATTCGTCAATGTGAGGGAGCGAGGGATGCAGTAAAGATGGAATAGTTCATCGGAAAGGAGATACTCGTATACCAAAGGAAAATCCTGTCGTGTCCATACAAACGCTGCTCGAGTTAGTAGGAGAAGTCATAGAACCCATAGTATTTCATAGCGACGTAGTTTGAGTGTTAATTCGTCAATGTGAGGGAGCGAGGGATGCAGTAAAGAAGGAATAGTTCATCGGAAAGGAGATACTCGTATCCCAAAAGAAAATCCTGTCGTTTCCATAGAAACGTTGCTCGAGTTAGATGGAGAAGTCATAGAACCCATAGTATTTCATAGCGACGTAGTTTCAGTGTTATTTCGTCAATGTGAGGGAGCGAGGGATGCAGTAAAGAAGGAATAGTTCATCGGAAAGGAGATACTCGTATCCCAAAAGAAAATCCTGTCGTTTCCATAGAAACGTTGCTCGAGTTAGATGGAGAAGTCATAGAACCCATAGTATTTCACAGCGACGTAGTTTCAGTGTTAATTCGTCAATGTGAGGGAGCGAGGGATGCAGTAAAGATGGAATAGTTCATCGGAAAGGAGATACTCGTATCCCAAAAGAAAATCCTGTCGTTTCCATAGAAACGTTGCTCGAGTTAGATGGAGAAGTCATAGAACCCATAGTATGTCATAGCGACGTAGTTTCAGTGTTAATTCGTCAATGTGAGGGAGCGAGGGATGCAGTAAAGATGGAATAGTTCATCGGAAAGGAGGTACTCGTATCCCAAACGAAAATCCTGTCGTTTCCATAGAAACGTTGCTCGAGTTAGACGGAGAAGTCATAGAACCCATAGTATTTCATAGCGACGTAGTTTCAGTGTTAATTCGTCAATGTGAGGGAGCGAGGGATGCAGTAAAGATGGAATAGTTCATCGGAAAGGAGATACTCGTATGCCAAAAGAAAATCCTGTCGTTTCCATAGAAACGTTGCTCCAGTTAGATGGAGAAGTCATAGAACCCATAGTATTTCATAGCGACGTAGTTTCAGTGTTAATTCGTCAATGTGAGGGAGCGAGGGATGCAGTAAAGATGGAATAGTTCATCGGAAAGGAGATACTCGTATACCAAAGGAAAATCCTGTCGTGTCCATAGAAACGCTGCTCGAGATAGTAGGAGAAGTTATAGAACCCATAGTATTTCATAGCGACGCAGTTTGAGTGTTAATTCGTCAATGTGAGGGAGCGAGGGATGCAGTAAAGATGGAATAGTTCATCGGAAAGGAGATACTCGTATCCCAAAAGAAAATCCTGTCGTTTCCATTGAAACGTTGCTCGAGTTAGATGGAGAAGTTATAGAACCCATAGTATGTCATAGCGACGTTGTTTCAGTGTTAATTCGTCAATGTGAGGGAGCGAGGGATGCAGTAAAGATGGAATAGTTCATCGGAAAGGAGATACTCGTATCCCAAAAGAAAATCCTGTCGTTTCCATAGAAACGTTGCTCGAGTTAGATGGAGAAGTCATAGAACCCATAGTATGTCATAGCGACGTAGTTACAGTGTTAATTCGTCAATGTGAGGGAGCGAGGGATGCAGTAAAGATGGAATAGTTCATCGGAAAGGAGATACTCGTATCCCAAAAGAAAATCCTGTCGTTTCCTTAGAAACGTTGCTCGAGTTAGATGGAGAAGTCATAGAACCCATAGTATTTCATAGCGACGTAGTTTCAGTGTTAATTCGTCAATGTGAGGGAGCGAGGGATGCAGTAAAGAAGGAAATGTTCATCGGAAAGGAGATACTAGTATCCCAAAAGAAAATCCTGTCGTTTCCATAGAAACGTTGCTCGAGTTAGATGGAATAGTCATAGAACCCATAGTATTTCATAGCGACGTAGTTTCAGTGTTAATTCGTCAATGTGAGGGAGCGAGGGATGCAGTAAAGGTGGAATAGTTCATCGGAAAGGAGATACTCGTATCCCAAAAGAAAATCCTGTCGTTTCCATAGAAACGTTGCCCGAGTTAGATGGAGACGTCATAGAACCCATAGTATTTCATAGCGACGTAGTTTCAGTGTTAATTCGTCAATGTGAGGGAGCGAGGGATGCAGTAAAGATGGAATAGTTCATCGGAAAGGAGATACTCGTATACCAAAGGAAAATCCTGTCGTGTCCATAGAAACGCTGCTCGAGATAGTAGGAGAAGTCATAGAACACATAGTATTTCATAGCGACGTAGTTTGAGTGTTAATTCGTCAATGTGAGGGAGCGAGGGATGCAGTAAAGATGGAATAGTTCATCGGAAAGTAGATACTCGTATACCAAAAGAAAATCCTGTCGTTTCCATAGAAACGTTGCTCGAGTTAGATGGAGAAGTCATAGAACCCATAGTATTTCATAGCTACGTAGTTTCAGTGTTAATTCGTCAATGTGAGGGAGCGAGGGATGCAGTAAAGAAGGAATAGTTCATCGGAAAGGAGATACTCGTATCCCAAAAGAAAATCCTGTCGTTTCCATAGAAACGTTGCTCGAGTTAGATGGAGAAGTCATAGAACCCATAGTATTTCATAGCGACGTAGTTTCAGTGTTAATTCGTCAATGTGAGGGAGCGAGGGATGCAGTAAAGATGGAATAGTTAATCGGAAAGGAGATACTCGTATACCAAAGGAAAAACCTGTCGTGTCCATAGAAACGCTGCTCGCGTTAGTAGGAGAAGTCATAGAACACATAGTATATCATAGCGACGTAGTTTGAGTGTTAATTCGTCAATGTGAGGGAACGAGGGATGCAGTAAAGAAGGAATAGTTCATCGGAAAGGAGATACTCGTATCCCATAAGAAAATCCTGTCGTTTCCATAGAAACGTTGCCCGAGTTAGATGGAGAAGTCATAGAACCCATAGTATTTCATAGCGACGTAGTTTGAGTGTTAATTCGTCAATGTGAGGGGGCGAGGGATGCAGTAAAGAAGGAATAGTTCATCGGAAAGCAGATACTCGTATCCCAGAAGAAAATCCTGTCGTTTCCATAGAAACGTTACTCGATTTAGAAGGAGAAGTCATACAACCCATTGTATTTCATAGCGACGCAATTTCTGTGTTAATTCGTTAATGTGAGGGAGCGAGGGATGCAGTATATAAGGAGTAGTGCATCGGAAAGGAGATACTCGTTTACCAAAGGGAAATCCTGTCGTGTCCATAGAAACGCTGCTCGAGTTAGTAGGAGAAGTCATAAAATACATAGTATTTCATAGCGACGTAGTTTGAGTGTTAATTCGTCAATGTGAGGGGGCGAGGGATGCAGTAAAGGAGGAATGGTTCATCGGAAAGGAGATACTCGTCTCCCAAAAGAAAATCCTGTCGTTTCCATAGAAACGTTACTCGATTTAGAAGGAGAAGTCATACATCCCATTGTATTTCATAGCGACGCAATTTCTGTGTTAACTTGTTAATGTGAGGGAGCGAGGGACACAGTATAGAAGGAATAGTGCATCGGAAAGGAGATACTCGTATACCAAAGGAAAATCCTGTCGTGTCCATAGAAACGCTGCTCGAGTTAGTAGGAGAAGTCATAGAACACATAGTATTTCATAGCGACGTAGTTTGAGTGTTAATTCGTCAATGTGAGGGAGCGAGGGATGCAGTAAAGAAGGAATAGTTCATCGGAAAGGAGATACTCGTATACCAAAAGAAAATCCTGTCGTTTCCATAGAAACGTTGCTCGAGTTAGATGGAGAAGTCATAGAACCCATAGTATTTCATAGCGACGTAGTTTGAGTGTTAATTCGTCAATGTGTTATAGAGCGAGGGATGCAGTAAAGATGGAATAGTTCATCGGAAAGGAGATACTCGTATCCCAAAAGAAAATCCTGTCGTTTCCATAGAAACGTTGCTCGAGTTAGATGGAGAAGTCATAGAACCCATAGTATGTCATAGCGACGAAGTCTCAGTGTTAATTCGTCAATGTGAGGGAGCGAGGGATGCAGTAAAGATGGAATAGTTCATCGGAAAGGAGATACTCGTATCCCAAAAGAAAATCCTGTCGTTTCCATAGAAACGTTGCTCGAGTTAGATGGAGAAGTCATAGAACCCATAGTATGTCATAGCGACGTAGTTCCAGTGTTAATTCGTCAATGTGAGGGAGCGAGGGATGCAGTAAAGATGGAATAGTTCATCGGAAATGAGATACTCGTATCCCAAAAGAAAATCCTGTCGTTTCCATAGAAACGTTGCTCGAGTTAGATGGAGAAGTCATAGAACTCATAGTATTTCATAGCGACGTAGTTTCAGTGTTAATTCGTCAATGTGAGGGAGCGAGGGATGCAGTAAAGATGGAATAGTTCATCGGAAAGGAGATACTCGTATACCAAAGGAAAATCCTGTCGTGTCCATAGAAACGCTGCTCGAGTTAGTAGGAGAAGTCATAGAACACATAGTATTTCATAGCGACGTAGTTTGAGTGTTAATTCGTCAATGTGAGGGAGCGAGGGATGCAGTAAAGAAGGAATAGTTCATCGGAAAGGAGATACTAGTATCCCAAAAGAAAATCCTGTCGTTTCCATAGAAACGTTGCTCGAGTTAGATGGAGAAGTCATAGAACCCATAGTATGTCATAGCGACGTAGTTTCAGTGTTAATTCGTCAATGTGAGGGAGCGAGGGATGCAGTAAAGATGGAATAGTTCATCGGAAAGGAGATACTCGTATCCCAAAAGAAAATCCTGTCGTTTCCATAGAAACGTTGCTCGAGTTAGATGGAGAAGTCATAAAACCCATAGTATATCATAGCGACGTAGTTTCAGTGTTAATTCGTCAATGTGAGTGAGCGAGGGATGCAGTAAAGATGGAATAGTTCATCGGAAAGGAGATACTCGTATACCAAAGGAAAATCCTGTCGTGTCCATAGAAACGCTGCTCGAGATAGTAGGAGAAGTCATAGAACCCATAGAATTTCATAGCGACGTAGTTTGAGTGTTAATTCGTCAATGTGATGGAGCGAGGGATGCAGTAAAGAAGGAATAGTTCATCGGAAAGGAGATACTCGTATCCCAAAAGAAAATCCTGTCGTTTCCATAGAAACATTGCTCGAGTTAGATGGAGAAGTCATAGAACCCATAGTATGTCATAGCGACGTAGTTTCAGTGTTAATTCGTAAATGTGAGGGAGCGAGGGATGCAGTAAAGATGGAATAGTTCATCGGAAAGGAGATACTCGTATCCCAAAAGAAAATCCTGTCGTTTCCATAGAAACGTTGCACGAGTTAGATGGAGAAGTCATAGAACCCATAGTATTTCATAGCGACGTAGTTTCAGTGTTAATTCGTCAATGTGAGGGAGCGAGGGATGCAGTAAAGATGGAATAGTTCATCGGAAAGGAGATACTCGTATCCCAAAAGAAAATCCTGTCGTCTCCATAGAAACGTTGCTCGAGTTGGATGGAGAAGTCATAGAACTCATAGTATTTCATAGCGAAATAGTTTCAGTGTTAATTCGTCAATGTGAGGGAGCGAGGGATGCAGCAAAGATGGAATAGTTCATCGGAAAGGAGATACTCGTATACCAAAGGAAAATCCTGTCGTGTCCATAGAAACGCTGCTCGAGTTAGTAGGAGAAGTCATAGAACACATATTATTTCATAGCGACGTAGTTTGAGTGTTAATTCGTCAATGTGAGGGAGCGAGGGATGCAGTAAAGAAGGAATAGTTCATCGGAAAGGAGATACTCGTATCCCAAAAGAAAATCCTGTCGTTTCCATAGAAACGTTGCTCGAGTTAGATGGAGAAGTCATAGAACCCATAGTATGTCATAGCGACGTAGTTTCAGTGTTAATTCGTCAATGTGAGGGAGCGAGGGATGCAGTGAAGATGGAATAGTTCATCGGAAAGGAGATACTCGTATCACAGAAGAAAAACCTGTCGTTTCCATAGAAACGTTGCTCGAGTTAGATGGAGAAGTCATAGAACCCATAGTATTTCATAGCGACGTAGTTTCAGTGTTAATTCGTCAATGTGAGGGAGCGTGGGATGCAGTAAAGATGGAATAGTTCATCGGAAAGGAGATACTCGTATACCAAAGGAAAATCCTGTCGTGTCCATAGAAACGCTGCTCGAGATAGTAGGAGAAGTCATAGAACCCATAGTATTTCATAGCGACGTAGTTTGAGTGTTAATTCGTCAATGTGAGGGAGCGAGGGATGCAGTAAAGAAGGAATAGTTCATCGGAAAGGAGATACTCGTATCCCAAAATAAAATCCTGTCGTTTCCATAGAACCGTTGCTCGAGTTAGATGGAGAAGTCATAGAACCCATAGTATGTCATAGCGACGTAGTTTCAGTGTTAATTCGTCAATGTGAGGGAGCGACGGATGCAGTAAAGATGGAATAGTTCATCGGAAAGGAGATACTCGTGTCCCAAAAGAAAATCCTGTCGTTTCCATAGAAACGTTGCTCGAGTTAGATGGAGAAGTCATAGAACTCATAGTATTTCATAGCGACGTAGTTTCAGTGTTAATTCGTCAATGTGAGGGAGCGAGGGATGCAGTAAAGATGGAATAGTTCATCGGAAAGGAGATACTCGTATACCAAAGGCAAATCCTGTCGTGTCCATAGAAACGCTGCTCGAGTTAGTAGGAGAAGTCATAGAACACATAGTATTTCATAGCGACGTAGTTTGAGTGTTAATACGTCAATGTGTGGGAGCGAGGGATGCAGCAAAGATGGAATAGTTCATCGGAAAGGAGATACTCGTATCCCAAAAGAAAATTCTGTCGTTTCCATAGAAACGTTGCTCGAGTTAGATGGAGAAGTCATAGAACCCATAGTATGTCAAAGCGACGTAGTTTCAGTGTTAATTCGTCAATGTGAGGGAGCGAGGGATGCAGTAAAGATGGAATAGTTCATCGGAAAGGAGATACTCGTATACCAAAGGAAAATCCTGTCGTGTCCATAGAAACGCTGCTCGAGTTAGTAGGAGAAGTCATAGAACACATAGTATTTCATAGCGACGTAGTTTGAGTGTTAATTCGTCAATGTGAGGGAGCGGGGGATGCAGTAAAGAAGGAATAGTTCATCGGAAAGGAGATACTCGTATCCCAAAAGAAAATCCTGTCGTTTCCATAGAAACGTAGCTCGAGTTAGATGGAGAAGTCATAGAACCCATAGTATGTCATAGCGACGTAGTTTCAGTGTTAATTCGTCAATGTGAGGGAGCGAGGGATGCAGTAAAGAAGGAATAGTTCGTCGGAAAGGAGATACTCGTATCCCAGAAGAAAATCCTGTCGTTTCCATAGAAACGTTACTCGATTTAGAAGGAGAAGTCATACAACCCATTGTATTTCATAGCGACGCAATTTCTGTGTTAATTCGTTAATGTGAGGGAGCGAAGGATGCAGTATAGAAGGAATAGTGCATCGGAAAGGAGATACTCGTATACCAAAGGAAAATCCTGTCGTGTCCATAGAAACGCTGCTCGAGTTAGTAGGAGAAGTCATAGAACACATAGTATTTCATAGCGACGTAGTTTGAGTGTTAATTCGTCAATGTGAGGGAGCAAGGGATGCAGTATAGAAGGAATAGTTCATCGGAATGGAGATACTCGTATCCCAAAAGAAAATCCTGTCGTTTCCATAGAAACGTTACTCGATTTAGAAGGAGAAGTCATACAACCCATTGTATTTCATTGCGACGCAATTTCTGTGTTAATTCGTTAATGTGAGGGAGCGAGGGATGCAGTATAGAAGGAATAGTGCATCGGAAAGGAGATACTCGTATACCAAAGGAAAATCCTGTCGTGTCCATAGAAACGCTGCTCGAGTTAGTAGGAGAAGTCATAGAACACTTAGTATTTCATAGCGACGTAGTTTGAGTGTTAATTCGTCAATGTGAGAAGGCGAGGGATGCAGTAAAGAAGGAATAGTTCATCGGAAAGGAGATACTCGTATCCCAAAAGAAAATCCTGTCGTTTCTATAGAAACGTTGCTCGAGTTAGATGGAGAAGTCATAGAACACATAGTATTTCATAGCGACGTAGTTTCAGTGTTAATTCGTCAATGTGAGGGAGCGAGGGATGCAGTAAAGATGGAATAGTTCATCGGAAAGGAGATACTCGTATCCCAAAAGAAAATCCTGGCGTTTCCATAGAAACGTTACTCGATTTTGAAGGAGAAGCCATACAACCCTTAGTATTTCATAGCGACGCAATTTCTGTGTTAATTCGTTAATGTGAGGGAGCAAGGGATGCAGTAAAGAAGGAATAGTGCATCGGAAAGGAGATACTCGTATCCCAAAAGAAAATCCTGTCGTTTCCATAGAAACGTTACTCGATTTAGAAGGAGAAGTCATACAACCCATTGCATTTCATAGCGACGCAATTTCTGTGTTAATTCGTTAGTGTGAGGGAGCGAGGGATGCAGTATAGAAGGAATAGTGCATCGGAAAGGAGATACTCGTATCCCAAAAGAAAATCCTGTCGTTTCCTTAGAAACGTTACTCGATTTAGAAGGAGAAGTCATACAACAAATTGTATTTCGTAGCGACCCAATTTCTGTGTTAATTCGTTAATGTGAGGGAGCGAGGGATGCAGTATAGAAGGAATAGTGCCTCGGAAAGGAGATACTCGTATCGCAAAAGAAAATCCTGTCGTGTCCATAGAAACGCTGCTCGAGTTAGTAGGAGATGTCATAGAACACAGAGTATTTCATAGCGACGTAGTTTGAGTGTTAATTCGTCAATGTGAGGGTGCGAGGGATGCAGTAAAGAAGGAATGGTTCATCGGAAAGGAGATACTCGTATCCCAAAAGAAAATCCTGTCGTTTCCATAGACACGTTACTCGATTTAGAAGGAGAAGTCATACAACCCATTTTATTTCATAGCGACGCAATTTCTGTGTTAATTCGTTAATGTGAGGGAGCGAGGGATGCAGTATAGAAGGAATAGTGCATCGGAAAGGAGATACTCGTATCGTAAAAGAAAATCCTGTCGTGTCCATAGAAACGCTGCTCGAGTTAGTAGGAGAAGTCATAGAACGCATAGTATTTCATAGCGACGTAGTTTGAATGTTAATTCGTCAATGTGTGGGAGCGAGGGATGCAGTAAAGAAGGAATGGTTCATCGGAAAGGAGATACTCGTATCCCAAAAGAAAATCCTGTCGTTTCCATTGAAACGGTACTCGATTTAGAAGGAGAAGTCATACAACCCATTGTATTTCATAGCGACGCAATGTCTGTGTTAATTCGTTAATGTGAGGGAGCGAGGGATGCAGTATAGAAGGAATAGTGCATCGAAAAGAAGATACTCGTATCCCAAAAGAAAATCCTGTCGTGTCCATAGAAATGCTGCTAGAGTTAGTAGGAGAAGTCATAGAACACATAGTATTTCATAGCGACGTAGTTTGAGTGTTAATTCGTCAATGTGAGGGAGCGAGGGATGCAGTAAAGAAGGAATAGTTCGTCGGAAAGGAGATACTCGTATCCCAAAAGAAAAACCTGTCGTTTCCACATAAACGTTGCTCAATTTAGAAGGAGAAGTCATACAACCCATAGTATTCCATAGCGACGCAATTTCTGTGTTAATTCGATAATGTGAGGGAGCGACGGATGCAGTATAGAAGGAACAGTGCATCTCAAATGAGATACTCGTATCCCTAAAGAAAATCCTGTCGTTTCCATAGAAACGTTGCTCGAGTTAGATGGAGAAGTCATAGAACCCATAGTATTTCATAGCGACGTATTTTCAGTGTTAATTCGTCAATGTAAGGGAGCGAGGGATGCAGTAAAGATGGAATAGTTCATCGGAGAGGAGATACTCGTATCCCAAAAGAAAATCCTGTCGTTTCCATAGAAACGTTACTCTATTTAGAAGGAGAAGTCATACAACCCATTGTATTTCATAGCGACGCAATTTCTGTGTTAATTCGTTAATGTGAGGGAGCGAGGGATGCAGTATAGATGGAATAGTGCATCGGAAAGGAGATGCTCGTATCCCAAAAGAAAATCCTGTCGTGTCCGTAGAAACGCTGCTCGAGTTAGATGGAGAAGTCATAGAACCCATAGTATTTCATAGCGACGTAGCTTCAGTGTTAATTCGTTAATGTGAGGGGGCGAGGAATGCAGTAAAGATGGAATAATAGTTCATCGGAGAGGAGATACTCGTATCCCAAAAGAGAATCCTGTCGTTTCCATAGAAACGTTACTCGATTTAGAAGGAGAAGTCATACAACCCATTGTATTTCATAGCGACGCAATTTCTGTGTTAATTCGTTAATGTGAGGGAGCGAGGGATGCAGTATAGAAGGAATAGTGCATCGGAAAGGAGATACTCGTATACCAAAGGAAAATCCTGTCGTGTCCATAGAAACGTTGCTCGAGTTAGATGGAGAAGTCATAGAACTCATAGTATTTCATAGCGACGTAGTTTCAGTGTTAATTCGTCAATGTGAGGGAGCGAGGGATGCAGTAAAGATGGAATAGTTCATCGGAAAGGAGATACTCGTATACCAAAGGAAAATCCTGTCGTGTCCATAGAAACGCTGTTCGAGTCAGTAGGAGAAGTCATAGAACACATAGTATTTCATAGCGACGTACTTTGAGTGTTAATTCGTCAATGTGAGGGAGCGGGGGATGCAGTAAAGAAGGAATAGTTCATCGGAAAGGAGATACTCGTATCCCAAAAGAAAATCCTGTCGTTTCCATAGAAACGTAGCTCGAGTTAGATGGAGAAGTCATAGAACCCATAGTATGTCATAGCGACGTAGTTTCAGTGTTAATTCGGCAATGTGAGGGAGCGAGGGATGCAGTAAAGATGGAATAGTTCATCGGAAAGGAGATACTCGTATCCCAAAAGAAAATCCTGTCGTTTCCATAGAAACGTTGCTCGAGTTAGATGGAGAAGTCATAGAACCCATAGTATTTCATAGCGACGTAGTTTCAGTGTTAATTCGTCAATGTGAGGGAGCGAGGGATGCAGTAAAGATGGAATAGTTCATCGGAAAGGAGATACTCGTATACCAAAGGAAAATCCTGTCGTGTCCATAGAAACGCTGCTCGAGATTGTAGGAGAAGTCATAGAACACATAGTATTTCACAGCGACGTAGTTTGAGTGTTAATTCGTCAATGTGAGGGAGCGAGTCATGCAGTAAAGAAGGAATAGTTCATCGGAAAGGAGATACTCGTATACCAAAGGAAAATCCAGTCGTGTCCATAGAAACGCTGCTCGAGTTAGTAGGAGAAGTCATAGAACCCATAGTATTTCATAGCGACGTAGTTTGAGTGTTAATTCGTCAATGTGAGGGGGCGAGGGATGCAGTAAAGAAGGAATAGTTCATCGGAAAGGAGATACTCGTATCCCAGAAGAAAATCCTGTCGTTACCATAGAAACGTTACTCGATTTTGAAGGAGAAGTCATACAACCCATTGTATTTCATAGCGACGCAATTTCTGTGTTAATTCGTTAATGTGAGGGAGCGAAGGATGCAGTATAGAAGGAATAGTGCATCGGAAAGGAGATACTCGTATACCAAAGGAAAATCCTGTCGTGTCCATAGAAACGCTGCTCGAGTTAGTAGGAGAAGTCATAGAACACATAGTATTTCATAGCGACGTAGTTTGAGTGTTAATTCGTCAATGTGAGAAGGCGAGGGATGCAGTAAAGAAGGAATAGTTCATCGGAAAGGAGATACTCGTATCCCAAAAGAAAATCCTGTCGTTTCTATAGAAACGTTGCTCGAGTTAGATGGAGAAGTCATAGAACCCATAGTATGAAATAGCGACGTAGTTTCAGTGTTAATTCGTCAATGTGAGGGAGCGAGGGATGCAGTAAAGATGGAATAGTTCATCGGAAAGGAGATACTCGTATCCCAAAAGAAAATCCTGGCGTTTCCATAGAAACGTTACTCGATTTTGAAGGAGAAGCCATACAACCCTTAGTATTTCATAGCGACGCAATTTCTGTGTTAATTCGTTAATGTGAGGGAGCAAGGGATGCAGTAAAGAAGGAATAGTGCATCGGAAAGGAGATACTCGTATCCCAAAAGAAAATCCTGTCGTTTCCATAGAAACGTTACTCGATTTAGAAGTAGAAGTCATACAACCCATTGCATTTCATAGCGACGCAATTTCTGTGTTAATTCGTTAGTGTGAGGGAGCGAGGGATGCAGTATAGAAGGAATAGTGCATCGGAAAGGAGATACTCGTATCCCAAAAGAAAATCCTGTCGTTTCCTTAGAAACGTTACTCGATTTAGAAGGAGAAGTCATACAACAAATTGTATTTCATAGCGACCCAATTTCTGTGTTAATTCGTTAATGTGAGGGAGCGAGGGATGCAGTATAGAAGGAATAGTGCCTCGGAAAGGAGATACTCGTATCGCAAAAGAAAATCCTGTCGTGTCCATAGAAACGCTGCTCGAGTTAGTAGGAGATGTCATAGAACACAGAATATTTCACAGCGACGTAGTTTGAGTGTTAATTCGTCAATGTGAGGGTGCGAGGGATGCAGTAAAGAAGGAATGGTTCATCGGAAAGGAGATACTCGTATCCCAAAAGAAAATCCTGTCGTTTCCATAGACACGTTACTCGATTTAGAAGGAGAAGTCATACAACCCATTTTATTTCATAGCGACGCAATTTCTGTGTTAATTCGTTAATGTGAGGGAGCGAGGGAAGCAGTATAGAAGGAATAGTGCATCGGAAAGGAGATACTCGTATCGTAAAAGAAAATCCTGTCGTGTCCATAGAAACGCTGCTCGAGTTAGTAGAAGAAGTCATAGAACGCATAGTATTTCATAGCGACGTAGTTTGAATGTTAATTCGTCAATGTGTGGGAGCGAGGGATGCAGTAAAGAAGGAATGGTTCATCGGAAAGGAGATACTCGTATCCCAAAAGAAAATCCTGTCGTTTCCATTGAAACGGTACTCGATTTAGAAGGAGAAGTCATACAACCCATTGTATTTCATAGCGACGCAATGTCTGTGTTAATTCGTTAATGTGAGGGAGCGAGGGATGCAGTATAGAAGGAATAGTGCATCTCAAATGAGATACTCGTATCCCAAAAGAAAATCCTGTCGTTTCCATAGAAACGTTGCTCGAGTTAGATGGAGAAGTCATAGAACCCATAGTATTTCATAGCGACGTATTTTCAGTGTTAATTCGTCAATGTAAGGGAGCGAGGGATGCAGTAATGAAGGAATAGTTCATCGGAAAGGAGATACTCGTATCCCAAAAGAAAATCCTGTCGTTTCCACATAAACGTTGCTCAATTTAGAAGGAGAAGTCATACAACCCATAGTATTCCATAGCGACGCAATTTCTGTGTTAATTCGATAATGTGAGGGAGCGACGGATGCAGTAAAGAAGGAACAGTGCATCTCAAATGAGATACTCGTATCCCAAAAGAAAATCCTGTCGTTTCCATAGAAACGTTGCTCGAGTTAGATGGAGAAGTCATAGAACCCATAGTATTTCATAGCGACGTATTTTCAGTGTTAATTCGTCAATGTAAGGGAGCGAGGGATGCAGTAAAGATGGAATAGTTCATCGGAGAGGAGATACTCGTATCCCAAAAAAAGATCCTGTCGTTTCCATAGAAACGTTACTCTATTTAGAGGGAGAAGTCATACAACCCATTGTATTTCATAGCGACGCAATTTCTGTGTTAATTCGTTAATGTGAGGGAGCGAGGGATGCAGTATAGATGGAATAGTGCATCGGAAAGGAGATGCTCGTATCCCAAAAGAAAATCCTGTCGTGTCCGTAGAAACGCTGCTCGAGTTAGATGGAGAAGTCATAGAACCCATAGTATTTCATAGCGACGTAGTTTCAGTGTTAATTCGTTAATGTGAGGGGGCGAGGGATGCAGTAAGGATGGAATAATAGTTCATCGGAGAGGAGATACTCGTATCCCAAAAGAGAATCCTGTCGTTTCCATAGAAACGTTACTCGATTTAGAAGGAGAAGTCATACAACCCATTGTATTTCATAGCGACGCAATTTCTGTGTTAATTCGTTAATGTGAGGGTGCGAGGGATGCAGTAAAGAAGGAATAGTGCATCGGAAAGGAGATACTCGTATCCCAAAAGAAAATCCTGTCGTTCCATAGAAACGTTGCTCGAGTTAGATGGAGAAGTCATAGAACCCATAGTATTTCATAGCGACGTAGTTTCGGTGTTAATTCGTCAATGTGAGGCAGCGAGGGATGCAGTAAAGATACAATAGTTCATCGGAAAGGAGAAACTCGTATCCCAAAAGAAATTCCTGTCGTTTCCATAGAAACGTAGCTCGAGTTAGATGGAGAAGTCATAGAACCCTAGTATTTCATAGCGACGTAGTTTCAGTGTGAATGTGAGGGAGCGAGGGATGCAATAAAGATGAATAGGTCATCGGAAAGGAGATTTTCGTATCCCAAAAGAAAATCCTGTCGTTCCATAGAAACGTTACTCGATTTAGAAGGAGAAGTCATACAACCCATGGTATTTCATAGTGACGGAATTTCTGTGTTAATTCGTTAATGTGAGGGAGCGAGGGATGCAGTATGGAGGGAATAGTGCATCGGAAAGGAGATACTCGTATCCCAAAAGAAAATCCTGTCGTTTCCATAGAATTGTTGCTCGAGTTAGATGGAGAAGTCATAGAACCCATAGTATTTCATAGCGACGTAGTTTCAGTGTTAATTCGTCAATGTGAGGGAGCGAGGGATGCAGTAAAGATGGAATAGTTCATCGGAAAGGAGATACTCGTATCCCAAAAGAAAATCCTGTCGTTTCCATAGAAACGTTACTCGATTTAGAAGGAGAAGTCGTACAACCCATTGTATTTCATAGCGACGCAATTTCTGTGTTAATTCGATAATGTGAGGGAGCGACGGATGCAGTAAAGAAGGAACAGTGCATCTCAAATGAGATACTCGTATCCCAAAAGAAAATCCTCTCGTTTCCATAGAAACGTTGCTCGAGTTAGATGGAGAAGTCATAGAACCCATAGTATTTCATAGCGACGTATTTTCAGTGTTAATTCGTCAATGTAAGGGAGCGAGGGATGCAGTAAAGATGGAATAGTTCATCGGAGAGGAGATACTCGTATCCCAAAAAAAGATCCTGTCGTTTCCATAGAAACGTTACTCTATTTAGAGGGAGAAGTCATACAACCCATTGTATTTCATAGCGACGCAATTTCTGTGTTAATTCGTTAATGTGAGGGAGCGAGGGATGCAGTATAGATGGAATAGTGCATCGGAAAGGAGATGCTCGTATCCCAAAAGAAAATCCTGTCGTGTCCGTAGAAACGCTGCTCGAGTTAGATGGAGAAGTCATAGAACCCATAGTATTTCATAGCGACGTAGTTTCAGTGTTAATTCGTTAATGTGAGGGGGCGAGGGATGCAGTAAGGATGGAATAATAGTTCATCGGAGAGGAGATACTCGTATCCCAAAAGAGAATCCTGTCGTTTCCATAGAAACGTTACTCGATTTAGAAGGAGAAGTCATACAACCCATTGTATTTCATAGCGACGCAATTTCTGTGTTAATTCGTTAATGTGAGGGTGCGAGGGATGCAGTAAAGAAGGAATAGTGCATCGGAAAGGAGATACTCGTATCCCAAAAGAAAATCCTGTCGTTCCATAGAAACGTTGCTCGAGTTAGATGGAGAAGTCATAGAACCCATAGTATTTCATAGCGACGTAGTTTCGGTGTTAATTCGTCAATGTGAGGCAGCGAGGGATGCAGTAAAGATACAATAGTTCATCGGAAAGGAGAAACTCGTATCCCAAAAGAAATTCCTGTCGTTTCCATAGAAACGTAGCTCGAGTTAGATGGAGAAGTCATAGAACCCTAGTATTTCATAGCGACGTAGTTTCAGTGTGAATGTGAGGGAGCGAGGGATGCAATAAAGATGAATAGGTCATCGGAAAGGAGATTTTCGTATCCCAAAAGAAAATCCTGTCGTTCCATAGAAACGTTACTCGATTTAGAAGGAGAAGTCATACAACCCATGGTATTTCATAGTGACGGAATTTCTGTGTTAATTCGTTAATGTGAGGGAGCGAGGGATGCAGTATGGAGGGAATAGTGCATCGGAAAGGAGATACTCGTATCCCAAAAGAAAATCCTGTCGTTTCCATAGAATTGTTGCTCGAGTTAGATGGAGAAGTCATAGAACCCATAGTATTTCATAGCGACGTAGTTTCAGTGTTAATTCGTCAATGTGAGGGAGCGAGGGATGCAGTAAAGATGGAATAGTTCATCGGAAAGGAGATACTCGTATCCCAAAAGAAAATCCTGTCGTTTCCATAGAAACGTTACTCGATTTAGAAGGAGAAGTCGTACAACCCATTGTATTTCATAGCGACGCAATTTCTGTGTCAATTCGTTGATGTGAGGGAGCGAGGGATGCAGTATAGAAGGAATAGTGCATCGGAAAGGAGATACTCGTATCCCAAAAGAAAATCCTGTCGTTTCCATAGAAACGTTGCTCGAGTTAGATGGAGAAGTCATAGAACCCATAGTATTTGATAGCGACGTAGTTTCAGTGTTAATTCGTCAATGTGAGGGAGCGAGGGAAGCAGTAAAGATGGAATAGTTCATCGGAAAGGTGATACTCGTATCCCAAAAGAAAATCCTGTCGTTTCCATAGAAACGTTACTCGATTTAGAAGGAGAAGTCATACAACCCATTGTATTTCATAGCGACGCAATTTCTGTGTTAATTCGTTAATGTGAGGGAGCGAGGGATGCAGTATAGAAGGGATAGTGCATCGGAAAGGAGATACTCGTATCCCAAAAGAAAATCCTGTCGTTTCCACAGAAACGATGCTCGAGTTAGATGGAGAAGTCATAGAACCCATAGTATTTCATAGCGACGTAGTTTCAGTATTAATTCGTCAATGTGAGGGAGCGAGGGATGCAGTAAAGATGGAATAGTTCATCGGAAAGGAGATACTCGTATTCCAAAAGAAAATCCTGTCGTTTCCATAGGAACGTTACTCGATTTAGAAGGAGATGTCATACAACCCGCAGTATTTCATAGCGACGCAATCTCTGTGTTAATTCGTTAATGTGAGGGAGCGAGGAATGCAGTAAAGAAGGAATAGTGCATTGGAGAGGAGATACTCGTATCCTAAAAGAAAATCCTGTCGTTTCCATAGAAACGTTGCTCGAATTAGAAGGAGAAGGCATAGAACCCATAGTATTTAAAAGCGACGTAGTTTCAGTGTTAATTCGTCAATGTAAGGGAGCGAGGGATGCAGTATAGAAGGAATAGTGCATCGGAAAAGAGATACTCGTATCCCAAAAGAAAATCCTGTCGTGTCCATAGATACGCTGCTCGAGTTAGAAGGAGAAGTCATAGAACACATAGTATTTCATAGCGACGTGGTTTGAGTGTAAATTCAACAATGTGAGGGAGCGAGGGATGCAGTAAAGAAGGAATAGTGCATTGGAAAGGAGATACTCGTATCCCATAAGAAAATCCTGTCGTTTCCATAGAAACGTTGCTCGAGTTGGAAGGAGAAGTCATAGAACCCATAGTATTTCATAGCGACGTTGTCTCAGTGTTAATTCGTCAATGTAAGGGAGCGAGGGATTCAGTAAAGATGGAATAGTTCATCGGAGAGGAGATACTCGTATCCCAAAAAAAGATCCTGTCGTTTCCATAGAAACGTTACTCTATTTAGAGGGAGAAGTCATACAACCCATTGTATTTCATAGCGACGCAATTTCTGTGTTAATTCGTCAATGTGAGGGAGCGAGGGATGCAGTATAGATGGAATAGTGCATCGGAAAGGAGATGCTCGTATCCCAAAAGAAAATCCTGTCGTGTCCGTAGAAACGCTGCTCGAGTTAGATGGAGAAGTCATAGAACCCATAGTATTTCATAGCGACGTAGTTTCAGTGTTAATTCGTTAATGTGAGGGGGCGAGGGATGCAGTAAGGATGGAATAATAGTTCATCGGAGAGGAGATACTCGTATCCCAAAAGAGAATCCTGTCGTTTCCATAGAAACGTTACTCGATTTAGAAGGAGAAGTCATACAACCCATTGTATTTCATAGCGACGCAATTTCTGTGTTAATTCGTTAATGTGAGGGTGCGAGGGATGCAGTAAAGAAGGAATAGTGCATCGGAAAGGAGATACTCGTATCCCAAAAGAAAATCCTGTCGTTCCATAGAAACGTTGCTCGAGTTAGATGGAGAAGTCATAGAACCCATGGTATTTCATAGCGACGTAGTTTCGGTGTTAATTCGTCAATGTGAGGCAGCGAGGGATGCAGTAAAGATACAATAGTTCATCGGAAAGGAGAAACTCGTATCCCAAAAGAAATTCCTGTCGTTTCCATAGAAACGTAGCTCGAGTTAGATGGAGAAGTCATAGAACCCTAGTATTTCATAGCGACGTAGTTTCAGTGTGAATGTGAGGGAGCGAGGGATGCAATAAAGATGAATAGGTCATCGGAAAGGAGATTTTCGTATCCCAAAAGAAAATCCTGTCGTTCCATAGAAACGTTACTCGATTTAGAAGGAGAAGTCATACAACCCATGGTATTTCATAGTGACGGAATTTCTGTGTTAATTCGTTAATGTGAGGGAGCGAGGGATGCAGTATGGAGGGAATAGTGCATCGGAAAGGAGATACTCGTATCCCAAAAGAAAATCCTGTCGTTTCCAAAGAATTGTTGCTCGAGTTAGATGGAGAAGTCATAGAACCCATAGTATTTGATAGCGACGTAGTTTCAGTGTTAATTCGTCAATATGAGGGAGCGAGGGAAGCAGTAAAGATGGAATAGTTCATCGGAAAGGTGATACTCGTATCCCAAAAGAAAATCCTGTCGTTTCCATAGAAACGTTACTCGATTTAGAAGGAGAAGTCATACAACCCATTGTATTTCATAGCGACGCAATTTCTGTGTTAATTCGCTAATGTGAGGGAGCGAGGGATGCAGTATAGAAGGGATAGTGCATCGGAAAGGAGATACTCGTATCCCAAAAGAAAATCCTGTCGTTTCCATAGAAACGATGCTCGAGTTAGATGGAGAAGTCATAGAACCCATAGTATTTCATAGCGACGTAGTTTCAGTATTAATTCGTCAATGTGAGGGAGCGAGGGATGCAGTAAAGATGGAATAGTTCATCGGAAAGGAGATACTCGTATTCCAAAAGAAAATCCTGTCGTTTCCATAGGAACGTTACTCGATTTAGAAGGAGATGTCATACAACCCGCAGTATTTCATAGCGACGCAATCTCTGTGTTAATTCGTTAATGTGAGGGAGCGAGGAATGCAGTAAAGAAGGAATAGTGCATTGGAGAGGAGATACTCGCATCCTAAAAGAAAATCCTGTCGTTTCCATAGAAACGTTGCTCGAATTAGAAGGAGAAGGCATAGAACCCATAGTATTTAAAAGCGACGTAGTTTCAGTGTTAATTCGTCAATGTAAGGGAGCGAGGGATGCAGTATAGAAGGAATAGTGCATCGGAAAGGAGTTACTCGTATTCCAAGAGAGAATCCTTTCGTTTCCATAGAAACGTTACTCGATTTTGAAAGATATGTCATAGAACACATAGTATTTTTTAGCGACGCACTTTCTGTGTTAATTCGTCAATGCAAGGGAGCGAGGGATGCAGTAAAGATGGAATACTGCATTGGAAAGGAGATACTCGTATCCCAAAAGAAAATCCTGTCGTGTCCATAGAAACGTTGCTCGAGTTAGATGTAGAAGTCATAGATCCCATAGTATTTCATAGCGACGTAGTTTAAGTGTTAATTCGTCAATGTGAGGGAGCGAGGGATGCAGTAAAGAAGGAATAGTGCATCGGAAAGGAGATACTCGTTTCACAAAACAAAATCCTGTCGTTTAGATAGAAACGTTACTCGATTTAGAAGGAGAAGTCATAGAACCCATAGTATTTCATAGCGACGCACTTTCTGTGTTAATTTGTCAATGTGAGGGAGCAAGGGATGCAGTAAAGAAGGAATAGTGCAACGCAAAGGAGATACTCGTATCCCAAATGAAAATCCTGTCGTTTCCATAGAAAGGTTACTCGATTTAGAAGGAGAAGTCATAGAACCCATGGTATTTCATAGCGACGCAATCTCTGTGTTAATTCGTTAATGTGAGGGAGCGAGGGATGCAGTAAAGAGGAATTAGTGCATCGGAAATGAGTTAGTCGTAGCCCAATAGAAAATCATGTCGATTCCATAGAAACGTTACTCGATCTAGAAGCAGATGTCATAGAACACACAGTATTCCATAGCGACGCTATTTCAGTGTTAATTCGTCAATGTGAGGGAGCGCGGGATGCAGTAAAGAAGGAATAGTGCATTGGAAAGGAGATACTCGTATCCAAAATGAAAATCCTGTCGTTTCCATAGAAAGGTTACTCGATTTCGAAGGAGAAGTCATAAAACCCATAGTATTTCATAGCGACGCAATCTCTGTGTTAATTCGTTAATGTGAGGGAGCGAGGGATGCAGTAAAGAAGGAATAGTGCATTGGAAAGGAGATACTCGTATCCCAAAAGAAAATCCTGTCGTTTCCATAGATACGTTGCTCGATTTAGAAGGAGAATCATAGAACCCATAGTATTTCATAGCGACGTAGTTTCAGTGTTAATTCGTCAATGTAAGGGAGCGAGGGATGCAGTATAGAAGGAATAGTGCATCGGAAAGGAGATACTCGTATCCCAAAAGAAAATCCTGTCGTGTCCATAGAAACGCTGCTCGAGTTAGATGGAGAAGTCATAGAACCCATAGTATTTCATAGCGACGTAGTTTCATTGTTAATTTGTCAATGTGAGGGAGCGAGGGGTGCAGTAAAGAAGGAATAGTGCATCGGAAAGGAGATACTCGTATACTAAAAGAAAATCCTGTCGTTCCATAGAAACGTTGCTCGAGTTAGATGGAGAAGTCATAGAACCCAAAGTATTTCATAGCGACGTAGTTTCGGTGTTAATTCGTCAATGTGAGGGAGCGAGGGATGCAGTAAAGATGCAATAGTTCATCGGAAAGGAGAAACTCGTATCCCAAAAGAAATTCCTGTCGTCTCCATAGAAACGTAGCTCGAGTTAGATGGAGAAGTCATAGAACCCTAGTATTTCATAGCGACGTAGTTTCAGTGTGAATGTGAGGGAGCGAGGGATGCAATAAAGATGAATAGGTCATCGGAAAGGAGATTCTTGTATCCCAAAAGAAAGTCCTGTCGCTTCCATAGAAACGTTACTCGATTTAGAATTAGAAGTCATACAACCCATTGTATTTCATAGCGACGCAATATCTGTGTTAATTCGTTTATGTGAGGGAGCGAGGGATGCAGTATAGAATGAATAGTGCTTCGGCAAGGAGATACTCGTATCCCAAAAGAAAATCCTGTCGTTTCCATAGAAACGTTGCTCGAGTTAGATGGAGAAGTCATAGAACCCATAGTATTTCATAGCGACGTAGTTTCAGTGTTAATTCGTCAATGTGAGGGAGCGAGGGATGCAGTAAAGATGGAATAGTTCATCGGAAAGGAGATACTCGTATCCCAAAAGAAAATCCTGTCGTTTCCATAGAAACGTTACTCGATTTAGAAGGAGAAGTCATACAACCCATTGTATTTCATAGCGACGCAATTTCTGTGTTAATTCGTCAATGTGAGGGAGCGAGGGATGCAGTATAGAAGGAATAGTGCATCGGAAAGGAGATACTCGTATCCCAAAAGAAAATCCTGTCGTTTCCATTGAAACGTCTCTCGAGTTAGATGGAGAAGTCATAGAACCCATAGTATTTCATAGCGACGTAGTTTCAGTGTTAATTCGTCAATGTGAGGGAGCGAGGGATGCAGTAAAGAAGGAATACTTCGTCGGAGCGGAGATACTCGTATCCCAAAAGAAAATCCTGTCTTTTCCATAGAAACGTTGCTCGACGTAGATGGAGAAGTCATAGAACCCATAGTATTTCATAGCGACGTAGTTTCAGTGTTAATTCGTCAATGTGAGGGAGCGAGGGATGCAGTAAAGAAGGATTAGTTCATCGGAAAGGAGATACTCGTATCCCAAAAGAAAATCCAGTCGTTTCCATAGAAACGTTACTCGATTTAGAAGGAGAAGTCATACAACTCATAGTATTTCATAGTGACGGAATTTCTGTGTTAATTCGTTAATGTGAGGGAGCGAGGGATGCAGTATAGAAGGAATAGTGCATCGGGAAGGAGATACTCGTATCCCAAAAGAAAATCCTGTCGTTCCCATAGAATTGTTGCTCGAGTTAGATGGAGAAGTCATAGAACCCATAGTATTTCATAGCGACGTAGTTTCAGTGTTAATTCGTCAATGTGAGGGAGCGAGGGATGCAGTAAAGATGGAATAGTTCATCGGAAAGGAAATACTCGTATCCCAAACGAAAATCCTGTCGTTTCCATAGAAACGTTACTCGATTTAGAAGGAGAAGTCGTACAACCCATTGTATTTCATAGCGACGCAATTTCTGTGTCAATTCGTTGATGTGAGGGAGCGAGGGATGCAGTATAGAAGGAATAGTGCATCGGAAAGGAGATACTCGTATCCCAAAAGAAAATCCTGTCGTTTCCGTAGAAACGTTGCTCGAGTTAGATGGAGAAGTCATAGAACCCATAGTATTTCATAGCGACGTAGTTTCAGTGTTAATTCGTCAATGTGAGGGAGCGAGGGAAGCAGTAAGGATGGAATGGTTCATCGGAAAGGTGATACTCGTATCCCAAAAGAAAATCCTGTCGTTTCCATAGAAACGTTACTCGATTTAGAAGGAGAAGTCATACAACCCATTGTATTTCATAGCGACGCAATTTCTGTGTTAATTCGTTAATGTGAGGGAGCGAGGGATGCAGTATAGAAGGGATAGTGCATCGGAAAGGAGATACTCGTATCCCAAAAGAAAATCCTGTCGTTTCCATAGAAACGTTGCTCGAGTTAGAAGGAGAAGTCATACAACCCGCAGTATTTCATAGCGACGCAATCTCTGTGTTAATTCGTTAATGTGAGGTAGCGAGGAATGCAGTAAAGAAGGAATAGTGCATTGGAGAGGAGATACTCGTATCCTAAAAGAAAATCCTGTCCTTTCCATAGAAACGTTGCTCGAATTAGAAGGAGAAGGCATAGAACCCATAGTATTTAAAAGCGACGTAGTTTCAGTGTTAATTCGTCAATGTAAGGAAGCGAGGGATGCAGCATAGAAGGAATAGTGCATCGGAAAGGAGATACTCGTATCCCAAAAGAAAATCCTGTCGTGTCCATAGATACGCTGCTCGAGTTAGAAGGAGAAGTCATAGAACACATAGTAATTCATAGCGACGTGGTTTGAGTGTAAATTCAACAATGTGAGGGAGCGAGGGATGCAGTAAAGAAGGAATAGTGCATTGGAAAGGAGATACTCGTATCCCATAAGAAAATCCTCTCGTTTCCATAGAAACGTTGCTCGAGTTAGAAGGAGAAGTCATAGAACCCATAGTATTTCATAGCGACGTTGTTTCAGTGTTAATTCGTCAATGTAAGGGAGCGAGGGATGCAGTACAGAAGGAATAGTGCATCGGAAAGGAGATACTCGTATCCCAAAAGCAAATCCTTTCGTGTCCATAGAAACGCTGCTCGAGTTAGAAGGAGAAGTCATAGAACACATAGTATTTCATAGCTACGCAGTTTGAGTGTTAATTCGTCAATGTGGGGAGCGAGGGATGCAGTAAAGATGGAATAGTGCATTGGAAAGGAGATACTCGTATCCCAAAAGAAAATCCTGTCGTGTCCATAGATACGTTGCTCGATTTAGAGGGAGAAGTCATAGAACCCATAGTATTTTATAGCGACGTAGTTTCAATGTTAATTCGTCAATGTAAGGGAGCGAGGGATGCAGTATAGAAGGAATAGTGCATCGGAAAGGAGATACTTGTATCCCAAAAGAAAATCCTGTCGTGTCCATAGAAACGCTGCTCGAGTTAGAAAGAGAAGTCATAGAACACATAGTATTTCATAGCGACGCAATTTTTGTGTTAATTCGGTAATGTGAGGGAGCGAGGGATGCAGTAAAGAAGGAATAGTGCATTGGAAAGGAGATACTTGTATCCCAAAAGAAAATGCTGTCGTTTATATAGAAACGTTACTCGATCTTGAAGGAGAAGTCATACAACCCATTGTATTTCATAGCGACGTAGTTTCAGTGTTAATTCGACAATGTGTGGGAGCGAGGGATGCAGTAAAGAATGAATAGTGCATCGGAAAGGAGATACTCGTATTCCAAGAGAGAATCCTTTCGTTTCCATAGAGGCGTTACTCGATTTAGAAAGATATGTCATAGAACACATAGTATATTTTAGCGAAGCACTTTCTGTGTTAATTCGTCAATGCAAGGGAGCGAGGGATGCAGTAAAGAAGGAATAGTGCAACGCAAAGGAGATACTCGCATCCCAAATGAAAATCCTGTCGTTTCCATAGAAAGGTTACTCGATTTAGAAGGAGAAGTCATAGAACCCATAGTATTTCATAGCGACGCAATTTTTGTGTTAATTCGGTAATGTGAGGGAGCGAGGGATGCAGTAAAGATGGAATAGTGCATTGGAAAGGAGATACTCGTATCCCAAAAGAAAATCCTGCCGTTTCCATAGAAACGTTGCTCGAGTTAGATGTAGAAGTCGTAGATCCCATAGTATTTCATAGCGACGTAGTTTAAGTGTTAATTCGTCAATGTGAGGGAGCGAGGGATGCAGTAAAGAAGGGATAGTGCATCGGAAAGGAGATACTCGTTTCACAAAACAAAATCCTGTCGTTTCCATAGAAACGTTACTCGATTTAGAAGGAGAAGTCATAGAACCCATAGTATTTCATAGCGACGCACTTTCTGTGTTAATTTGTCAATGTGGGGGAGCGAGGGATGCAGTAAAGAAGGAATAGTGCAACGCAAAGGAGATACTCGCATCCCAAATGAAAATCCTGTCGTTTCCATAGAAAGGTTACTCGATTTAGAAGGAGAAGTCATAGAACCCATGGTATTTCATAGCGACGCAATCTCTGTGTTAATTCGTTAATGTGAGGGAGCGAGGGATGCAGTAAAGAGGAATTAGTGCATCGGAAATGAGTTAGTCGTATCCCAATAGAAAATCATGTCGATTCCATAGAAACGTTACTCGATCTAGAAGTAGATGTCATAGAACACACAGTATTTCATAGCGACGCTATTTCTGTGTTAATTCGTCAATGTGAGGGAGCGCGTTATGCAGTAAAGAAGGAATAGTGCATTGGAAAGGAGATACTCGTATCCAAAATGAAAATCCTGTCGTTTCCATAGAAAGGTTACTCGATTTAGAAGGAGAAGTCATAAAACCCATAGTATTTCATAGCGACGCAATCTCTGTGTTAATTCGTTAATGTGAGGGAGCGAGGGATGCAGTAAAGAAGGAATAGTGCATTGGAAAGGAGATACTCGTATCCCAAAAGAAAATCCTGTCGTTTCCATAGATACGTTGCTCGATTTAGAAGGAGAATCATAGAACCCATAGTATTTCATAGCGACGTAGTTTCAGTGTTAATTCGTCAATGTAAGGGAGCGAGGGATGCAGTAAAGAAGGAATAGTGCATCGGAAAGGAGATACTCGTATACGAAAAGAAAATCCTGTCGTTCCATAGAAACGTTGCTCGAGTTAGATGGAGAAGTCATAGAACCCATAGTATTTCATAGCGACTTAGTTTCGGTGTTAATTCGTCAATGTGAGGGAGCGAGGGATGCAGTAAAGATGCAATAGTTCATCGGAAAGGAGAAACTCGTATCCCAAAACAAATTCCTGTCGTCTCCATAGAAACGTAGCTCGAGTTAGATGGAGAAGTCATAGAACCCTAGTATTTCATAGCGACGTAGTTTCAGTGTGAATGTGAGGGAGCGAGAGATGCAATAAAGGTGAATAGGTCATCGGAAAGGAGATTCTCGTATCCCAAAAGAAAATCCTGTCGCTTCCATAGAAACGTTACTCGATTTAGAATTAGAAGTCATACAACCCATTGTATTTCATAGCGACGCAATATATGTGTTAATTCGTTTATGTGAGGGAGCGAGGGATGCAGTATAGAATGAATAGTGCTTCGGAAAGGAGATACTCGTATCCCGAAAGAAAATCCTGTCGTTTCCATAGAAACGTTACTCGATTTAGAAGGAGAAGTCATACAACCCATAGTATTTCATAGCGACGCACTTTCTGTGTTAATTTGTCAATGTGGGGGAGCGAGGGATGCAGTAAAGAAGGAATAGTGCAACGCAAAGGAGATACTCGTATCCAAAATGAAAATCCTGTCGTTTCCATAGAAAGGTTACTCGATTTAGAAGGAGAAGTCATAAAACCCATAGTATTTCATAGCGACGCAATCTCTGCGTTAATTCGTTAATGTGAGGGAGCGAGGGATGCAGTAAAGAAGGAATAGTGCATTGGAAAGGAGATACTCGTATCCCAAAAGAAAATCCTGTCGTTTCCATAGATACGTTGCTCGATTTAGAAGGAGAATCATAGAACCCATAGTATTTCATAGCGACGTAGTTTCAGTGTTAATTCGTCAATGTAAGGGAGCGAGGGATGCAGTAAAGAAGGAATAGTGCATCGGAAAGGAGATACTCGTATACGAAAAGAAAATCCTGTCGTTCCATAGAAACGTTGCTCGAGTTAGATGGAGAAGTCATAGAACCCATAGTATTTCATAGCGACTTAGTTTCGGTGTTAATTCGTCAATGTGAGGGAGCGAGGGATGCAGTAAAGATGCAATAGTTCATCGGAAAGGAGAAACTCGTATCCCAAAACAAATTCCTGTCGTCTCCATAGAAACGTAGCTCGAGTTAGATGGAGAAGTCATAGAACCCTAGTATTTCATAGCGACGTAGTTTCAGTGTGAATGTGAGGGAGCGAGAGATGCAATAAAGATGAATAGGTCATCGGAAAGGAGATTCTCGTATCCCAAAAGAAAATCCTGTCGCTTCCATAGAAACGTTACTCGATTTAGAAGGAGAAGTCATACAACCCATTGTATTTCATAGCGACGCAATTTCTGTGTTAATTCGTTAATGTGAGGGAGCGAGGGATGCAGTATAGAAGGAATAGTGCATCGGAAAGGAGATACTCGTATCCCAAAAGAAAATCCTGTCGTTTCCATTGAAAGGTCTCTCGAGTTAGATGGAGAAGTCATAGAACCCATAGTGTTTCATAGCGACGTAGTTTCAGTGTTAATTCGTCAATGTGAGGGAGCGAGGGATGCAGTAAAGAAGGAATAGTTCATCGGAGAGGAGATACTCGTATCAAAAAGAAAATCCAGTCGTTTCCATAGAAACGTTACTCGATTTAGAAGGAGAAGTCATACAACCCATAGTATTTCATAGTGACGGAATTTCTGTGTTAATTCGTTAATGTGAGGGAGCGAGGGATGCAGTATAGAAGGAATAGTGCATCGGAAAGGAGATACTCGTATCCCAAAAGAAAATACTGTCGTTTCCATTGAAAGGTCTCTCGAGTTAGATGGAGAAGTCATAGATCCCATAGTATTTCATAGCGACGTAGTTTAAGTGTTAATTCGTCAATGTGAGGGAGCGAGGGATGCAGTAAAGAAGGGATAGTGCATCGGAAAGGAGATACTCGTTTCACAAAACAAAATCCTGTCGTTTCCATAGAAACGTTACTCGATTTAGAAGGAGAAGTCATAGAACCCATAGTATTTCATAGCGACGCACTTTCTGTGTTAATTTGTCAATGTGGGGGAGCGAGGGATGCAGTAAAGAAGGAATAGTGCAACGCAAAGGAGATACTCGTATCCAAAATGAAAATCCTGTCGTTTCCATAGAAAGGTTACTCGATTTAGAAGGAGAAGTCATAAAACCCATAGTATTTCATAGCGACGCAATCTCTGTGTTAATTCGTTAATGTGAGGGAGCGAGGGATGCAGTAAAGAAGGAATAGTGCATTGGAAAGGAGATACTCGTATCCCAAAAGAAAATCCTGTCGTTTCCATAGATACGTTGCTCGATTTAGAAGGAGAATCATAGAACCCATAGTATTTCATAGCGACGTAGTTTCAGTGTTTATTCGTCAATGTAAGGGAGCGAGGGATGCAGTAAAGAAGGAATAGTGCATCGGAAAGGAGATACTCGTATACGAAAAGAAAATCCTGTCGTTCGATAGAAACGTTGCTCGAGTTAGATGGAGAAGTCATAGAACCCATAGTATTTCATAGCGACGTAGTTTCGGTGTTAATTCGTCAATGTGAGGGAGCGAGGGATGCAGTAAAGATGCAATAGTTCATCGGAAAGGAGAAACTCGTATCCCAAAACAAATTCCTGTCGTCTCCATAGAAACGTAGCTCGAGTTAGATGGAGAAGTCATAGAACCCTAGTATTTCATAGCGACGTAGTTTCAGTGTGAATGTGAGGGAGCGAGAGATGCAATAAAGATGAATAGGTCATCGGAAAGGAGATTCTCGTATCCCAAAAGAAAATCCTGTCGCTTCCATAGAAACGTTACTCGATTTAGAATTAGAAGTCATACAACCCATTGTATTTCATAGCGACGCAATATATGTGTTAATTCGTTTATGTGAGGGAGCGAGGGAAGCAGTATAGAATGAATAGTGCTTCGGAAAGGAGATACTCGTATCCCAAAAGAAAATCCTGTCGTTTCCATAGAAACGTTACTCGATTTAGAAGGAGAAGTCATACAACCCATTGTATTTCATAGCGACGCAATTTCTGTGTTAATTCGTTAATGTGAGGGAGCGAGGGATGCAGTATAGAAGGAATAGTGCATCGGAAAGGAGATACTCGTATCCCAAAAGAAAATCCTGTCGTTTCCATTGAAAGGTCTCTCGAGTTAGATGGAGAAGTCATAGAACCCATAGTGTTTCATAGCGACGTAGTTTCAGTGTTAATTCGTCAATGTGAGGGAGCGAGGGATGCAGTAAAGAAGGAATAGTTCATCGGAGAGGAGATACTCGTATCAAAAAGAAAATCCAGTCGTTTCCATAGAAACGTTACTCGATTTAGAAGGAGAAGTCATACAACCCATAGTATTTCATAGTGACGGAATTTCTGTGTTAATTCGTTAATGTGAGGGAACGAGGGATGCAGTATAGAAGGAATAGTGCATCGGAAAGGAGATACTCGTATCCCAAAAGAAAATCCTGTCGTTTCCATAGAATTGTTGCTCGAGTTAGATGGAGAAGTCATAGAACCCATAGTATTTCATAGCGACGTAGTTTCAGTGTTAATTCGTCAATGTAAGGGAGCGAGGGATGCAGTAAAGAAGGAATAGTGCATCGGAAAGGAGATACTCGTATACGAAAAGAAAATCCTGTCGTTCCATAGAAACGTTGCTCGAGTTAGATGGAGAAGTCATAGAACCCATAGTATTTCATAGCGACTTAGTTTCGGTGTTAATTCGTCAATGTGAGGGAGCGAGGGATGCAGTAAAGAAGGAATAGTGCATCGGAAAGGAGATACTCGTATCCCAAAAGAAAATCCTGTCGTTTCCATAGAAACGTTGCTGGAGTTAGATGGAGAAGTCATAGAACCCATTGTATTTCATAGCTACGTAGTTTGAGTGTTAATTCGTCAATGTGGGGAGCGAGGGATGCAGTAAAGATGGAATAGTGCATTGGAAAGGAGATACTCGTATCCCAAAAGAAAATCCTGTCGTTTCCATAGAAACGTTACTCGATTTAGAAGGAGAAGTCATACAACCCATTGTATTTCATAGCGACGCAATATCTGTGTTAATTCGTTAATGTGAGGGAGCGAGGGATGCAGTATAGAAGGGATAGTGCATCGGAAAGGAGATACTCGTATCCCAAAAGAAAATCCTGTCGTTTCCATAGAAACGTTGCTCGAGTTAGATGGAGAAGTCATAGAACCCATAGTATTTCATAGCGACGTAAATTCAGTATTAATTCGTCAATGTGAGGGAGCGAGGGATGCAGTAAAGATGGAATAGTTCATCGGACAGGAGATACTCGTATTCCAAAAGAAAATCCTTTCGTTTCCATAGAAACGTTACTCGATTTAGAAGGAGAAGTCATACAACCCGCCGTATTTCATAGCGACGCAATCTCTGTGTTAATTCGTTAATGTGAGGGAGCGAGGAATGCAGTAAAGAAGGAATAGTGCATTGGAGAGGAGATACTCGTATCCTAAAAGAAAGTCCTGTCCTTTCCATAGAAACGTTGCTCGAATTAGAAGGAGAAGGCATAGAACCCAAAGTATTTAAAAGCGACGTAGTTTCAGTGTTAATTCGTCAATGTAAGGAAGCGAGGGATGCAGTATAGAAGGAATAGTGCATCGGAAACGAGATACTCGTATCCCAAAAGAAAATCCTGTCGTGTCCATAGATACGCTGCTCGAGTTAGAAGGAGAAGTCATAGAGCACATAGTATTTCATGGCGACGTGGTTTGAGTGTTAATTCAACAATGTGAGGGAGCGAGGGATGCAGTAAAGAAGGAATAGTTCATTGGAAAGGAGATACTCGTATCCCATAAGAAAATCCTGTCGTTTCCATAGAAACGTTGCTCGAGTTAGAAGGAGAAGTCATAGAACCCATAGTATTTCATAGCGTCGTTGTTTCAGTGTTAATTCGTCAATGTAAGGGAGCGAGGGATGCAGTACAGAAGGAATAGTGCATCGGAAAGGAGATACTCGTATCCCAAAAGCAAATCCTGTCGTGTCCATAGAAACGCTGCTCGAGTTAGAAGGAGAAGTCATAGAACACATAGTATTTCATGGCGACGTGGTTTGAGTGTTAATTCAACAATGTGAGGGAGTGAGGGATGCAGTAAAGAAGGAATAGTGCATTGGAAAGGAGATACTCGTATCCCATAAGAAAATCCTGTCGTTTCCATAGAAACGTTGCTCGAGTTAGAAGGAGAAGTCATAGAACCCATAGTATTTCATAGCGACGTTGTTTCAGTGTTAATTCGTCAATGTAAGGGAGCGAGGGATGCAGTAAAGAAGGAAAAGTGCATTGGAAAGGAGATACTCGTATCCCATAAGAAAATCCTGTCGTTTACATAGAATCGTTACTCGATTTTGAAGGACAAGTCATACAACCCATTGTATTTCATGGCGACGTAGTTTCAGAGTTAATTCGTCAGTGTGTGGGAGCGAGGGATGCACTAAAGAAGGAATAGTGCATCGGAAAGGAGATACTCGTATTCCAAAAGAGAATCCTTTCGTTTCCATAGAGGCGTTACTCGATGTAGAAAGATTTGTCATAGAACACATATTATTTTTTAGCGACGCACTTTCTGTGTTAATTCGTCAATGCAAGGGAGCGAGGGATGCAGTATAGAAGGAATAGTGCATCGGAAAGGACACACTCGTATCATAAAGGAAAATCCTGCCGTTTCCATAGAAACGTTGCTCGAGTTAGATGTAGAATTCATAGATCCCATAGTATTTCATAGCGACGTAGTTTAAGTGTTAATTCGTTAATGTGACGGAGCGAGGGATGCAGTAAAGAAGGAATAAGGTATCGGAAAGGAGATACTCGTTTCACAAAACAAAATCCTGTCGTTTCCATAGAAACGTTACTCGATTTCGAAGGAGAAGTCATAAAACCCATAGTATTTCATAGCGACGCAATCTCTGTGTTAATTCGTCAATGTGAGGGAGCGAGGGATGCAGTAAAGAAGGAATAGTGCAACGGAAAGAAGATACTCGTATCCCAATAGAAAATTCTGTCGTTTCCATAGAAAGGTTACTCGATTTAGAAGGAGAAGTCATAGAACCCATTGTATTTCATAGCGACGCAATCTCTGTGTTAAATCGTTAATGTGAGGGAGCGAGGGATGCAGTAAAGAGGAATTAGTGCATCGGAAAGGAGTTAGTCGTATCCCAATAGAAAATTATGTCGATTCCATAGAAACGTTACTCGATCTAGAAGTAGGTGCCATAGAACACACAGTATTTCATAGCGACGCTATTTCTGTGTTAATTCGTCAATGTGAGGGAGCGCGGGATGCAGTAAAGAAGGAATAGTGCATTGGAAAGGAGATACTCGTATTCAAAAATAAAATCCTGTCGAATCCATGGACACGTTTTTCGATTTAGAAGGAGATGTCATGGAACCTATGTTAATTCATAGCGACGCAATTTCTGTGCCAATTCGTCAATGTGAGGGAGGGAGGGATGCAGTATAGAAGGAATAGTGCATCGTAGAGGAGATAGTCGTATCCCAAAAGCGAATCCTATTGTTTCCATAGAAATGTTGTTCGTGTCAGAAGTAGAAGTCATAGATCCCATAGTATTTCATAGCGACGTAGTTTCAGTGTTAATTCGACAATGTGAGGGAGCGGGGAATGCAATAAAGAAGGAATTGTGTATCGGAGAGGAGATACTCGTATTACAAATCAAAATCCTGTCGTTTCCATAGAAACGTTACTCGATTTAGGAGATGGCGTAGAACACATAGTATTTCATAGCAACGCAATTTCTGTGTTATTTCGTCAATGTGACGGAGCGAAGGATGCAGTAAAGAAGTAATAGTGCATCGGAAAGGAGATACTCGTATCCCAAAAGAATGTCCTGCGGTTTCCATAGAAACGATAGTCGATTTAGAGGGAGATGTCATAGAACAAATAATATTTCATAGCGACGCAATTTCTGCGTTAATTCGTCAATGTGTGGGAGCGAGGGATGCAGTAATGAAGGAATAGTGCATCGGAATGGAGTTACTCGTATCCCAAAAGAAAATCCTGTCGTGTCCATAAAAACGCTGCTCGAGTTAGAAGGAGAAGTCATAGAACCCACAGTATTTCATAGCGACGTAGTTTCAGTGTTAATTCGTCAATGTGAGGGAGCGAGGGGCGCAGTAAAGAAGGAATAGTGCGTTGGAAAGGAGATACTCGTATCCCAAAAGAAAATTCTGTCGTTTCCATAGAAACGTTCTCGAGTTAGATGGAGAAGTCATAGAACCCATAGTATTTCATAGCGACGTAGTTTCAGTGTTAATTTGTCAATGTAAGGGACCGAGGGATGCAGTAAAGAAGGAATAGTGCATAGGAGAGGAGTTACTTGTATCCCAAAAGAAAATCCTGTCGTTCCCTTAGAAACGTTACTCCATTTAGAAGGAGAAGTCTCACATCCCATAGTACTTCATAGTGTCGCAAATTCTGTGCTAATTCGTTAGTGTGAGGGAGCGAGGGATGCAGTAAAGAAGGAATAGTGCATTGGAAAGGAAATACTCGTACCCCAAAAGAAAATCCTGTCGTTTCCATAGAAACGCTGCTCGATTTAGGAGGTGAAGTCATAGGACCCATAGTATTTCATAGCGACGTAGTTTCAGTGTTAATTCGTCAATGTGAGGGAGCGAGGGATGCAGTATAGAAGGAATAGTGCATCGGAAAACAGATACTCGTATCCCAAACAAAAATCCTGTCGTTTCCATTGAAACGATACTCGATTTGGAAGGAGAAGTCATAGAACCCATAGTATTTCATATTGACGGATTTTCTGTGTTAATTCGTTAATGTGAGGGAGCGATGGATGCAGTAAAGAAGGAATAGTGCATTGTAAAAGGGATACTCGTATCCCAAAAGAAAATCCTGTCGTTTCCATAGAAACGTTGCTCGAGTTAGAAGGAGTTGTCATAGAACCCATAGTATTTATAGCGACGCAGTTTCAGTGTTAATTCGTCAATGTGACGGAGCGAAGGATGCAGTAAAGAAGGAATAGTGCACCGGAAGGGAGATAGTCGTATCCCAATAGAAAATGATGTCGATTCCATAGAAACGTTACTCGATCTAGAAGTAGATGTCATAGAACACACAGTATTTCTTAGCGACGCTATTTCTGTGTTAATTCGTCAATGTGAGGGGGCGCGGGATGCAGTAAAGTAGGAATAGTGCATTGGAAAGGAGATAGTCGAATCCCAAAAGAAAATCCTGTCGTTTCCATAGAAACATTGCTCGATTTTGAAGGAGATGTCATAGAACGTATGTTATTTCGTTGCGACGCAATTTCTGTGTCAATTCGTCAATATGAGGGAGCGAGGGATGCAGCAAAGAAGGAATAGTGCATCGGAAGGGAGATAGTCGAATCCCAAAAGAAAATCATGTCGTTTCCATAGAAAAGTTACTCGATTTTGAGGGAGAAGTCAAAGAACCCATAGTATTTCATAGCGACGTAATTTCTGTGTTAGTTCGTCAAAGTAAGGGAGCGTGGGATGCAGTAAAGAAGGAATAGTGCATCGGAAAGGAGATACTCGTAACCCAAAAGAAAGTCCTGCGGTTTCCATAGAAACGATAGTCGATTTAGAGGCAGATGTCATAGAACAAATAATATTTCATAGCGACGCAATTTCTGTGTTAATTCGTCAATGTGTGGGAGCGAGGGATGCAGTAAAGAAGGCATAGTGCATCGGAATGGAGTTACTCGTATCCCAAAAGAAAATCCTGTCGTGTCCATAAAAACGCTGCTCGAGTTAGAAGGAGAAGTCATAGAACCCACAGTATTTCATAGCGACGTAGTTTCAGTGTGAATTCGTCAATGTGAGGGAGCGAGGGATGCAGTAAAGAAGGAATAGTGCATAGGAGAGGAGTTACTTGTATCCCAAAAGAAAATCCTGTCGTTCCCTTAGAAACGTTACTCGATTTAGAAGGAGAAGTCTCACATCCCATAGTACTTCATAGTGTCGATAATTCTGTGCTAATTCGTTAGTGTGAGGGAGCGAGGGATGCAGTAAAGAATGAATAGTGCATCGGAAAGGAGATACTTGTATCCCAAAAGAAAATCCTTTCGGTTCCATGGAAGCGTTACTCGATTTAGAAGGATATATCTTAGAACACATAGTATTTCTTAGCGGCGCACTTTCTGTGTTAATTCGTCAATGCGAGGGAGAGAGGGATGCAGTAAAGAAGGAATAGTGCATTGGAAAGGAGATACTCGCATCCCAAAAGAAAATCCTGTCGTTCACATAGCCACATTACTCAATTTAGAAGGAGAAGTCATACAACCCATAGTATTTCATAGCGACGCAATTTCTGTGTTAATTCGTTAATGTGAGGGAGCGAGGGATGCAGTATAGAAGGGATAGTGCATCGGAAAGGAGATACTCGTATCCCAAAAGAAAATCCTGTCGTTTCCATAGAAACGTTGCTCGAGTTAGAAGGAGAAGACATAGGACCCATAGTGTTTCATAGCGACGCAAATTCTCTGTTAACTCGGTAATGTGAAGGAGCGAGGGATGAAGTAAAGAAGAAATAGTGCATTGGAAAGGAGATACTCGTATCCCAATAGAAAATCCTGTAGTTTCCATAGAAACGTTACTCGACATAGAAGGAGAAGTCATAGAACCCATAGTACTTCATAGCGACGCAATTTCTGTGTTAATTCGTTAATGTGAGGGGGCGGGGTATGCAGTAAAGCAGGATTAGTACATTGGAAAGGAGATACTCGTATCCCAAAACAAAATCCTGTCGTTTCCATAGAAACGTTGCTCGAGTTAGAAGTAGAAGTCATAGATCCCATAGTATTTCATTGCGACGTCATTTACGTGTTTACTCGTTAATGTGAGGGAGCGAGGGATGCAGTAAAGAAGGAATAGTGCATCGGAAAGAAGATAGTCGTATCCTAAAAGAAAATCCTGTCGTTTCCATAGAAACATTACTCGATTTAGAAGGAGATGTCATAAAACCTATGTTATTTCATAGCGACGCAATTTCTGTGACAATGAGTCAATGCGAAGGAGCGAGGGATGCAGTATAGAAGGAATAGTGCATCGGAAGGGAGATAGTCGGATCCCAAACGAAAATCATGTCGGTTCCATAGAAACGTTACTCGATCTAGAAGGAGAAGTCATAGAACCCATAATATTTCATAGCCCCGCAATTTCTGTGTTAATTCGTCAACGTGTTGGAGCGAAGGATGCAGTAAAGAAGGAATAGTGCATCGCTAAGGAGATAGACGTATCTCAATAGAATATCCCTTCGTTTCCATAGAAACGTTATTCGATGTAGATGGAGAAGTCATAGAACCCATAGTATCTCATAGCGACGCAATTTCTGTGTTAATTCGTCAATGTGAGGGAGCGAAGGATGCAGTAAAGATGGAATAGTGCATCAGTAAGGAGATACTCGTATCCCAAAAGAAAGTCCTGTGGTTTCAACAGAAATGATAGTCAATTTAGAGGGAGATGTCATAGAACACATAATATTTCATAGCGACGCCATTTCTGTGTTAATACGTCAATGTGAGGGAGCCAGCGATGCAGTTAAGAAGGAATAGTGCATCGGAAAGGAGATAGTCGTATCCCAAATGAAAATCCTGTCGCTTCCATAGAAACGTTACTTGATTTAGAAGGAGAAATCATAGAACTCATAGTATTTCATAGCGACGCAATTTCTGTGTTAATTCGTCAATGTGAGGGAGCGAGGGATGCAGTAAAGAAGGAATCGTGCATCGGAAAGGAGATACTCGTATCCCAAAAGATAATCCTGTCGTTTCCATAGAAACGTTACTCCATCTAGAAGGAGAACACATAGAACCCATAGTATTTCCTAGGCCCGCTATTTCCGTGTTAATTTGGCAACGTGAGGGAGGGAGGGATGCAGTAAAGAAGGAACTGTGCATCGGAAAGGAGATACTCGTATCCCAAAAGAAAATCCTGTCGTTTATATAGAAACGTTATTCGATTTAGAAGAAGAAGTCATAGAACCCATAGTATTTCATAGCGACGTTATTTCTGTGTTAATTAGTCAATGTCATGGACCGCGGAATGCTGTAAAGAAGGATTAGTGCATCAGAAAGGAGATACTCGTATCCCAGAAGAAAATCGTGTCGCCTCCATAGAAACGTTACTCGAATTAGAAGGAGATGCCATAGAACACATAGAATTTCTTAGCGACGCAATTTCTGTGTTAATTCGTCAATGTAAGGGAGCATCGATTTAGAAGGAGAAGTCATAGAACCCATAGTTTTTCATCGTGACGCAATTTCTGTGTTACTTCGCTAATGTGAGGGAGCGAGGGATGCAGTAAAGAAGGAGTAGTGCACTGGAAACGAGATACTCGTATCCCAAAAGAAAATCCTGTCGTTTCCATAGAAACAATGCTCGATTTAGAAGGAGAAGACATAGAACCCATAGTATTTCATAGCGACGCAATTTCTTTGTTAATTCGTCAATGTGAAGGAGCGAGGGATGCAGGAAAGAAGGAATAGTGCATCGGAAGGGAGTTAGTCGTATCGAAAAAAAAAAAATCCTCTCGTTTCCATAGAAACGTTACTCGATCTAGAATGTGATGTCATAGAGCACATAGTATTTCATAGCGACGATTTATCTGTGTTAATTTTTCAATGTGAGGAAGCGAGGGTTGCAGTAAAGAAGGAAGTGTGCATCGGGAAGGAGATACTCGAGTCCCAAAAGAAAATCCTATTGTTTCCATAGAAACGTTACTCGATTTAGAAGGATATGTCATGGAACACATAGTATTTCATAGTGACGCACTTTCTGTGTTAACTCGTTAATGTAAGGGAGCGAGGGATGCAGTACAGAAGGAATAGTGCATCGGAAAGTACATACTCGTATCCCAAAAGAAAATCCTGTCGTTTCCATAGGAATGTTGCTCGATTTAGATGGAGAAGTCATAGAACCCATAGTATTTCATAGCGACGTAGTTTCTGTGTTAATTAGTGAATGTGAAGGAGTGAGCGATGCAGTAATGAAGGAATAGTGCATCGGAAAGGAGAAACTCGTATCACAAAAGAAAATCCTGTGGTTTCCATAGAAACGTTACTCGATTTAGGAGATGTCACAGAACACGCAGTATTTCATAGCGACGCAATTTCTGTGTTAATTCGTCAATGCGAGGGAGGGAGGGATGCAGTAAAGAAGTAATAGTTCATCGGAAAGGAGATAGTCGTATCCCAAAAGAAAATCCTGTCGTTTATACAGAACCGTTAATCGATTTAGAAGGAGAAGTCATAGAACCCATAGTATTTCATAGCGACTCTATTTCTGTACTAATTCGTCATTGTGAGGGAGCGAGGGATGCAGTAAAGAAGGAATAGTGTATCGGAAAATTGATAGGAGTTAACTAAATCAAAATTCTGTCGTTTCCATAGAAACGTTACTCGATTTAGAAGAAGTCATGGAACCCATAGTATTTCATAGCGACGCATTTTCTGTGTTAATTCGTCAATGTGAGGGAGCGAGGGATGCAGTAAAGAAGGAATCGTGCATTGGAAAGGAGATAACGTATCCCAAAAGAAAATCCTGTCGTTTCCGTAGAAACGTTACTCCATTTAGAAGGAGAACACATAGAACCCATAGTATTTCCTAGACCCGCAATTTCTGTGTTAATTCGTCAACGTGAGGGAGCGAGGGATGCAGTAAAGTAGGAACAGTGCATCGGAAAGGAGATACTCGTATCCCAAAAGACAATCCTGTCGTTTATATAGAAACGTTATTCGATTTAAAAGGAGAAGTCATAGAACCCATAGTATTTCATAGCGACGCAATTTCTGTGTTAATTCGTCAATGTAATGAAGCGACGATTTAGATGGATAAGTCATAGAACCCATAGTTTTTCATAGTGACGCAATTTCTGTGTTAATTCGCTAATGTGAAGGAGCGAGGGATGCAGTAAAGAAGGAATAGTGCATTGGAAAGGAGATACTCGTATAGCAAAAGAAAATCCTGTCGTTTCCATAGAAACGTTACTCGATGTAGAAGGAGCTTTCATAGAACTCATAGTATTTCATAGCGACGCAATTTCTGTGTTAATTCGCTAATGTGAGGGAGCGAGGGATGCAGTAAAGAAGGAATAGTGCATTGGAATGGAGATACTCGTATCCCGAAAGAAAATCCTGTCGTTTCCATAGAAACGCTTCTCGATTCAGAAGGAGAAGTCATAAAACCCATAGTATTTCATAGCCCCACAATTTCTGTGTTATTTCGTCAATGTGACGGATCGAGGTATGCACTAAAGAAGGAATAGTGCACCGGAAGGGAGATAGTCGTATCCCAATAGAAAATCATGTCGTTACCAACAAACGTTACCCGATCTAGAAGTAGATGTCGTAGAACCCATAGTTTTTCAAAGCGACGCAATTTCTGTGTTAATTCGCTAATGTGAGGGAGCGAGGGATGCAGTAAAGAAGGAATAGTGCATCGGAAAGGAGATACTCGCATCACAAAACAAAATCCTGTCGTTTCCATAGAAACGTTTCTCGTTTTAGGAGATATCATAGAACACATAGAATTTCATTGCGACATCATTTCCGTGATAATTCGTCAATGTGAGGGAGCGAGGGATGCAGTAAAGAAGGAATAGTGTATTGGAAAGGAGATACTCGTATCCCGAAAGAAAATCCTGTCGTTTCCATAGAAACGCTTCTCGATTCAGAAGGAGAAGTCATAAAACACATAGTATTTCATAGCCCCACAATTTCTGTGTTATTTCGTCAATGTGACGGATCGAGGGATGCACTAAAGAAGGAATAGTGCACCGGAAGGGAGATAGTCGTATCCCAATAGAAAATCATGTCGTTACCAACAAACGTTACCCGATCTAGAAGTAGATGTCGTAGAACCCATAGTTTTTCAAAGCGACGCAATTTCTGTGTTAATTCGCTAATGTGAGGGAGCGAGGGATGCAGTAAAGAAGGAATAGTGCATCGGAAAGGAGATACTCGCATCACAAAACAAAATCCTGTCGTTTCCATAGAAACGTTTCTCGTTTTAGGAGATGTCATAGAACACATAGAATTTCATTGCGACATCATTTCCGTGATAATTCGTCAATGTGAGGGAGCGAGGGATGCAGTAAAGAAGGAATAGTGTATTGGAAAGGAGATACTCGTATCCCGAAAGAAAATCCTGTCGTTTCCATAGAAACGCTTCTCGATTCAGAAGGAGAAGTCATGAAACCCATAGTATTTCATAGCCCAGCAATTTCTGTGTTATTTCGTCAATGTGAGGGGGCGAGAAATGCAGTAAAGAAGGAATAGTGCATCGGAAAGGAGATAGTCGTATCCCAAAAGAAAATCCTGTCGTTTCCATAGAAACGTTACTCGATCTAGAAGTAGTTGTCATAGAACACATAGTATTTCATAGCGACGCTATTTCTGTGTTAATGCGTCAATGTGAGGGAGCGAGGGATGCAGTAAATAAGGAATAGTGCATTGGAAAGGAGATACTCGTATCCCGAAAGAAAATCCTGTAGTTTCCATAGAAACGCTACTCGATTCAGAAGGAGAAGTCATAAAACCCATAGTATATCATAGCTTCGCAATTTCTGTGTTATTTCGTCAATGTGAGGGAGCGAGGGATGCAGTAAAGAAGGAATAGTGCATCGGAAAGGAGATAGTCGTATCCCAAAAGAAAATCCTGTCATTTCCATAGAAACGTTACTCGATTTAAAAGGAGAAGTCATACAACCCATAGTATTTCATAGCCCCGCAATTTCAGTGTTAATTCGTCAGTGCGAGGGAGCGAGGGATGCGGTAAAGAAGGAATAGTGCACCGGAAAGGAGATACTCATATCCCAAAAGAAAATCCTGTCGTTTCCATAGAAACGCTGCTCGATTTAGAAGGAGAAGTCATAGAACCCAAGTAAATCATAGCGACGCTATTTCTGTCTTAATTCGTTAATGTGTCGGAGCGAGGGATGCAGTAAAGAAGGAATAGTGTATCGGAAAAGAGAAACTCGTATCGCAAAAGAAAATCCTGTCGTTTCCATAGAAACGTTTCTCGTTTTAGGCGATAACATAGAACACATAGTATTTCATTGCGACGTCATTTCCGTGATAGTTCGTCAATGTGAGAGAGCGAGGGATGCAGTAAAGAAGGAATAGTGCATCGGAAAGAGGATAGTCGTATCCCAAAAGAAAATCCTGTCGTTCCCATAGAAACGTTATTCGATTTAGAAGGAGAAGTCATAGAACCCATACTATTTCATAGCGACGTAATTTCTGTGTTAATTCGTCTATGTGAGGGAGCAAGGGATGCAGTAAAGAAGGAATAGTGCATCGGAAAGGAGATACTCGTATCCCAAATGAAAGTCCTGTGGTTTCCATAGAAACGTTAGTCGAATTAGAAGGAGATGTCATAGAACACATAATATATCATAGCGACCCAATTTCTGTGTTAATTCGTCAATGTGTGGGAGCGAGCGATGTAGTTAAGAAGGAATAGTGCATCGGAAAGGAGATAGTCGTATCCCAAATGAAAATCCTGTCGTGTCCATAGAAACGTTACTTGATTTAGAAGGAGAAGTCATGGAACACATAGTAATTCATAGCGACGCAATTTCTGTGTTAATTCGTCAATGTGAGTGAGCGAGGGATGCAGTAAAGAAGGAATAGTGTATCGGAAAGGAGATAGTCGTATCCCAAAAGAAAATCCTGTCGTTCCCATAGAAACGTTATTCGACTTAGAAGGAGAAGTCATAGAACCCATACTATTTCATAGCGACGTAATTTCTGTGTTAATTCGTCAATGTGAGGGAGCAAGGGATGCAGTAAAGAAGGAATAGTGCATCGGAAAGGAGATACTCGTATCCCAAATGAAAGTCCTGTGGTTTCCATAGAAACGTTAGTCGAATTAGAAGGAGATGTCATAGAACACATAATATATCATAGCGACCCAATTTCTGTGTTAATTCGTCAATGTGTGGGAGCGAGCGATGTAGTTAAGAAGGAATAGTGCATCGGAAAGGAGATAGTCGTATCCCAAATGAAAATCCTGTCGTGTCCATAGAAACGTTACTTGATTTAGAAGGAGAAATCATGAAACACATAGTATTTCATAGCGACGCAATTTCTGTGTTAATTCGTCAATGTGAGTGAGCGAGGGATGCAGTAAAGAAGGAATAGTGCATCGGAAAGGAGATACTCGTATCCCAAAAGAAAATCCTGTCGTTTCTATAGAAACGTTACTCGATTTAGAAGGAGATGTCATAGAACCCATAGTATATCAAAGCCCAGCAATTTCTGTGTTGATTCGTCAACGTGAGGGAGCGAGGGATGCAGTAAACAAGGAATAGTGCATCGGAAAGGAGATAGTCGTATCCCAAAAGAAAATCCTGTAGCTTCCATAGAAACATTATTCGATTAAGTAGGAGAAGTCATAGAATACGTAATATATCATAGCGACATAATTTCTGTGTTAATTCGTCAATGTGAGGGAGCGAGGGATGCAGTAAAGAAGGAATATTGCATCGGAAATTAGATAGTCGTATCCCAAATGAAAATCCTATAGTTTCTACAGCAACGTTACTTGATTTAGAAGGAGATGTCATAGAACACATAGTATTTCATAGTGACGTCATATCTGTGTTAATTCGTCAATGTGAAGGAGCGAGGAAGCAGCAAAGAAAGATAAGTGCATCGAAAAGGAGATAGTCGTATCCCAAAAGAAAATCCTGTCTTTTCCATAGAAACGTTATTCGATTTAGAAGGACAAGTGAAAGAACCCATAGTGTTTCATGGCGATGTAATTTCTATGTTAATTCGTCAATGTCAGGGAGCGACGAATGCAGTAAAGAAGGAATAATGCATCGGAAAGGAGATACTCGTATCCCAAATGAAAGTCCTGTGGTTTCCATAGAAACGTTAGTCGAATTAGAAGGAGATGTCATAGAACACATAATATATCATAGCGACCCAATTTCTGTGTTAATTCGTCAATGTGAGGGAGCGAGCGATGCAATTAAGAAGGAATAGTGCATCGGAAAGGAGGTACTCGGTTCCCAAATGAAAAACCTTTCGTTTCCATTGAAACGTTACTCCATTTAGAAGGAGAACACATAGAACCCATAGTATTTCTTAGCCCCGCAATTTCTGTGTTAATTCGTCAACGTGAGGGAGCGAGGGGTGCAGTAAAGAAGGAGTAGTGCATCGGAATGGAGATGCTCGTATCCCGAAAGAAAATCCTGTCGTTTACATAGAAATGTAACTCGATTTAGAAGGAGAAGTCTTACAAAACGTAGTATTTCATAGCGTCGCAATTTCTGTGTTAATTCGACAATGTGAGGGAGCGAGGGATGCAGTAAAGAAGGAATAGTGCATCGGAAAGGGTATAGTCGCATCCCAAAAGAAAATCCTGTCGTTTCCATAGAAACGTTACTCGAATTAGAAGGAGAAGTCATAGAACCCATAGTAATTCATAGCCCCGCAATTTCTGTGTTAATTCGTCAACGTGAGGGAGCGAGGGATGCAGTAACGAAGGAATAGTGCTTCGGAAATGAGATAGTCGTATCACAAAAGAAAATCCTGTCTTCTCCATAGAAACGTTATTCGATTTAGAAGGACAAGTCAAAGAACCCATAGTGTTTCATGGCGATGTAATTTCTATGTTAATTCGTCAATGTCAGGGAGCGAGGAATGCAGTAAAGAAGGAATAGTGCATCGGAAAAGAGATACTCGTATCCCAAAAGAAAGTATTGTGGTTTCCATAGACACGTTAGTCGATTTAGAAGGAGATGTCATAGAACACATAATATATCATAGCGACGCAATTTCTGTGTTAATTCGTCAATGTGAGAAAGCGAGCGACGCAGTTAACAATGAATTGTGCATCGGAAAGGAGATACTCGTTTCCCAAATGAAAATCCTGTCGTTTCCAGGGAAACGTAACACGATTTAGAAGGAGAAGTCATAGAACACATAGTATTTCATAGCGACGCAATTTCTGTGTTAATTCGTCAATGACAGGGAGCGAGGGATGCAGTAAAAAAGGAACAGTGCATCGGAAAGAAGATACTCCTATCCCAAAAGAAAATCCTTTCGTTTACTTAGAAACGTTACTCGATTTAGAAGGAGAAATCATAATACAAAAGTATTTCATAGCGACGCAATTTCTGTGTTAATTCGTCAATGTGAGGGAGCAACGGATGCAGTAAAGAAGAAATAGTGCATCGGAAAGGAAATACTCGTATCCCGAAAGAAAATCCTTTCGTTTACATAGAAACGTTACTCGATTTAGAAGGAGAAGTCATAGGACCAATAGTATTTCATAGCGACGCAATTTCTGTGTTAATTTGTCAACGTGAGGGAGCGACGGATGCAGTAAAGAGGGAATAGTGCATCGGAAAGGAGATACTCGTATCCCAAAAGAAAATCCTTTCTTTTCCGTGGAAACGTTACTCGATTTAGAAGGATATGTCATAGAACACATAGTATTTCATAGTGACGCGCTTTCTGTGTTAATTCGTCAATGCGAGGGAGCGAGGGATGCAGTAAAAATGGAATAGTGCATCGGAAAGGAGATACTCGTATCTCAAAAGAAAATCCTGTCGTTTCCATAGAAACGTTACTCGATTTAGAAGGGGAAGTCATACATCCCACAATATTTCATAGCGACGCAATATCTGTGTTAATTCGTTAATGTGAGGGAGCGAGGGATGCAGTAAAGAAGGAATAGTGCATCGGAAAGTAGATACTCGTATCCCAAAAGAGAATCCTGTCGCTTCCATAGAAACATTACTCGATTTGGAACGATAAGTCTTAGAGCCCATAGTATTTCATAGCTCAGCAATTTCTGTGTTAATTCGCCAGTGTGAGGGACCGAGGGAAGCAGTTAAGAAGGAATAGTGCATCGAAATGTAGATACTCGTATCCCAATAGAAAATCCTGTCGTTTCCATAGAAACGTTACTCGATTTAGAAGGAGAAGTCATAAAAGCCATAGTATTTCATAGCACAGCAATTTCTGTGTTAATTCGTCAATGTGAGGGAGCGAGGGATGCAGTGAAGAAAGAATAGTGCATCGGAAAGGAGATACTTGTACCCCAAAGGAAAATCCTATCGTTTCCATAGAAACGTTGCTCGATTTAGAAGGAGAAGTCATAGAACACAAACTATTTCATAGCGACGCAATTTCTGTGTTAATTCGTCAATGTGAGGGAGCAAGGGATGCAGTAAAGGAGGAATAGTGCATCGGAAAGGAGATACTCGTATCCCAAAAGAAATACCTGTCGTTTCCATAGAAACGTTACTCGATTTAGAAGGAGAAGTCATAAAAGCCATAGTATTCCGTAGCCCCGCACATTCTCTGTTAATCCATCAATGTGAGGGAGCGAGGGATGCAGTTAACAAGGAATAGTGCATCGGAATGGAAATACTCGTATCCTAAAAGAAAATCCTGTCGTTTCCATAGATACGTTACTCGATTTAAAATGAGAAGCCAAAAAACCCATAGTATTTCATAGCCCCGCAACTTCTGTGTTAATTCGTCAAGGTAGCGAGGGATGCAGTAAACAAGGAATAGTGCATCGGAAAGGAGATACTCGTATCCCAAAAGAAAATCCTGTCATTTCTATAGAAAATTACTCGATTTAGAGGGAGAAGTTATAAAACCCATAGTATTTCATAGCCCAGCAATTTCTGTGTTAATTCGTTAATGTGAGGGAGCGAGGGATGCAGTTAAGAAGGAATAGTGCATCGAAATGGAGTTACTCGTATCCCAAAAGAAAATGATGTCGTTTCCATAGAAACGTTACTGGATTTAGAAGGAGAAGTCATAAAACCCATAGTATTTCATAGCCCCGCAATTTCTGTGTTAATTCGTCGAGGTAGCGAGGGGATGCAGTGAAGAAGGAATTGTGCATCGGAAAGGCGATAGTCGTATCTCAAAAGAAAATCCTTTCGTTTCCATAGAAACGTTACTCGATTTTGAAGGATATGTCATAGAACACATAGTATTTCATAACGACGCAATTTCTGTGTTAATTCGTCAATGTGAGGGAGCGAGGATTGCAGTAAAGGAGGAATAGTACATCGGAAAGGAAATACTCGTATCCCAAAAGAAAAACCTGTCGTTTCCGTAGGAATACTTCTGGATTAAGAAGGAGAAGTCATAGATCCCATAGTATTTCATAGCGATTTAGCTTCTGTGTTGATTCGTGAATGTGACGGAGCGAGGGATGCAGTAAAGAAGGAATAGTGCATCGGAAAGGTGATACTCGTATCCCAAAAGAAAATCCTGTCGTTTTCATACAAACGATACTCGATTTAGAAGGAGAAGTAATAGATCCATAGTATTTCATAGCGACGAAATTTCTGTGTTAATTCGTCAATGTGAGGGAGCGAGGGATGCAGTAAATAAGGAATAGTGCATCGGAAAGGATATAGTCGTATACCAAAAGAAAATCCTGTCGTTTCCATAGAAACGTTACTCGATTTAGAAGGAGAAGTCTTAGAACCCATAGTATCTCATAGCGACGGAATTTCTGTGTTAATTCGTCAATGTCAGGGAGCGAGGGATGCGGTATTGAAGGAATATTGCATCGAAAATGAGATACTCGTATCCCAAAAGAAAATCCTTTCGTTTCCATAGAAACGTTACTCGATTTAGAAGGATATGTCATAGAACACATAGCATTACATAACGACGCAATTTTCGTGTTAAAACGTCAATGCGAGGGAGCGAGGGATGCAGTAGGTAAGGAATACTGCATCGGAAAGGATATAGTCGCATCCCAAAAGAAAATCCTGTCGTTTCTATAGAAACGTTACTCGATTTAGAAGGAGAAGTCATAGAACACATAGTATTTCATAGCGACGCAATTTCTGTGTTAATTCGTCAATGTGAGGGAGCAAGGGATGCAGTAAAGAAGGAATAGTGCATCGGAAAGGAGATACTCGTATCCCAAAAGAAAATCCTGTCGTTTCCATAGAAACGATACTCGATTTAGAAGGAGAAGTCATAAAACCCATAGTATTTCATAGCCCTGCAATTTCTCTGTTAATTCGTCAATGTGAGGGAGTGAGGGATGCAGTTAAGAAGGAATAGTGCATCGGAATGGAGATACTCGTATCAAAAAAGAAAATCCGGTCGTTTCCATTGAAACGTTACTCGATTTAGAATGAGAAGTCATAAAACCCATAGTATTTCATAGCCCCGCAATTTCTGTGTTAATTCGTCAAGGTAGCGAGGGATGCAGTAAAGAAGCAATAGTGCATCGGAAAGGAGATAGTCGTATCCCAAAAGAAAATCCTTTCGTTTCCATAGAAACGTTACTCGATTTGGAGGATATGTCATAGAACACATAGTATTTCATATCGACGCAATTTCTGTGTTAATTCCTCAATGTGAGGGAGCGAGGATTGCAGTAAAGATGGAATAGTACATCGTAAAGGAGATACTCGTATCCCAAAAGAAAAACCTGTCGTTTCCATAGGAATTTTTCTGGATTAAGAGGGAGAAGTCATAGATCCCATAGTATTTCATAGCGACGTAGTTTCTGTGTTAATTTGTCAATGTGGCGGAGCGAGGGATGGTGTAAAGAAGGAATAGTGCACCGGAAAGGTGATACTCGTATCCCAAAAGAAAATCCTGTCGTTTTCATACAAACGTTACTCTATTTAGAAGGCGAAGTAATAGATCCATAGTATTTCATAGCGACGCAATTTCTGTGTTAATTCGTCAATGTGAGGGAGCGAGGGATGCAGTAAATAAGGAATAGAGCATCGGAAAGGATATAGTCGTATACCAAAAGAAGATCCTGTCGTATCCATAGAAACGTTACTCGGTTTAGATGGAGATGTCACAGAACCCATAGTATTTTCATAGCGACGCAATATCTGTGTTAATCCTTCAATGTGAGGGAGCGAGGGATGCAGTAAAGAAGGAATAGTGCATCGGAACGGAGATAGTCATATCCCAATGGAAAAACCTGTCGTTTAAATAGAAACGTTACTCGATTTAGAAGGAGGAGTCATAAAACCCATAGTATTTCATAGCCCAGCAATTTCTGTGTTAATTCGTCAACGTGAGGGAGCGAGGGATGCAGTTAAGCAGGAATAGTGCATCGGAATGTAGATACTCGTATCCCAAGAGAAAATCCTCTCGTTTCCATAAAAACGTTACTCGATTTGGAAGGAGAAGTCATAAAACCCATAGTATTTCATAGCCCCGCAATGTCTGTGTTAATTCGTCGAGGTAGCGAGGGATGCAGTAAAGAAGGAATAGTGCATCGGAAAGGAGATGCTCGTATCCCAAAAGAAAATCCTGTCGTTTCCATAGAAACGATACTCGATTTAGAAGGGGAAGTCATAAAACCCATAGTATTTCATAGCCCCGCAATTTCTGTGTTAATTCGTCAATGTGAGGGAGCGAGGGATGGAGTTAAGAAGGAATAGTGCATCGGAATCGAGATACTCGTATCAAAAAAGAAAATCCTGTCGATTCCATTGAAACGTTTCTCGATTTAGAATGAGAAGTCGTAAAACACAAAGTATTTCATAGCCCCGCAATTTCTGTGTTAATTCGTCTAGGTAGCGAGGGATGCAGTAAAGAAGCAATAGTGCATCGGAAAGAGATAGTCGTATCATAAAAGAAAATCCTTTCGTTTCCATAGAAACGTTACTCGATCTAGAAGGAGAAGTCATAGAACCCATAGTATTTCGTAGCGACACAATTTAGTGTGTTAATTCGTCAATGTGAGGGAGCGAGGGATGCAGTAAAGCAAGAATAGTGCATCGGAAAGGATATACTGAACCCCAAAAGAAAATCCTGTCGTTTCTATAGAGACGTAAATCGATTTGGAAGGTAAAGTCATAAAACCCATAGTATTTCATAGCCCAGCAATTTCTGTGTTAATTCGTCAATGTGAGGGAGCGAGGGATGCAGCAAATGAGGAATAGTGCATCGGAAAGGATATAGTCGTATCCCAAAATAAGATCCTGTCGTATCCATAGAAACGTTACTCGATTTAGATGGAGATGTCATAGAACCCATAGTATTTTCATAGCGACGCAATTTCTGTGTTAATCCTTCAATGTGAGGGAGTGAGGGATGCAGTAAAGAAGGAATAGTGCATCGGAACGGAGATAGTCATATCCCAAAAGAAAAACCTGTCGTTTCCATAGAAACGTTACTCGATTTAGAAGGAGAAGTCTTAGAACCCATAGTATCTCATAGCGACGCAATTTCTGTGTTAATTCGTCAATGTCAGGGAGCGAGGGATGCGGTATTGAAGGAATATTGCATCGGAAATGAGATACTCGTATCCCAAAAGAAAATCCTTTCGTTTCCATAGAAACGTTACTCGATTTAGAGGGATATGTCATAGAACACATGGTATTACATAACGACGCAATTTTCGTGTTAAAACGTCAATGCGAGGGAGCGAGGGATGCAGTAGGTAAGGAATACTGCATCGGAAAGGATATAGTCGCATCCCAAAAGAAAATCCTGTCGTTTCTATAGAAACGTTACTCGATTTAGAAGGAGAAGTCATAGAACACATAGTATTTCATAGCGACGCAATTTCTGTGTTAATTCGTCAATGTGAGGGAGCAAGGGATGCAGTAAAGAAGGAATAGTGCATCGGAAAGGAGATACTCGTATCCCAAAAGAAAATCCTGTCGTTTCCATTGAAACGTTACTCGATTTAGAATGAGAAGTCATAAAACCCATAGTATTTCATAGCCCCGCAATTTCTGTGTTAATTCGTCAAGGTAGCGAGGGATGCAGTAAAGAAGCAATAGTGCATCGGAAAGGAGATTGTCGTATCCCAAAAGAAAATCCTTTCGTTTCCATAGAAACGTTACTCGATTTGGAGGATATGTCATAGAACACATAGTATTTCATATCGACGCAATTTCTGTGTTAATTCCTCAATGTGAGGGAGCGAGGATTGCAGTAAAGATGGAATAGTACATCGTAAAGGAGATACTCGTATCCCAAAAGAAAAACCTGTCGTTTCCATAGGAATTTTTCTGGATTAAGAAGGAGAAGTCATAGATCCCATAGTATTTCATAGCGACGTAGTTTCTGTGTTAATTTGTCAATGTGGCGGAGCGAGGGATGCAGTAATGAAGGAATAGTGCATCGGAAAGGAGATACTTGTACCCCAAAGGAAAATCCTATCGTTTCCATAGAAACGTTGCTCGATTTAGAAGGAGAAGTCATTGAACACAAACTATTTCATAGCAACGCAATTTCTGTGTTAATTCATCAATGTGAGTGAGCAAGGGATGCAGTAAAGGAGGAATAGTGCATCGGAAAGGAGATACTCGTATCCCAAAAGAAAATCCTGTCGTTTCCATAGAAACGTTACTCGATTTAGAAGGATATGTCATAGAACACATGGTATTACATAACGACGCAATTTTCGTGTTAAAACGTCAATGCGAGGGAGCGAGGGATGCAGTGGGTAAGGAATACTGCATCGGAAAGGATATAGTCGCATCCCAAAAGAAAATCCTGTCGTTTCTATAGAAACGTTACTCGATATAGAAGGAGAAGTCATAGAACACATAGTATTTCATAGCGACGCAATTTCTGTGTTAATTCGTCAATGTGAGGGAGCAAGGGATGCAGTAAAGAAGGAATAGTGCATCGGAAAGGAGATACTCGTATCCCAAAAGAAAATCCTGTCGTTTCCATTGAAACGTTACTCGATTTAGAATGAGAAGTCATAAAACCCATAGTATTTCATAGCCCCGCAATTTCTGTGTTAATTCGTCGAGGTAGCGAGGGATGCAGTGAAGAAGGAATAGTGCATCGGAAAGGAGATAGTCGTATCTCAAAAGGAAATCCTTTCGTCTCCATAGAACCGTTACTCGATTTTGAAGGATATGTCATAGAACACATAGTATTTCATAACGACGCAATTTCAGTGTTAATTCGTCAATGTGAGGGAGCGAGGATTGCAGTAAAGAAGGAATAGTACATCGGAAAGGAGATACTCGTATCCCAAAAGAAAAACCTGTCGTTTCCATAGGAATATTTCTGGATTAAGAAGGAGAAGTCATAGATCCCATAGTATTTCATAGCGATTTAGTTTCTGTGTTGATTCGTGAATGTGACGGAGCGAGGGATGCAGTAATGAAGGAATAGTGCATCGGAAAGGAGATACTTGTACCCCAAAGGAAAATCCTATCGTTTCCATAGAAACGTTGCTCGATTTAGAAGGAGAAGTCATTGAACACAAACTATTTCATAGCAACGCAATTTCTGTGTTAATTCATCAATGTGAGTGAGCAAGGGATGCAGTAAAGGAGGAATAGTGCATCGGAAAGGAGATACTCGTATCCCAAAAGAAAATCCTGTCGTTTCCATAGAAACGTTACTCGATTTAGAAGGATATGTCATAGAACACATGGTATTACATAACGACGCAATTTTCGTGTTAAAACGTCAATGCGAGGGAGCGAGGGATGCAGTAGGTAAGGAATACTGCATCGGAAAGGATATAGTCGCATCCCAAAAGAAAATCCTGTCGTTTCTATAGAAACGTTACTCGATTTAGAAGGAGAAGTCATAAAACCCATAGTATTTCATAGCCCCGCAATGTCTGTGTTAATTCGTCGAGGTAGCGAGGGATGCAGTAAAGAAGGAATAGTGCATCGGAAAGGAGATGCTCGTATCCCAAAAGAAAATCCTGTCGTTTCCATAGAAACGATACTCGATTTAGAAGGGGAAGTCATAAAACCCATAGTATTTCATAGCCCCGCAATTTCTGTGTTAATTCGTCAATGTGAGGGAGCGAGGGATGCAGTTAAGAAGGAATAGTGCATCGGAATCGAGATTCTCGTATCAAAAAAGAAAATCCTGTCGATTCCATTGAAACGTTACTCGATTTAGAATGAGAAGTCAAAAAACCCAAAGTATTTCATAGCACCGCAATTTCTGTGTTAATTCGTCTAGGTAGCGAGGGATGCAGTAAAGAAGCAATAGTGCATCGGAAAGAGATAGTCGTATCCCAAAAGAAAATCCTTTCGTTTCCATAGAAACGTTACTCGATCTAGAAGGAGAAGTCATAGAACCCATAGTATTTCGTAGCGACACAATTTAGTGTGTTAATTCGTCAATGTGAGGGAGCGAGGGATGCAGTAAAGCAAGAATAGTGCATCGGAAAGGATATACTCGTATCCCAAAAGAAAATCCTGTCGTTTCTATAGAGACGTAAATCGATTTGGAAGGTAAAGTCATAAAACCCATAGTATTTCATAGCCCAGCAATTTCTGTGTTAATTCGTCAATGTGAGGGAGCGAGGGATGCAGTCAAGAAGGAATAGTGCATCGGAATGGAGATACTCGTATCCCAAAAGAAAATCCTGTCGTTTCCATAGAAGCGTTACTTGATTTAGGAGGAGAAGTCATAAAACCCATAGCATTTCATAGCCCCGCAATTTCTGTGTTAATTCGTCGAGGTAGCGAGGGATGCAGTAAAGGAGGAATAGTGCATCGGAAAGGAGATAGTCGTATCCCAAAAAAAAAAAAAAAATCCTTTCGTTTCCATAGAAACGCTGCTCGATTTTGAAGGATATGTCATAGAACACTGTAACCTCCCCACAAATTATTTACATGACAATATTATATAGAAATGGGAGCCATGTGTAACCTCTCCACTGAAATTTTAAAGACAGTATTTAATAGAAATGGAGCCAAGAAGCAATCTCGTCCCCACAGAAATATTTAAATACAAAATATAATAATAAATGGGACCCAAGAATAACCTCCCTGCAATCAAATGTACTGACAAAGGCAACAAAAATGTGAAATTCGCAATCTGACTCTGGTGTAAGCTCCCACAAAAAAAATGAAAGTCAATTCAGTGGTAAAACAATCTCAGTAATAATAATAATTCAATTAAACCGAAATATCTGTCTTTGGCCCTGTGCAAAAATCAGAATTAAATTCTTACCTCATTGTAACTGCTAGTCAAATTTCTGCTCTTATTCTTGCACACGGCTTGGAGGAACTGCATTGCAAATAATAATATTCCTTTTTTTTTATTTAACTGAAAACTGAAACTTTTCTTTAAGGGAAGTGGAACAAAATAGTTACTTCAATTAAATAAAATTTTTATGTAAAATTGCTTTTGAAATCAAAATTATTATTGGGGGCACTTGTTGAAAATTAATTACAATAAATAAACTTTACATTATCTGATGATTATCTTAAGTAACAGTATACCTCATTCAGCATCTTGACCAGTGTTGCCGACAGACTACATCACACAACCGCACTGGGCTGCTACTACTGACCGACTGCTCTGCATGACGACCACTAGCGTACTGCACTGCACGACTACTACTAACCGACTGCTCGTAACACTCGAGCGGTCAAGCGCATACTAACCACGATAATAGGCTCTCTGGTCAAAGATTTTAACGTGCCTCACCATCGCTGCTACGTTACATACCTGTTTCATAACCCTCCACTGGGGGGGCAAAAATTTGGCAGCGATGGTGAGTCATTTGGACTAGCCATCGCAAGAAATTTTTACAATTTACAGAAAATTCAAATTTAGACATAAATTAAATGTGGTGCACACGCACCGAGTACAAAATATATCAGACCAAAACAAAGTGATTACAAAACATAGTAGCAAATCAGAAAACTGTATATACAAATTATTTGACAGATAACAGAGTGCACACGCACTGAAAAAATTCTTTAGCATAAACAGAATGGCAAAAAAAATCATACACTGAAGTATTGAACATACAGAATGAGTACAAATCATATTGAAAAATGAGAAAAGTGCACAGGCACTGAAGTTCAGTAGAAAACATATTAACACCTAACATAAGTGCACATGCACTGTAGTTCAGAACATATCCTCAAAATAAAAAAATGTATATACAATATAAAAGACAAGAGTGTACATATACTGTACTTCAGAACAAATCGAAAAAATGTCTTTAGCATTTTCGCAATAAATAAACATAATGGCAAAAGAAAAAATTATATCGACAAATGACATAAATGTACTCGCACTGGAGTTCAGCGAATCGAAAAAAATGCATAGCCATGAACATAAATGATGTTAGCAAAAAATGATTTTCACTATGTGACAAGAATTAGGATAGGAAAGGGAAGGATTGCATCATGGTTGTAGCACTTTAGATTGCACACAGCTGTTCTGAAAGTCCATATCTTTCCACAGAAGTACAACACCAAGTGACACAATTTGAAGTTCTTTTCCCATCAGAATTTATCAGTGTAGCCAAGACACTGAACTGTCGTAGTAATGTTCCATGTTCACATTTTGGCAGTACTCTAGGTACACCAAACAGTGGGACCATAATAACGTCTTCATCGCTCACGGTGGTGGACAGCATGTCGTGTCAACACCACGCTCTTACAAGGCACACCAACGTAGAATTAGTGTAAAACCAAAGATAGTGCTCCATGATCACTAGGATAGACAGGACAAATGGACATTGCAGTAATTCAGGGTAGTTAGCTCATGAGGTGAAGGACATTAAGTCACATAATATTGTCAATTACAGTAGTAGTTCGCGGCATTCATAGCCCAGTTATTGAACATTTCTGTACCATGTATGTAGTATTACAGAAAAATGTTCATTAATTGTTTTACATAGAATCAGTAGCCTTCTTCTCCTAATTACAAAGCATTATTAAACAGTCGCATTCTTTTCCAGTTACAAAGTCTGGCATAGTTAATTAATCATTTGTCATTTCAATATAGTAAGAATCATTAGCTTTCTCCTAATTACAAAGCATTATTAAACAATCACATTCTTTTCCAGTTACAAAGCGTAATTAATCATTTGTCATTTGAATATAGTAAGAATTATTAGCCTTCTCCTAATTACAAAGTATTATTAAACAATCGCATTCTTTTCCAGTTACAAAGCGTAGCATAATTAATTAATCATTTGTCATTCCAATAGTAATAATCATTAGCCTTTTCCTAATTACAAAGCATTATTAAACAGTCACATTCCTTTCCAGTTACAAAGTATGGCATCGTTAATTAATCATTTGTCATTTCAATATAGTAAGAATCATTAGCCTTCTCCTAATTACAAAGTATTATTAAACAGTCGCATTCTTTTCCAGTTACAAAGCGTAGCATAATTAATTAATCATTTGTCATTCCAATAGTAATAATCATTAGCCTTTTCCTAATTACAAAGCATTATTAAACAGTCACATTCCTTTCCAGTTACAAAGTATGGCATCGTTAATTAATCATTTGTCATTTCAATATAGTAAGAATCATTAGCCTTCTAATTACAAGGCATTATGAAACAATCGCATTCATGTCCAGTTACAAAGTATCAACATTGAAAACAAGAGCTAATTAATGGCATAATTAATAACATAATTCGTTGAGTGATATTAATTATTGGCACTCAGTGGCCAGCAAGTATTGAATAGAATAAAACATTGTTCCTCATTCAGTATTATTCAGATCATTACGAAGTCATTATTAAAAATCAGTTAATTAGAGTCATAGCATTAATAATCATGGGCATTTTAAGTAGTCTCATTACAATAAACAGTGGCAGTTCTTGGCCAGTTACAAAGCATTATTTTATATATATATATATTTTTTGTCTCATTAAGGAGTCATTACTGAAGTGACATACTATTCAGAGCTAATCAGCATTACTCAGAACTTTCTCAAACTGGTATCACTATTTGGGACTGGCAATACATTTTTTTTTTTTGTTAGCAATGCATTGCGTTGGGATCGATAATTAATTGCTGAGGCATAACACTTTTTGCTTTTGACCTATTGCTGCAAATGAGGATAGGTAATGTCATTCGTCATGAGTCAGCTGTAGCAAGGTTATGTAACAAGGCAGTATATGTGATCACATTTATAAATGATAAACAAAAATGGGTAAAAATATAAAAGCAAGTACTAGAACAGGTATAATAAGTAACAGTTTTAGTAAGTAACATGACAAGCATCTCCTGGAAAAAATACAAAATGGATTATTGACCTGAAAGAAGAAACGCACACTATGCTGAAAAGTAGTGAACTTCGAATTAACAGGTAGTGAAATGTGTATAAAAATGTGTTCCATAGCTGTCCTTTCCAAAACTTTCCGTCATCCTACTATGCAATATAACACCTGCTGTCAAAACAAACTGCAACAAATACTTAAATAACTACATAGCATAAATACATAACTTCAACATTATCCTCATCTGTAAAGAAAACTTCATTATCCATATCATCATAACTTCATTATTATCATCACCTGTAAAGAAAAACTTCATTATTCATAATACCATATCCTTCATCATTATTCATCAGCATTCATTATCATCTGCAAAAAAAATCACTTCATTACTCATTATACAACTATCCCTTATCTCTAGCATATTTCATCACTAAAACTAAAATGTGTAGTTCTGTCTGACAGCCTGCATCAATCACCTTGTATTCTGAAAAAAAAAAAATTAGTTATGACTGCTATTCTACGATGAGTATAGTATATTCTTGTTAATGCTTGTTAATCCTGATCCATTTACTCTTCCTCATAAAGTTATTGCATCTTCTTTCGTTTATTCCGTAGGTGAAATTCCCATTTCTGTTGAATTTATTTCTTATACGCATCATTTCTTTCTGAAATTGATGAACAAAGATTAATGTCTTGCCTTTAAATCATATACCCACTAAATAATGACTGGTTTATGGTGACATAATTAACCATACAGCATAACATGACAGAAAACGTAATATGTCAAAGACATTGACAGTGGTCAAAGCCAAAAAGTACAGAGAATATCACAATGCAGCAGCAAAAATGTAAAACAGTCACGATGTTGAGAAGTCACAAGGCAAAAAAAATGTCAAAGTCAACTGGTGTGTGTTATATCCTAACTATTTCACAATACATACAAACAAAACTGGAGTACAATCATATACACAAAAAATGGAAAATGTGCACGGTCTGACGTGTAACGACAAGAAAAGCGACCTGCTAACCTTACCTTGCATTTGTAAATGGCATCATAGTGTGTTGAATCATAAAGTGTCTTCATTCAATAAACGGTTTAATATTTGACCAATGGTGGTTGCCTTTCGATTTTCTGGTTCTCAAAGTTTCGACGTGTACAACATTGGGGTGAGGGATGCTGCGAATCCGATATGGACCGGCGTACAGAAGTTCAAATTTACTGCACTTACCTTTTAATTTGCTGGATAAATAGTGTGTACATACTAATATCTTCTGTCCAACGTGAAAGTCTCGGCGTCTACAAACCTGTTTTTGCTGTCTTCTCCGGCGCTCTGCGGCACGTTTGATGTTGTTCAGCGCAATGTCAATTATTTCGTGGTGTCTTAGTCGACGACATTTAGGGAAGTTTACTAATTCTTTAATTTTGTTAGGTGGTTCAACGCTTTTCAATATAACAGACGGAGATAGCATAGTGTATTCATTTGGGATGGAATTAATTACATCTTAGAATGAGAGTATGTGTGTATCCCAATCAATATGTCTTTTGTGGCAGTATATTCGGCACAGCTTACCAATTTCTTTCATTAATCTTTCACAGGGGTTCGAAGAAGCATGGTACTTGGATATATAAATCGGAGAAGTGTTTCTGGCTCGTAACATGCGTGTCCATACGCTACTACGAAATTGAGATCCATTGTCAGAAATTACTTTCATCACATGCCCTACATGAAATAGAAAATGTTTTACAAATGCTTTCGAAACAGTTTTAGCAGTAGCTTTGCGTAACGGAGTGAAGGTAACAAATTTTGAAGTGAGCTCAACAGCGACAAATATGTAGCAAAAACCTCTGTTAGTTCTCGGAATCGGACCAAAGATATCTACTGCGGCCATGTGTCTTAATTTAACAGGTACAATGGGATATAAAGGAGGAATATGTGAAGTGGTGTCTGATTTAGCTTTCTGGCAAATTTTACAAGACGCTAAAACTCGTCGTATACGTTTCTCCATGTTGGCAAAATAACAGTTCTGTCTCAGTATAAGAAAACATTTTCGTGCTCCGTAATGTGCGTAACTTAAATGAGTGTACCAGATTAATTTGTTGACCAGTTCGTCAGGAATGCATAATAACCAATTGTTGCTGTCAGGATGAGAGCGGCGAAACAGAATGTCATTGCTTACAGTGTAGTGGTCCCTAATCGTAACATTTTTCCTATCTTGCCAAAGGTGTTTAATTTCTTTCCACACGTTGTCTTTGTTCGCTCCTTTGCTATGTCCTGTAATGACGATGAAATAAAGTTTTCAAATGCAACTTGTTGTATGTACATGACATTGAAATTTGTTTTGCAGAAGTTGGTTGCTACGTCTTGCTGATTGTTGCTCAGAGAACGCGATAGTGCGTCTGCTATAACATTTTGTGTGCCGGGAATGTGAACTATTGTAAAATTAAATTCTTGTAAATAAAGTTTCCATCTACTTAATCTGTCGTGAGTAAATTTAGCCGAAAGTAAAAATTGTATCGCTCTGTGGTCTGTGTAAACTGTGGTATGTCTGCCATAAAGAAAGTGCCTAAATCTCGTGAAAGCCCATACAACGCATAATGTTTCAAGTTCTGTAACAGAATAATTTCGTTCAGCAGGTGACAGAATGCGACTTGCAAATGCGATGTTTTTGATTACTGTAGAACCATCTTCTTCAATTTCCTGGAAAATATGTACGCCTAAAGCGGTATTGGAACTGTCGGTGGCAATGGAAAAATTTCTAGTAAGGTCTGGGTGCGATAAAAGTGGTGCATTCAACAGAGCATGTTTCAGGTTCATGAATTCTGAATGTGCTTGCTTATCCCAAGACCAAATAGTGTTTTTACCTGTTAATTGGCATAATCTGGGTGTGTCTAAAGCAGAGTGATGAATAAATTTACGAAAAAGTTAATTAAGCCCAAAAAACTGCGTAATTGCTTCTTTGTCGTAGGAACAGTAATGTCACGTAGAGCTTGAAGTTTTTCCGGATCAGGTGCAATGCCTTCTGCTGAAATTACGTGTCCAAGAAATTTTATAGAAGTTTTGCCAAAGTGCGATTTACTAATATTAACTGTAAGTCCTTGTGCATGAAAAGTTTGTAACAGTTGTTCAAGAATCAGATTGTGTTCAGACCAATTAGCTTCTGCGATAAGAATGTCGTCTACATACGTCGTAATTCTGTCCTTAAGTTCTGTCGGAAGTACAGTGTTCAAACCGCGAATAAAAGCTGCAAAAGAAATAGTTAAGCCGAACGGTAATTTGCGAAATTGATAACAGTCGCCAAAACAGAGAAAAGCTGTGTATTTTCTGCAGTTCGGATGAAGTTGAATTTGCCAAAATCCCGATTTCAAATCTAATGTGGAATAAATAGCTGTACCATGAAATTTCTGTAAAAGTTCCTCTAAAGTTTGTGGTCGATCTGTTTCATTAATAATAATGTCATTAATGTGACGTGAATCAAGTACGAGGCGAAGTGAGCCATCTTTTTTCTTAACAATATGTAGCGGGTTTACGTACGGACTAACTGCCGGTTCTATAATTCCTTGATCAAGCATATCCTGCAACTCCTTTTTAACTTGTTCTCTGTGAATATATGGAATGGGATAATGCTTTGCTTTAATGTATCGTGCTGTTTGACTTGAAATTCATACATAAAACCGGACATAGTGCCAGGAATGTTGTCAAAAACTGGAGCTTGCTGTTGAAGAATTTTGTGTAATTGCGTTCGTTCGTCGTCTGTAGTTGCACTGCTCTCTTTAACCTTATCAGAAATCAATTGCATTACGTCGTAGTCAGCTTCGTCTCGAGTATTATAGTTGTGTACGTACGTATCCGTGAACAATGTGGGATTACAGTCTATGTCACGTGTTGCGGAAATGACCTCTGTGCGGTTAATTGTTTGTTCTTCCGCAGATAAAGAGTGCTGAAATTCTAAAGCCAATTGTACATTAACATTAAATAAGAATTTCGAAAATCGATAACTGCGTCGTGTTGTACCAGAAAATTCGTACCTAAAATTACGTCTGTTGTCAATAAAGGAACAATCCAAAAATTTGAGTGGAAAGTATGACCTCCAATACAAAATGACAAATGCGTCTGTAATTTAACGTCTACTCCTTTACTCGGTACTGCTCCTTTCACTTTTGTTTTGCCTAAAGGTAATGTCGGATAGGTATTCTCTTTGTTGCACTCGTTGAAAGTCTCCTCATTTATTACTGATATAGGTGATCCGGAATCAATTACTGCTAAAAATTTTGATGAACCAATTTTAATTTCGAAAACAGGATGGGAAATAGTTTTCTGAACGACTGGTCTTTCCTGTAAAAGAGTGTCTCGTATGTCGTCAAAAGTAATTACATTTTCACGAACAACATTTTTCGTGTCAAAGGTAGTGCTTGTGTTATTGGAAGATGCGATCTGTACAGTATCTAGTCAGATTCTATCTGACGTGTTATTATTATTAGGAGGATTCTGTGGCATTTCGACTATTTGAACTGTCCTATTACTTCTTCCAGACGTGTTACGCTCTGGATGGTACCTACTGTCGGGTTCATTCATGAGAATATGTTCTTGCGTATGATTTTGCTGTTGGTGAGACCGACTGTTGTTATATGTACGCTGATAATTGTGCTCATCGTTTTTACGTCTGTCGTAATAGTCATTCCCATACGGTGCATTACGATAGGAATTGAAATACTGTCTTCTTTGTACGTAGTTATTTCCTTGCTGCCGTACGTTACTATTTGTTGGAGCTGGGACTATACGTGCACGCGGCGAAACATTAAAGTTTGGTTGACCTTGTAGACTGCATTGTTGGTTAGGTATGCTAAGCGGCTGACTTTCATGCTATTGTAGTGAAAAACATCTATTGTTACTAAAATGTGGTTGCGACTGCCGAAAATTTGTACATACTGATGATTATGATTTTATCTGTTATTAAAGTTACGGCGGTAGTTGTCATTACGGGAGTGCCTACTGAAAATTGTCACATTCGGTAAAAAATTGTCTGATCGGGTTTTCATTACTCGTTTCTTAATACTAGGTAGAGCAATAGTTAAAGAGCAGTTTGGATAGATATAAAGGATAGTAGAAGAAAAGGCAGCAGTGCAGAAAACTAAAGATGAAACAGCACTACTCCAGCTCGGGGCCCTATGCTCGCTACGGCACATATTCATTAAAGCGTAATGAATCCCCTGAGGTCTTTACGCACTGCAAATAAATTTTAGCTTTTGCGTTGCAGGCAATTGCGGTATAAATTCAAAAGCAAATAGTTGTATCCAAGTTAATTCTAGTTTCTGCATTATAGGCAATGCTGTTGTAAATACAAAAATAAATTGTCGCATCTGTTTCAAAGCTAGTTTCTGCATTACACGCAATAGCGGTGAAAGCATAAAAACAAATTGTCGTATACAGCTCAAAGTGTGTACCTGTACGCTGTCATTATTAAATTCCTTAGATTTTCTTACAAATGCAAATTGCTTGAAATCTACGTTCTCGTCACTCGGTTTGATAACACGTTCGGGTTTGTGAGTAAATCTGTTCGTCTGTGTCATTTCGTACTTCAAGTTGCGTAGCTTTTCATATTTTAAGTCGCGTAGCTTTTCGGATTTTAATTCGCGTAGTCTCTGTAAATTGTTCACATTATACACGCTGCGTGACTCTGATAAATGCTCGCAACGTGGCGGATTCTGTGACGTGTTGGTGACTGAAATAGTTTCTAATTCTGTTACTTTAAAACTTTCGACATTTTGGCTGTTGTGTCGTTCACTTTTATTAACAATTTCCTTATTCAGAGTGTGTGAAACTTCCAGTGGCTCTAAATTAAACTCGTCGCGTATCTGTACTGCGTTTTTACGGCATTGTGCAGTGACTGCATTAGTTTCGTGTATCAGTGTTGCGTTTGCTGTACATTGTTCAGTGACTGCATTAATCTTGTCTTTATGTGATTCTGTTGTGTCTACACGTGTACTATTTAATTCTTGTGCAACAGTGCCAACTTCTTTATTACTGTTTTTAGCACAAGCCTCAGCATCCTCACGTAATTGTTCTTTAATGTCCTGGCATTGCACGGTAATAGCTGTATTCTGTTCACTAACTTGTCTGCTCCGTTCGTCAAGGTTGTGTTGCTTTTCGTTCGTCAGCTTGAAACTTTCATTAACTGCTTCGCCAAGTTGTTTGTAATGGCTGTCGACACCCTCATCTACCTGCCTGCAATGGTTGTCAAAACCTCCATTAAGTTGTTTGAAACAATTATTCATCATTTCCCTCCGCTGTTTGTACTGTTCACTAAGTTGTTTGAAATTTTCATCAATTTTATTAAATTTTTTGTCCCGTTCATTAAGTTGTTGTTTGAGATCTTTACTACTGTTGTCTTGTTTTTCAAGAATTTGTAGCAACAATGCCTTAAGTGGATCCGACACAAAATTAGCGTTTCTATTCTCTGTGGTGTTTAATGGTGGATCTGGGATTGTTTCGCTTTCTGTAACCATTTGGTTATTTTGAGATTCACAAAAAGGTTTGTCAGTCGAATGTCCACTGTCGGTCATTATTTCGGAATTAAATAGATCCATCGTACATTGAGTATCCTGTTCATTTTCATTAGACAAATTTGTCTGTACATTACTTGAGTTTTCCGAATCGGGTGTGTTAAGCTGGGCAGCGCTCATTACAATAGAGCGTTCTGCGTCATCAATTGTCGTCAAATTAACAGAGGAGACAATTGAGTTCGTTTGTTCATCACTAAGATAAAAGTCATCATTAATGGTTGGAATGCACTGATTGTTAGTGAACGCAGGATTGTCATCATTACGCTGCGTATCACAATTACTATCGGTCACGTTGTTTAAGTCGGTAATTTCATTCATAATACCTCGCGATACACTATTCACAGTCTTTCGCGGCATTTTTACTATAGTCAAAATTTTTCACAAAACAAAGAAGCACAATGCAAAAACAACACACAATTACAACAGAGCAAACGAATTGTCGTTGATCTGTGGAAAGAAAGTCACAAAATTAGTAAAAGCGTTGCGCCAAATCCTAATTCTATCTAAGCAAATAAGAGCAGATATGTGACTGTTGTTCAAAAGATTCTCAACGAAATACGATCCTGGACTGGGTGTCGCCAAGTGTAACCTCAACACAAAATATTTACATGACAATATTATATAGAAATGGGAGCCAAGTGTAACCTCTCCACTGAAATTTTAAAGACAGTATTTAATAGAAATGGAGCCAAGAAGCAATCTCGTCCCCACAGAAATATTTAAATACAAAATATAATAATAAATGGGACCCAAGAATAACCTCCCTGCAATCAAATGTACTGACAAAGGCAACAAAAATGTGAAATTCGCAATCTGACTCTGGTGTAAGCTCCCACAAAAAAAATGAAACTCAATTCAGTGATAAAACAATCTCAGTAATAATAATAATTCAATTAAACCGAAATATCTGTCTTTGGCCCTGTGCAAAAATCAGAATTAAATTCTTACCTCACTGTAACTGCTAGTCAAATTTCTGCTCTTATTCTTGCGCACGGCTTGGAGGAACTGCATAGCAAATAATAATATTCCTTTTTTTTTTATTTAACTGAATACTGAAAATTTTCGTTAAGGGAAGTGGAACAAAATAGTTACTTCAATTAATTAAAATTTTTATGTAAAATTGCTTTTGAAATCAAAATTATTATTGGGGACACTTGTTGAAAATTAAATACAATAAATAAACTTTACATTATCTGATGATTATCTTAAGTTACAGTATACCTCATTCAGCATCTTGACCAGTGTTGCCGACAGACTACATCACACAACCGCACTGGGCTGCTACTACTGACCGACTGCTCTGCATGACGACCACTAGCGTACTGCACTGCACGACTACTACTAACCGACTGCTCGTAACACTCGAGCGGTCAAGCGCATACTAACCACGATAATAGGCTCTCTGGTCAAAGATTTTAACGTGCCTCACCATCGCTGCAACGTTACATACGTGTTTCAACACATAGTATTTCATAACGACGCAATTTCTGTGTTAATTCGTCAATGCGAGGGAGCGAGGAATGCAGTAAAGAAGGAATAGTACATCGGAAATGAGATACTCGTATCCCAAAAGAAAAATCCTGTCGTTTACATAGAAACGTTAATCGATTTAGTAGGAGAAGTCATAGAACCCATAGTATTTCATAGCGACGCAATTTCTGTGTTATTTCGTCAATGTGAGGGAGCGAGGAATGAGTAAAGAAGGAATAGTGCATCGGAAATGAGATACTCGTATCCCAAAAGAAATACCTGTCGTATCCATAGGAATGTTTCTGGATTTAGAAGGAGAACTCATAGATCCCATTGTATTTCATAGCGATTTAGTTTCTGTGTAAATTCGTGAATGTGACGGAGCGAGGGATGCAGTAAAGAAGGAATAGTGCATCGGAAATGAGATACCCGTATCCCAAAAGAAAAACCTGTCGTATCCATAGAAACGTTGCTGAATTTAGAAGGAGAAGTCATAGAACACATAGTATTTCATAGCGACGTAGTTTCTGTGTTAATTCGTGAATATGAGGGAGCGAGGGATGCAGTAAAGCAAGAATAGTGCATCGGAAAGGAGATACTCGTATCCCAAAAGAAAATCCTGTCGTTTCTGTAGAAAAGTTACTCGATTTAGAAGGAGAAGTCATAAAACCCATAGTATTTCATAGCCCAGCAATTTCTGTGTTAATTCGTCAATGCGAGGGAGCGAGGAATGCGGTAAAGAAGGAGTAGTACATCGGAAATGAGATACTCGTATCCCAAAAGAAAATCCTGTCGTTTTCATAGCAACGTTCCTCGACTTAGAAGGAGAAGTCTTAGAACCCATAGTATTTCATAGCGACGCAATTTCTGTGTTATTTCGTCAATGTGAAGGAGCGAGGAATGAGTAAAGAAGGAATAGTGCATCGCAAATGAGATACTCGTATCTCAAAAGAAATACGTGTCGTTTCCATAGGAATGTTTCTGGATTTAGAAGGAGAAGTCATAGATCCCATTGTATTTCATAGCGTTTTGGTTTCTGTGTTAATTCGTAAATATGAGGGAGCGAGGGTTGCAGTAAAGCAAGAATAGTGCATCGGAAAGAAGATACTCGTATCCCAAAAGAAAATCCTGTCGTTTGTGTAGAAACGTTACTCCATTTAGAAGGAGAAGTCATAAAACCCATAGTACTTAATAGCCCAGCAACTTCTGTGTTACTTCGTCAATGCGAGGGAGCGAGGGATGCAGTTAAGAAGGAATAGTGCATCGGAATGGAGATACCCGTATCCCAAAAGAAAATCCTGTCGTTTCCATAGAAACGTTACACGATTTAAAAGGAGAAGTCATAAAACCCGTAGTATTACATAGCCCCGCAATCTCTGTGTTAATTCGTCCAGGTAGCTAGGGATGCAGTAAAGAAGGAATAGTGCATCGGAAAGGAGATACTCGTATCCCAAAAGAAAATCCTGTCGTTTCCATAGAAACGTTACTCGATTAAGAAGGAAAAGACATAGAACCCATAGTAATTCATAGTGACGCAATTTCTGTGTTATTACGTCAATGTGAGGGAGCGAGGGATGCAGTAAATAAGGAATAGTGCAACGGAAAGGATATAGTCGTATCCCAAAAGAAGATCCTGTCGTTTCCATAGAAGCGTTACTCGATTTAGATGGAGATGTCATAGAACCCATAGTATTTTCATAGCGACGCAATTTCTGTGTTAATCCTTCAATGTGAGGGAGCGAGGGATGCAGTAAAGTTGGAATAGTGCATCGGAACGGAGAAGGTCATATCCCAAACGAAAAACCTGTCGTTTCCATAGCAACGTTACTCGATTCAGAATGAGAAGTCTTAGAACCCATAGTATTTCATAGACACGCAATTTCTGTGTTAATTCGGGAATGTGAGGGAGCGAGGGATGCGGTATTGAAGGAATATTGCATCGGAAATGAGATACTCGTATCCCAAAAGAAAATCCTTTCGTTTCCATAGAAACGTTATTCGATTTTGACGGATATGTCATAGAACACATAGTATTTCACAACAATGCAATTTCTGTGTTAAAACGTCAATGCGAGGGAGCGAGGGATGCAGTAGATAAGGAATAGTGCATCGGAAAGGATATAGTCGTATCCCAAAAGAAAATCCTGTCGTTTCTATAGAAACGTTACTCGATTTAGAAGGAGAAGTCATAAAACCCATTGTATTTCATAGCCCCGCAATTTCTGTGTTAATTCGTCAAGGTAGCGAGGGATGCAGTAAAAAAGGAATAGTGCATCGGAAAGGAGATGGTCGTATCCCAAAAGAAGATCCTGTCATTTCCATAGAAACGTTACTCGATTTAGAAGGAGATGTCATAGAACCCATAGTATTTTCATAGCGACGCAATTTCTGTGTTAATCCGTCAATGTGAGGGAGCGAGGGATGCAGTAAAGAAGGAATAGTGCATCGGAAAGGAGATAGTCGTATCCCAAAAGAAAAACCTGTCGTTTCCATAGAAACGTGACTCGATTTAGAAGGAGAAGTCTTAGAACCCATAGTATATCATAGCGACGCAATTTCTGTGATAATTGCCGGCCGAAGTGGCCGTGCGGTTAAAGGCGCTGCAGTCTGGAACCACAAGACCGCTACGGTCGCAGGTTCGAATCCTGCCTCGGGCATGGATGTTTGTGATGTCCTTAGGTTGGTTAGGTTTAACTAGTTCTAAGTTCTAGGGGACTAATGACCTCAGCAGTTGAGTCCCATAGTGCTCAGAGCCATTTTTTTCTGTGATAATTCGTCAATGTGAGGGAGCGAGGGATGCAGTAAATAAGGAATAGTGCATCGGAAATGAGATACTCGTATCCCAAAAGAAAATCCTGTCGTTTCCATAGAAACGTTACTCTATTTAGAAGGATATGTCATAGAACACATAGTATTCCATAACGACGCAATTTCAGTATTAAAACGCCAATGCGAGGGAGCGAGGGATGCAGTAAATAAGGAATAGTGCATCGGAATGGAGATACTCGTATCCCAAAAGAAACTCCTGTCGTTTCCATAGAAACGTTACTCGATTTAGAAGGAGAAGTCATAAACCCCATAGTATTACATAGCCATGCAATTTCTGTGTTAATTCGTCAATGTGAGGGAGCGAGGGATGCAGTTAAGAAGGAATAGTGCATCGGAATGTAGATACTCGTATCCCAAAAGAAAATCCTGTCGTTTCCATAGGAACGTTACTCGATGTAGAAGGAGAAGTCATAGAACCCATAGTATTTCATAGCGACGCAATTTCTGTGTTAATTCGTGGAGGTAACGAGGGATGCAGGAAAGAAGGAATAGTGCATCCGAAAGGAGATACTTGTATCCCAAAAGAAAATCCTGTCGTTTCCATAGAATCGTTGCTCAATTTAGAAGGAGAAGTCATAGAACACATAGTATTTCATAGCGACGCAATTTCTGTGTCTATTCGTCAATGTGAGGGAGCAAGGGATGCAGTAAAGAAGGAATAGTGCATCGGAAAGAAGATACTCGTATCCCAAAAGAAAATCCTGTCGTTTCTATAGAAATGTTACTCGATTTAGAAGGAGAAGTCATAAAACCCACAGTATTTCATAGCTCAGCAATTTCTGTGTTAATTCGTCAATGTGAGGGAGCAAGGGATGCAGTTAAGAAGGAATAGTGCAACGGAATGGAGATACTCGTATCCCAAAAGAAAATCCTGTCGTTCCCATAGGAACGTTACTCGATTTAGAAGGAGAAGTCATAGAACCCATAGTATTTCATAGCGACGCAATTTCTGTGTTAATTCGTCAATGTGAGGGAGCGAGGGATGCAGTAAATAAGGAATAGTGCATCGGAAAGGAGATAGTCGTATCCCAAAAGAAGATCCTTTCGTTTCAATAGAAACGTTCCTCGATTTAGAAGGAGATGTCATACAACCCATAGTATTATCATAGCGACGCAATTTCTGTGTTAATCCGTCAATGTGAGGGAGCGAGGGACGCAGTAAAGAAGGAATAGTGCATCGGAAATGAGATACCCGTATCCCAAAAGAAAAACCTGTCGTTTCCATAGAATCGTTGCTGAATCTAGAAGGAGAAATCATAGAACACATAGTATTTCATAGCGACGTGGTTTCTGTGTTAATTCGTCAATGTGAGGGAGCGAGGGATGCAGTAAAGAAGGAATAGTCCATCGGAAAGGAGATACTTGTATCCCAAAAGAAAATCCAGTAGTTTCCATAGAAACGTTGCTGAATTTAGAAGGAGAAGTCATAGAACACATAGTATTTCATAGCGACGTAGTTTCTGTGTTAATTCGTGAATATGAGGGAGCGAGGGATGCAGTAAAGCAAGAATAGTGCATCGGAAAGGAGATACTCGTATCCCAAAAGAAAATCCTGTCGTTTCTGTAGAAAAGTTACTCGATTTAGAAGGAGAAGTCATAAAACCCATAGTATTTCATAGCCCAGCAATTTCTGTGTTAATTCGTCAATGCGAGGGAGCGAGGAATGCGGTAAAGAAGGAGTAGTACATCGGAAATGAGATACTCGTATCCCAAAAGAAAATCCTGTCGTTTTCATAGCAACGTTCCTCGACTTAGAAGGAGAAGTCTTAGAACCCATAGTATTTCATAGCGACGCAATTTCTGTGTTATTTCGTCAATGTGAAGGAGCGAGGAATGAGTAAAGAAGGAATAGTGCATCGCAAATGAGATACTCGTATCTCAAAGGAAATACGTGTCGTTTCCATAGGAATGTTTCTGGATTTAGAAGGAGAAGTCATAGATCCCATTGTATTTCATAGCGTTTTGGTTTCTGTGTTAATTCGTAAATATGAGGGAGCGAGGGTTGCAGTAAAGCAAGAATAGTGCATCGGAAAGAAGATACTCGTATCCCAAAAGAAAATCCTGTCGTTTGTGTAGAAACGTTACTCCATTTAGAAGGAGAAGTCATAAAACCCATAGTACTTAATAGCCCAGCAACTTCTGTGTTACTTCGTCAATGCGAGGGAGCGAGGGATGCAGTTAAGAAGGAATAGTGCATCGGAATGGAGATACCCGTATCCCAAAAGAAAATCCTGTCGTTTCCATAGAAACGTTACACGATTTAAAAGGAGAAGTCATAAAACCCGTAGTATTACATAGCCCCGCAATCTCTGTGTTAATTCGTCCAGGTAGCTAGGGATGCAGTAAAGAAGGAATAGTGCATCGGAAAGGAGATACTCGTATCCCAAAAGAAAATCCTGTCGTTTCCATAGAAACGTTACTCGATTAAGAAGGAAAAGACATAGAACCCATAGTAATTCATAGTGACGCAATTTCTGTGTTATTACGTCAATGTGAGGGAGCGAGGGATGCAGTAAATAAGGAATAGTGCAACGGAAAGGATATAGTCGTATCCCAAAAGAAGATCCTGTCGTTTCCATAGAAGCGTTACTCGATTTAGATGGAGATGTCATAGAACCCATAGTATTTTCATAGCGACGCAATTTCTGTGTTAATCCTTCAATGTGAGGGAGCAAGGGATGCAGTAAAGTTGGAATAGTGCATCGGAACGGAGAAGGTCATATCCCAAACGAAAAACCTGTCGTTTCCATAGCAACGTTACTCGATTCAGAATGAGAAGTCTTAGAACCCATAGTATTTCATAGACACGCAATTTCTGTGTTAATTCGGGAATGTGAGGGAGCGAGGGATGCGGTATTGAAGGAATATTGCATCGGAAATGAGATACTCGTATCCCAAAAGAAAATCCTTTCGTTTCCATAGAAACGTTATTCGATTTTGACGGATATGTCATAGAACACATAGTATTTCACAACAATGCAATTTCTGTGTTAAAACGTCAATGCGAGGGAGCGAGGGATGCAGTAGATAAGGAATAGTGCATCGGAAAGGATATAGTCGTATCCCAAAAGAAAATCCTGTCGTTTCTATAGAAACGTTACTCGATTTAGAAGGAGAAGTCATAAAACCCATTGTATTTCATAGCCCCGCAATTTCTGTGTTAATTCGTCAAGGTAGCGAGGGATGCAGTAAAAAAGGAATAGTGCATCAGAAAGGAGATGGTCGTATCCCAAAAGAAGATCCTGTCATTTCCATAGAAACGTTACTCGATTTAGAAGGAGATGTCATAGAACCCATAGTATTTTCATAGCGACGCAATTTCTGTGTTAATCCGTCAATGTGAGGGAGCGAGGGATGCAGTAAAGAAGGAATAGTGCATCGGAAAGGAGATAGTCGTATCCCAAAAGAAAAACCTGTCGTTTCCATAGAAACGTGACTCGATTTAGAAGGAGAAGTCTTAGAACCCATAGTATATCATAGCGACGCAATTTCTGTGATAATTGCCGGCCGAAGTGGCCGTGCGGTTAAAGGCGCTGCAGTCTGGAACCACAAGACCGCTACGGTCGCAGGTTCGAATCCTGCCTCGGGCATGGATGTTTGTGATGTCCTTAGGTTGGTTAGGTTTAACTAGTTCTAAGTTCTAGGGGACTAATGACCTCAGCAGTTGAGTCCCATAGTGCTCAGAGCCATTTTTTTCTGTGATAATTCGTCAATGTGAGGGAGCGAGGGATGCAGTAAATAAGGAATAGTGCATCGGAAATGAGATACTCGTATCCCAAAAGAAAATCCTGTCGTTTCCATAGGAACGTTACTCGATGTAGAAGGAGAAGTCATAGAACCCATAGTATTTCATAGCGACGCAATTTCTGTGTTAATTCGTGGAGGTAACGAGGGATGCAGGAAAGAAGGAATAGTGCATCCGAAAGGAGATACTTGTATCCCAAAAGAAAATCCTGTCGTTTCCATAGAATCGTTGCTCAATTTAGAAGGAGAAGTCATAGAACACATAGTATTTCATAGCGACGCAATTTCTGTGTCTATTCGTCAATGTGAGGGAGCAAGGGATGCAGTAAAGAAGGAATAGTGCATCGGAAAGAAGATACTCGTATCCCAAAAGAAAATCCTGTCGTTTCTATAGAAATGTTACTCGATTTAGAAGGAGAAGTCATAAAACCCACAGTATTTCATAGCTCAGCAATTTCTGTGTTAATTCGTCAATGTGAGGGAGCAAGGGATGCAGTTAAGAAGGAATAGTGCAACGGAATGGAGATACTCGTATCCCAAAAGAAAATCCTGTCGTTCCCATAGGAACGTTACTCGATTTAGAAGGAGAAGTCATAGAACCCATAGTATTTCATAGCGACGCAATTTCTGTGTTAATTCGTCAATGTGAGGGAGCGAGGGATGCAGTAAATAAGGAATAGTGCATCGGAAAGGAGATAGTCGTATCCCAAAAGAAGATCCTTTCGTTTCAATAGAAACGTTCCTCGATTTAGAAGGAGATGTCATACAACCCATAGTATTATCATAGCGACGCAATTTCTGTGTTAATCCGTCAATGTGAGGGAGCGAGGGACGCAGTAAAGAAGGAATAGTGCATCGGAAATGAGATACCCGTATCCCAAAAGAAAAACCTGTCGTTTCCATAGAATCGTTGCTGAATCTAGAAGGAGAAATCATAGAACACATAGTATTTCATAGCGACGTGGTTTCTGTGTTAATTCGTCAATGTGAGGGAGCGAGGGATGCAGTAAAGAAGGAATAGTCCATCGGAAAGGAGATACTTGTATCCCAAAAGAAAATCCAGTAGTTTCCATAGAAACGGTACTCGATTTAGAAATAGAAGTAATAAAACCCATAGTATTTCATAGCCCCGCAATTTCTGTGTTAATTCGTCGAGGTAGCGAGGGATGCAGTAAAGAAGGAGTAGTGCATTGGAAAGGAGAAAGTCGTACACACAAAGAAAATCCTGTCGTTTCCATAGAAACGTTACTCGATTTAGAAGGAGATGTCATAGAACGCATAGTATTTCACAGCGACGCAATTTCTGTGTTTATTCGTCAATGTGAGGGAGAGAGGGATGCAGTAAAGAAGAAACAGTGCATCGGAAAGGAGATAGTCGTATCCCAAAAGAAAATCCAGCACGTTTCCATAGAAACGTTAATGATTTAGAAGGAGAAGTGTTAGGAACCATAGTATTTCATAGTGACGCAATTTCTGTGTTAATTCGTCAATGTGAGGGTGCGAGGGATGCAGTAAATAAGGAATAGTGCATCGGAAAGGAGATAGTCGTATCCCAAAAGAAGATCCTTTCGTTTCCATAGAAACGTTACTCGATTTAGAAGGAGATGTCATAGAACGCATAGTATTTCACAGCGTCGCAATTTCTGTGTTTATTCGTCAATGTGAGGGAGAGAGGGATGCAGTAAAGAAGAAACAGTGCATCGGAAAGGAGATAGTCGTATCCCAAAAGAAAATCCAGTCGTTTCCATTGAAACGTTAATGATTTAGAAGGAGAAGTGTTAGGAACCATAGTATTTCATAGCGACGCAATTTCTGTGTTAATTCGTCAATGTGAGGGTGCGAGGGATGCAGTAAATAAGGAATAGTGCATCGGAAAGGAGATACTCGTATCACAAAAGAAAATCCTGTCGTTTTCATAGAAACGTTACTCGATTTAGAAGGAGAAGTCATAGAACCCAAAGTATTATCATAGCGACGCAATTTCTGTGTTAATCCGTCAATGTGAGGGAGCGAGGGATGCAGTAAAGAAGGAATAGTGCATCGGAAAGGAGATACTTGTATCCCAAAAGAAAATCCAGTAGTTTCCATAGAAACGGTACTCGATTTAGAAATAGAATTATAAAAACCCATAGTAATTCATAGCCCCGAAATTTCTGTGTTAATTCGTCGAGGTAGCGAGGGATGCAGTAAACAAGGAATAGTGCATCGGAAAGGAGATAGTCGTATCCCAAAAGAAAATCCTGTCTTTTCCACAGAAACGTTACTCGATTTAGAAGGAGAAGTCTTATAACCCATATTATTTCATAGCGACGCAATTTCTGTATTAATCCGTCAGTGTGAGGGAGCGAGGGACGCAGTAAAGAAGGAATAGTGCATCGGAAATGAGATACCCGTATCCCAAAAGAAAAACCTGTCGTTTCCATAGAAACGTTGCTGAATTTAGAAGGAGAAGTCATAGAACACATAGTATTTCATAGCGACGCAATTTCTGTGTTCATTCGTCCATGTGAGGGAGTGAGGGATGCAGTAAAGAAGGAATAGTGCATCGGAAAGGAGAAAGTCGTACACACAAAGAAAATCCTGTCGTTTCCATAGAAACGGTACTCGATTTAGAAGGAGATGTCATAGAACGCATAGTATTTCACAGCGACGCAATTTCTGTGTTTATTCGTCAAGGTGAGGGAGAGAGGGATGCAGTAAAGAAGGAATAGTGCATCGGAAATGAGATACTTGTATCCCAAAAGAAAATCCTGTCGTTTCCATTGAAACGTTGCTGGATTTAGAAGGAGAAGTCATTGTACCCATAGTATATCATAGCGACGTAGTTTCTGTGTTAATTCCTCAATGTGGGGGAGCGACGGATGCAGTAAAGAAGGAATAGTGCATCGGAAAGGAGATACTCGTATCCCAAAAGAAAATCCTGTCGTTTCCATAGAAACGTTACTCGATTTAGAAGGAGAAGTCATAGAACCCATAGTATTTCATAGCCCCGCAATTTCTGTGTTAATTCGTCGAGGTAGCGATTGATCCAGTAAAAAAGGAATAGTGCATCGGAAAGGAGATAGTCGTATCCCAAAAGAAAATCCTTTCGTTTCCATAGAAACGTTACTCGTTTTTGAAGGATATGTCATAGAACACACAGTACTTCCTAACGACGCAATTTCTGTGTTAATTCGTCAATGCGAGGGAACGAGGAATGCAGTAAAGAGGGAATAGTACATCGGAAAGGAGATACTCGTATCCCAAAAGAAAATCCTGTCGGTTCCATAGAAACGTTACTCGATTTAGAAGGAGAAGTCATAGAACCCATAGTATATCATAGCGACGCAATTTCTGTGTTATTTCGTCAATGTGAGGGAGCGAGGAATGCAGTAAAGAAGGAATAGTGCATCGGAAATGAGATACTCGTAACCCAAAAAAGAAACCTGTCGTTTTCTAAGAATGTTTCTGGATTTAGATGGAGAAGTCATAGATCCCATAGTATTTCATAGCGATTTAGTTTCTGTGTTAATTCGTGAATGTGACGGAGCGAGGGATGCAGTTGAGAACGAACAGTGCATCGGGAAGGTGATACTCGTATCCCAAAAGAGAATCCTGTCGGTTTCATAGAAACGTTACTCGATTTAGAAATAGAAGTCATAGAACCCATAGTATTTCATAGCGACGCAATTTCTGTGTTAATTTGTCAATGTGAGGGAGCGAGGGATGCAGTAAAGAAGGAATAGTGCATCGGAACGGAGGTAGTCGTATCCCAAAAGGAAAACCTGTCGTTTCCATAGAAACGTTACTCGACTTAGAAGGAGAAGTCTTAGAACCCATAGTATTTTCTAGCGACGCAATTTCTGTGTCAATTCGTCAATGTGAGGGAGCGAGGGATGCAGTATTGAAGGAATAGTGCATCCTAAATGAGATACTCGTATCTTAAAAGAGAATCCTTTCGTTTCCATAGAAACGTTACTCGATTTAGAAGGAAATGTCATAGAACACATATTATTTCATAGCGACACAATTTCTGTGTTAATTCGTGAATTTGAGGGAGCGAGGGATGCAGTAAAGAAGGAATAGTGCATCGGAAATGAGATACCCGTATCCCATAAGAAAAACCTGTCGTTTCCATAGAAACGTTACTCGATTTAGAAGGAGACGTCATAGAACACATAGTATTTCATAGCGACGCAATTTCTGTGTTAATTCGTCAATGTGAGGGAGCAAGGGATGCAGTAAAGAAGGGATAGTGCATCGGAAAGGAGATACTCGTATTCCAAAAGCAAATCCTTTCGTTTCCAGAGAAACGTTACTCGATTTAGAAGGAGAAGTCATAAGATCCATAGTATATCATAGCGACGCAATTTCTGTGTTATTTCGTCAATGTGAGGGAGCGAGGAATGCAGTAAAGAAAGAATAGTGCATCAGAAATGAGATACTCGTATCCCAAAAAACAAAACCTGTCGTTTTCTAAGAATGTTTCTGGATTTAGATGGAGAAGTCATAGATCCCATAGTATTTCATAGCGATTTAGTTTCTGTGTTAATTCGTGAATGTGACGGAGCGAGGGATGCAGTAGAGAACGAATAGTGCATCGGGAATGTGATACTCGTATCCCAAAAGAGAATCCAGTCGTTTTCAGAGAAACGTTACTCGATTTAGAAGGAGAAGTCATAGAACCCATAGTATATCATAGCGACGCAATTGCTGTGTTAATCCGTCAATGTGAGGGAGGGAGGGACGCAGTAAAGAAGGAATAGTGCGTCGGAAATGAGATACCCGTATCCCAAAAGAAAAATCTGTCGTTTCCATTGAAACATTGCGGAATCTAGAAGGAGAAATCATAGAACACATAGTATTTCATAGCGAGGCAATTTCTGTGTTCATTCGTCCATGTGAGGGAGTGAGGGATGCAGTAAAGAAGGAATAGTGCATCGGAAAGGAGATACTCGTATCCCAAAAGAAAAACCTGTCGTTTCCATAGGAATGTTTCTGGATTTAGTAGGAGAAGTCATAGATCCCATAGTATTTCATAGCGATTTAGTTTCTGTGTTAATTCGTGAATGTGCCGGAGCGAGGGATGCAGTAAAGAACGAATAGTCCATCGGAAAGGAGATACTTGTATCCCAAAAGAAAATCCAGTAGTTTCCGTAGAAACGGTACTCGATTTAGAAATAGAAGTAATAAAACCCATAGTATTTCATAGCCCCGCAATTTCTGTGTTGATTCGTCGAGGTAGCGAGGGATGCAGTAAAGAAGGAATAGTGCATCGGAAAGGAGATAGTCGTATCCCAAAAGAAAATCCTGTCTTTTATACAGAAACGTTACTCGATTTAGAAGGAGAAGTCTTATAACCCATATTATTTCATAGCGACGCAATTTCTGTATTAATCCGTCAGTGTGAGGGAGCGAGGGACGCAGTAAGGAAGGAATAGTGCATCGGAAATGAGATACCCGTATCCCAAAAGAAAAAACTGTCGTTTCCATAGAAACGTTGCTGAATTTAGAAGGAGAAGTCATAGAACACATAGTATTTCATAGCAACGCAATTTCTGTGTTCATTCGTCCATGTGAGGGAGTGAGGGATGCAGTAAAGAAGGAATAGTGCATCGGAAAGGAGAAAGTCGTACACACAAAGAAAATCCTGTCGTTTCCATAGAAACGTTACTCGATTTAGAAGGAGATGTCATAGAACGCATAGTATTTCACAGCGACGCAATTTCTGTGTTTATTCGTCAATGTGAGGGAGAGAGGGATGCAGTAAAGAAGGAACAGTGCATCGGAAAGGAGATAGTCGTATCCCAAAAGAAAATCCAGTCGTTTCCATAGAAACGTTAATGATTTAGAAGGAGAAGTGTTAGGAACCAGAGTATTTCATAGCGACGCAATTTCTGTGTTAATTCGTCAATGTGAGGGAGCTAGAGATGCAGTATAGAAGGAATAGTGAATCGGAAAGAAGATACTCATATCCCAAAAGAAAATCTCTTCGTGTCCATAGAAACATTACTCGATTTAGAAGGATATGTCATAGAACATATAGTATTTCTTACGACGCAATTTCTGTGTTAATACGTCATTGTGAGGGAGCGAGAGATGCAGTAAAGAAGGAATAGGGCATCGTTAAGGAGATACTCGTATCATAAAAGAAAATCCTGTCGTTTCCATAGAAACGTTACTCGATTTAGAGGGAGAAGTTATAGAACCCATAGTGTTTCATAGCGACGCAATTTCTGTGTTAATTCGTCAATGTGAGGGATCGAGGGATGCAGTAAAGAAGGAATAGTGCATCGGAAATGAGATTCTTGTATCCCAAAAGAAAATCCTGACTTTTGCATTGAAACGTTGCTGGATTTAGAAGGAGAAGTCATTGAACCCATGGTATATCATAGCGACGTAGTTTCTGTGTTAATTCGTCAATGTGGGGGAGCGACGGTTGCAGTAAAGAAGGAATGGTGCATCGGAAAGGAGATACTCGTATCCCAAAAGAAAATCCTGTCGTTTCCATAGAAACGTTACTCGATTTAGAAGGAGAAGTCATAGAACCCACTAGTATTTCATAGCCCCGTAATCTCTGTGTTAATTCGTCGAGGTAGCGAGGGATCCAGTAAAGAAGGAAAAGTGCATCGGAAAGGAGATAGTCGTATCCCAAAAGAAAATCCTTTCGTTTTCATAGAAACGTTACTCGATTTTGAAGGATATGTTATAGAACACACAGTATTTCCTAACGACGCAATTTCTGTGTTAATTCGTCAATGCGAGGGAACGAGGTATGCAGTAAAGAAGGAATAGTACATCGGAAAGGAGATACTCGTATCCCAAAAGAAAATCCTGTCGGTTCCATAGAAACGTTACTCGATTTAGAAGTAAAAGTCATAGAACCCATAGTATATCATAGCGACGCAATTTCTGTGTTATTTCGTCAATGTGAGGGAGCGAGGAATGCAGTAAAGAAGGATTAGTGCATCGGAAAGGAGATACTCATATCCCAAAAGAAAATCCTGTCGTTTCCATAGAAACGTTACTCGATTTAGAAGGAAACGTCATAGAACACATAGTACTTCATAGCGACGCAATTTCTGTGTTAATTCGTCAATGTGAGGGAGCAAGGGAATGCAGTAAAGAAGGGATAGTGCATCGGAAAGGAGATACTCGTATTCCAAAAGCAAATCCTGTCGTTTCCCGAGAAACGTTACTCGATTTAGAAGGAGAAGTCATAAAATCCATAGTATTTCATAGCCCCGCAAATTCTCTGTTAATTCGTCAATGTGAGGGAGCGAGGGATGCAGTAAAGAAGGAACAGTGCATCGGAAAGGAGATAGTCGTATCCCAAAAGAAAATCCAGTCGTTTCCATAGAAACGTTACACGTTTTTGAAGGAGAAGTGTTAGGACCCATAGTATTTCATAGCGACGCAATTTCTGTGATAATTCCTCAATGTGAGGGAGCTAGGGATGCAGTATAGAAGGAATAGTGCATCGGAAAGAAGATACTCGTATCCCAAAAGAAAATCCTTTCGTTTCCATAGAAACATTTCTCGATTTAGAAGGAGATGTCTTAGAACCCATAGTATATCACAGCGACGCAATTTCTGTGTTAATTAGACAATGTGAAGGAGCAAGGGATGCAGTATAGAGGGAACAGTGCATCGGAAAGGAGATACTCATATTCCAAAAGAAAACCCTTTCGTTTCCATAGTAATGTTACTCGATTTAGAAGGATATGTCATAGAACACATAGTATTTCATAACGACGCAATTTCTGTGTTAATTCGTCAATGCGAGGGAGCGAGGGATGCAGTAAAGAAGGAATAATACATCGGAAAGGAGATAGTCGTATCCCAAAAGAAAATCCTGTTGTTTCCATAGAAACGTTCACGATTTAGAACGAGAAGTCATAGAACCCATAGTATTTCATAGCGGCGCAATTTCTGTGTTATTTCGTCAATGTGAGGGAGCGAGGAATGCAGTAAAGAAGGAATAGGGGACCGGAAAGGAGATACTCGTATCCCAAAAGAAAATCCTGTCGTTTCCATAGAAACGTTAGTCGGTTTAGAAGGAGAAGTCATAGAACCCATAGTGTTTCATAGCAACGCAGTTACTGAGTAAAATTCGTCAATGTGAGGGGGCGAGGGATGCAGTAAAGAAGGAATAGTGCATCGGCAAGGAGATAATCATATCCCAAAAGAATATCCTGTCGTTTCTATAGAAACGTGGCTGGATTTAGGAGGAGTCATAGAACCCATAGTATATCACAGCGACGCAATTTCTGTGTTAATTAGACAATGTGAAGGAGCAAGGGATGCAGTATAGAGGGAACAGTGCATCGGAAAGGAGATACTCATATTCCAAAAGAAAACCCTTTCGTTTCCATAGTAATGTTACTCGATTTAGAAGGATATGTCATAGAACACATAGTATTTCATAACGACGCAATTTCTGTGTTAATTCGTCAATGCGAGGGAGCGAGGGATGCAGTAAAGAAGGAATAATACATCGGAAAGGAGATAGTCGTATCCCAAAAGAAAATCCTGTTGTTTCCATAGAAACGTTCACGATTTAGAACGAGAAGTCATAGAACCCATAGTATTTCATAGCGGCGCAATTTCTGTGTTAATTCGTCAATGTGAGGGAGCGAGAAATGCAGTATAGAGGAAATAGTGCATCGGAAATGAGATACTCGTATCCCAAAAGAAAATCCTGTCGCTTCCATAGAAATGTTGCTGGATTTAGAAGGAGAAATCATAGAACCCATAGTATTTCATAGCGACGTAGTTACTGTGTTAATTCGTCAGTGTGAGGGAGCGAGAGATGTACTATAGAAGGGATAGTGCATCGGAAAGGAGATACTCATATCCCAAAAGAAAGTCCTTTCCGTTCCATAAACACGTTACTAGATTTAGAAGGATATGTCATAGAACACATAGTATTTCATAACGACGCAATTTCTGTGGTAATTCGTCAATGCGAGGGAGCAAGGGGTGCAGTAAAGAAGGAATAGTGCATCGGAAACGAGATACTCATATCCCAAAAGAAAATCCTGTCGTTTCCATAGAAACGTTACTCGATTTAGAAGGAGATGTCATAGAACGCATAGTATTTCACAGCGACGAAATTTCTGTGTTTATTCGTCAATGTGAGGGAGAGAGGGATGCAGTAAAGAAGAAACAGTGCATCGGAAAGGAGATAGTCGTATCCCAAAAGAAAATCCAGCACGTTTCCATAGAAACGTTAATGATTTAGAAGGAGAAGTGTTAGGAACCATAGTATTTCATAGCGACGCAATTTCTGCGTTAATTCGTCAATGTGAGGGTGCGAGGGATGCAGTAAATAAGGAATAGTGCATCGGAAAGGAGATAGTCGTATCCCAAAAGAAGATCCTTTCGTTTCCATAGAAACGTTACTCGATTTAGAAGGAGATGTCATAGAACGCATAGTATTTCACAGCGACGCAATTTCTGTGTTTATTCGTCAATGTGAGGGAGAGAGGGATGCAGTAAAGAAGAAACAGTGCATCGGAAAGGAGATACTTGTATCCCAAAAGAAAATCCAGTAGTTTCCAAAGAAACGGTACTCGATTTAGAAATAGAAGTAATAAAACCCATAGTAATTCATAGCCCCGCAATTTCTGTGTTAATTCGTCGAGGTAGCGAGGGATGCAGTAAACAAGGAATAGTGCATCCTAAAGGAGATAGTCGTATCCCAAAAGAAAATCCTGTCTTTTCCACAGAAACGTTACTCGATTTAGAAGGAGAAGTCTTATAACCCATATTATTTCATAGCGACGCAATTTCTGTATTAATCCGTCAGTGTGAGGGAGCGAGGGACGCAGTAAAGAAGGAATAGTGCATCGGAAATGAGATACCCGTATCCCAAAAGAAAAATCTGTCGTTTCCATAGGAATGTTTCTGGATTTAGTAGGAGAAGTCATAGATCCCATAGTATTTCATAGCGATTTAGTTTCTGTGTTAATTCGTGAATGTGCCGGAGCGAGGGATGCAGTAAAGAACGAATAGTCCATCGGAAAGGAGATACTTGTATCCCAAAAGTAAATCCAGTAGTTTCCGTAGAAACGGTACTCGATTTAGAAATAGAAGTAATAAAACCCATAGTATTTCAAAGAACCGCAATTTCTGTGTTGATTCGTCGAGGTAGCGAGGGATGCAGTAAAGAAGGAATAGTGCATCGGAAAGGAGATAGTCGTATCCCAAAAGAAGATCCTGTCTTTTCCACAGAAACGTTACTCGATTTAGAAGGAGAAGACTTATAACCCATATTATTTCATAGCGACGCAATTTCTGTATTAATCCGTCAGTGTGAGGGAGCGAGGGACGCAGTAAGGAAGGAATAGTGCATCGGAAATGAGATACCCGTATCCCAAAAGAAAAACCTGTCGTTTCCATAGAAACGTTGCTGAATTTAGAAGGAGAAGTCATAGAACACATAGTATTTCATAGCAACGCAATTTCTGTGTTCATTCGTCCATGTGAGGGAGTGAGGGATGCAGTAAAGAAGGAATAGTGCATCGGAAAGGAGAAAGTCGTACACACAAAGAAAATTTTGTCGTTTCCATAGAAACGTTACTCGATTTAGAAGGAGATGTCATAGAACGCATAGTATTTTACAGCGACGCAATTTCTGTGTTTATTCGTCAATGTGAGGGAGAGAGGGATGCAGTAAAGAAGGAACAGTGCATCGGAAAGGAGATAGTCGTATCCCAAAAGAAAATCCAGTCGTTTCCATAGAAACGTTAATGATTTAGAAGGAGAAGTGTTAGGAACCATAGTATTTCATAGCGACGCAATTTCTGTGTTAATTCGTCAATGTGAGGGAGCTAGAGATGCAGTATAGAAGGAATAGTGAATCGGAAAGAAGATACTCATATCCCAAAAGAAAATCTCTTCGTGTCCATAGAAACATTACTCGATTTAGAAGGATATGTCATAGAACACATAGTATTTCTTACGACGCAATTTCTGTGTTAATACGTCATTGTGAGGGAGCGAGAGATGCAGTAAAGAAGGAATAGGGCATCGTTAAGGAGATACTCGTATCATAAAAGAAAATCCTGTCGTTTCCATAGAAACGTTACTCGATTTAGAGGGAGAAGTTATAGAACCCATAGTGTTTCATAGCGACGCAATTTCTGTGTTGATTCGTCAATGTAAGGGATCGAGGGATGCAGTAAAGAAGGAATAGTGCATCGGAAATGAGATTCTTGTATCCCAAAAGAAAATCCTGACTTTTGCATTGAAACGTTGCTGGATTTAGAAGGAGAAGTCATTGAACCCATAGTATATCATAGCGACGTAGTTTCTGTGTTAATTCGTCAATGTGGGGGAGCGACGGATGCAGTAAAGAAGGAATAGTGCATCGGAAAGGAGATACTCGTATCCCAAAAAAAAAATCCTGTCGTTTCCATAGAAACGTTACTCGATTTAGAAGGAGAAGTCATAGAACCCATAGTATTTCATAGCCCCGTAATTTCTGTGTTAATTCGTCGAGGTAGCGAGGGATCCAGTAAAGAAGGAATAGTGCATCGGAAAGGAGATAGTCGTATCCCAAAAGAAAATCCTTTCGTTTCCATAGAAACGTTACTCGATTTTGAAGGATATGTTATAGAACACACAGTATTTCCTAACGACGCAATTTCTGTGTTAATTCGTCAATGCGAGGGAACGAGGAATGCAGTAAAGAAGGAATAGTACATCGGAAAGGAGATACTCGTATCCCAAAAGAAAATCCTGTCGGTTCCATCGAAACGTTACTCGATTTAGAAGTAGAAGTCATAGAACCCATAGTATATCATAGCGACGCAATTTCTGTGTTATTTCGTCAATGTGAGGGAGCGAGGAATGCAGTAAAGAAGGATTAGTGCATCGGAAAGGAGATACTCGTATCCCAAAAGAAAATCCTGTCGTTTCCATAGAAACGTTACTCGATTTAGAAGGAGACGTCATAGAACACAAAGTACTTCATAGCGACGCAATTTCTGTGTTAATTCGTCAATGTGAGGGAGCAAGGGATGCAGTAAAGAAGGGATAGTGCATCGGAAAGGAGATACTCGTATTCCAAAAGCAAATCCTGTCGTTTCCAGAGAAGCGTTACTCGATTTAGAAGGAAAAGTCATAAAATCCATAGTATTTCATAGCCCCGCAATTTCTCTGTTAATTCGTCAATGTGAGGGAGCGAGGGATGCAGTTAAGAAGGAATAGTGCATCGGAATGGAAATACTCGTATCCCAAAAGAAAATCCTGTCGTTTCCATAGAAACGTTACTCGATTTAGAATGAGAAGTCATAAAACCCATAGTATTTCATAGCCCCGCAATTTCTGTGTTAATTCGTCGAGGTAGCGAGGGATGCAGTAAAGAAGGAATAGTGCATCGGAGAGGAGATAGTCGTATCCCAAAAGAAAATCCTGTCTTTTCCAAGGAAACGTTACTCGATTTAGAAGGAGATGTCATAGAACGCATAGTATTTCACAGCGACGCAATTTCTGTGTTAATTCGACAATGTGAGGGAGCGAGGGATGCAGTAAAGAAGGAATAATACATCGGAAAGGAGATAGTCGTATCCCAAAAGAAAATGCTGTCGTTTCCATAGAAACGTTCACGATTTAGAACGAGAAGTCATAGAACCCATAGTATTTCATAGCGGCGCAATTTCTGTGTTATTTCGTCAATGTGAGGGAGCGAGGAATGCAGTAAAGAAGGAATAGGGGACCGGAAAGGAGATACTCGTATCCCAAAAGAAAATCCTGTCGTTTCCATAGAAACGTTAGTCGGTTTAGAAGGAGAAGTCATAGCACCCATAGTGTTTCATAGCAACGCAATTTCTGAGTAAATTCGTCAATGTGAGGGGGCGAGGGATGCAGTAAAGAAGGAATAGTGCATCGGCAAGGAGATAATCATATCCCAAAAGAATATCCTGTCGTTTCTATAGAAACGTGGCTGGATTTAGGAGGAGTCATAGAACCCATAGTATATCATAGCGACGTAGTTTCTGTGTTAATTCGTCAATGTGAGGAAGCGAGGGATGCAGTAAACAAGGAATAGTGCATCGGAAAGGAGATACTCGTATACCAAAAAGAAAGTCCTGTCGTTTCCATATAAACGTTACTCGATTTAGAAGGAGATGTCATAGACAGATAGTCTTTCATAGCGACGCAATTTCTGTGTATTTCGTCAATGTGATGGAGCGCGGAATGCAGTAAAGAAAGAATAGTGCATCGGAAGGGAGATAGTCGTATCCCAAAAGAAAATCCTGTCGTTTCCATGGAAACGTTACTCGATCTTGAAGGAGATGTCATAGAACACATAGTATTTCATAGCGACGCAATTGCTGTGTTAATTCTTCAATGTGAGGGAGCGAGGGATGCAGTACAGAAAGAATAGTGCATCGGAAAGGAGATACTCATATCCCAAAAGAAAATCCTTTCGTTTCCATAGAAACGTTACTCGATTTAGAAGGATATGTCATAGAACACATAGTATTCCTTTCGACGCAATTTCTGTGTTAATTCGTCATTGCGAGGGAGCGGGTGATGCAGTAAAGAAGGTATAGGAATCGGAAAGGAGATACTCGTATCCCAAAAGGAAATCCTGTCGTTTCAATAGAAACGTTACTCGATACAGAAGGATATGTCATAGAACAAATAGTATTTAATAACGATGCAATTTCTGTGTTAATTCGTCAATGTGATGGAGCGAGGGATGCAGTAAAGAAGGAATAGTGCATCGGAAGGTAGATAGTCGTATCCCAAAACAAAAACCTGTCGTTTCCATAGAAACAATGCTGGAATTAGGAGAAGTCATAGAACCCATTGCATATCATAGCGACGTAGTTTCTGTGTTAATTCGTCAATGTGATTCAGCGAGGGATGCAGTATAGAAGGAATAGTGCATCGGAAAGGAGATACTCGTATACCAAACAGAAATTCCTGTCGTTTACTTTCAAACGTTACTCGATTTAGAAGAGGATGTCATAGACAGATAGTATTTCATAGCGACGCTATTTCTGTGTTAATTCGTCAATGTGATGGAGCGAGGAATGCAGTAAAGTAGGAATAGTGCATCGGAAGGGAGATAGTCGTATCCCAAAAGAAAATCCTTTCGTTTCCATGGAAACGTTACTCGATCTAGAAGGAGATGTCATAGAACAAATAGTATTTCATACCGACTCAATTTCTGTGTTAATTCGTCAATGTTTGGGAGCGAGGGATGCAGTAAAGAAGGAATAGTCCATCGGAAAGGAGAAACTCTTATCCCAAAAGATAATCCTGTCGTGTCCATAGAAACGCTACTCGATTTAGAAGGAGAAGTCAAAAAACGCATAGTATATCATAGCCCCGCAATTTCTGTGCTAATTCGTCAATGTGAGGGAGCGAGGGATGCAGTAAAGAAGGAATAGTGCATCGTAAAGGTGATAGTCGTATGCCAAAACAAAAACCTGACGTTTCCATACAGACGTTACTCAATTTAGAAGGAAAAGTCTTAGAACGCATAGTATTTCATAGCGACGCAATTTCTGTGTTAATACGTCAATGTGAGGGAGCGAGCGATGCAGTATAGAAGGAGTAGTGCATCGGAAAGGAGATACTCATATCCGAAAAGAAAATCCTTTCGTTTCCATAGAAACGTTACTCGATTTAGAAGGAAATGTCATAGAACACATAGTATTTCATAACGACGCAGTTTCTGTGTTAATTCGTCAATGCGAGGCAGGAGGGATGCAGTAAAGGACGAATAGTGCATCGGAAAGGAGATACCCGTATCCCAAAAGAAAAACCTGTCGTTTCCATAGGAACGTTGCTGAATTGAGAAGGAGAAATCATAGAACACATAGTATTTCATAGCGACGTAGTTTCTGTGCTCATTCGTCAATGTGAGGGAGCGAGGGAAGCAGTAAAGAAGGAATAGTGCATCAGAAATGAGAAACTCGTATCCCAAAAAAAAAATCCTGTCGTTTCCTTTCAAACGTTACTCGATTTAGAAGGAGAAGTCTTAGGACACATAGTATTTCATATCGACGCTATATCTGTGTTAATTTGTCAATATGAGGGAGCGAGGGATGTAGTACAGAAGAAATAGTGCATCGGAAAGGGGATACTCGTATCCCAAAAGAAAATCCTGCCGGTTTCATAGAAACGTTACTTGATGTAGAAGGAGAAGTCATAGAACCCATAGTAATTAATGGCGACGCAATTTCTGTGCTAATTCGTCAATGTGAGGGAGCTTGGGATGCTGCAAATAAGGAATAGTGCATCGGAAAGGAGAAAATCGTGTCCCCAAAAAAATACTTTAGTTTCCATAGAAACGTTACTCGATTTAGAAAGATATGTCATAGAACACATAGTATTTCATAACGACGCAATTTCTGTGTTAATTCGTCAGTGCGAGGGAGCGAGGGATGGAGTAAAGAAGGAATAGTACATCGGAAAGGAGATACTCGTATCCTAAAAGAAAATCCTGTCGTTTCCATAGAAACGTTACTCGATTTAGAAGGAGATGTCATAGAACACATAGCATTGTCATAGCGACGCATTTTCTGTGTTAATACGTCAATGTGACGGTGCGAGGGATGCAGTAAAGAAGGAATAGTGCATCGGAAAGGTAATATTCGTATCCCAAAAGAAAATCCTGCCGGATTCATAGAAACGTTACTTGATTTAGAAGGAGAAGTCATAGAACCCATAGTATTTCATAGCGACGCAATTTCTGTGTTAATTCGTCAATGTGGGGGAGCGAGGGATGCAGTAAATAAGGAATAGTGCATCGGAAAGGAGATAGTCGTATCCCAAAAACAGATCCTCTTGTATCCATAGAAACGTTACTCGATTTAGATGGAGATGTCATAGAACACATAGTATTTTCATGGTGACGCAATTTCTGTGTTAATCCGTCAATGTCAGGGAGCGACTGATGCAGTAAAGAAGGAATAGTGCATCGGAAAGGAGATACTTGTATCCCTAAAGAAAAACCTGTCGTTTCCATAAAAACGTTACTCGATTTAGATGGAGAAGTCTTATATCCCACAGTATTTCGTAGTGACGCAATTTCTGTGTTAATTCGTCAATGTGAGGGTGCGAGGGATGCGGTATTGAAGGAATAGTTCATCAGAATTGAGATACTCATATCCCAAATGAAAATCCGTTCGTTTCCATAGAGACGTTACTCGATTTAGAAGGATATGTCATAGAACACATAGTATTTCATAACGACGCAATTTCTGTGTTAAAACGCCAATGCGCGGGAGCGAGGGATGCAGTAAAGAAGGAATAGTGCATCGGAAATGAGATACCCGTATCCCAAAAGAAAAACCGGTCGTTTCCATAGAAACGTTGCTGAATTTAGAAGGAGAAGTCATAGAACACATATTATTTCATAGCGACGTACTTTCTGTGTTAATTCCTTAATGTGAGGGAGCGAGGGATGCAGTAAAGAAGGAATAGTGCATCAGAATGGAGATACTCGTATACCAAAAGAAAATCCTGTCGTTTCCATACAAACGTTACTCGATTTAGAAAGATATGTCATAGAACACATAGTATTTCTTAGCGACGCAATTTCTGTGTTAATTCGTCTTTGCGAGGGAGCGAGGGATGCAGTAAGGAAGGAATAGGGCATCGGAAAGGAGATACTCGTATCCCAAAAGAAAATCCTGTCGTTTCGATAGTAACGTTACTCGATTTAGAAGCAAAAGAATTAGAACCCATGGTATTTCATAGCGACGCAATTTCTGTGTTAATTCGTCAATGTGAGGGAGCGAGGGATGCAGTATAGAAGGAATAGTACATCGGAAAGGAGATACTCGTATTATAAAAGAAAATCCTGTCGTTTCCTTAGAAACGTTACTCGATTTAGAAGGAGAAGACATGGAACCCATAGTATTTCATTGCGACGCAATTTCTGTGTTAATTCGTCAATGTGAGGGAGCGAAGGATGCAGTAAATAAGGAATAGGGCATCGGAAAGGCGATAGTGGTATCCCAAAAGCAGATCTTGTCGTTTCCATAGATACGTTACTCGATTTAGAAGGAGATGTCATAGAACACATAGTATTTTCATGGCGACGCAATTTCTGTGTTAATCCGTTTATGTGAGTGAGCGAGGGATGCAGTAAAGAAGGAATAGTGCATCGGAAAGGAGTTACTCGTATCCCAAAAGAAAAACCTGTCGTTTCCATAGAATCGTTACTCGATTTAGAAGGAGATGTCTTATAACTCATAGTATTCCATAATGACGCAATTTCCGTGTTAATTCGTCAATGCGAGGGAGCGAGGGATGCAGTAAAGAAGGAATGGTACATCGGAAAGGAGATACTCGTATCCCAATAAAATCCTGTCGTTTCCATAGAAACGTTACTCGATTTAGAAGGAGAAGTCATGGAACATATAGTATTTCATAGCGACGCTATCTCTGTGTCAATTCGTCAATGTGAGGGAGCGAGGGATGCAGTAAATAAGGAATAGTGCATCGGAAAGAAGATAGTCGTATCCCAAAAGCAGATCTTGTGGTTTCCATTGAAACGTTACTCGATTTAGATGGAGATGTCATAGAACACATAGTATTTTTATGGCGACCCAATTTCTGTGTTAATCCGTCAATGTGAGGGAGCGAGGGATGCAGTAAATAAGGAATAGTGCATCGGAAAGGAGAGAGTCGTATCCCAAAAGCATATCTCGTCGTTTCCATAGAAACGTTACTCGACTTAGAACGAGATGTCATAGAACACATAGTATTTTCATGGCGACGCAATTTCTGTGTTAATCCGTCAATGTGAGGGAGCGAGGGATGCAGTAAAGAAGGACTAGTGCATCGGAAAGGAGATACTCATATCCCAAAAGAAAATCCTTTCGTTTCCAAAGAAACGTTACTCGATATAGAAGGATATGTCATAGAACAAATAGTATTTAATAACGGCGTGATTTCTGTGTTAATTCGTCAATTTAAGGGAGCGAATGATGCAGTAAAGAAGGAATAGTGCATCGGAAAGGAGATACTCATATCCCAAAAAAAATCCATTCGTTTCCTTAGAAACGTTACTCGATTTAGAACGATATGCCATAGAACACATAGTATTTCTTAACGACGCAATTTCTGTGTTAATTCGTCAATGTGAGGGAGCGAGGGATGCAGTAAAGAACGAATAGGGCATCGTAAAGGAGATACTCGTATCCCAAAAGAAAATCCTGTCGTTTCCATAGAAACGTTACTCGATTTAGAAGGAATAGACTTAGAACCCATAGTATCTCATAGCGACGCAATTTCTGTGTTAATTCGTCAATGTGAGGGAGCGAGGGATGCAGTATAGAAGGAATAGTGCATCGGATAGGAGATACTCATATCCCAAAAGAAAATCCTTTCGTTTCCATATAAACGTCACTCGATTTAGAAGGAAATGTCATAGAACCCATTGTATTTCATAGCGACGCAATTTCTGTGTTAATTCGTCAATGTGAGGGAGCGAGGGATGCAGTAAATAAGGAATAGTGCATCGGAAAGGAGATAGTCGTATCCCAAAAGCAGATCTTGTCGTTTCCATAGAAACGTTACTCGATTTAGAAGGAGATGTCATAGAACACATAGTATTTTCATGGCGACGGAATTTCTGTGTTAATCCGTCAATGTGAGTGAGCGAGGGATGCAGTAAAGAAGGAATAGTGCATCAGAAAGGAGATACTCGTATCCCAAAAGAAAAACCTGTCGTTTCCATAGAAACGTTACTCGATTTAGAAGGAGAAGTCTTATAACCCACAGTTTTTCATAGCGACGCAATTTCTGTGTTAATTCGTCAATGTTAGGGAGCGAGGGATGCGGTGTTGAAGGAATAGTGCATCCGAAATGAGATACTCGTATCCCAAATGAAAATCCGATCGTTCCCATAGAAACGTTACTCGATTTTGAAGGATATGTCATAGAACACATAGTATTTCATAACGATGCAATTTCTGTGTTGAAACACCAATGCGAGGGAGCGAGGGATGCTGTAGAGATGGAGTAGGCATCGGAAAGGATATACCCGTATCCGAAAAGAAAATCCATTCGTTTCCATATAAACGTTACTCGATCTAGAAGAAGAAGTCTTAGAACCCATAGTATTTCATAGCGACACAATATCTGTGTTAATTCGTCAATGTGGGGGAGCGAGGGATGCAGTAAAGAAGGAATAGTGCATGGGAAACGAGATACTCGTATCCCAAAACAAAAACCTGTCGTTTCCACAGACATGTCGCTGGATTTAGGAGGAGTCATAGAACCCATAGAATTTCATAGCGACGTAATTTCTGTGTCAATTCGTCAATGTGAGGGAGCGAAGGAGGCAGTAAAGAAGGAATAGTCCATTGGAAAGGAGATACTAATATCCCAAAAGAAAATCCTTTCGTTTCCATAGAAACGTTACTCGATTTAGAAGGATATGTCATAGAACTCATAGTACTTTATAACGACGCAATTTCTGTGGTAATCCGTGAATGCGAGGGAGCGAGGGATGCAGTAAAGAAGGATTAGTGCAACGGAAGGGAGATACTCCTATCCCAAAAAAAAATCCTGTCGTTTCCATAGAAACGTTCCTCGATTTAGAAGGAGTAGTCATAAAACAATTAGTATTTCATAGCGACGCAATTTCTATGTAAATTCGTCAATGTGAGGGAGCGAGGGATGCAGTAACTAAGGAATAGTGCATCGGAATGGAGATAGTCGTATCCCAAAAGAAAATCCTGTCGTTTCCATAGAAACGTTACTCGATTTAGAAGGAGAAGTCATAGAACCCATAGTATTTCATAGCGACGCAATTTCTGTGTTAATTCGTCAATAAGAGGGAGCGAGGCATGCAGTAAAGAAGGAATAGTGCATGGGAAATGAGATACTCGTATCCCAAAACAAAAACCTGTCGTTTCCACAGAAATGTTGCTGGATTTAGGAGAAGTCATAGAACCCATAGAATTTCATAGCTACGTAATTTCTGTGTCAATTCGTCAATGTGTGGCAGCGAGGGATGCAGTTAAGAAAGAATAGTGCATCGGAAAGGAGATACTCGTATACCAAGAAGAAAATCCTGTCGTTTGCATAGAAACGTTACTCGATCTAGAAGGATATGTCATAGAACACATAGTATTTCATAACGACGCAATTTCTGTGTTAATTCGTCAATGCGAGGGAGCGAGGGATGCAGTAAAGAAGGAATAGTGCATCGGAATGGAGAAAGTCGTATCCCAAAACAATAACCTGTCGTTTCCACAGAAATGTTGCTGGATTTAGGAGAAGTCATAGAACCCATAGAATTTCATAGCGACGTAATTTCTGTGTTAATTCGTCAATGTGATGGAGCGAGGGATGCAGTAAAGAAGGAATAGTGCACCGGAAGGGAGTTAGTCGTACACAACAGAAAATCCAGCCATTGCCAAATAAACGTTACTCGATTTAGAAGGAGAAGTCATCGAACCCATAGTATTTCATAGCGACGCAATTTCTGTGTTAATTCGGCAATGTGAGGGAGTTAGGAATGCAGTAAAGGGGGAATAGTGCATCGGAAAGGAGATAGTCGTATCCCAAAAGAAAATCCTGTCGTTTTCATAGAGACGTTACTCGATTTAGAAGGAGAAGTGTTAGAACCCATAGTATTTCATAGCGACCCAATTTCTGTGTTAATTCGTCAATGTGAGGGAGCGAGGGATGTAGAATAGAAGGAATAGTGCAATGGGAAGGAGATACTTATATCTCAAAGGAAAATCCTTTCGTTTCCATAGAAACGTTACTCGATTTAGATGGATATGTCATAGAACCCATAGTACTTAAGAGCGACGTAGTTTCTGTGATAATTGATCATGTGAGGGAGAGAGGGATGCAGTAAAGAAGGAATAGTGCGTCAGAAAGGAGATACTCGTATCTAAAATGAAAATCTCGTCGTATCCATAGACACGTTACTCGATTTAAAAGGAGAAGTCATAGAACACATAGTATTTCATAGCCCCTCAATTTCTGTGTTGATTTGTCAATGTGAGTAAGGGAGGGATGCAGTAAAGAAGGAATAGTGCATCGGAAAGGAGATAGTCGTATCCCAAAAGAAAATCCTTTCGTTTCCATAGAAACGTTGCTGGATTTAGGAGAAGTCATAGAACCCATAGAATTTCATAGCGACGCAATTTCTGTGTCAATTCGTCAATGTGTGGCAGCGAGGGATGCAGTAAAGAAGGAATGGTGCATCGGAAAGCAGATACTCGTGAACCAAAAAGAAAATCCAGTCGTTTCCATATAAACGTTACTCGATTTAGAAGGAGATGTCATAGACTGATAGTATTTCATAGCGACGCAATTTCTGTATTAATTCTTAAATGTGAAGGAGCGAGGGATGCAGTAAAGAAGGTATAGTGCACCGGAAGGGAGATAGTGGTATCCCAAAAGAAAATCCTGTCATGCTATAGAAACGGTACCCGATTTAGAAGGAGAAGTCTTAGGACCCATAGTACTTCATAGCGACGGAATATCTGTGTTAATTCTTCATTGTGAGGGAGCAAGGGATGTAGTATAGTAGGAATAGTGCATCGGAAAGGAGATACTCATATCGCAAAAGAAAATCCTTTTGTTTCCAAAGAAACGTTACTCGATATAGAAGGATATGTCATAGAACAAATAGTATTTAATAGCGACGCAATATCTGTGTTAAAACGCCAATGCGAGGGAGCGAGGAATGCAGTAAAGATGGAATAGTGCATCGGAAAGGAGATACTCGTATCCCAAAAGAAAATCCTTTCGTTTCCATTGAAACGTTACTCGATCTAGAAGGAGAAGTCTTAGAACCCATAGTATTTCATAGCGACACAAATTCTGTGTTAATTCGTCAATGTGAGGGAGCGAGGGATGCAGTAAAGAAGGAATAGTGCATCAGAAAGGAGATACTCGTATCACAAAAGAAAATCCTGTCGTTTCCATACAAACGTTACTCGATTTAGAAAGAGAAGTCATAGGACCCATAGAATTACATAGCGACGGAATATCTGAGTTAATTCGTCAATGTGAGGGAGCGAGGGATGCAGTAAAGAAGGAATAGTGCGTCGGAAAGAAGATACTCATATCACAAAAAAAATCCTTTCGTTTTCATAGAAACGTTACTCGATTTAGAAGGATATGTCATTGAACACATAGTATTTCAAAACGACGCAATTTCTGTGTTAATTCGTCAATGCGAGGGAGCGAGGGATGCAGTGAAGAAGGAATAGGGTATCGGAAAGGAGATAATCGTATCCCAAAAGTAAATCCTGTCGCATTCATAGAAATGTTCCTCGATTTAGAAGGAGAAGTCATAGAACCCATAGTGTTTCATAGCAACGCAATCCCTGTGTTAATTCGTCAATGTCATGGAGCGAGGGATGCAGTAAAGAAGGAATAGTGCATCGGAAATGAGATACTCGTATCCCAAAAGAAAATCCTGTCGTTTCCATAGAAACGTTGCTGGATTTAGAAGGAGAAGTCATAGAACCCATAGTATTTCACAGCGACGTAGGATCTGTGTTAATTCGTCAATGTGAGGGATCGAGGGATGTAGTATAGAAGGAATAGTGCATGGAAAATGAGATACTCGTATCCCAAAACAAAAAACCTGTCGTTCCCACAGAAACGTTGCTGGATTTAGGATAAGTCATAGAACCCATAGTATTTCATTATGACGTAGTTTCTCTGTCAATTCGTCAATGTGTGGCAGCGAGGGATGCAGTAAAGAAGGAATAGTGCATCGGAAAGCAGATACTCGTATACCAAAATGAAAATCCTGTCGTTTCCATATAAACGTTACTTGATTTAGAAGGAGATATCATAGACTGATAGTATTTCATAGCGACGCAATTTCTGTAATAATTCTTAAATGTGATGGAGCGAGGGATGCAGTAAAGAAGGGATAGTGCATCGGAAAGGAGATAGTCGTAACCCAACAGAAAATCCTGTCGTTTCCATAGAAACGTTAATCGATTTAGAAGGAGAAGTCTTACCACCCATAGTATTTCATAGCGACCCAATTTCTGTGTTAATTTGTCAATGTGAGGGAGCGAGGGATGAAGAATGGAAGGAATGGTGCATTGGGAAGGAGATACTGATATCCCCAAAAGAAAATCCTTTCGTTTCCATAGAAACGTTACTCGATTTAGATGGATACGACATAGAAACCATAGTATTTAATAGCGACGCAATTTCTGTGTTAATTCGTCAATTTGAGGGAGCGAATGATGCAGTAAAGAAGGAATAGTGCATCGGAAAGGAGATAGTCGTATCCCAAAAGAAAATCCTGTCGTTTCCAGAGAAACGTTACTCGATTTAGGAGGAGAAGTCATGGAACCCATAGTATTTTATAGCGACACAATTTCTGTGTTAATTCGTCAATGTGAGGTAGCGAGGGATGCAGTAATGAAGGAATAGTGCATCGAAAACGAGATACTCGTATCCCAAAAGAAAAACCTGTCGTTTCCATAGAAACGTTGCTGGATTTACAAGGAGAAGTCATAGAACACATAGTATTTCATAGCGACTTAGTTTCTGTGTTAATTCGTCAATGTGACGCAGCGAGGGATGTAGTATAGAAGGAATAGTGAATCTGAAAGGAGATACTCGTAACCCAAAACAAAATCCTGTCGTTTCCATAGAAACGTTAGTCGATTTAGAAGGAGAAGTCATAGAACACATAGTACTTCATAGCGACGCAATTTCTGTGTTAATTCGTCAATGTGAGGGAGCGAGGTATATAGTATAGAAGGAATAGTGCATGGAAAAGGAGATACTCATATCCAAAAAGAAAATCCTTTCGTTTCCATAGAAATGTCACTCGATTTAGACGGATATGCCATAGAACCCATAGTATTGAACAGCGACGTAGTATCTGTAATAATTCGTCATGTGAGGGAGACAGGAATGCAGTAAAGAAGGAATAGTGCGTCAGAAAGGAGATACTCGTATCCGAAAAGAAAAACCTGTCGTTTCCATAGACACGTTACTCGATTTAGAAATAGAAGTCATAGAACACGTAGTATTTCATAGCCCCTCAATTTCTGTGTTGATTCGTCAATGTGAGGGTAAGAGGGATGCAGTATAGAAGGAATAGTGGATCGGAAAAGAGATACTGATATCCCAAAAGAAAATCCTTTTGTTTCCGTAGACACGTTACTCGATTTAAAAGGTTACGTCATAGAACACATAGTATTTCATAACGACGCAATTTCTGTGTTAATTCGGCAATGCGAGGGAGCGAGGGATGCAGTAAAGATGGAATAGTGCATCGGAAAGGAGATTCTCGTATCCCAAAAGAAAATCCTGTCGTTTCCATAGAAACGTTACTCGATTTAGGAGGAGAAGTCATGGAACCCATAGTATTTCTTAGCGACGCAATTTCTGTGTTAATTCGTTAATGTGAGGGAGCGAGGGATGCAGTAAAGAAGGAATATTGCCTCGGAAATGAGATACTCGTATCCCAAAAGAAAAACCTGTCGTTTCCATAGAAACAATGCTGGATTTAGAAGGAGAAGTCATAGAACACATAGTATTTCATATCGACGTAGTTTCTGTGTTAACTCGTCAATGTGAGGCAGCGACGGATGCAGTAATGAAGGAATAGTGCATCGGAAAGGAGACATTCGTACACCAAAAGAAAATCCTGTCGTTTCCATATAAACGTTACTCGATTTAGAAGGCGATGTCATACACACATAGTATTTCATAGCGACGCAATTTCTGTGTTAATTCGTCAAAGTGATGGAGCTAGGGATGCAGTAAAGAAGGAATAGTGCATCGGATGGGCGATAGCCGTATCCCAAAAGAATGTCCTGTCGTTTCCATAGAAATGTTACTCGATCTAGAAAGAGATGTCATAGAACACATAGTATTTCATAGCGACGCAATTTCATTGCTAATTCGTCAATGTGAGGGAGCGAGGGATGCAGAAAGGAAGGAATAGTACATCGGAAAGGAAATACTCGTATCCCAAAAGAAAATCCTGTCGTGTGCATAGAAACGTTACTCGATTTAGAAAGATAAGTCAAGAAACCCATAGTATTTCATAGCCCCGCAATTTCTGTGTTAAATCGTCAATGTGAGGGAGCGAGAAATGCAGTAAAGAAGGAATAGTGCATCGTAAAGGAAATAGTCGTATCCCAAAAGAAAAACATGTCATTTCCATAGAAACGTTTCTCGATTTTGAAGGAGAAGTCATAGAACACATAGTATTTCATTGCGACGCAATTTCTATGTTAATTCGTCAACGTGAGGGAGCAAGGGACGCAGTAGAGAAGGAATTAGTGCATCGGAAACGAGATACTCGTATCCCAAAAGAAAATCCTGCTGTTTCCATAGTACATTACTCGATTTAGAAGGAGATGTCATAGAACCCATAGTATTTCATAGCGACGCAATTTCTGTGTTAATTCGTCAATGTGAGGGAGCGAGGGAAGCAGCAAAGAAGGAATAGTGCATCGGAAAGGAGATACTCGTATCCCAAAAGAAACTCGTGTCGTCTCCATAGAAACGTTACTCGATTTTGAAGGAGAAGTCATAAAACCCATTGTATTTCATAACCCCGCAATTTCTGTGTTACTTCGTCAATGTGAGGGAGCGAGGGATGCATTAAAGAAGGAATAGTGCATCGGAATGGAGATAGTCGTATCCGAAAAGAAAATCCTGACTTTTCCTTAGTAACGTTACCCGATTTAGAAGGAGAAGTCATAGAACCCATAGTATTTCATAGCCCCGCTATTTCTGTGTTAGTTCATCAATGTGAGGGAGCGAGGGATGCAGTAAAGAAGAAATAGAGCATCGGAAAGAAGATAGTCGTATCCCAAATAAAAATCCTGTCGTTTCCATAGAAACGTTACACGATTTAGAAGGAGAAGTCATAGAACCCATAGTATTTCATAGCGACGCAATTTCTGTGTTAATTCGTCAATGTGAGGGAGCGAGGTATGAAGGAAAGAGGGAATAGTGCATCGGAAAGGAGATAGTCATATCCCAAAAGGAAATCCTGTCGTTTCCATAGAAGGGTTACTCGATTTACTAAGAGATGTCATAGAACACATAGTATTCCATAGCGACGCAATTTCTGAGTTAATTCGTCGATGTCAGGGAGCGAGGGATGCAGTAAAGAAAAAAAAGTGCATCGGAAGGGAGATAGTCGTATCCCAAAAGAACATCCTGTCTTTTCCATAGAAACGTTACTCGATTTCGAAGGAGTAGCCATAGAACCTATAGTATTTCATAAACCCGCAATTTCTGTGTTAATTCGTCAATGTGAGGAAGCGAGGGATGCAGTAAAGAAGGAATAGTGCATCGAAAAGGAGATAGTCGTATCCCAAATTAAAAACCAGTCGTTTCCATAGGAACGTTACTCGATTTAGAAGGAGATGTCATAGAACACATAGTATATCAAAGCGACGCAATTTCTGTAATAATTCGTCAATGTGAGGGGGCGAGGGATGCAGTAAAGAAGGAATAGAGCATCGGAAAGAAGATAGTCGTACCCCTAATAAAAATCCGGTCGTTTGCATAGAAACGTTACACGATTTAGAAGGAGAAGTCATAGAACCCATAGTATTTCATAGCGACGCAATTTCTGTGTTAATTCGTCAATGTGAGGGAGCGAGGTATGCAGAAAAGAGGGAATAGTGCATCGGAAAGGAGATAGTCGTATCCCAAAAGGAAATCCTGTCGTTTCCATAGAAGCGTTACTCGATTTAGAAGGAGATGTCATAGAACCCATAGTATTTCATAAAGACACAATTTCTGAGTTAATTCGTCGTTGTGAGGGAGCGAGGGATGCAGTAAAGAAGCAAAAGTGCATCGGAAGGGAGACAGTCGTATCCCAAAAGAAAATCCTCTCATTTCCATAGAAACGTTACTCGATTTCAAAGGAGAAGTCATAGAACCTATAGTATTTCATAAACCCGCATTTTCTGTGTTAATTCGTCAATGTGAGGGAGCGAGGGATGCAGTAAAGAAGGAATAGTGCATCGGAGAGGAGATACTCGTATCCCAAAAGAAAATCCTGTCGTTTCCATAAAAACGTTTTTCGATTTAGAAAGTCATAAAACCCATGGTATTTCATAGCCCCGCAAATTTTTTGTTAATTCGTCAATGGGAGGGAGCGACGGATGCAGTAAAGAAGGAATAGTGCATCGGAAACGAGATAGTCGTATCCCAAAAGAAAAGCCTGTCTTTTCCATAGAAACGTTACTCGATTTCGAAGGAGTAGTCGTAGAACCTATAGCATTTCATAAACCCGCAATTTATGTTTTAATTCGTCAATGTAAGGGAGCGAGCGATGAGTAAAGAACTAATAGTGCATCGGAAATGAGATACTCGTATCTCAACAAAAAAACCTGTCGTTTCCATAGAAACGTTGCTGGATTTAGAAGGATATGCCATAGAACACATAGTATTTCATAACGACGGAATTTCTGTGTTAATTCGTCAATGCGAGGGAGCGAGGGATGCAGGAAAGGAGGAATAGTGCCTCGGAAAGGAGATAGTCACATCCCAAAAGAAAATCCTCTGGTTTCGATAGAAACGTTACTCGATTTAGAAGATGTCATAGACACCAAAGTAGCTCATAGCGACGCAATTTCTGTGTTATTCCGTCAATGTGACGGAGCGAGGGATGCAGTAAATAAGGAATGGTGCATCGGAAACAAGATAGTCGTATCCCAAAAGAAGATCGTGTCGTTTCCATAGCAACGTTACTCGTTTTAGAAGGTGATCTCATAGAACCCATAGTATTCCATAGCGACGCAAGTTCGGTGTTAATTCGTCAATGTGAGGGAGCGAGGGATGCAGTAAATAAGGAATAGTGCATCGGAAAAGAGATACTCGTATCCCAAAAGAAAATCCTGTCGTTCCCATAGAAATGGTGCTGGATTTAGAAGGAGAAGTCATAGAACAAATAGTATTTAATGGCAACGTAGTTTCTGTGATAATTCGTCAATGTGATGGAGAGAGGGAGGCAGTAAAGAAGGAATAGTGCATCAGAAAGGAGATACTCGTATCCCAAAAGAAAATCCTGTCGTTTCCATAGAAACGTTACTCAATTTAAAAGGAGATGTCATAGAAACCATAGTATTTCATTGCGACGCAATTTCTGTGTTAATTCGTCAGTGTGTGTGGGCTAGGAATGCAGTAACGAAGGAATAACGGATCGGAAAGGAGATACTCGTTTCCCAAAAGAAAATACTGTCGCCTTTATAGAAACGTTACTCGATTTAGATGGAGAAGTCATAGAACCCATAGTACTTCATAGCGACGCAATTTCTGTGATATTTCGTCAAAGTGAGGGAGCGAGGGATGCAGTAAATAAGGAATAGTGCATTGGAGAGGAGAAAGTCGTATCCCACATGATAATCCTATCGTTTACATAGAAACGTTACTCGATTTAGAAGGAGATGTCATAGAACCCATAGTATATCATAGCGACGCCATTTCTGTGTTAATTAGTCAATGTGAGGGAGCGAGGGATGCAGTAAATTAGGAATGGTGCATCGGAAGGGCGATACTCGTATCCCAAAAGAAAATCCTGTCCTTTTATAGTTACGTTACTCGATTTTGAAAGAGAAGTCTTAGAACCCATTGTATTTCATAACGACGCATTTTCTGTGTTAATTCGTCAATGTGAGGGAGTGAGGGAATGTAGTAAAGAGAGAGTAGTGCATCGGAAAGGAGAGAGTCGTATCCCAAAGAAACTCCTGTCTTTTGCATACAAACGTTACTCGATTTAGAAGGTGAAGTCATAGAACCCATAGTGTTTCATAGCGACGCAATTTCTGTGTTAATTCGTCAGTGTTAGGGGGCGAGGATTGCAGTAAATAAGGAATAGTGAATCGGAAAGGAGGTAGTCGTATCCCAAAAGAAAATCCTGTCGTTTCCATAGAGACGTTACTCGATTTAGAAGCAGATGTCATAGATCCCATAGTATTTCATAGCGACGCAATTTCTGTGTTAATTAGTCAATGTGAGGGGGCGAGGGTAGCTGTAAATATGGAATAGAGCATCGGGAAAGGAGATACTCCTATCCCAAAAGAAAATACTGTCGTTTCCATAGAAACGTTACTCCATTTAGAAGGTCATAAATCCCACAGTATTTCATTGCCCCGCAATTTCTGTGTTAATTCGTCAATGTGAGGGAGCGAGGGATGCGGGAGAGACGGAATAGGGCATCGGAAAAGAGATACTGTTACCCCAAAAGAAAATCCTGTTGTTCCTTAGAATTGTTTCTCGATTTAGAAGGAGAAGTCATTGAACCCATAGTATTTCATAGCGACGCAATATCTGTGTTAATTCGTCAATGTGAGGGAGTGAGGGATGCTGTAAAGAAGGAATCGTGCATCGGAAAGGAGATACTCTTACCCCAAAAGAAAATCCTGTCGTTTCCATAGAGGCGTTACTCGATTTAGAAGGAGGAGTCATAGAACCGTTAAGATTTCATAGCGACGCAATTTCTGTGTTAATTCGTCAATGTGAGGGAGCGAGGGATGCAGTAAAGGCGGAATAGTGTATCGCAAAGGAGATAGTCGTATCTCGAAACAAAATCCTGTCGTTTCCATAGAAGCGTTACTCGATTTAGAAGGAGATGTCATAGAGCACATAGTATTTCATAGCGACACCACATGTGTGTTAATTCGTCAATGTGTGGGAGCGAGGGATGCAGCAAAGAAAGAATAGTGCATCGGAAAGGAGATACTCGTCTCCCAAAAGAAAATCCTGTCGTTTCCATAGAAACATTACTCGATTTAGAAGGAGAAGTCATAGAACCCATAATATTTCATAGCGACTCAATTTCTGTGTTAATTCGTCAATGTGAGAGAGCGAGGGACGCAGTAATGAAGGAATAGTGCATCGGAATGGAGATACTTGTAACCCGAAAGGAAATCTTGTCGTTTCCGTAGAAACGTTCCTCTAATCAGAAGGAGACTTCATAGAACCTATAGTATTTCATAGCGACACCACATCTGTGTTAATTCGTCAATGTGAGAGAGCGAGGGATGCAGTAATGAAGGAATAGTGCATCGGAAAGGAGATACTCGTATCCCAAAAGAAAATCCTGTCGTTTCCATAGGAACGTTACTCGATTTAGAAGGAGAAGCCATAGAACACATAGTATTTCATAGCAACGCAATTTCAGTGTTAATTCGTCAATGTGTGGTAGCGAGAGATGCAGTAAGGAAGGAATGTTGCATCGGAATGGAGATAGTCGTATCCCAAAAGAAAATCCTGTCGTTTCCATAGAAACGTTACTCGATTTAGGAAGAGATATCATAGAACCCATAGTATCTCATAGCGACGCAATTTCTGTGTTAATTCGTCATTGTGAGGTAGCAAGGGATGCAGTAAATAAGGAATAGTGCATCGGAAAGGAGATAGTCGTATCCAAAAAGTAAATCCTGTCGTTTCCCTAGAAACGTAACTCGATTTAGAAGGAAATTTCACAGAACCCATAGTGTTTCATAGCGACGCAATTTCTGTGTTGATTCGTCAGTGTGAGGGAGCGAGGGGTGCAGTAAAGAAGGAATTGTGCATCGGAAAGAAGATAGTCGTATCCCAAAGGAAAATCCTGTCGTTTCCATACAGACGTTACTCGATTTAGAATAAGATGTCATAGATCCCATAGTATTTCATAGCGACGCAATTTCTGTGTTAAATCGTCAATGTGAGGGAGCGAGGGATGCAGTAAAGAAGGAACAGTGCATCTGAAAGGTGGAAGTCGTCTCCAAAAGGAAAATCCTGTCGTTTCCATAGAAACGTTACTCGATTTAGAAGGAGATATCATGAAACCCATAGTATTTCATAGCGACGCAATGTCTGCGTTAATTCACAAATGTGAGGGAGCGAGGGATGCAGTAAAGAAGGAATAGTACATCGGAAAGGAGATACTCGTATCCCAAAAATAAATCCTGTCGTTTCAATAGGACCGTTACCCGATTTAGAAGGAGATGTCATAGAACCCATAGTATTTTATAGCGACGCAATTTCTGTGTTAATTTGTCATTGTGAGGTAGCAAGGGATGCAGTAAATAAGGAATAGTGCATCGGAAAGGAGATAGTCGTATCCAAAAAGTAAATCCTGTCGTTTCCATAGAAACGTAACTCGATTTAGAAGGAAATTTCACAGAACCCATAGTGTTTCATAGCGACGCAGTTTCTGTGTTGATACGTCAGTGTGAGGGGGCGAGGAATGCAGTAAAGAAGGAATAGTGCAACGGAAAGGAGATACTCGTATCCCAATAGAAAATTCTGTCGTTTCCATCGAAACGATACTCGATTTAGAAGGAGAAGTCATAGAACCCATAGTATTTTATAACGAAGCAATTTCTGTGTTAATTCGTCAATGTGAGGGAGCGAGGGATGCAGTAAAGAGGAAATAGTGCATCGGAAAGGTCATAGTCGTATCCCAAAAGAAAATCTTGTCGTATCCATAGAGACGTTACTCGATTTAGAAGGAAATGTCATAGAACCCATAGTGTTTCACAGCGACGCAATTTCTATGTTGATTCGTCAGTGTGAGGGAGCGAGGGGTGCAGTAAAGAAGGAATATTGCATCGGAGGGAAGATTGTCGTAACCCAAAGGAAAATCCTGTCGTTTCCATAGAGACGTTACTCGATTTAGAATAAGATGTCATAGATCCCATAGTATTTCATAGCGACGCAATTTCTGTGTTCATTCGTCAATGTGAGGGAGCGAGGGATGCAGTAAATAAGGATTAGAGCATCGGAAAGGAGATAGTCGTATCCCAAAAGAAAATCCTGTCGTTTACATAGAAACGTTACTCGATTTAGAAGGAGAAGTCATAGAACCCATAGTATTTCATAGGGACGCAATTTCTGTGTTGATTCGTCAATGTGAGGGAGGGAGGGATGCAGTAAAGATGGAATAGTGCTTCAAAAAGGAGATACTCGTATCCCAAAGGGAAATCCTGTCGTTTCCATCGAAACGTTACTCGATTTAGAAGGAGAAGTCATAGAACCCATAAAATTTTATAGCGAAGTAATTTCTGTGTTAAGTCGTCAATGTGAATGAGCGAGGGATGCAGTAAAGAAGGAATAGTGCATCGGAAAAGAGATAGTCGTATCCCAAATGAAAATCCTGTCGTTACCATAGAGACGTTACTCGATTTAGAAGGAGAAGACATAGAACCTATAGAATTTTAAAGCGATGCAGTTTAAGTGTTAATTCGTCAATGCGAGTGAGCGAGGGATGCAGTAAAGAAGAAATAGTGCATCGGAAAGGAGATACTCGTATCCCAAAAGAAAATCCTGTCGTCTCCATACAAACGTTACTTGATTTAGAAGGTCATAAAACCCATAGTATTTCATAGCCCCGCAGTGTCTGTGTTAGTTCGTCAATGTGAGGGAGCGAGAGATGCAGTACAGACGGAATAGTGCATCGGATACTCGTATCCTAAAAGAAAATTCTGTCGTTTCCATAGAAACGTTTCTCGATTTAGAAGGAGATGTCATAGAACACATAGTATTTCATAGCGACGCAATTTCTGTGTTATTTCGTCAGTGTGAGGAGGCGAGGAATGCAGTAAAGAAGGAATAGTGCATCGGAAAGGAGTAAGTCGTCTCCCAAAAGAAAATTTTTTCGTTTCCATAGAAACGTTGCTCGATTTAGAAGGAGAAGTCATAAAACCCATAGTATTTCATAGCGACTCAACTTCTGTAATAATCCGTCAATATGAGGAAGCGAGGAATGCAGTAAAGAAGGAATAGTGCATCGGAAAGGATTTACTCGTCTCCCAAAAGATAATACTGTCGTCTCCATAGAAACGTTACTCGATTTAGAAGGAGATATCATAGAACCCATAGTATTTCATGGCGACGCAATTTCTTTGTTAATTCGTCAATGTGATGGAGCGAGGGATGCAGTAAAGAAGGAATAGTGCATCGGAAAGGAGATACTCGTATCCCAAAAGAAAATCCTGTCGTCTCCATACAAACGTTGCTCGATTTAGAAGGTCATAAAACCCATAGTATTTCATAGCCCCGCCATTTATGTGTTAATTCGTCAATGTGAGGGAGCGAGGGATGCAGTAGATACGGAATAGTGCATCGGATACTCGTATCCCAAAAGAAAATCCTGTCGTTTCCATAGAAACGTTACTCGATTTAGAAGGAGAAGTCATTGAACCCATAGTATATTATAGCGACGCTATTTCTGTGTTAATTCGTCAATGTGAGGGAGCGAGGGATGCAGTAAAGGAGGAATAGTGTGTCGGAACGGAGATAGTCGTATCTCAAAACAAAATCCTGTCGTTTCCTAAGAAACGTTACTCGATTGAGAAGGAGACGTCATAGAACACATAGTATTTCATAGCGACACCACTTCTGTGTTAATTCGTCAGTGTGAGGGAGCGAGGGATACAGTAAAGGAAGAATAGTTCATCGGAAAGGAGATACTCGTATCCCAAAAGAAAATCCGATCGTTTCCATTGAAACGTTACCCGATATAGAGAGAGACGTCATAGAACCCATAGTGTTTCATAGCGACGCAACTTCTGTGTTAATTCGTCAATGTGAGGGAGGGAGGGATGCAGGAAAGAAGGAATAGTGCATCAGAAAGGAGATACTCGTATCCCAAACGAATATCCTGTCGTTTCCATAGGAACGTTACTCGATTGAGAAGGAGATGTCATAGAACCCATAGTATTTCATAGCGACGCAAATTCTGTGTTAATTCGTCAACGTGAGTCAGCGAGGGATGCAGTAAAGAATGAATAGTGCATCGGATAGGAGATACTAGTATCCCAAAAGAAAATCCTGTCGTCTCCACACAAACGTTACTTGATTTAGAAGGTCATAAAACCCGTAGTATTTCATAGCCCCGCAATGTCTGTGTTAATTCACCAAAGTGAGGGAGCGAGGGATGCAGTACAGACGGAATAGTGAATCGGAAAGGAGATACTCGTATCCTAAAAGAAAATAATGTCGTTTCCATAGAAACGATACTCGATGTAGAAGGAGATATCATAGAACCCATAGTATATCATAGCGACGCAATTTCTGTGTTAATTCGTCAATGTGACGGAGCGAGGGATGCAGTAAAGATGGAATAGTGCATCGGAAAGGAGATACTCGTATCCCAAAAGAAAATCCTCTCGTCTCCATACAAACGTTGCTCGATTTAGAAGGTCATAAAACCCATAGTATTTCATAGCCCCGCAATTTCTGTGTTAATTCGTCAATGTGAGGGAGCAGGAGATGCAGTAGAGACTGAATAGTGCATCGGATACTCGTATCCCAAAAGAAAATCGTGTCGTTTCCATAGAAACGTTTCTCGATTTAGAAGGAGATGTCATAGAACCCATAGTATTTCATAGCGACGCAATTTCTGTGTTGATTCGTCAATGTGAGGGAGCGAAGGATGCAGTAAAGAAGGAATAGTGCATCGGAAAGGAGATACTCGTATCCCAAAAGAAAATCCTGTCGTTTCCATAGAAACGTTACTCGATTTAGATGGAGATGTCATAGAACACATAGTATTTCATAGCGACGCAATTTCTGTCCTAATTCGTCAATGTGATGGAGCGAGGGATGCAGTAAAGAAGGAATAGTGCATTGGAAAGGAGATACTCGCATCCCAAAAGAAAATCCTGTCGTTTCCATAGGAACTTTACTCGATTTAGAAGGAGATGTCATTGAACACATAGTATTTCATACCGACGCAGTTTTTGTGTTAATTCGTCAATGTGAGTTAGCGAGGGATGCAGTAAAGAAGGAATAGTGCATCGGAAAGGAGATACTCGTATCGCAAAAGAAAATCCTGTCGTCTCCATACAAACGTTACTTGATTTAGAAGTTCATAAAACCCATAGTATTTCATAACCCCGCAATGTCTGTATTAATTCGTCATTGTGAGGGAGCGAGGGATGCAGTTGAGACGGAATAGAGAATCGGGAAGGAGATACTCGTATCCCAAAAGAAAATCATGTCGTTTCCATAGAAACGTTACTCGATTTAGAAGGAGAAGTCATGGAACCCATAGGATCACATAGCGACGCTATTTCTGTGGTATTTCGTCAATGTGAGGGAGTGTGGGATGCAGTAATGAAGGAATAGTGCATCGGAAAGGATACAGTCGTATCCCAAAAGAGAATCCGGTCGTTTCCATAGAAACGTTACTCGATTTGGAGGGAGATATCATAGAATCCATAGTATTTCATAGCAACGCTATTTCTGTGTTAATTCATCAATGTGAAGGAGCGAGGGATGCAGTAAAGAGGGAATAGTGCATCGGAATGGAGAAACTCGTATCCCAAAACAAAATCCTGTCGTTTCCATAGGAACGTTACTCGACTTAGAAGGAGATGTCATAGAACCCATAGTATTTCATGGCGACGCAATATCTGTGTTAATTTGTCAATGTGAGGGAGCGAGGGATGCAGTTAATAAGGAATAGTGCATCGGAAAGGAGGCAGTCGTATCCCGAATGCATATCCTGTCGTTTCCATAGAATCGTTACTCCATTTACAAGGAGAAGTCATGGAACCCATAGTATCACATAGCGACGCTATTTCTGTGTTATTTCGTCAAGGTGAGGGGGTGAGGGATGCAGTAATGAAGGAATAGTGCTTCGGAAAGGATATAGTCGTATCCCAAAAGAAAATCCTGTCGTTTCCATAGAAACGTTACTCGATTGAGAAGGAGAAGTCATTGAACCTATAGTACTTCATAGCGACGCTATTTCTGTGTTAATTCGTCAATGTGAGGGAGCGAGGGACGCAGTAACGAAATAATAGTGCATCGGAAAGGAGATACTCATATCCTAAAAGAAAATCGTGTCGTTTCCATAGAAACGTTTCTCGATTTAGAAGGAGATGTCATAGAACCCATAGTATCACATAGCGACGCTATTTCTGTGTTATTTCGTCAATGTGAGGTGCTGAGGGATGCAGTAATGAAGGAATAGTGCATCGGAAAGGATATAGTCGTATCCCAAAATAAAATTCTGTCGTTTCCATAGAAACGTTACTCGGTTTAGAAGGAGATGTCATAGAATCCATAGTATTTCATAGCAACGCTATTTCTTTGTTAATTCATGAATGTGAGGGAGCGAGGGATGCAGTAAAGAAGGAATAGTGCATCGGAAAAGAGATACTCGTATCCCAAAACAAAATTCTGTCGTCTCCATAGGAACGTAACTCGATTTAGAAGGAGATGTCATAGAAACCATAGTATTTCATAGCGACGCAATTTCTCTGTTAATTTGTTAATGTGAGGGGGCGAGGGATGCAGTAAATAAGGAATAGTGCATCGGAAAGGAGATAGTCGTATCCCAAAAGAATATCCTGTCGTTTCCATAGAAACGTTACTCTATTTAGAAGGAGATGTCATAGATCCCATAGTATTTCATTGCGAGGCAATATCTGTGTTAATTAGTCAATGTGAGGCAGCGGGGGATGCAGTAAAGAAGGAATAGTGCATCGGAAAGGAAAAAGTCGTATCCGAAAAGAAAATCCTGTCGTTTCCATAGAAACGTTACTCGATTTAGGAGGAGATGTCATAGAACCCATTGTATTTCATAGCGACGCAATTTCTGTGTTATTTAGTCAGTGTGAGGGGGCGAGGAATGCAGTAAAGAAGGAACACTGCATCGGAACGGAGTTAATCGTATCGCAGAAGAAAATCCTGTCGTTTACATAGATTCGTTACTCGATTTAGAAGGAGAAGTCATAGAACCCATAGTATTTTATAGCGATGCAATTTCTGTGTTAATTCGTCACTGTGACGGAGCGAGGGATGCAGTAAAGAAATAATTCTGCATCGGAAGGGAGATAGTCGTATCCCAAAAGAAAATTCTGTCGTTTCCATAGAAACAATACTCGATCTAGAAGGAGATGTCATAGAACTCATAGTATTTCATAGCGACACCATTTCTGTGTTAATTCGTCAATGTGAGGGAGCGAGGGACGCAGTAATGAAGGAATAGTGCATCGGAAAGGAGATACTCGTATCCCAAAAGAAAATCTTGTCTTTTCCATAGAAACGTTTCTCCATTTAGAAGGAGATGTCATAGAACCCATAGTATTTCATAGCGACGCAATTCCTGTCTTAATTCGTCAATGTGAGGGAGCGAGGGATGCAGTAAAGAAGGAATAGTGCATCGGAAGGGAGATAGTCGTATCCCAAAAGAAAATCCTGTCGTTTCCATAGAAACGTTAGTCGATGTAGAAGGAGATGTCATTGAACCCATAGTATTTCATTGCGACGCAATTTCAGAGTTTATTCGTCAATGTGAGGGAGCGAGGGATACAGTAATGAAGGAATAGTGCATCGGAAACGAGATACTCGTATCCCAAACGAAAATCCTGTCGTTTCCTTCTCTAAATCCTTGCACAAACGAAAAAATGGGTGACATCGAAATAAGTGTCCAAGGAATAGAAAAGCAACTGGAATCACTCAATAGAGGTTAAGTCCAGTGGACCTGACGGGATACCAATTCGATTCCACACAGAGTACGCGAAAGAACTTGCCCCCCTTCGAACAGCCGTGTACCGCAAGTCTCTAGAGGAACGGAGGGTTCCAAATGATTGGAAAAGAGCACAGATAGTCCCAGTCTTCAAGAAGGGTCGTCGAGCAGATGCGCAAAACTATAGACCTATATCTCTGACGTCGATCTGTTGTAGAATTTTAGAAAATGTTTCTTGCTCGTGTATCATGTCGTTTTCGGAAACCCTGAATCTACTATGTAGGAATCAACATGGATTCCGGAAACAGCGATCGTGTGAGACCCAACTCGCTTTATTTGTTCATGAGACCCAGAAAATATTAGATAAAGGCTCCCAGGTAGATGCCATTTTTCTTGACTTCCGGAAGGCGTTCGATACAGTTCCGCACTGTCGCCTGATAAACAAAGTAAGAGCCTACAAAATATCAGACCAGCTGTGTGTCTGGATTGAAGAGTTTTTAGCAAACAGAACACAGCATGTTGTTATCAATGGAGAGACGTCTACAGACGTTAAAGTAACCTCTGGCGTGCCACAGGGGAGTGTTATGGGACCATTGCTTTTCACAATATATATAAATGACCTAGTAGATAGTGTCGGAAGTTCCATGCGGCTTTTCGCGGATGATGCTGTAGTATACAGAGAAGTTGCAGCATTAGAAAATTGTAGCGAAATGCAGGAAGATCTGCAGCGGATAGGCACTTGGTGCAGGGGGTGGCAACTGTCCCTTAACATAGACAAATGTAATGGATTGCGAATACATAGAAAGAAGGATCCTTTATTGTATGATTATATGATAGCGGAACAAACACTGGTAGCAGTTACTTCTGTAAAATATCTGGGAGTATGCGTGCGGAACGATTTGAAGTGGAATGATCATATAAAATTAATTGTTGGTAAGGCGGGTGCCACGTTGAGATTCATTGGGAGAGTCCTTAGAAAATGTAGTCCATCAACAAAGGAGGTGGCTTACAAAACACTCGTTCGACCTATACTTGAGTATTGCTCATCAGTGTGGGATCCGTACCAGATCGGTTTGACGGAGGAGATAGAGCAGATCCAAAGAAGAGCGGCGCGTTTCGTCACAGGGTTATTTGGTAACCGTGATAGCGTTACGGAGATGTTTAATAAACTCAAGTGGCAGACTCTGCAAGAGAGGCGCTCTGAATCGCGGTGCAGCTTGCTCGCCAGGTTTCGAGAGGGTGCGATTATGGATGAGGTATCGAATATATTGCTTCCCCCTACTTATACCTCCCGAGGAGATCACGAATGTAAAATTAGAGAGATTAGAGCGCGCACGGAGGCTTTCAGACAGTCGTTCTTCCCGCGAACCATACGCGACTGGAACAGGAAAGGGAGGTAATGACAGTGGCACGTAAAGTACCCTCCGCCATACACCGTTGGGTGGCTTGCGGAGTATAAATGTAGATGTAGATGTAGAACGTTACTCGATTTAGAAGGAGATGTCATAGATCCCATAGTATTTCATAGCGAGGCATTTTCTGTGTTCAATAGTCAATGTGAGGGAGCGAGGGATGCAGTGAATAAGGAATGGTGCATCGGGAAGGAGATACTCGTATCCCAAAAGAAAATCCTGTCGTTTCCATAGAAAAGGTTACTCGGTTTAGAAGGAGATGTCATAGAACCCATTGTATTTCATAGCGACGAAATGTCTGTGTTATTTCGTCAGTGTGAGAGGGCGAGGAATGCAGTAAAGAAGTAACAGTGGATCGGAAAGGAGTTACTCGTATCCCAGAAGAAAATCTTGTCGTTTCCATAGCATCGATACTCGATTTAGAAGGAGAAGTCATAGAACCCATAGTATTTTATAGCGAAGCAATTTATGTGTTAATTTGTCAATGTGAGGGAGCGAGAGATGCAGTAAAGAAGAAATAGTGCATCGGAAAGGAGATAGTCGTATCCCAAAAGAAAATCCTGTCGTTTCCATAGAAACGTTACTCGATTTAGAAGGTCAGAAAACCCACAGTATTTTATAGCCCCGCAATTTCTGTGTTAATTCGTCAATGTGAGTAAGCGAGGGATGCAGTAAAGAAGGAATACTGCATCGGAAAGGAGATAGTCGTATCTCAAAACAAAATCCTGTCGTTTCCATAGAAACGTTACTCGATTTAGAAGGAGATGTCATAGAACCCATAGTAATTCATAGCGACGAGTTTTCTGTGTTAATTCGTCAATGTAACGGAGCGAGGGATGCAGTAAAGAAGGAATAGTGCCTCGGAAAGGAGAAAGTCGACTCCCAAAAAAAAAAAAACATCATGTCGTTTCCATAGAAACGTTACTCGATTTGGAAGGAGAAGTCATAGAACCCTTAGTATTTCACAGCGACTCAATATCTGTGTTAACTCGTCAATGTGAGAGAGCGAGAGATGCAATAATGTAGGAATAGTGCATCGGAAAGGAGATACTCGTATCGCAATGAAAATCCTGTCGTTTCCATTTAAACGTTACTCGATTTAGAAGGAGATGTCATAGCACCCATAGTATTTCATAACGACGCCATTTCTGTGTTAATTCGTCATTGTGAGGGAGGGAGGGATGCAGTAAAGAAGGAATAGTGGATCGGAATGGAGATAGTCGTATCCCAAATGAAAATCCTGTCGTTTCCATAGAAACGTTACTCGATTTAGAATGAGATGCCATAGAACCCATAGTATTTCATAGCGACGCCTTTTCTGTAATAACTCGTCAATGTGACGGAGTGAGGGATGCAGTAAATAAAAAATACTGCATCGGAAAGGGGATAGTCGTATCACAAAACAAAATCCTGTCGTTTCCATAGAAACGTTACTCGATTTAGAAGGAGACGTCATTGAAAACATAGTATTTCATAGCGACACAATTTCTGTGTTAATTCGTTAATGTGAGAGAGCGAGAGATGCAGTAATGTAGGAATTGTGCATCGGAAAGGAGTTGCTCGTATCCCAATGAAAATCCTGTCGTTTCCATAGAAACGTTACTCCATTTGGAAGGAGATGTCGTAGAACCCATAGGATTTCACAGTGACGCCATTTCTGTGTTAATTCGTCAATGTGAGGGAGCGAGGTATGCAGAAAGGAAGGAATAGTGCATCGGAATGGAGAGACTCGTATCCCAAGAGAAAATCCTGTCGTTTCCATAGAGACGTTACTCGATTTAGAAGGAGAAGTCTTAGAACACATAGTATTTCATAACGACGCAATTTCTGTGCTAATTCGTCAATGTGTTGGAGCGAGGGATGCAGTAAAGAGGGAATAGTGCATCGGAAGGGAGATAGTCGTATCTAAATAGAAAATCCTGTCGTTTCCATTGAGACGTTACTCTATTTAGAAGGAGAAGTCATAGAACCCATATTATTTTATAGCGACGCAATTTCTGCGATAATTCGTCAATGTGGATGAGTGAGGGATGCGGTTTAGAAGGTATAGTGCATCGGATTGGAGATAGTTGTATCCCAAATGAAAATCCTGTCGTTTCCATAGAAACGTTACTCGATCAGAAGGAGATGCCATAGAACCCATAGTGTTTCATAGCGACGACATTTCTGTGTTAATTCGTGAATGTGAGGGAGCGAGGGATGCAGTAAACGAGGAATAGTGCATCGGATAGGAGATAGTCGTATCTCTAAACAAAATCCTCTCGTTCCATGGAAACGTTACTCGATCAGAAAGAGAAGTCATCGAACACATAGTATTTCACAGCGACGCAATTTCTGTGTTAATTCGTCAATGTGAGGGAGGGAGGGATGCAGTAAAGAAGGAATAGTGCATCGGAAAGGAGAAAGTCGTATCTAAATAGAAAATCCTGTCGTTTCCATTGAGACGTTACTCGGTTTAGAAGGAGAAGTCATAGAATCCATATTATTTCATAGCGACGCAATTTCTGCGTTTATTCGTCAATGTGGATGAGTGAGGGATGCGGTTTAGAAGGTATAGTGCATCGGAAAGGAGATAGTTGTATCCCAAATGAAAATCCTGTCGTTTCCATAGAAACGTTACTCGATCAGAAGGAGAAGTCATAGAACACATAGTATTTCACAGCGACGCAATTTCTGTGTTAATTCGTCAATGTGAGGGATCGAGGGATGCAGTAAAGATGGAATAGTGCATCGGAAAGGAGATACTCGTATCCCAAAAGAAAATCCTGTCGTTTCCTTAGAAACGTTACTCGATTTAGAAGGAGATGCCATAGAACCCATAGTGTTTCATAGCGGCGCCATTTCTGTGTTAATTCGTCAATGTGACGGAGCGAGGGACGCAGTAAATAAAAAATACTGCATCGGAAAGGAGATAGTAGAATCTCAAAACAAAATCCTATCGTTTCCATAGAAACGTCACTCGATTTAGAAGGAGACGTCATAGAACACATAGTATTTCAAGCGACACAATTTCTGTGTTAATTCGTCAATGTGAGAGAGCGAGAGATGTAGTAATGTAGGAATAGTGCATCGGAATGGAGATACTCGTATCCCTATGAAAATCCTGTCGTTTCCATTGAAACGTTACTCGATTTAGAAGGAGATGTCATAGAACCCATAGTATTTAATAGCGACGCAATTTCTGAGTTAATTCCTCAATGTGAGGGAGCGAGGCATGCAGTAAAGAAGGAATAGTGCATCTGAAAGGAGATACTCGTATCCCAAAAGAGAATCCTGTCATTTCCACAGGAACGTTACTCGATTTAGAAGGAGTTGTCGTAGAACCCATAGTAATTCATAGCGACGCAATTTCTGTGTTAATTAGTCAGTGTGAGGGAGCGAGGGATGCAGTAAATAAGGAATAGTGCTTCGGAAAGGAGATAGTCGTATCCCAAAAGAAAATCCCGTCGTTTCCATAGAAACGTTACTCGATTTAGAAGGAGATGTCATAGAACCCATAGTATTTCTTAGTGACGCAATTTCTGTGTTAATTCGTCAATGTGAGAGAGCATGGGATGCAGTAAAGAAGGAATAGTGCATCGGAATTTAGATGTAGCCCAAAAGAAAATCCTGTAGTTTCCATAGGAACGGTACTCCATTTAGGTGGAGGTGTCATAGAACCCATAGAATTTCATAGCGACGCAATTTCTGTGTTAATTCGTCAACGTGAGGAAGCGAGGGATGCAGTAAAGAGAGAACAGTGCATCGGAATGGAGATAGTCGTATCCCAATGGAAAATCCCGTCTTTTCCATACAAACGTTACTCCATTTAGAGGGAGATGTCATAGAACCCATAGGATTTCATGTCGACGCCATTTCTGTGTTAATTCGTCAATGTGAGGGAGCGCGGGATGCAGTAAAGGAGGAATGGTGCATCGGAAAGGAGATACTCCTATCCCAAAAGAAAAACTTGTTTTTCCATTGAAACGTTACTCCATTTTGAAGGAGATGTCATAGAACCCCTTCGTATTTCATAGCGACGCAATTCCTGTCTTAATTCGGCAATGTGAGGGAGCGAGGGATGCAGTAAAGAAGGAATAGTGCATCGGAACGGAGATAGTCGTATCCCAAAAGAAAATCCTGTCGTTTCCATGGATACGTTACTCGACTTAGACGGAGATGTCATAAAACCCACAGTATTTCATAGCGAAGCAATTTCTGTGTTAATTCGTCAATGTGAGGGAGCGAGGGATGATGTAAAGAAGGAATAGTGCATCGGAAAGGGGTTACTCTGATCCCAAAAAAAATCCTGTCGTTTCCATATAAACGTTACTCGATGTAGAAAGAGAAGTCATAGAACCCATAGTATTTCATAGCAACGCCATTTCTGTGTTAATTCGTCAAAGTGAGGGAGCGAGGGATGCAGTAAAGAAGGAATAGTGCATCGGAAAGAAGATACTCGCATCCCAAAAGAAAATCCTGTCATTTCCATAGAAACGTTTCTCGATTTAGAAGGAGATTTCACAGATCCCATAGTATTTCATAGCGACGCCATCTCTGTGTTAATTCGTCAATGTGACCGAGCGAGGGATGCAGTAAAGAAGAAATAGTGCATCGGAAAGGAGATAGTCGTATCCCAAAAGAAAATCCTGTCGTTTCCATAGATACGTTACTCCATTTAAAAGGAGATGTCATAAAACACATAGTATTTCATAGCGACGCAATTTCTGAGTTAATTCCTCAATGTGAGGGAGCGAGGGATGCAGTAAATAAGGAATATTGCATCGGAAAGGAGATATTCGTATCCCAAAAGAAAATCCTGTCGTTTCCATAGAAACGTTACTCGATTTAGAAGGAGAAGTCATAGAACACATAGTATTTCATAGCGACGCAAATTCTGTGGTCATTCGTCAATGTGAGGGAGCGAGGCATGCAGTAAAGAAGGAATAGTGCATCGGAAAGGAGATACTCGTATCCCAAAAGAGAATCCTGTCATTTCCATAGGAACGTTACTCGATTTAGAAGGAGATGTCTTAGAACCCATAGTATTGCATAGCGACGCAATTTCTGTGTTAATTCGTCAATGTGTGGGAGCGGGGGACGCCGTAAAGAAGGAATAGTACATCGGAAAGGAGATACTCTTACCGCAAAAGGAAATCCTATCGTTTCCATAGAAACGTTACTCGATTTGGAAGGAGAAGTCCTAGAACCCTTAGTATTTCATAGCGACGCAATTTCTGTGTTAATTCGTCAATGTGAGGGAGCGAGGGTTGCAGTAAAGGAGGAATGGTGCACCGGAAAGGAGATAGACGTATCTCAAGGGAAAATCCTGTCGTTTACATAGAAACGTTACACGATTTAGAAGGAGAAGTCATAGAACCCATAGTATTTTATAGCCAAGCAATATCTGTGTTAATTCGTCAATGTGAGGGAGCGACGGATGCAGTAAAGAAGAGATAGTGCATCGGAAAGGAGATAGTCGTATGCGAAAAGAAAACCCTGTCGTTTCCATAGAAACGTTACTCGATTTAGAAGGAGATGTCATAGAACCCATAGTATTTCTTAGTGACGCAATTTCTGTGTTAATTCGTCAATGTGAGAGAGCATGGGATGCAATAAAGAAGGAATAGTGCATCGGAATTTAGATGTAGCCCAAAAGAAAATCCTGTCGTTTCCATAGGAACGGTACTCGACTTAGGTGGAGCTGTCATAGAACCCATAGTATTTCATAGCGACGCAATATCTGTGTTAATTCGTCAACGTGAGGAAGCGAGGGATGCAGTAAAGTGAGAACAGTGCATCGGAATGGAGATAGTCGTATCGCAATGGAAAATCCCGTCTTTTCCATACAAACGTTACTCGATTTAGAAGGAGAAGTCATAGAACCCCTAGTATTTCTTAGCGACGCCATGTCTGTGATGATTCGACAATGTGAGGGAGCGAGAAAAGCAGTAAAGAAAGAAAAGTGCTTCGCAAACGAGAAAGTCGACTCCCAAAAAAAAAAAAAAATAATGTCGTTTCCATTGAAATGTTACTCGATTTAGAAGCAGAAGTCATAGAACCCACAGTATATCACAGCGACTCAATTTCTGTGTTAATTCGTCAACGTAAGGAAGCGAGGAATGCAGTAAAGAAGGAATAGTGCATCGGAATAGAGATACTCGCATCCTAAAAGAAAATCCTGTCTTTTCCATAGAAACGTTATTCCATTTAGAAGGAGATGTCATAGAACCCATAGGATTTCATGTCGACGCCATTTCTGTGTTAATTCGTCAATGTGAGGGAGCGAGGGATGCAGACAGGAAGGAATAGTACATTGGAATGGAGAGACTCGAATCCCAAGACAAAATTCTGTCGTTTCCATAGAGACGTTACTCGATTTAGAAGGAGAGGTCTTAGAACCCATAGTATTTCATAACGACGCAATTTCTGTGCTAATTCGTCAATGTGAGGGAGCGTGGGATGCAGTAAAGAAGGAATAGTGCTCCGGAAAGGTGATACCCGTATCCCAAAAGAAAATTCTGTCGTCTCCATACAAACGTTACTCAATTTAGAAGGTCATAAATCCCATAGTATTTCATAGCCCCGCAATTTCTGTGTTAATTCGTCAATGTGAGGAAGCGAGGAATGCAGTAAAGAAGGAACAGTGCATCGGAAAGGAGATACTCGTATCCTAAAAGAAAATCCTGTCGTTTCCATAGAAACGTAACTCCATTTAGAAGGAGATGTCATAGAACCCATAGGATTTTAATGTCGACGCCATTTCTGTGTTAATTCGTCAATGTGAGGGAGCGAGGGATGCAGACAGGAAGGAATAGTGCATCGGAATGGAGAGACTCGTATCCAAAGACAAAATTCTGTCGTTTCCATAGAGACGTTACTCGATTTAGAAGGAGAAGTCTTAGAACCCATAGTATTTCATAACGACGCAATTTCTGTGCTAATTCGTCAATGTGAGGTAGCGAGGGATGCAGTAAAAAGGAATAGTGCATCGGAACGGAGATAGTCGTATCCCAATGGAAAATCCCGTCTTTTCCATACAATTGTTACTCGATTTAGTATTAGAAGTGATAGAACCCATAGTATATCTTAGCGACGACACTTCTGTGTTAATTCGTCAAAGTGACGGAGCGAGTGAAGCAGTAAAGAAGGAATAGTGCATCGGAAGGGAGGAAGTCGTCTCCCAAAAGAAAATCATGTCGTTTCGATAGAAACGATACTCGATTTAGAAGGAGAAGTAATAGAACCCATAGTATTTCATAGCGACGTAAATTCTGTGTTAATTCGTCAATGTGAGGGAGTGAGGAATGCAGTAAAGAAGGAATAGTGCATGGGAATGGAGATACTCTCACCCCAAAAGAAAATCCTGTTGTTCCCACAGAAACGTTACTCGATTTAGAAGGAGAAGTCATAGAACCCTTAGTATTTCATAGCGACACGATTTCTGTGTTAATTCGTCAATGTGAGGGAGCGAGGGACGCAGTAATGAAGGAATAGTGCATTGGAAAGGAGATACTCGTATCCCAAAAGAAAATCTTGTCTTTTCCATTGAAACGTTACTCCATTTTGAAGGAGATGTCATAGAACCCCTTCGTATTTCATAGCGACGCAATTCCTGTCTTAATTCGTCAATGTGAGGGAGCGAGGGATGCAGTAAAGAAGGAATAGTGCATCGGTACGGAGATAGTCGTATCCCAAAAGAAAATCCTGTCGTTTCCATGGATACGTTACTCGACTTAGAAGGAGTTGTCATAAAACCCACAGTATTTCATAGGGACGCAATTTCTGAGTTAATTCCTCAATGTGAGGGAGCGAGGGATGCAATAAAGAAGGAATAGTGCATCGGAAAGGAGATACTCTTACCCCAAAAGAAAATCCTGTCGTTTCCATAGAAACGTTACTCGATATACAGGAGAAGTCATTGAACACGTAGTATTTCATAGCGACGCAATTTCTGTGTTAAATCGTCAATGTGAGGGAGCGAGGGATGCTGTAAAGAAGGAATGGTGCATCGGAAAAAGGTTACTCTGATCCCAAAAAAAATCCTGTCGTTTCCATAGAAACGTTACTCGATTTAGAAAGAGAAGTCATAGAACCCATAGTATTTCATAGCAACGCCATTTCTGCGTTAATTCGTCAATGTGAGGGAGCGAGGGATGCAGAATGGAAGGAATAGTGCATCGGAATGGAGAGACTCGTATCCCAAATGAAAATCCAGTCGTTTTCATAGAAACGATACTCGACTTAGAAGGAGAAGCCATAGAACACATAGAATTTCATAGCGACGAAATTTCTGCGTTAATTCGTCAAAGTGAGGGATGCAGTAAAGAAGGAATATCGCACCGGAAAGAAGATACTCGTATCATAAAAAAAAAAAATCCTGTCGTTTCCTCGGAAACGTTTCTCAATTTAGAAGGAGATGTCATAGAACCCATAGTATTTCATAGCGACGACATTTCTGTGTTAATTCGTCAATGTGACTGAGCGACGGATGCAGTAAAGAAGAAATAGTGCATCGGAAAGAAGATAGTCGTATTCCAAAAGATAAACTTGTCGTTTACATAGAAACGTTACTCGATTTAGAATGAGATGTCGTAGAACCCATAGTAAATCATAGCAATGCCATTTCTGTGTTAATTCGTCAATGTGAGGGAGCGAGGGATGCTGTAAAGAAGGAATAGTGAATCGGAAAGGAGATACTCTTACCCTGAAAGGAAATCCTGTCGTTTCCATAGAAACGTTACTCGATATAAAAGGCGAAGTCTTAGAACCCTTAGTATTTCATAGCGACACAATTTCTGTGTTAACTCGTCAATGTGAGGGAGCGAGGAATGCAGTAACGAAGGAATAGTGCATCGGAAGGGATATACTCGTATCCCAAATGAAAATCCTGTTGTTTCCTTAGAGACGTTACTCAATTTAGAAGGAGAAGTCTTAGAACCCATAGTATTTCATAACGATGCAATTTCTGTGTTAATTCGTCAATGTGAGGGAGCGAGTGAAGCAGTAATGAGGGAATAGTGCATCGGAAAGGAGATAGTCGTATCCCAATGGAAAATCCCGTCTTTTCCATACAAACGTTACTCCATTTAGAGGGAGATGTCATAGAACCCATAGGATTTCATGTCGTCGCCATTTCTGTGTTAATTCGTCAATGTGAGGGAGCGCGGGATGCAGTAAAGGAGGAATGGTGCATCGGAAAGGAGATACTCCTATCCCAAAAGAAAAACTTGTTTTTCCATTGAAACGTTACTCCATTTTGAAGGAGATGTCATAGAACCCCTTCGTATTTCATAGCGACGCAATTCCTGTCTTAATTCGTCAATGTGAGGGAGCGAGGGATGCAGTAAAGAAGGAATAGTGCATCGGAACGGAGATAGTCGTATCCCAAAAGAAAATCCTGTCGTTTCCATGGATACGTTACTCGACTTAGAAGGAGATGTCATAAAACCCACAGTATTTCATAGCGAAGCAATTTCTGTGTTAATTCGTCAATGTGAGGGAGCGAGGGATGATGTAAAGAAGGAATAGTGCATCGGAAAGGGGTTACTCTGATCCCAAAAAAAATCCTGTCGTTTCCATATAAACGTTACTCGATGTAGAAAGAGAAGTCATAGAACCCATAGTATTTCATAGCAACGCCATTTCTGTGTTAAATCGTCAAAGTGAGGGAGCGAGGGATGCAGTAAAGAAGGAATAGTGCATCGGAAAGAAGATACTCGCATCCCAAAAGAAAATCCTGTCATTTCCATAGAAACGTTTCTCGATTTAGAAGGAGATTTCACTGATCCCATAGTATTTCATAGCGACGCCATCTCTGTGTTAATTCGTCAATGTGACTGAGCGAGGGATGCAGTAAACAAGAAATAGTGCATCGGAAAGGAGATAGTCGTATCCCAAAAGAAAATCCTGTCGTTTCCATAGATACGTTACTCGATTTAAAAGGAGATGTCATAAAACACGTAGTATTTCATAGCGACGCAATTTCTGAGTTAATTCCTCAATGTGAGGGAGCGAGGGATGCAGTAAATAAGGAATATTGCATCGGAAAGGAGATATTCGTATCCCAAAAGAAAATCCTGTCGTTTCCATAGAAACGTTACTCGATTTAGAAGGAGAAGTCATAGAACACATAGTATTTCATAGCGACGCAAATTCTGTGGTCATTCGTCAATGTGAGGGAGCGAGGCATGCAGTAAAGAAGGAATAGTGCATCGGAAAGGAGATACTCGTATCCGAAAAGAGAATCCTGTCATTTCCATAGGAACGTTACTCGATATAGAAGGAGTTGTCGTAGAACCCATAGTAATTCATAGCGACGCAATTTCTGTGTTAATTCGCCAATGTGAGGGAGCGAGGGATGCAGTAAATAAGGAATAGTGCTTCGGAAAGCAGATAGTCGTATCCCAAAAGAAAATCCTGTCGTTTCCATAGAAACGTTACTCGATTTAGAAGGAGATGTCTTAGAACCCATAGTATTGCATAGCGACGCAATTTCTGTGTTAATTCGTCAATGTGTGGGAGCGGGGGACGCCGTAAAGAAGGAATAGTACATCGGAAAGGAGATACTCTTACCGCAAAAGGAAATCCTATCGTTTCCATAGAAACGTTACTCGATTTGGAAGAAGAAGTCCTAGAACCCTTAGTATTTCATAGCGACGCAATTTCTGTGTTAATTCGTCAATGTGAGGGAGCGAGGGTTGCAGTAAAGGAGGAATGGTGCATCGGAAAGGAGATAGACGTATCTCAAGGGAAAATCCTGTCGTTTACATAGAAATGTTACACGATTTAGAAGGAGAAGTCATAGAACCCATAGTATTTTATAGCCAAGCAATATCTGTGTTAATTCGTCAATGTGAGGGAGCGACGGATGCAGTAAAGAAGAGATAGTGCATCGGAAAGGAGATAGTCGTATGCGAAAAGAAAACCCTGTCGTTTCCATAGAAACGTTACTCGATTTAGAAGGAGATGTCATAGAACCCATAGTATTTCTTAGTGACGCAATTTCTGTGTTAATTCGTCAATGTGAGAGAGCATGGGATGCAATAAAGAAGGAATAGTGCATCGGAATTTAGATGTAGCCCAAAAGAAAATCCTGTCGTTTCCATAGGAACGGTACTCGATTTAGGTGGAGCTGTCATAGAACCCATAGTATTTCATAGCGACGCAATATCTGTGTTAATTCGTCAACGTGAGGAAGCGAGGGATGCAGTAAAGTGAGAACAGTGCATCGGAATGGAGATAGTCGTATCGCAATGGAAAATCCCGTCTTTTCCATACAAACGTTACTCGATTTAGAAGGAGAAGTCATAGAACCCCTAGTATTTCTTAGCGACGCCATGTCTGTGATGATTCGACAATGTGAGGGAGCGAGAAAAGCAGTAAAGAAAGAAAAGTGCTTCGCAAACGAGAAAGTCGACTCCCAAAAAAAAAAAAAAAAATAATGTCGTTTCCATTGAAATGTTACTCGATTTAGAAGCAGAAGTCATAGAACCCACAGTATATCACAGCGACTCAATTTCTGTGTTAATTCGTCAACGTAAGGAAGCGAGGAATGCAGTAAAGAAGGAATAGTGCATCGGAATAGAGATACTCGCATCCTAAAAGAAAATCCTGTCTTTTCCATAGAAACGTTATTCCATTTAGAAGGAGATGTCATAGAACCCATAGGATTTCATGTCGACGCCATTTCTGTGTTAATTCGTCAATGTGAGGGAGCGAGGGATGCAGACAGGAAGGAATAGTACATTGGAATGGAGAGACTCGAATCCCAAGACAAAATTCTGTCGTTTCCATAGAGACGTTACTCGATTTAGAAGGAGAGGTCTTAGAACCCATAGTATTTCATAACGACGCAATTTCTGTGCTAATTCGTCAATGTGAGGGAGCGTGGGATGCAGTAAAGAAGGAATAGTGCTCCGGAAAGGTGATACCCGTATCCCAAAAGAAAATTCTGTCGTCTCCATACAAACGTTACTCAATTTAGAAGGTCATAAATCCCATAGTATTTCATAGCCCCGCAATTTCTGTGTTAATTCGTCAATGTGAGGAAGCGAGGAATGCAGTAAAGAAGGAACAGTGCATCGGAAAGGAGATACTCGTATCCTAAAAGAAAATCCTGTCGTTTCCATAGAAACGTAACTCCATTTAGAAGGAGATGTCATAGAACCCATAGGATTTTAATGTCGACGCCATTTCTGTGTTAATTCGTCAATGTGAGGGAGCGAGGGATGCAGACAGGAAGGAATAGTGCATCGGAATGGAGAGACTCGTATCCAAAGACAAAATTCTGTAGTTTCCATAGATACGTTACTCGATTTAGAAGGAGAAGTCTTAGAACCCATAGTATTTCATAACGACGCAATTTCTGTGCTAATTCGTCAATGTGAGGGAGCGAGGGATGCAGTAAAAAGGAATAGTGCATCGGAAGGGAGGAAGTCGTCTCCCAAAAGAAAATCATGTCGTTTCGATAGAAACGATACTCGATTTAGAAGGAGAAGTAATAGAACCCATAGTATTTCATAGCGACGTAAATTCTGTGTTAATTCGTCAATGTGAGGGAGTGAGGAATGCAGTAAAGAAGGAATAGTGCATGGGAATGGAGATACTCTTACCCCAAAAGAAAATCCTGTTGTTCCCACAGAAACGTTACTCGATTTAGAAGGAGAAGTCATAGAACCCTTAGTATTTCATAGCGACACGATTTCTGTGTTAATTCGTCAATGTGAGGGAGCGAGGGACGCAGTAATGAAGGAATAGTGCATTGGAAAGGAGATACTCGTATCCCAAAAGAAAATCTTGTCTTTTCCATTGAAACGTTACTCCATTTTGAAGGAGATGTCATAGAACCCCTTCGTATTTCATAGCGACGCAATTCCTGTCTTAATTCGTCAATGTGAGGGAGCGAGGGATGCAGTAAAGAAGGAATAGTGCATCGGTACGGAGATAGTCGTATCCCAAAAGAAAATCCTGTCGTTTCCATGGATACGTTACTCGACTTAGAAGGAGTTGTCATAAAACCCACAGTATTTCATAGGGACGCAATTTCTGAGTTAATTCCTCAATGTGAGGGAGCGAGGGATGCAATAAAGAAGGAATAGTGCATCGGAAAGGAGATACTCTTACCCCAAAAGAAAATCCTGTCGTTTCCATAGAAACGTTACTCGATATACAGGAGAAGTCATTGAACACGTAGTATTTCATAGCGACGCAATTTCTGTGTTAAATCGTCAATGTGAGGGAGCGAGGGATGCTGTAAAGAAGGAATGGTGCATCGGAAAAGGGTTACTCTGATCCCAAAAAAAATCCTGTCGTTTCCATAGAAACGTTACTCGATTTAGAAAGAGAAGTCATAGAACCCATAGTATTTCATAGCAACGCCATTTCTGCGTTAATTCGTCAATGTGAGGGAGCGAGGGATGCAGAATGGAAGGAATAGTGCATCGGAATGGAGAGACTCGTATCCCAAATGAAAATCCAGTCGTTTTCATAGAAACAATACTCGACTTAGAAGGAGAAGCCATAGAACACATAGAATTTCATAGCGACGAAATTTCTGCGTTAATTCGTCAAAGTGAGGGATGCAGTAAAGAAGGAATATCGCACCGGAAAGAAGATACTCGTATCATAAAAAAAAAAAATCCTGTCGTTTCCTCAGAAACGTTTCTCGATTTAGAAGGAGATGTCATAGAACCCATAGTATTTCATAGCGACGACATTTCTGTGTTAATTCGTCAATGTGACTGAGCGAGGGATGCAGTAAAGAAGAAATAGTGCATCGGAAAGAAGATAGTCGTATTCCAAAAGATAAACTTGTCGTTTACATAGAAACGTTACTCGATTTAGAATGAGATGTCGTAGAACCCATAGTAAATCATAGCAATGCCATTTCTGTGTTAATTCGTCAATGTGAGGGAGCGAGGGATGCTGTAAAGAAGGAATAGTGAATCGGAAAGGAGATACTCTTACCCTGAAAGGAAATCCTGTCGTTTCCATAGAAACGTTACTCGATATAGAAGGCGAAGTCTTAGAACCCTTAGTATTTCATAGCGACACAATTTCTGTGTTAACTCGTCAATGTGAGGGAGCGAGGAATGCAGTAACGAAGGAATAGTGCATCGGAAGGGATATACTCGTATCCCAAAAGAAAATCCTGTTGTTTCCTTAGAGACGTTACTCAATTTAGAAGGAGAAGTCTTAGAACCCATAGTATTTCATAACGACGCAATTTCTGTGTTAATTCGTCAATGTGAGGGAGCGAGTGAAGCAGTAATGAGGGAATAGTGCATCGGAAAGGAGTTAGTCGTATCCCATAGGAAAATCCTGTCTTTTCAATACAAACGTTACACGATTTAGAAGGAGAAGTCATAGAACCCATAGTATTTCATAACGATGCAATTTTTGTGTTAATTCGTCAATGTGAGGGTGCGAGGTGTGCAGTAGGGAAGGAATAGTGCATCGGAAAGGAGGTAGTCGTATCCCAAAAGAAAATCCTGTCGTTTCCTTAGAGACGTTACCCGATGTAGAAGGAGAAGTCTTAGAACCCATAGTAAATCATAGCGACGCCATTTCTGTGTTAATTCGTCAATGTGACTGAGCGAGGGATGCAGTAAGGAAGAAACAGTGCATCGGAAAGGAGATACTCGTATCCCAAAAGAAAATCCTGTTGTTTCCAAAGGAACGTTACTCGATTTAGTAGGGGATGTCGTAGAACCCATAGTAATTCATATCGACGCTATTTCTGTGTTAATTCGTCAATGTGAGGGAGCGAGGGATGCAGTAAATAAGGAACAGTGCATCGGAAAGGAGATGTTCGTATCCCAAAAGAAAATCCTTTCGTTTCCATAGAAACGTTACTCGATTTAGAAGGAGATGTCATAGGACCCATAGTATTTCATAGCGACGCCATTTCTGTGTTAATTCGTGAAAGTGACGGAGCGAGGGATGCAGTAAATAAGGAATACTGCATCGGAAAGGAGATAGTCGTATCCCAAAAGAAAATCCTGTCGTTTCCATAGAAACTTTACTCGATTTAGAAGGAGATGTCGTAGAACCCATAGTATTTCATAGCGACGTCATTTCTGTGTTAATTCGTCAATGTGAGGGAGCGAGGGATGCTGTAAAGAAGTAATAGTGCAGCGGAAAGGGGTTACTCTGTTCCCAAAAAAAATCCTGTCGTTTCCATTGAAACGTTACTCGATTTAGAAGGAGAAGTCATAGAACCCATAGTATTTCATAGCAACGCCATTTCTGTGTTCATTCGTCAATGTGAGGGAGCGAGGGATGCAGAATGGAAGGAATAGTGCATCGGAATGGAGAGACTCGTATCCCAAATGAAAATCCTGTCGTTTTCGTAGAAACGTTACTCGATTTAGAACGAGAAGCCATAGAGCACATAGAATTTCATAGCAACGCAATTTCGGTGTTAATTCGTCTTAGTGAGGGAGCGAGGGATGCAGTAAATAAGGAATAGTGCATCGGAAAGGAGATAGTCGTATCCCAAAAGAAAATCCTGACGTTTCCATAGATACGTTACTCGATTTAAAAGGAGATGTCATAAAACCCATAGTATTTCATAGCGACGCAATTTCTGAGGTAATTCCTCAATGTGAGGGAGCGAGGGATGCAATAAAGAAGGAATAGTGCATCGGAATGTAGATGTATCCCAAAAGAAAATCCTGTCGTTTCCATAGGAACGGTACTCGATTTAGGAGGAGATGTCATAGAACCCATAGTATTTCATAGGGACGCAATTTCTGTGTTCATTCGTCAATGTGAGGGAGCGAGGGAAGCAGTAAAAAAGGGATTGTGCGTCGGAAAGGAGATAGTCGTATACCAAAAGATAAACTTGTCGATTACATAGAAACGTTACTCGATTTAGAATGAGATGTCATAGAACCCATAGTATTTCATAGCGACGCATTTTTTGTGTTAATTCGTCAATGTGAGGGAGCGTGGGGTGCAGTAAAGAAGGAATAGTTCATCGGAAAGGAGATACTCGTATCCCAAAAAAATTCCTGTCATTCCCATAGAAACGTTACTATATTTAGAAGGGGAAGTCATAGAACCGATAGTATTTCATAGCGACCCAATTTCTGTGTTAATTCGTCAACATGAGGAAGCGAGGAATGCAGTAAAGAAGGAATAGTGCATCGGAAAGGAGATACTCTTACCCCAAAAGGAAATCCCTTCGTTTCCATAGAAACGTTCCTCGATTTAGAAGGAGAAGTCTTAGAACCCTTAGTATTTCATGGCGACACAATTTCTGTGTTAATTCGTCAATGTGAGGGAGCGAGGGATGCAGTAAAGGAGGAATGGTGCATCGGAAAGGAGTTAGTCGTATCTCAAAGCAAAATCTTGTCGTTACCATAGAAACGTTACTAGATTTAGTCGGAGACGTCATAGAAAACATAGCATTTCATAGTGACACCATTTCTGTGTTAATTCGTCAATGTGAGGAGGCAAGGGATGCAGTAACGAAGGAGTAGTGCATCGGAAAGGAGATACCCGTATCCCAAAAGAAAATCTTGTCTTTTCCATTGAAACGTTACTCCATTTTGAAGGAGATGTCATAGAACCCCTTCGTATTTCATAGCAACGCAATTCCTTTCTTAATTCGTCAATGTGAGGGAGCGAGGGATGCAGTAAAGAAGGAATAGTGCATCGGAACGGAGATAGTCGTATCCCAACAGAAAATCCTGTCGTTTCCATGGATACGTTACTCGACTTAGAAGGAGTTGTCATAAAACCCACAGTATTTCATAGGGACGCAATTTCTGAGTTAATTCCTCAATGTGAGGGAGCGAGGGATGCAATAAAGAAGGAATAGTGCATCGGAAAGGAGATACTCTTACCCCAACAGAAAATCCTGTCGTTTCCATAGAAACGTTACTCGATGTACAGGAGAAGTCATTGAACCCGTAGTATTTCATAGCGACGCAATTTCTGTGTTAAATCGTCAATGTGAGGGAGCGAGGGATGCTGTAAAGAAGGAATAGTGCATCGGAAAAGGGTTCCTCTGATCCCAAAAAAAATCCTGTCGTTTCCATAGAAACGTTACTCGATTTAGAAAGAGAAGTCATAGAACCCATAGTATTTCATAGCAACGCCATTTCTGTGTTAATTCGTCAATGTGAGGGAGCGAGGAATGCAGAATGGAAGGAATAGTGCATCGGAATGGAGAGACTCGTATCCCAAATGAAAATCCTGTCGTTTTCATAGAAACGATACTCGATTTAGAAGGAGAAGCCATAGAACACATAGAATTTCATAGCGACGAAATTTCTGCGTTAATTCGTCAAAGTGAGGGATGCAGTAAAGAAGGAATATCGCACCGGAAAGAAGATACTCGAATCCCAAAGGAAAATCCTGTCGTTCCCATAGAAACGTTACTCGATTTAGAAGGCGAAGTCTTAGAACCTTTAGTACTTCATAGCGACACAATTTCTGTGTTAACTCGTCAATGTGAGGGAGTGAGGGATGCAGTAACGAAGGAATAGTGCATCGGAAGGGAGATACTCGTATCCCAAAAGAAAATCCTGTTGTTTCCTTAGAGACGTTACTCAATTTAGAAGGAGAAGTCTTAGAACCCATAGTATTTCATAACGACGCAATTTCTGTGTTAATTCGTCAATGTGAGGGAGCGAGTGATGCAGTAATGAGGGAATAGTGCATCGGAAAGGAGATAGTCGTATCCCATAGGAAAATCCTGTCTTTTCAATACAAACGTTACACGATTTAGAAGGAGAAGTCATAGAACCCATAGTATTTCATAACGATGCAATTTTTGTGTTAATTCGTCAATGTGAGGGTGCGATGTGTGCAGTAGAGAAGGAATAGTGCATCGGAAAGGAGGTAGTCGTATCCCAAAAGAAAATCCGGTCGTTTCCTTAGAGACGTTACTCGATGTAGAAGGAGAAGTCTTAGAACCCATAGTAAATCATAGCGACGCCATTTCTGTGTTAATTCGTCAATGTGACTGAGCGAGGGATGCAGTAAAGAAGAAATAGTGCATCGGAAAGGAGATACTCGTATCCCAAAAGAAAATCCTGTCGTTTCCATAGATACGTTCCTCGATTTAGAAGGAGATGTCATAAAACCCATAGTATTTCATAGCGACGCAATTTCTGAGTTAATTCCTCAATGTGAGGGAGCGAGGGATGCAATAAAGAAGGAATAGTGCATCGCAAGGGAGATACTCGTATCCCAAAAGAAAATCCTGTCGTTTCCATAGGAACGGTACTCGATTTAGGAGGAGATGTCATAGAACCCATGGTATTTCATAGCGACGCAATTTCTGTGTTCATTCGTCAATGTGAGGGAGCGAGGGAAGCAGTAAAAAAGGAATAGTGCGTCGGAAAGGAGATAGTCGTATACCAAGAGATAAACTTGTCGATTACATAGAAACGTTACTCGATTTAGAATGAGATGTCATAGAACCCATAGTATTTCATAGCGACGCATTTTTTGTGTTAATTCGTCAATGTGAGGGAGCGAGGGGTGCAGTAAAGAAGGAATAGTGCATCGGAAAGGAGATACTCGTATCCCAAAAAAATTCCTGTCATTCCCATAGAAACGTTACTATATTTAGAAGGGGAAGTCATAGAACCGATAGTATTTCATAGCGACCCAGTTTCTGTGTTAATTCGTCAACATGAGGAAGCGAGGAATGCAGTAAAGAAGGAATAGTGCATCGGAAAGGAGGTACTCTTACCCCAAAAGGAAATCCTGTCGTTTCCATAGAAACGTTCCTCGATTTAGAAGGAGAAGTCTTAGAACCCTTAGTATTTCATGGCGACACAATTTCTGTGTTAATTCGTCAATGTGAGGGAGCGAGGGATGCAGTAAAGGAGGAATGGTGCATCGGAAAGGAGTTAGTCGTATCTCAAAGCAAAATCTTGTCGTTTCCATAGAAACGTTACTAGATTTAGACGGAGACGTCATAGAAAACATAGCATTTCATAGTGACACCATTTCTGTGTTAATTCGTCAATGTGAGGGGGCGAGGGATGCAGTAACGAAGGAGTAGTGCATCGGAAAGGAGATATTCGTATCCCAAAAGAAAATCTTGTCGTCTCCATAGAGACGTTACTCAATTTAGAAGGAAAAGTCTTAGAACCCATAGTATTTCATAACGACGCAATTTCTGTGTTAATTCGTCAATGTGAGGGAGCGAGTGATGCAGTAATGAGGGAATAGTGCATCGAAAAGGAGATAGTCGTATCCCAAAGGAAAATCCTGTCTTTCCCATTCAAACGTTACTCGATGTAGAAGGAGAAGTCATAGAACCCTTAGTATTTCATAACGAGGCAATTTCTGTGTTAATTCGTCAATGTGAGGGAGCGACGTATGCAGTAAAGAAGGAATAGTGCATCGGAAAGGAGAAAGTCGTCTCCCAAAAGAAAATCCTGTCGTTTCCATAGAAACGTTACTCGATTTAGAACGAGAAGTCATAGAACCGATAGTATTTCATAGCGACCCAATTTCTGTGTTAATTCGTCAACATGAGGAAGCGAGGAATGCAGTAAAGAAGGAATAGTGCATCGGAAAGGAGATACTCGTATCACAAAAGAAAATCCTGTCGTTTCAATAGAAACTTTACTCGATCTAGAAGGAGATGTCATAGAACCCATAGTATTTCATAGCGACGTAAATTCAGTGTTAATTCGTCAATGTGAGGGAGCGAGGGATGCTGTAAAGAAGGAATAGTGCATCGGTAAGGAGATACTCGGATCCAAAAAAAATCCTGTCCTTTCCATAGAAACGTTACTCGATTTAGAAGAAGAAGTCATAGAACCCATAGTATTTCATAGCAACGCCATATCTGTGTTAATTCGCAATGTGAGGGAGCGAGGGATGCAGAAAGGAAAGAATAGTGCATCGGAATGGAGAGACTCGTATCCCAAATGGAAATCCTGTCGTTTTCATAGAAACGTTACTCGATTTAGAAGGAGAAGCCGTATAACACATTGAATTTCATAGCGACGAAAATTCTGTGCTAATTCGTCAAAGTGAGGGAGCGAGGGATGCAGTAAAGAAGGAATTGTGCATTGGAAAGGAGATACTCGAATCCCAAAAGAAAATTCTGTCGTTTCCATAGAAACGTTTCTCGATTTAGAAGGAGATATCATAAATCCCATAGTATTTCATAACGACGCCATTTCTGTTTAATTCGTCAATGTGATTGAGCGAGGGATGCAGTAAAGAAGAAATAGTGCATCGGAAAGGAGTTAGTCGTATCCCAAAAGAAAATCAAGTCGTTTCTATAGATACGTTACTCGATTTAGAAGGAGATGTGATAAAACCCATAGTATTTCTTAGCGACGCAATTTCTGAGTTAATTCCTCAATGTGAGGGAGCGAGGGATGCAGTAAAGAAGGAATAGTGGATCGGAGAGGAGATGGTCGTATCCCAAAAATAAATCATGTCGTTTACATAGAAATCTTACTCGATTTAGAATGAGATGTCATAGAACCCATAGTATTTCATATCGACTCAATTTCTGTGTTAATTCGTCAATGAGAGGGAGCGAGGGATGCAGTATAGAAGGAATAGTGCATCGGAAAGGAGATACTCGTATCCCAAAAGAAAATCCTGTCGTTTCCATAGAAACGTTACTCGATTTAGAAGGAGAAGTCATAGAAGCCACAGTATTTCATAGCGACTCAATTTCTGTGTTACTTCGTCAATGAGAGGGAGCGAGGGATGCAGTAAAGAAGGAATAGTGCATCGGAAAGGAGATACTCGTATCCCAAAAGAAAATCCTGTCGTTTCCATAGAAACGTTACCCGATTTAGAAGGAGATATCATGGAACTCATATTATATCATAGCGACGCAATTTCTGTGTTAATTCGTCAATGTGACGGAGCGAGAGATGCAGTAAAGAAGTAATAGTGCATCAGAAGGGAGATAGTCGTATCCCAAAAGAAAATCCTGTCGTTTCCATAGAAACGTTACTCGATCTAGGAGATGTCATAGAACCCATAGTATTTCATAGAGACGCTATTTCCGTGTTAATTCGTCAATGTGAGGGAGCGAGGGATGCAGTATAGAAGGAGTAGTGCATCGGAATGGAGATACTCGTATCCCAAAAGAAGGTCCTGTCGTTTCCATAGAAACGTTACTCGATTTAGAAGGTCATGAAACCCATAGTATTTCATAGCCATGCAATTTCAATGATAATTCGTCAATGTGAGGGAGCGAGGGATGCAGTAAAGAAGGAATAGTGCATCGGAGAGAAGATACTCGTATGCGAAAAGAAAATCCTATCGTTTCCATAGAAACGTTACTCCATTTAGAAGGAGAAGTCATCGAACCCATAGTATTTCATAGCGACGCAATTTCTGTGTTAATACGGCAATGTGAGGGAGCGAGGGATGCAGTAAAGAAGGAATAGTGCGTCGGAAATGAGATACTCGTATCCCAAAAGAAAATCCTGTGGTTTCCATAGAACTGTTACACGATTTACAAGGAGAAGTCATAAAACCCTTAGTAATTCATAGCCCAGCAATTTCTGTGTCAATTCGTCAATGTGAGGGAGCGAGGGATGCAGTAGGGAAGGAATAGTGCATCGGAAAGGAGATAGTCGTATCAGAAAAAAAAATCCTGTCGTTTCCATAGAAACGTTACTCGATTTAGAAGGAGAAGTCATAGAACCCATAGTATATCATAGCGACTCAATTTATGTGTTAATTCGTCAACTTGAGGAAGCGAGGAAAGCAGTAAAGAAGGAATAGTGCATCGGAAAGGAGATACTCGTATCCCAAATGAAAATATTGTCGTTTCCATAGAAACGTTACTCGATTTAGAAGGAGAAGTCATAGAATCCATAGTATTTCATAGCGACTCAATTTCTGTGTTAATTCGTCAATGAGAGGGAGCGAGGGATGCAGTAAAGAAGGAATAGTGCATCGGAAAGGAGATACTCGTATCCCAAAAGAAAATATTGTCGTTTCCATAGAAACGTTACTCGATTTAGAAGGAAAAGTCATAGAACCCATAGTATATCATAGCGACGCAATTTCTTTGTTAATTCGTCAATGTGAGGGAGCGAGCGATGCAGTAAAGAAGGAATAGTGCTTTGGAAATGAAATACTCGTATCCCAAAAGAAAAATCTGTCGTTTCCATAGAAACGTTGCTGGATTTAGATGGAGAAGTCGTAGATCTCATTGTATTTCATAGCGACGTAGTTTCTGATTTAAATCGTCAATGTGAGGGAGCGAGGGATGCAGTAAAGAAGGAATAGTGCAACGGAAAGGAGATACTCGAAACCCAAAAGAAAATCCTGTCGTTTCCATATAAACGTTACTCGATTTAGAAGGAGAAGTTATCGAAGCCATAGTATTTCATAGCGACGCTATTTCTGTGTTAATACGGCAATGTGATGGAGCGAGGGATGCAGTAAAGAAGGAATAGTGCATCGGAAATGAGATACTCGTATCCCAAAAGAAAAACCTGTGGTTTCCATAGAACCGTTACACGATTTAGAAGGAGAAGTCATAAAACCCATAGTATTTCATAGCCCCGCAATTTCTGTGTTAATTAGTCATTGTGAGGGAGCGAGGGATGCAGTAAATAAGGAATAGTGCTTCGGAAAGGAGATACTCATATCGCAAAGGAAAATCCTGTCGTTTCCATAGAAACGTTACACGATTTAGAAGGAGATGGCATAGAACCAATTGTATTTCATAGCGACGCCTTTGCTGCGTTATTTCGTCAGTGTGAGGGGGCAAGGAATGAAGTAAAGACGGAATAGTGCATCGGATAGGAGAAAGTCGTATCTCAAAAGAAAATCCTGTCGTTTCCATAGAAACGTTACTCGATTTGGAAGGAGAAGTCATACAACCCATAGTATATCATAGCGACGCAATTTCTTTGTTAATTCGTTAATGTGAGGGAGCGAGCGATGCAGTAAAGAAGGAATAGAGCCATGGAAATGAGATACTCGTATGCCAAAAGAAAAATCTGTCGTTTCCATAGAAACGTTGCTGGATTTAGGAGGAGAAGTCGTAGAACTCATTGTATTTCATAACGACGTAGTTTCTGATTTAATTCGTCAATGTGAGGGAGCGAGGGATGCAGTAAAGAAGGAATAGTGCATCGGAAAGGAGATACTCGTATCCCAAAAGAAAATCCTGTCGTTTCCATAGAAACTTTACTCGATTTAGAAGGAGATAACATAGAACCCATATTATATCATAGCGAAGCAATTTCTGTGTTAATTCGTCAATGTGACGGAGCGAGAGATGCAGTAAAGAAGTAATAGTGCATCAGAAGGGTGATAGTCGTATCCCAAAAGAAAATCCTGTCGTTTCCATAGAAACGTTACTCGATCTAGGAGATGTCATAGAACCCATAGTATTTCATAGAGACGCTATTTCTGTGTTAATTCGTCAATGTGAGGGAGCGAGGGATGCAGTATAGAAGGAATAGTGCATCGGAAAGGAGATACTCGTATCCCAAAGGAAAATCTAGTCATTTACATAGAAACGTTACTCGATTTAGAAGGAGAAGTCATAGAACCCATAGTAATTCATAGCGACTCAATTTCTGTGTTAATTCGTCAATGAAAGGGAGCGAGGGATGCAGTAAAGTAGGAATAGTGAATCGGAAAGGAGATACTCGTATACCAATAGAAAATCCTGTCGTTTCCATAGAAACGTTACTCGATTTAGATTGAGAAGTCATAGAACCCATAGTAAATCATAGCGACGCAATTTCTGTGTTAATTCGTCAATGTGAGGGAGCGAGGGATGCAGTAAAGAAGGAATAGTGCATCGGAAAGGAGATACTCGTATCCCAAAAATAAAATATTGTCGTTTCCATAGAAACGTTACTCGATTTAGAAGGAAAAGTCATAGAACCCACAGTATATCATAGCGACGCAATTTCTTTGTTAATTCGTCAATGTGAGGGAGCGAGCGATGCAGTAAAGAAGGAATAGTGCTTTGGAAATGAAATACTCGTATCCCAAAAGAAAAATCTGTCGTTTCCATAGAAACGTTGCTAGATTTAGATGGAGAAGTCGTAGATCTCATTGTATTTCATAGCGACGTAGTTTCTGATTTAATTCGTCAATGTGAGGGAGCGAGGAGTGCAGTAAAGAAGGAATGGTGCAACGGAAAGGAGATACTCGAAACCCAAAAGAAAATCCTGTCGTTTCCATATAAACGTTACTCGATTTAGAAGGAGAAGTCATCGAACCCATAGTATTTCATAGCGACGCTATTTCTGTGTTAATACGGCAATGTGATGGAGCGAGGGATGCAGTAAAGAAGGAATAGTGCATCGGAAATGAGATACTCGTATCCCAAAAGAAAAACCTGTGGTTTCCATAGAACCGTTACACGATTTAGAAGGAGAAGTCATAAAACCCATAGTATTTCATAGCCCCGCAATTTCTGTGTTAATTAGTCATTGTGAGGGAGCGAGGGATGCAGTAAATAAGGAATAGTGCTTCGGAAAGGAGATACTCATATCGCAAAAGAAAATCCTGTCGTTTCCATAGAAACGTTACACGATTTAGAAGGAGATGGCATAGAACCAATTGTATTTCATAGCGACGCCTTTGCTGCGTTATTTCGTCAGTGTGAGGGGGCAAGGAATGAAGTAAAGAAGGAATAGTGCATCGGATAGGAGAAAGTCGTATCTCAAAAGAAAATCCTGTCGTTTCCATAGAAACGTTACTCGATTTGGAAGGAGAAGTCATACAACCCATAGTATATCATAGCGACGCAATTTCTTTGTTAATTCGTTAATGTGAGGGAGCGAGCGATGCAGTAAAGAAGGAATAGAGCCATGGAAATGAGATACTCGTATGCCAAAACAAAAATCTGTCGTTTCCATAGAAACGTTGCTGGATTTAGGAGGAGAAGTCGTAGAACTCATTGTATTTCATAACGACGTAGTTTCTGATTTAATTCGTCAATGTGAGGGAGCGGGGGATGCAGTAAAGAAGGAATAGTGCATCGGAAAGGAGATACTCGTATCCCAAAAGAAAATCCTCTCGTTTCGATAGAAACGTTACTCGATTTAGAAGGAGAAGTCATCGAACGCATAGTCTTTCATAGCGACGCTATTTCTGTGTTAATACGGCAATGTGATGGAGCGAGGGATGCAGTAAAGAAGGAATAGTGCATCGGAAATGAGATACTCGTATCCCAAAAGAAAAACCTGTGGTTTCCATAGAACCGTTACACGATTTAGAAGGAGAAGTCATAAAACCCATAGTATTTCATAGCCCCGCAATTTCTGTGTTAATTAGTCATTGTGAGGGAGCGAGGGATGCAGTAAATAAGGAATAGTGCTTCGGAAAGGAGATACTCATATCCCAAAAGGAAATCCTGTCGTTTCCATAGAAACGTTACACGATTTAGAAGGAGATGGCATAGAACCAATTGTATTTCATAGCGACGCCTTTGCTGCGTTATTTCGTCAGTGTGAGGGGGCAAGGAATGCAGTAAAGAAGGAATAGTGCATCGGATAGGAGAAAGTCGTATCTCAAAAGAAAATCCTGTCGTTTCCATAGAAACTTTACTCGATTTGGCAGGAGAAGTCATAGAACCCATAGTATATCATAGCGACGCAATTTCTTTGTTAATTCGTCAATGTGAGGGAGCGAGCGATGCAGTAAAGAAGGAATAGTGCCATAAAAATGAGATACTCGTATCCCAAAAGAAAAATCTGTCGTTTCCATAGAAACGTTGCTGGATTTAGGAGGGGAAGTCGTAGAACTCATTGTATTTCATAACGACCTAGTTTCTGATTTAATTCGTCAATGTGAGGGAGCGAGGGATGCAGTAAAGAAGGATTAGTGCATCGGAAAGGAGATACTCGTATCCCAAAAGAAAATCCTCTCGTTTCGACAGAAACGTTACTCGATCTAGAAGGAAATGTCATAGAACCCATAGTATTTCATAGCGACGCTATTTCTGGGTTAATTCGCCAATGTGAGGGAGCGAGGGATGCAGTAAAGAAGGAATAGTGCATCGGAAAGAAGATACTCGTATGCCAAAAGAAAATCCTATCGTTTCCATAGAAACGTTACTCGATTTAGAATGAGAAGTCATCGAACCCATAGTATTTCATAGCGACGCAATTTCTGTGTTAATACGGCAATGTGAGGGAGCGAGGGATGCAGTAAAGAAGGAATAGTGCATCGGAAATGAGATACTCGTATTCCAAAAGAAAAACCTGTGGTTTCCATAGAACTGTTACACGATTTAGAAGGAGAAGACATAAAACCCTTAGTATTTCATAGCTCCGCAATTTCTGTGTTAATTCGTCAATGTGAGGGAGCAAGGGATGCAGTAGGGAGGGAATAGTGCATCGGAAAGGAGATAGTCGTATCAGAAAAGAAAATCCTGTCGTTTACATAGAAACGTTACTCGATGTAGAAGGAGAAGTCATAGAACCCATAGTATATCATAGCGACTCAATTTCTGTGTTAATTCGTCAGCTTGAGGAAGCGAGGAATGCAGTAAAGAAGGAATAGTGCATCGGAAAGGAGATACTCGTATCCCTAAAGAAAATCCTGTCATTTCCATAGAAACGTTACTCGATTTAGAAGGAGATGTCATAGAACTCATATTACATCATAGCAACGCATTTTCTGTGTTAATTCGTCAATGTGACGGAGCGAGAGATGCAGTAAAGAAGTAATAGTGCATCAGATGGGAGATAGTCGTATCCCAAAAGAAAATCCTGTCGTTTCCATAGAAACGTTACTCGATCTAGACGGAGATGTCATAGAACCCATAGTATATCATAGCGACGCTATTTCTGTGTTAATTCGTCAATGTGAGGGAGCGAGGGATGCAGTAAAGAAGGAATAGTGCATCGGAAAAGAGATACTCGTATCCCAATAGAAAATCCAGCCGTTTCCATAGAACGTTCCTCGATTTAGAAGGAGAAGTCATAGAATCCATAGTATTTCATAGCGACTCAATTTCTGTGTTAATTCGTCAATGAGAGGGAGCGAGGGATGCAGTAAAGAAAGAATTGTGCATCGGAAAGGAGATACTCGTATCCCAAGAGAAAATCCTGTCGTTTCCATAGAAACGTTACTCGATTTGGAAGGGGAAGTTATAGAACCCATAGTATATCATAGCGACTCAATTTCTGTGTTAATTCGTCAGCTTGAGGAAGCGAGGAATGCAGTAAAGAAGGAATAGTGCATCGGAAAAGAGATACTCGTATCCAAATAGAAAATCCAGCCGTTTCCATAGAAACATTACTCGATTTAGAAGGAAAAGTCATAGAACCCATAGTATATCATAGCGACGCAATTTCTTTGTTAATTCGTCAATGTGAGGGAGCGAGCGATGCAGTAAAGAAGGAATAGTGCTTTGGAAATGAAATACTCGTATCCCAAAAGAAAAATCTGTCGTTTCCATAGAAACGTTGCTGGATTTAGATGGAGAAGTCGTAGATCTCATTGTATTTCATAGCGACGTAGTTTCTGATTTAATTCGTCAATGTGAGGGAGCGAGGGATGCAGTAAAGAAGGAATAGTGCAACGGAAAGGAAATACTCGAAACCCAAAAGAAAATCCTGTCGTTTCCATATAAACGTTACTCGATTTAGAAGGAGAAGTTATCGAACCCATAGTATTTCATAGCGACGATATTTCTGTGTTAATACGGCAATGTGATGGAGCGAGGGATGCAGTAAAGAAGGAATAGTGCATCGGAAATGAGATACTCGTATCCCAAAAGAAAAACCTGTGGTTTCCATAGAACCGTTACACGATTTAGAAGGAGAAGTCATAAAACCCATAGTATTTCATAGCCCCGCAATTTCTGTGTTAATTAGTCATTGTGAGGGAGCGAGGGATGCAGTAAATAAGGAATAGTGCTTCGGAAAGGAGATACTCATATCGCAAAAGAAAATCCTGTCGTTTCCATAGAAACGTTACACGATTTAGAAGGAGATGGCATAGAACCAATTGTATTTCATAGCGACGCCTTTGCTGCGTTATTTCGTCAGTGTGAGGGGGCAAGGAATGAAGTAAAGAAGGAATAGTGCATCGGATAGGAGAAAGTCGTATCTCAAAAGAAAATCCTGTCGTTTCCATAGAAACGTTACTCGATTTGGAAGGAGAAGTCATACAACCCATAGTATATCATAGCGACGCAATTTCTTTGTTAATTCGTTAATGTGAGGGAGCGAGCGATGCAGTAAAGAAGGAATAGAGCCATGGAAATGAGATACTCGTATGCCAAAACAAAAATCTGTCGTTTCCATAGAAACGTTGCTGGATTTAGGAGGAGAAGTCGTAGAACTCATTGTATTTCATAACGACGTAGTTTCTGATTTAATTCGTCAATGTGAGGGAGCGAGGGATGCAGTAAAGAAGGAATAGTGCATCGGAAAGGAGATACTCGTATCCCAAAAGAAAATCCTCTCGTTTCGATAGAAACGTTACTCGATTTAGAAGGAGAAGTCATCGAACGCATAGTCTTTCATAGCGACGCTATTTCTGTGTTAATACGGCAATGTGATGGAGCGAGGGATGCAGTAAAGAAGGAATAGTGCATCGGAAATGAGATACTCGTATCCCAAAAGAAAAACCTGTGGTTTCCATAGAACTGTTACACGATTTAGAAGGAGAAGTCATAAAACCCATAGTATTTCATAGCCCCGCAATTTCTGTGTTAATTAGTCATTGTGAGGGAGCGAGGGATGCAGTAAATAAGGAATAGTGCTTCGGAAAGGAGATACTCATATCCCAAAAGGAAATCCTGTCGTTTCCATAGAAACGTTACACGATTTAGAAGGAGATGGCATAGAACCAATTGTATTTCATAGCGACGCCTTTGCTGCGTTATTTCGTCAGTGTGAGGGGGCAAGGAATGCAGTAAAGAAGGAATAGTGCATCGGATAGGAGAAAGTCGTATCTCAAAAGAAAATCCTGTCGTTTCCATAGAAACTTTACTCGATTTGGAAGGAGAAGTCATAGAACCCATAGTATATCATAGCGACTCAATTTCTGTGTTAATTCGTCAGCTTGAGGAAGCGAGGAATGCAGTAAAGAAGGAATAGTGCATCGGAAAGGAGATACTCGTATCCCTAAAGAAAATCCTGTCATTTCCATAGAAACGTTACTCGATTTAGAAGGAGATGTCATAGAACTCATATTACATCATAGCAACGCATTTTCTGTGTTAATTCGTCAATGTGACGGAGCGAGAGATGCAGTAAAGAAGTAATAGTGCATCGGAAAAGAGATACTCGTATCCCAAAAGAAAATCCAGCCGTTTCCATAGAACGTTACTCGATTTAGAAGGAGAAGTCATAGAATCCATAGTATTTCATAGTGACTCAATTTCTGTGTTAATTCGTCAATGAGATGGAGCGAGGGATGCAGTAAAGAAAGAATTGTGCATCGGAAAGGAGATACTCGTATTCCCAAAAGAAAATCCTGTCGTTTCCATAGAAACGTTACTCGATTTGGAAGGGGAAGTTATAGAACCCATAGTATATCATAGCGACTCAATTTCTGTGTTAATTCGTCAGCTTGAGGAAGCGAGGAATGCAGTAAAGAAGGAATAGTGCATCGGAAAAGAGATACTCGCATCCAAATAGAAAATCCAGCCGTTTCCATAGAAACGTTACTCGATTTAGAAGGAAAAGTCATAGAACCCATAGTATATCATAGCGACGCAATTTCTTTGTTAATTCGTCAATGTGAGGGAGCGAGCGATGCAGTAAAGAAGGAATAGTGCTTTGGAAATGAAATACTCGTATCCCAAAAGAAAAATCTGTCGTTTCCATAGAAACGTTGCTGGATTTAGATGGAGAAGTCGTAGATCTCATTGTATTTCATAGCGACGTAGTTTCTGATTTAATTCGTCAATGTGAGGGAGCGAGGGATGCAGTAAAGAAGGAAAAGGTGCATCGGAAATGAGATACTCGTATCCCAAAAGAAAAACCTGTCGTTGACATAGAACCGTTGCCATATTTAGAAGGGGAAGTCATAGAACACATGGAATTACATAGCGACGCAATTTCTGTGTTAATTCGTCAGTGTGAGGGAGCGAAGGATGTAGTAAAGAAGGAATAGTGTATCGGAAAGGAGATACTCGTATCCCAAATGAAAATCCTGTCGTTTCCATTGAAACGTTACTCGATTTAGAAGGAGAAGTCATAGAACCCATAGTATTTCATAGCGACGCAATTTCTTTGTTAATTCGTCATTGTGAGGGAGCGAGGGATGCTGCAAAGAAGGAATAGTGCATCGGAAAGGAGATAATCGTATTCCAAAAGAAAATCTTATCTTTTCCATAGAATTGTTACTCGACTTAGAAGGAGAAATCATAGATCCCATAGTATTTCATAGCACGCAATTTCTGTCTTAATTCGTCAATGTGAGGGAGCGAGGGGTGCAGTAAATAAGGAATAGTGCATCGGAAAGGAGATAGTCGTATCCCAAAAGAAAATCCTGTCGTTTCCATAGATACGTTACTCGATTTAGAAGGAGATGTCATAAAACCTATAATATTTCATAGCGACGCAATTTCTGAGTTAATTCCTCAATGTGAGGGAGCGAGGGATGCAATAAAGAAGGAATAGTGCATCGGAAAGGAGATACTCGTATTCCAAAAGAAAATCCTGTCGTTTCCATATGAACGTTACTCGATCTAGTAGATGTCATAGAACCCATAGTATTTCATAGCCCCGCAATCTCTGTGTAAATTCGTCAATGTGAGGGAGCGAGGGATGCTGTAAAGAAGGAATAGTGCATCGCAAAGGAGATAATCGTATCCCAAAAGAAAATCCTATCTTTTCCATAGAATTGTTACTCGACTTAGAAGGAGAAATCATAGATCCCATAGTATTTCATAGCACGCAATTTCTGTCTTAATTCGTCAATGTGAGGGAGCGAGGGGTGCAGTAAATAAGGAATAGTGTATCGGAAAGGAGTTAGTCGTATCCCAAAAGAAAATCCTGTCGTTTCCATAGATACGTTACTCGATTTAGAAGGAGATGTCATAAAACCCATAATATTTCATAGCGACGCAATTTCTGAGTTAATTCCTCAATGTGAGGGAGCGAGGGATGCAATAAAGAAGGAATAGTGCATCGGAAAGGAGATACTCGTATCCCAAAAGAAAATCCTGTCGTTTCCATAGAAACTTTACTCGATTTAGAGGAGATAACATAGAACCCATATTATATCATAGCGAAGCAATTTCTGTGTTAATTCGTCAATGTGTCGGAGCGAGAGATGCAGTAAAGAAGTAATAGTGCATCAGAAGTGTGATAGTCGTATCCCAAAAGAAAATCCCTGTCGTTTCCATAGAAACGTTACTCGATCTAGGAGATGTCATAGAATCCGTAATATTTCATAGAGGACACTATTTCTGTGTTAATTCGTCAATATGAGGTAGCGAGGGATGCCGTAATAGAAGGAATAATGCATCGGAATAGAGATACTCGTATCCCAAAAGAAAGTCCTGTCGTTTCCATAGAAACGTTACTCGATTTAGAAGGTCATAAAACCCATAGTATTTCATAGCCATGCAATTTCAGTGATAATTCGTCAATGTGAGGGAGGGAGGGATGCAGTAAAAGAAGGAATAGTGCATCAGAAGAAGATGTATCGCAAAAAAAATCCTGTCGTTTCCATAGAAACGTACTCGATTTAGAAGGAGAAGTCATAGCACCCATATTATATCATACCGACGCATTTGCTGTGTTAATTCATCAATGTGACGGAGCGAGAGATGCAGTAAAGAAGGAATAGTTCATCGGAAAGGAGATACTCGTATCCCAAAGGAAAATCTAGTCGTTTACATAGAAACGTTACTCGATTTTGAATGAGATGTCATAGAACCCATAGTTTTTCGTAGCGACACAATTTCTGTGTTAATTCGTCAATGAGAGGGAGCGAGGGATGCAGTAAAGAAGGAATAGTGCATCGGAAAGGAGATACTCGTATCCCAAAAGAAAATCCTCTCGTTTCGATAGAAACGTTACTCGATTTAGAAGGAGAAGTCATAGAACCCATAGTATTTTATAGCGACTCAATTTCTGTGTTAATTCGTCAATGAAAGGGAGCGAGGGATGCAGTAAAGAAGGAATAGTGAATCGGAAAGGAGATACTCGTATACCAATAGAAAATCCTGTCGTATCCATAGAAAAGTTACTCGATTTAGATTGAGAAGTCATAGAACACATAGTAAATCATAGCGACGCAATTTCTGTGTTAATTCGTCAATGTGAGTGAGCGAGGGATGCAGTAAAGAAGGAATAGTGCCATGGAAATGAGATACTCGTATCCCAAAAGAAAAATCTGTCGTATCCATAGAAACGTTGCTGGATTTAGGAGGAGTAGTCGTAGAACTCATTGTATTTAATAACGACGTAGTTTCTGATTTAATTCGTCAATGTGAGGGAGCGAGGGATGCAGTAAAGAAGGAATAGTGCAACGGAAAGGACATACTCGAAACCCAAAAGAAAATCCTGTCGTTTCCATATAAACGTTACTCGATTTAGAAGGAGAAGTCATCGAACCCATAGTATTTCATAGCGACGCTATTTCTGTGTTAATACGGCAATGTGATGGAGCGAGGGATGCAGTAAAGAAGGAATAGTGCATCGGAAATGAGATACTCGTATCCCAAAAGAAAAACCTGTGGTTTCCATAGAACCGTTACACGATTTGGAAGGAGAAGTCATAAAACCCATAGTATTTCATAGCCCCGCAATTTCTGTGTTAATTAGTCATTGTGAGGGAGCGAGGGATGCAGTAAATAAGGAATAGTGCTTCGGAAAGGAGATACTCATATCCCAAAAGAAAATCCTGTCGTTTCCATAGAAAAGTTACACGATTTAGAAGGAGATGGCATAGAACCAATTGTATTTCATAGCGACGCCTTTGCTGCGTTATTTCGTCAGTGTGAGGGGGCAAGGAATGAAGTAAAGAAGGAATAGTGCATCGGATAGGAGAAAGTCGTATCTCAAAAGAAAATCCTATCGTTTCCATAGAAACGTTACTCGATATGGAAGGAGAAGTCATACAACCCATAGTATATCATAGCGACGCAATTTCTTTGCTAATTCGTGAATGTGAGGGAGCGAGCGATGCAGTAAAGAAGGAATAGTGCCATGGAAATGAGATACTCGTATCCCAAAAGAAAAATCTGTCGTTTCCATAGAAACGTTGCTGGATTTAGGAGGAGAAGTCGTAGAACTCATTGTATTTCATAACGACGTAGTTTCTGATTTAATTCGTCAATGTGAGGGAGAGAGGGATGCAGTAAAGAAGGGATAGTGCATCGGAAAGGAGATACTCGTATCCCAAAAGAAAATCCTGTCGTTTCCATAGAAACTTTACCCGATTTAGAAGGAGATAACATAGAACCCATATTATATCATAGCGAAGCAATTTCTGTGTTAATTCGTCAATGTGACGGAGCGAGAGATGCAGTAAAGAAGTAATAGTGCATCAGAAGGGTGATAGTCGTATCCCAAAAGAAAATCCTGTCGTTTCCATAGAAACGTTACTCGATCTAGGAGATGTCATAGAACCCATAGTATTTCATAGAGACGCTATTTCTGTGTTAATTCGTCAATGTGAGGGAGCGAGGGATGCAGTATAGAAGGAATAATGCATCGGAATGGAGATACTCGTATCCCAAAAGAAAGTCCTGTCGTTTCCATAGAAACGTTACTCGATTTAGAAGGTCATAAAACCCATAGTATTTCATAGCCATGCAATTTCAGTGATAATTCGTCAATGTGAGGGAGGGAGGGATGCAGTAAAGAAGGAATAGTGCATCAGAAGAAGATGTATCGCAAAAAAAATCCTGTCGTTTCCATAGAAACGTACTCGATTTAGAAGGAGAAGTCATAGAACCCATATTATATCATACCGACGCATTTGCTGTGTTAATTCATCAATGTGACGGAGCGAGAGATGCAGTAAAGAAGGAATAGTGCATCGGAAAGGAGATACTCGTATCCCAAAGGAAAATCTAGTCATTTACATAGAAACGTTACTCGATTTTGAATGAGATGTCATAGAACCCATAGTATTTCGTAGCGACACAATTTCTGTGTTAATTTGTCAATGAGAGGGAGCGAGGGATGCAGTAAAGTAGGAATAGTGCATCGGAAAGGAGATACTCGTATCCCAAAAGAAAATCCTCTCTTTTCGATAGAAACGTTACTCGATTTAGAAGGAGAAGTCACAGAACCCATAGTAATTCATAGCGACTCAATTTCTGTGTTAATTCGTCAATGAAAGGGAGCGAGGGATGCAGTGAAGAAGGAATAGTGAATCGGAAAGGAGATACTCGTGTACCAAAAGAAAATCCTCGATTTAGATTGAGAAGTCATAGAACCCATAATAAATCATAGCGACTCAATTTCTGTGTTAATTCGTCAGCTTGAGGAAGCGAGGAATGCAGTAAAGAAGGAATAGTGCATCGGAAAGGAGATACTCGTATCCCAAAAGAAAATCCTCTCGTTTCGATAGAAACGTTACTCGATTTAGAAGGAGAAGTCATAGAACCCATAGTAATTCATAGCGACTCAATTTCTGTGTTAATTCGTCAATGAAAGGGAGCGAGGGATGCAGTAAAGAAGGAATAGTGCCATGGAAATGAGATACTCGTATCCCAAAAGAAAAATCTGTCGTTTCCATAGAAACGTTGCTGGATTTAGGAGGGGAAGTCGTAGAACTCATTGTATTTCATAACGACGTAGTTTCTGATTTAATTCGTCAATGTGAGGGAGCGAGGGATGCAGTAAAGAAGGAATAGTGCATCGGAAAGGAGATACTCGTATCCCAAAAGAAAATCCTCTCGTTTCGATAGAAACGTTACTCGATCTAGAAGGAAATGTCATAGAATACCCATAGTATTTCATAGCGACGCTATTTCTGGGTTAATTCGCCAATGTGAGGGAGCGAGGGATGCAGTAAAGAAGGAATAGTGCATCGGAAAGAAGATACTCGTATGCCAAAAGAAAATCCTGTGGTTTCCATAGAACTGTTACACGATTTATAAGGAGAAGTCATAAAACCCTTAGTATTTCATAGCTCCGCAATTTCTGTGTTAATTCGTCAATGGGAGGGAGCGAGGGATGCAGTAGGGAAGGAATAGTGCATCGGAAAGGAGATAGACGTATCAGAAAAGAAAATCCTGTCGTTTCCATAGAAACGTTACTCGATTCAGAAGGAGAAGTCATAGAACCCATAGAATATCATAGCGACTCAATTTCTGTGTTAATTCGTCAGCTTGAGGAAGCGAGGAATGCAGTAAAGAAGGAATAGTGCATCGGAAAGGAGATACTCGTATCCCTAAAGAAAATCCTGTCGTTTCCATAGAAACGTTACTCGATTTAGAAGGAGATGTCATAGAACCCATATTACATCATAGCAACGCATTTTCTGTGTTAATTCGTCAATGTGACGGAGCGAGAGATGCAGTAAAGAAGTAATAGTGCATCAGAAGGGAGATAGTCGTATCCCAAAAGAAAATCCTGTCGTTTCCATAGAAACGTTACTCGATCTAGACGGAGATGTCATAGAACCCATAGTATATCATAGCGACGCTATTTCTGTGTTAATTCGTCAATGTGAGGGAGCGAGGGATGCAGTAAAGAAGGAATAGTGCATCGGAAAAGAGATACTCGTATCCCAATAGAAAATCCAGCCGTTTCCATAGAAACGTTACTCGATTTAGAAGGAGAAGTCATAGAATCCATAGTATTTCATAGCGACTCAATTTCTGTGTTAATTCGTCAATGAGAGGGAGCGAGGGATGCAGTAAAGAAAGAATTGTGCATCGGAAAGGAGATACTCGTATCCCAAAAGAAAATCCTGTCGTTTCCATAGAAACGTTACTCGATTTGGAAGGAGAAGTCATAGAACCCTTAGTATATCATAGCGACGCAATTTCTTTGTTAATTCGTCAATGTGAGGGAGCGAGCGATGCAGTAATGAAGTAATAGTGCGTTGGAAATGAAATACTCGTATCCCAAAAGAAAAATCTGTCGTTTCCTTAGAAACGTTGCTGGATTTAGATGGAGAAGTCGTAGAACTCATTGTATTTCATAGCGACGTAGTTTCTGATTTAATTCGTCAATGTGAGGGAGCGAGGGATGCAGTAGAGAAGTAATAGTGCATCGGAAAGGAGATACTCGTATCCCTAAAGAAAATCCTCTCGTTTCCATAGAAACGTTACTCGATTTAGAAGGAGAAGTCATAGAACCCATAGTATTTCATAGCGACGCAATTTATGTGTTAATTCGTCAGTGTGAGGGAGAGAGGATTGCAGTAAAGAAGGAATAGTGCATCGGAAAGGAAATAGTCGTATCCCAAAAGAAAATCCTGTCCTTTTAGTAGAAACGTTACTCGATGTATAAGGAGAAGTCATTGAACCCAATGTATTTCATAGCCCCGCAATTTCTGTGTTAATTCGTCAATGTGAGGGAGCAAGGGATGCAGTAAGGAAGGAATAGTGCATCGGAAAGGAGATACCTGTATCCCAAATGAAAATTCTGTCGTATCCATAGAAACGTTACTCGATTTAGAAGGAGAAGTCATAGAACCCATAGTACTTCATAGCGACGCAATTTCTGCTTTAATTCGTCAATGTGAGGGAGCGAGGTATGCAGTAAAGAAGGAAAAGGTGTATCGGAAATGAGATACTCGGATCCCAAAAGAAAAACCTGTCGTTGACATAGAAACGGAACACGATTTAGAAGGAGAAGTCATACATCCCATAGTATTTCATAGCAACACAATATGTTTGTTAATTCGTCAATGTGCGGGAGCGAGGGATGCAGTAAAGAAGGAATAGTGCATCGGAAAAGAGATAGTCGTATCACAAAAGAAAAACCTGTCGTTTCCATAGAAACGTTGTTGGATTTAGATGGAGAAGTCATAGAACCCATAGTACTTAATAGCGACGCAGTTTCTGTGTTAATCCGTCAAAGTGAGGGAGCGAGGTATGCAGTAAAGAAGGAATAGTGCATCGGAAAGGAGATACTCGTATCCCAAAAGGAGATCCTGTCGTTTCCATAGAAACGTTACCCGACTCAGAAGGAGATGTCATAGAACACATAGTATTTCATAACGACGCAATTTCTGTGGTTATTCGTCAATGCGAGGGAGCGAGGGATGCAGTAAAGAAGGAATAGTGCATCGGAAAGGAGATACTCGTATCCCAAAAGAAAATCCTGTCGTTTCCATAGAGACGTTACTCGATTTTGAAGGAGATGTCATAGAAACCATAGTATTTCATAGCGACGCAATTTCTGTGCTCATTCGTCAATGTGACGGAGCGAGGGATGCAGTACATTAGGAATAGTGCATCGGAAAGGAGATACTCGTATCCCAAAAGAAAATCCTGTCGTTTCCATATTAACGTCACTCGATTTAGAAGGAGATGTCATTGAACACATAGTATTTCATAGCGACGTATTTTCTGTGTTAATTCGTCAATGTGAAGGAGCGAGGGATGCAGTAAAGTAGGAATAGTGCATTGGAGAGGAGATACTCGTATCCCAAATGAAAATCCTGTCGTTTCCATAGAAAAGTTACTCGATTTGAAAGGTCTTAAAATCCCATAGTATTTCATAGCCCAGCAATTTCTGTGTTAATTCGTCAATGAGAGGGAGCAAGGAATGCAGTAAAGAAGGATTAGTGCATCGGGACGTAGATAGACGTATCCCAAAAGAAAATCCTGTCTTTTCCATGGAAAAGGTACTCGATTTAGATGGAGAAGTCGTCGATCCTATAGTACCTCATAGCCCCGCCATTTCTGACTTAATTCGTCAATGTGAGGGAGCGAGGGATGCAGTAAAGAAGGAATAGTACATCGAAAAGGAGAAAGTCGTATCTCAAAAGATAATCCTGTCGTTTCCATACATACGTTACTCGATTTAGAAGGAGAAGTCATAGAACACATAGCATTTTATAGCGACGCAATTTCTGTATTAATTCGTCAATGTGAGGGAGCGAGGGATGCAGTAAAGAAGGAATAGTGCATCGGAAAGGAGATACTCGTATCCCAAAAGAAAATCCTGTCGTTTCCATAGAGACGTTACTCGATTTTGAAGGAGATGTCATAGAAACCATAGTATTTCATAGCGACGCAATTTCTGTGTTAATTCGTCAATGTGACGGAGCGAATGATGCAGTACATTAGGAATAGTGCATCGGAAAGGAGATACTCGTATCCCAAAAGAAAATCCTGTCGTTTCCATATTAACGTCACTCGATTTAGAAGGAGATGTCATTGAACACATAGTATTTCATAGCGACGTATTTTCTGTGTTAATTCGTCAATGTGAGGGAGCGAGGGATGCAGTAAAGTAGGAATAGTGCATCGGAAAGGAGATACACTTACCCCAAAAGAAAATCCTGTCGTTTCCATAGAAATGTTATTCGATCTAGAAGAAGATGTCATGGAATACATAGTAATTCATAGCGACGCAATTTCTGTGTTAATTCGTCAATGTGAGGGAGCGAGGGGTGCAGTAAAGAAGGATTAGTGCATCGAGAAGGAGATTGTCGTATCCCAAAAAAAATCCTGTATTTTCCATAGAAACGTAACTCGATTTGGAATTAGAGGTCATAGATCCCATAGTATTTCATAGCCCCGCAATTTCTGTCTTAAGTCGTCAATGTGAGGGTGCGAGGGATGCAGTGAAGAAGGAATAGTGTCATGGAACACATAGTATTTCATAGGGATGCAATGTCTGTGTTAATTCGACAATGTATGGGAGCGAGGAGTGCAGTAAAGAAGGATTAGTGCATCGAGAAGGAGATAGTCGTATCCCAAAATAAAATCCTGTCTTTTCCATAGAAACGGTACTCGATTTAGAAGGAGAAGTCATACATCCCATAGTATTTCATAGCAACACAATTTCTGTGTTAATTCGTCAATGTGAGGGAGCGAGGGATGCAGTAAAGAAGGAATAGTGCATCGGAAAACAGATACTCGTATCCCAAAACAAAAACCTGCCGTTTCCATAGAAACGTTGTTGGATTTAGATGGAGAAGTCATAGAACCCATAGTACTTAATAGTGCCGCAATTTCTGAGTTAATTCGACAATGTGAGGGAGCGAGGGATGCAGTAAAGAAGGAATAGTGCATCAGAACGGAGAAAGTTGTATCTCAAAAGATAATCCTGTCGTTTCCATGGATAAGTTACTCGGTGCAGAAGGAGAAATCATAGAACACATAGTATCTCATAGCGACGCAATTTCTGTGTTAAGTCGTCAATGTGAGGGAGCGAGGGATGCAGTAGAGAAGGAATAGTGCATCGGAAACGAGTTAGTCGTATCCCAAAATAAAATCTTCTCGCTTCCATAGAAACGTTACTCGATTTAGAAGGAGAAGTCATAGAACGCATAGTATTTCATAGCGACGCAATTTCTGTGATAATTCGTCAATGTGAGGGAGCGAGGGATGCAGTAAAGATGGAATACTGCATCCGAATGGAGATACTCATATCCCAAAAGAAAATCCTGTCGTTTCCATAGAATCGTTACACGATTTAGAAGGAGAGGTCATAGAACACATAGTATTTCATAGCGACGCAATTTCTGGGTTAATTCGTCAATGTGAGGGAGCGAGGGATGCAGTAAAGAAGGAGTATTGCATCGGAAAGGAGATAGTCGTATCCCAAAAGAAAATCCTGTCTTTTCCATAGAAACGTTACTCGATTTAGAAGAAGTCATAGAACCCATAGTATTTCATAGCGACGCAATTTCTGTGTTAATTTGCCAATGTGAGGGAGCGAGGGATGCAGAAAAGAAGGAATAGTCCATCGGAAAGGAGAAAGTCGTATCCCAAAAGAATATCCTGTCGCTTCCATAGTAACGTTACTCGATTTAGAAGACGAAGTCATAGAACCCATTGTATTTCATAGCGACGCAATTTCTGTGTTAATTCGTCAAAGTGAGGGAGCGAGGTATGTAGTAAATAAGGAATAGTGCATCGGAAAGGAGATAGTCGTATCCCAAAAGAAGATCCTGTCGTTTCCATAGAAACATTACTCGATTTAGAAAGAGATGTCATAGAACACAAAGTATTTCACAACGACGCAATTTCTGTGTTAATTCGTCAATGCGAGGGAGCGAGGGATGCAGTAAAGAAGGAAGTGTGCTTCCGAATGGAGATACTCGTATCCCAAAAGAACATCCTGTCGTTTCCATAGAAACGTTACTCGATTTAGAAGAAGTCATAGAACCCATAGTATTTCATAGCGACGCAATTTCTGTGTTAATTCGTCAATGTGATGGAGCGAGTTATGTAGTAAATAAGGAATAGTGCATCGGAAGGGTGATAGTCTTATCCCAAAAGAGAATCCTGTCTTATCCATAGAAACGTTACTCGATCTAGATTGAGATGTCATGGAACACATAGTATTTCACAGCGACGCAATTTCTGTGTTAATTCGTCAATGTGAGGGAGCGAGGGATGCAGTAAAGAAGGATTAGTGCATCGAAGAGGAAATACTAATATCCCAAAATAAAATCCTGTCGTTTCCATAGAAACGTTACTCGATTTAGAAGGTCGTAAAACGCATAGTATTTCATAGCCCCGCAATTTCTGTTTTAATTCGTCAATGTGAGGGAGCGAGGGATGCAGTAAAGAAAGATTAGTGCATCGGGAAGGAGATAGTCGTATCCCAAAAGAAAATCCTGTCTTTTCCATAGAAACGTAATTTGATTTAGAAGCAGAAGTCATAGATCCCATGGTGTTTCATAGCCCCGCAATTTCTGTCTTAATTCGTCAATGTGAGGGAGCAAGGGATGCAGTAAAGAAGGAATAGTGCATCAGAAAGGAAAAAGTCGTATCTCAAAAGATAATCCTGTCGTTTCCATAGATAAGTTACTCGATGCAGAGGGAGAAATCATAAAACACATAGTATTTCGTAGCGACGCAATTTCTGTGTTAATTCGTCAATGTGAGGGAGCGATTGATGCAGTAAAGAAGGAATAGTGCATCGGAAAGGAGTTAGTCACATCCCAAAAGAAAATCCTGTCTTTTCCATAGATACGATACTCGATCTAGAGGAAGAAGTCATAGGACACATAGTATTTCATAGCGACGCAATTTCTGAGTTAATATGTCAATGTGAGGGAGCGAGGGATGCAGTAAAGAAGGAATTTTGCATCGGAAAGGAGATAGTCGTATCCCAAAAGGAAATCCTGTCGTTTCCATAGAAATGTTACTCGTTTTAGAAGGTCATAAAACCCATAGTATTTCATAGTGCCGCGCATTCTGTGTTAATTCGTCAATGTGAGGAAGCGAGGGATGCAGAAAAGAAGGAATAGTCCATCGGAAAGGAGAAAGTCGTATCCCAAAAGAATATCCTGTCGCTTCCATAGTAACGTTACTCGATTTAGAAGAAGAAGTCATAGAACCCATTGTATTTCATAGCGACGCAATTTCTGTGTTAATTCGTCAAAGTGAGGGAGCGAGGTATGTAGTAAATAAGGAATAGTGCATCGGAAAGGAGATAGTCGTATCCCAAAAGAAGATCCTGTCGTTTCCATAGAAACATTACTCGATTTAGAAAGAGATGTCATAGAACACAAAGTATTTCACAACGACGCAATTTCTGTGTTAATTCGTCAATGCGAGGGAGCGAGGGATGCAGTAAAGAAGGAAGTGTGCCTCCGAATGGAGATACTCGTATCCCAAAAGAACATCCTGTCGTTTCCATAGAAACGTTACTCGATTTAGAAGGTCATGAAACCCATAGTATTTCATAGCCCCGCAATTTCTGTGTTAATTCGTCAATGTGAGGGAGCGAAGGGGTGCAGTAAAGAAAGCGTAGTGCATCGGAAAGGAGATGTATCCCAAAAGAAAATCCTGTAGTTTCCATAGAAACGTTACTCGATGTAGAAGGAGACGTGACAGAACCCATAGTATTTCACAGCGACACAATTTCTGTGTTAATCCGTCAATGTGAGGGAGTGAGGGATGCAGTAAAGAAGGAATAGTGCATCGGAAAGGAGATACTCGTATTCCAAAAGAAAATCCAGTCGTTCCCATAGAAACGTTACTCGATTTTAAAGGAGGAATCATTGAACCCGTAGTATTTCATAGGGGCGCAATTTCTGTGTTAATTCGTCAATGTGAGTTAGCGAGGGATGCAGACAAGAAGGCATACAGCATCGGAATGAAGATAGTCGTATCCCAAATGAAGGAGATGTCATAGGACACACACAGTATTTCATACCGACGCAATCTCTGTGCTAATTCGTCAATGTGAGGGAGCGAGGGATGCAGTAAAGAAGGAATAGTGCATCGGAAAGGAGATAGTCGTGTCCCAAAGGAAAATCCTGTCGTTTCCATAGAAATGTTACTCGATTCAGAAGGTGAATTCGTAGAACCTAGAGGATTTCGTAGCGACGCAATTTCTGTGTTAATCCGTCAATGTGAGGAAGCGAGGGATGCAGTAAGGACGGAATAGTGCATCGGAAGGGAGATACTCGTATTGCAAAAGGATATCCTCTCGTATCCGTGGAAACGTTACTCGATTTAGAAGGAGAAGTCTTAGAACCCATAGTATTTCATAGCGACGCAATTTCTGTTTTTATTCGTCAATGTGAGAGAGTGAGGGATGCTGTAAAGACCGAATAGTGCATCGGAAAGGAGATATTCGTATCCCCAAAGAAGGAGATATCATAGAACCCATAGTATTTCATAACGACGCAATTTCTATGTTAATTCGTCATTGTAAGGGAGCGAAGGTTGCAATAAAGTCAGAATAGTGCATCGGAAAGGAGATGGTCTATTTCCAAAAGAATATGCTGTCCTATCCGTAGATGCGTTACCCGATTTAGAAGGAGAAGTCTTAGAACACATAGTATTTCATAGCGACGGAATTTCTATGTTAATTCGTCAATGTGAGGGAGCGAGGGTTGCAGTAATGTCAGAATTGTGCATCGGAAAGGAGAAATGCATATTCCAAAAGAATATCCTATCGTTTCCGTAGAAACGTTACTCGATTCAGAAGGAGAAGCCATAGAACCAATAGTATTTCATAGCGACGCAATTTCTGTGTTAATTCGTCAATGTGAAGGAGCGAGTTATGTAGTAAATAAGGAGTAGTGCATCGGAAAGGAGATAGTTGTATCCCAAAAGAAAAGCCTGTCGTTACCATAGAAACGTTACTCGATTTAGAAGGTCATAAAACCCATAGTATTTCTTAGTGCCGCGATTTCTGTGTTAATTCGTCAATGTGAGGGAGCGAGGGATGCAGAAAAGAAGGAATAGTGCATCTGAAACGAGAAAGTCGTATCCCAAAAGAAAATCCTGTCGTTTCCATAGAAACGTTACTCGATTTAGATGGAAAATTCATGAAATCCATAGTATTTCATAGCGACGCAATTTCTGTGTTTATTCGTAAATGTGAGGGAGGGAGGGATGTAGTAAATTAGAAATAGTGCATCGGAAAGGAGATAGTTGTATCCCAAAAGAAGATCCTGTCGTTTCCATAGAAACGATACTCGATTTAGAAGGAGATTTCATAGAACCCATAGTATTTCGTGGCGACGCAATTTCTGTGTTAATTCGTCAATGTGAGGGAGCGATTTATGCAGTAAAGACGGAATAGTGCATCGGAAAGGAGATACTCGTATCCCAATAGAAAATCCAGTCGTTTCCATAGAAACGTTACTCGATGTAGAAGGAGAAGTCATAGAACCCATAGTATTTCATAGCGACGCAATTTCTGTGTTAATTCGTCAATGTGAGGGAGTGAGGGATGTAGTAAATAAGGAATGGTGCATCTGAATGGAGATAGTTGTATCCCAAAAGTAGATCCTGTCGTTTCCATAGAAACGATACTCGATTTAGAAAGAGATGTCATAGAACCCATAGTATTTCGGGGCGACTTAATTTCTGTATTAATTCGTCAATGTGAGGGACCGAGGTATGCAGTAAAGACGGAATAGTGTATCGGAGAGGAGATAGTCGTATCCAAAAGAAAATGCTGTCGTTTCCAAAGAAACGTTACTCGATTTAGAAGGAGAAGTCATAATACCCATAGTATTTCATAGCCCCGCAATTTCTGTGTTAATTCGTCAATGTAGATGTGCGAGGGATGCAGTAAGGAAGGATTAGTGCATCGGAAAAGTGGTACTCGTATCCCAAAAGATAAACCTGTCGTTCCATAGAAACTTTACTCGATTTAGAAGGTCATGAACCCATAGTATTTCATAGCCCCGCAATTTCTGTGTTAATTCGTCAATGCGAGGGAGCGAGGGATGCAGAAAAGAAGGAATTGTGCATCGGAAAGGAGATACTGGGATTCCAAAAGAAGATCCTGTCGTTTCCATAGAAACGTTTTTCGCTTTAGAAGGAGATGTCATAGACCACATAGTATGTCATAACGACGCAATTTCTGTGATAATTCGTCAATGTGAGGGAGCGAGGGATGCAGTAAAGATGGAATACTGCATCCGAATGGAGATACTCATATCCCAAAAGAAAATCCTGTCGTTTCCATAGAAACGTTACACGATTTAAAAGGAGAGGTCATAGAACACATAGTATTTCATAGCGACGCAATTTCTGGGTTAATTCGTCAATGTGAGGGAGCGAGGGATGCAGTAAAGAAGGAGTATTGCATCGGAAAGGAGATAGTCGTATCCCAAAAGAAAATCCTGTCTTTTCCATAGAAACGTTACTCGATTTAGAAGAAGTCATAGAACCCATAGTATTTCATAGCGACGCAATTTCTGTGTTAATTTGTCAATGTGAGGGAGCGGGGGATGCAGAAAAGAGGGAATAGTGCATCGGAAAGGAGAATGTCGTATCCCAAAAGAAAATCCTGTCGTTTCCATAGAAACGTTACTCGATTTAGAAGAAGTCATAGACCCCATAGTATTTCATAGCGACGCAATTTCTGTGTTAATTCGTCAATGTGATGGAGCGAGTTATGTAGTAAATAAGGAATAGTGCATCGGAAGGGTGATAGTCTTATCCCAAAAGAGAATCGTGTCTTATCCATAGAAACGTTACTCGATCTAGATTGAGATGTCATGGAACACATAGTATTTCACAGCGACGCAATTTCTGTGTTAATTCGTCAATGTGAGGGAGCGAGGGATGCAGTAAAGAAGGATTAGTGCATCGAAGAGGAAATACTAATATCCCAAAATAAAATCCTGTCGTTTCCATAGAAACGTTACTCGATTTAGAAGGTCGTAAAACGCATAGTATTTCATAGCCCCGCAATTTCTGTGTTAATTCATCAATGTGAGGGAGCGAGGGATGCAGTAAAGAAAGATTAGTGCATCGGGAAGGAGATAGTCGTATCCCAAAAGAAAATCCTGTCTTTTCCATAGAAACGTAATTTGATTCAGAAGCAGAAGTCATTGATCCCATAGTGTTTCATAGCCCCGCAACTTCTGTCTTAATTCGTCAATGTGAGGGAGCAAGGGATGCAGTAAAGAAGGAATAGTGCATCAGAAAGGAAAAAGTCGTATCTCAAAAGATAATCCTGTCGTTTCCATAGATAAGTTACTCGATGCAGAGGGAGAAATCATAAAACACATAGTATTTCGTAGCGACGCAATTTCTGTGTTAATTCGTCAATGTGAGGGAGCGATTGATGCAGTAAAGAAGGAATAGTGCATCGGAAAGGAGTTAGTCACATCCCAAAAGAAAATCCTGTCTTTTCCATAGATACGATACTCGATCTAGAAGGAGAAGTCATAGGACACATAGTATTTCATAGCGACGCAATTTCTGAGTTAATATGTCAATATGAGGGAGCGAGGGATGCAGTAAAGAAGGAATTTTGCATCGGAAAGGAGATAGTCGTATCCCAAAAGGAAATCCTGTCGTTTCCATAGAAATGTTACTCGTTTTAGAAGGTCATAAAACCCATAGTATTTCATAGTGCCGCGCATTCTGTGTTAATTCGTCAATGTGAGGGAGCGAGGGATGCAGAAAAGAAGGAATAGTCCATCGGAAAGGAGAAAGTCGTATCCCAAAAGAATATCCTGTCGCTTCCATAGTAACGTTACTCGATTTAGAAGGAGAAGTCATAGAACCCATTGTATTTCATAGCGACGCAATTTCTGTGTTAATTCGTCAAAGTGAGGGAGCGAGGTATGTAGTAAATAAGGAATAGTGCATCGGAAAGGAGATAGTCGTATCCCAAAAGAAGATCCTGTCGTTTCCATAGAAACATTACTCGATTTAGAAAGAGATGTCATAGAACACAAAGTATTTCACAACGACGCAATTTCTGTGTTAATTCGTCAATGCGAGGGAGCGAGGGATGCAGTAAAGAAGGAAGTGTGCTTCCGAATGGAGATACTCGTATCCCAAAAGAACATCCTGTCGTTTCCATAGAAACGTTACTCAATCTAGAAGGAGATGTCATGGAACAAATTGTATTTCATAGCGACGCAATGTCTGTGTTCATTCGTCAATGTGAGGGAGCAAGGGATGCAGTAAAGAAGGAATAGTGCATCGGAGATGAGATACTCGTATTCCAAAAGAAAATCCTGTCGCCTCCATAGAAACGATACTCGATTTAGAAGGAGATGTCATAGAACCCATAGTATTTCGTGGCGACGCAATTTCTGTGTTTATTCGTCAATGTGGGGGAGCGAGGTATGCAGTAAAGACGGCATGGTGCATCGGAAAAGAGGTACTCGTATCCCAAAAGATAAACCTGTCGTTTCCATAGAAACGTTACTCGATTTAGAAGGTCATGAAACCCATAGTATTTCATAGCCCCGCAATTTCTGTGTTAATTCGTCAATGTGAGTGAGCGAGGGATGCTGTAAAGAAGGAATGGTGCATCGGAAAGGAGATAGTCGTATCCCAAAAGAATATCCTGTCGTTTCCATACCAACGTAACTCGGTTTAGAAGGAGAAGTCTTAGAACCCATAGTATTTCATAGCGATGCAATTTCTGTGTTAATTCGTCAATGTGAGGGAGAGAGGGATGCAGTAAAGAAGGAGTTGTGCATCGGCAACCAGATACTCGTATCCCAAATGAAAATCCTGTCGTTGCCATAGAAACGTTACTCGTTGTAGAAGGAGACGTCACAGAACCCATAGTATTTCACAGCGACACAATTTCTGTGTTGATCCGTAAATGTCAGGGAGCGAGGGATGCAGTAAAGATGGAAGTGTGCATCTGAAAGGAGATACTGGGATTCCAAAAGAAGATCCTGTCGTTTCCATAGAAACGTTTTTCGCTTTACTAGGAGATGTCATAGACCACATAGTATGTCATAACGACGCAATTTCTGTGATAAATCGTCAATGCGAGGCAGCGACGGACGCAGTAAAGAAGGAATAGTGCATCGGATAGGAGAAACTCGTATTCCAAATGAAAATCCTGTCGTTGCCATAGAAACGTTATTCGATTTAGAAGGAGAAGTCATAGAACCCATAGTATATCACAGCGACGCAATTTCTGTGTTAATTCGTCAAAGTGAGGGAGCGAAGGGGTGCAGAAAAGAAAGCGTAGTGCATCGGAAAGGAGATGTATCCCAAAAGAAAATCCTGTAGTTTCCATAGAAACGTTACTCGATGTAGAAGGAGACGTCACAGAACCCATAGTATTTCACAGCGACACAATTTCTGTGTTAATCCGTCAATGTAAGGGAGTGAGGGATGCAGTAAAGAAGGAATAGTGCATCGGAAAGGAGATACTCGTATTCCAAAAGAAAATCCAGTCGTTCCCATAGAAACGTTACTCGATTTTAAAGGAGGAATCATTGAACCCATAGTATTTCATAGGGGCGCAATTTCTGTGTTAATTCGTCAATGTGAGTTAGCGAGGGATGCAGAAAAGAAGGCATACAGCATCGGAAAGAAGATAGTCGTATCCCAAATGAAGGAGATGTCATAGGACACACAGTATTTCATACCGACGCAATCTCTGTGCTAATTCGTCAATGTGAGGGAGCGAGGGATGCAGTAAAGAAGGAATAGTGCATCGGAAATGAGATAGTCGTGTCCCAAAGATAAATCCTGTCGCTTCCATAGAAATGTTACTCGATTCAGAAGGTGAATTCGTAGAACCTAGAGGATTTCGTAGCGACGCAATTTCTGTGTTAATCCGTCAATGTGAGGAAGCGAGGGATGCAGTAAAGACGGAATAGTGCATCGGAAGGGAGATACTCGTATTGCAAAAGGATATCCTCTCGTATCCGTGGAAACGTTACTCGATTCAGAAGGAGAAGTCTTAGAACCCATAGTATTTCATAGCGACGCAATTTCTGTTTTTATTCGTCAATGTGAGAGAGTGAGGGATGCTGTAAAGACCGAATAGTGCATCGGAAAGGAGATATTCGTATCCCCAAAGAAGGAGATATCATAGAACCCATAGTATTTCATAGCGACGCAATTTCTATGTTAATTCGTCATTGTAAGGGAGCGAAGGTTGCAGTAAAGTCAGAATAGTGCATCGGAAAGGAGATGGTCTATTTCCAAAAGAATATGCTGTCCTATCCGTAGATGCGTTACCCGATTTAGAAGGAGAAGTCTTAGAACACATAGTATTTCATAGCGACGGAATATCTGTGTTAATTCGTCAATGTGAGGGAGCGAGGGTTGCAGTAATGTCAGAATTGTGCATCGGAAAGGAGAAATGCGTATTCCAAAAGAATATCCTATCGTTTCCGTAGAAACGTTACTCGATTTAGAAGGAGAAGCCATAGAACCAATAGTATTTCATAGCGTCGCAATTTCTGTGTTAATTCGTCAATGTGAAGGAGCGAGTTATGTAGTAAATAAGGAGTAGTGCATCGGAAAGGAGATAGTCGTATCCCAAAGAAGATCCTGTCGCTTCCACAGAAACGGTACTCGATTTAGAAGGAGATGTCATGGAACCCATAGTATTTCATAGCGACGCAATTTCTGTGTTAATTCGTCAGTGTGAGGGGGCGAGGAATGCAGTAACGAAGGAATAGTGCTTCGGAATGGAGATACTCGTATCCCAAAAGAAAAGCCTGTCGTTACCATAGAAACGTTACTCGATTTAGAAGGTCATAAAACCCATAGTATTTCATAGCGACGCAATTTCTGTGTTTATTCGGAAATGTGAGGGAGGGAGGGATGTAGTAAATAAGAAATAGTGCATCGGAAAGGAGATAGTTGTATCCCAAAAGAAGATCCTGTCGTTTCCATAGAAACGATACTCGATTTAGAAAGAGATGTCATAGAAACCATAGTATTTCGTGGCGACGCAATTTCTGTGTTAATTCGTCAATGTGAGGGAGCGATTTATGCAGTAAAGACGGAATAGTGCATCGGAAAGGAGATACTCGTATCCCAATAGAAAATCCAGTCGTTTCCATAGAAACGTTACTCGATTTAGAAGGAGAAGTCATAGAACCCATAGTATTTCACAGCGACACAATATCTGTGTTAATCCGTAAATGTGAGGGAGCGAGGGATGCAGCAATGAAGGAATTGTGCATCGGAAAGGAGATACTCGTATTCTAAAAGAAGATCCTGTCGTTTCCATATAAACGTTTTTCGCGTTAGAAGGAGATGTCATAGACCACATAGTATGTCAATACGACGCAATTTCTGTGATAATTCGTCAATGCGAGGGAGCGACGGACGCAGTAAAGAAGGAATAGTGCATCGGATAGGAGATACTCGTATCCCAAATGAAAATCCTGTCGTTGCCATAGAAACGTTATTCGATTTAGAAGGAGAAGTCATAGCACCCATAGTATATCACAGCAACGCAATTTCTGTGCTAATTCGTCAATGTGGAGGAGCGAATGATGCAGTAAAGAAAGAATAGTGCATCGGAAAGGAGATGTATCCCAAAAGACAATCCTGTAGTTTCCATAGAAATGTTACTCGTTTCAGAAGGTCATAAAACCCATAGTATTTCATAGTGCCGCGATATCTGTGTTAATTCGTCAATGTGAGGGAGCGAGGGAAGCAGAAAAGAAGGAATAGTGCATCGGAAACGCGAAAGTCGTATCCCAAAAGAAAATCCTGTCGTTTCCATATAAACGTTACTCGATTTAGAAGGAGAAGTCATAGAACCCATTGTATTTCGTAGCGACGCAATTTCTGTGTTAATTCGTCAATGTGAGGGAGCGAGTTATGTAGTAAATAAGGAATAGTGCATCGGAAAGGAGACAGTCGTATCCCAAAGGAAGATCCTTTTGTTTCCATAGAAACGGTACTCGATTTAGAAGGAGATGTCATAGAACACATAGTATTTCTCAACGACGCAATTTCTGTGTTAATTCGTCAATGTCAGGGAGCGAGGGATGCAGTAAAGAAGGAATAGTGCATCGGAAAGGACTTAGTCGTATCCCAAAAGAAAATCTTCTCGTTTCCATAGAAACGTTACTCGATTTAGAAGGAGAAGTCTTAGAACCCATAGTATTTCATAGCGGCGCAATTTCTGTGATAATTCGTCAATGTGAGGGAGCGAGAGATGCAGTAAAGAGGGAATACTGCATCCGAATGGAGATACTCATATCCCAAAAGAAAATCCTGTCGTTTCCAAAGAAAGGTTACACGATTTAGAAGGAAGGGTCATAGAACACATAGTATTTCATAGCGACGCAAATTCTGAGTTAATTCGTCAATGTGAGGGAGCGAGGGATGCAGTAAAGAAGGAGTATTGCTTCGGAAAGGAGATAGTCGTAACCCAAAAGAAAATCCTGTCGTTTCCATCGATGTGTTACTCGTTTTAGAAGGTCATAAAACCCATCGTATTTCATAATGCCGCGATTTCTGTGTTAATTCGGCAATGTGAGGGACCGAGTGATGCAGAAAAGAGGGAATAGTGCATCGGAAAGGAGAATGACGTATCCCAAAAGAAAATCCTGTCGTTTCAATAGAAACGTTACTCGATTTAGAAGAAGTCATAGAACCCATAGTATTTCATAGCGACGCAATTTCTGTGTTAATTCGTCAATGTGAGGGAGCGAGTTATGTAGTAAATAAGGATTAGTGCATCGGAAGGGTGATAGTCTTATCCCAAAAGAGAATCTTGTCTTATCCATAGAAACGTTACTCGATCTAGAGGGAGATGTCATGGAACACATAGTATTTCACAGCGACGCAATTTCTGTGTTAATTCGTCAATGTGAGGGAGCGAGGGATGCAGTAAAGAAGGAATAGTGCATCGGAAAGGAGTTGGTCATATCCCAAAAGAAAATCCTGTCATTTCCATAGAAACGTTACTCGATTTAGAAGGAGAAGTCATAGTACCCATAGTATTTCATAGCCCCGCAATTTCTGTGTTAATTCGTCGATGTAGATGTGCGAGGGATGCAGTAAGGAAGGAATAGTGCATCGGAGAGGAGATAGTCGTATCCCAACAGAAAATCCTGTCGTTTCCATAGATGTGTTACTCGTTTTAGAAGATCATAAAACCCATAGTATCTCATAGTGCCGCGATTTCTGTGTTAATTCGTCAATGTGAGGGAGCGAGGGATGCAGAAAAGAAGGAATAGTGCATCTGAAACGAGAAAGACGTATCCGAAAAGAAAATCCTGTCGTTTCCATAGAAACGTTACTCGATATAGAAGGAGAAGTCGTAGAACCCATTGGATTTCATAGCGACGCAATTTCTGTGTTAATTCGTCAATGTGAAGGAGCGAGTTATGTAGTAAATAGGAGTAGTGCATCGGAAAGGAGATAGTCGTATCCCAAAGAAGATCCTGTCGTTTCCATAGAAACGGTACTCGATTTAGAAGGAGATGTCATGGAACCCATAGTATTTCATAGCGACGCAAATTCTGTGTTATTTCGTCAGTGTGAGGGGGAGAGGAATGCAGTAAGAAGGAATAGTGCATCGGAATGGAGATACTCGTATCCCAAAAGAAAAGCCTGTCGTTTCCATAGAAACGCTACTCGAAGTAGAAGGTCATAAAACTCATAGTATTTCATAGCGCCGTGATTTCTGTGTTAATTCGTCAATGTTGGGGAGCGAGGGATGCAGTAAAGAAGGAATAGTGCATCGGAAAGGAGAAAGTCGTATACCAAAAGAAAATCCTGTCGTTTCCATAGAAACGTTACTCGATTTAGATGGAAAATTCATAGAATCCATAGTATTTCATAGCGACGCAATTTCTGTGATTATTTGTAAATGTGAGGGAGTGAGGGATGTAGTAAATAAGAAATAGTGCATCGGAAAGGAGATAGTTGTATCCCAAAAGAAAATACTGTCGTTTCCATAGAAACGATACTCGATTTAGAAGGAGATGTCATAGAACCCATAGTATTTCGTGGCGACGCAATTTCTGTGTTAATTCGTCAATGTGAGGGAGCGATTTATGCAGTAAAGACGGAATAGTGCATCGGAAAGGAGATACTCGTATCCCAATAGAAAATCCAGTCGTTTCCATAGAAACGTTACTCGATTTAGAAGCAGAAGTCGTAGAACCCATAGTATTTCATAGCGACGCAATTTCTGTGTTAATTCGTCAATGTGAGGGAGCGAGATACGTAGTAAATAAGGAATAGTGCATCGGAAAGGAGATACTCGTATCCTAAAAGAATATCATGTCGTTTCCATAGAAACGTTACGCGATCTAGAAGGAGATGTCATGGAACAGATAGTATTTCATAGCGACGCAGATTCTGTGTTAATTCGTCAATATGAGGGAGCAAGGGATGCAGTAAAGAAGGAATAGTGCATCGGAGAGGAGATACTCGTATTCAAAAGGAAAATCCTGTCATTTCCACAGGAACGTTACTCGATTTAGAAGGTCATAAAACCCATAGTATTTCTTAGTGCCGCGATTTCTGTGTTAATTCGTCAATGTGAGGGAGCGAGGGATGCAGAAAAGAAGGAATAGTGCATCTGAAACGAGAAAGTCGTATCCCAAAAGAAAATCCTGTCGTTTCCGTAGAAACGTTACTCGATATAGAAGGAGAAGTCATAGAACCCGTGTAATTTCATAGCGACGCAATTTCTGTGTTAATTCGTCAATGTGAAGGAGCGAGTTATGTAGTAAATAAGGAGTAGTGCATCGGAACGGAGATAGTCGTATCCCAAAGAAGATCCTGTCGTTTCCATAGAAACGGTACTCGATTAAGAAGGAGATGTCATGGAACCCATAGTATTTCATAGCGACGCAGTCTCTGTGTTAATTCGTCAGTGTGAGGGGGCGAGGAATGCAGTAACGAAGGAATAGTGCATCGGAATGGAGATACTCGTATCCCAAAAAAAAAGCCTGTCGTTTCCATAGAAACGGTACTCGATTTAGAAGGTCATAAAACCCATAGTATTTCATAGCGCCGCGATTTCTGTGTTAATTCGTCAATGTTGGGGAGCGAGGGATGCAGTAAAGAAGGAATAGTGCATCGGAAAGGAGAATGTCGTATCCCAAAAGAAAATCCTGTCGTTTCCATAGAAACGTTACTCGATTTAGATGGAAAATTCATAAAATCCATAGTATTTCATAGCGACGCAATTTCTGTGTTTATTCGTAAATGTGAGGGAGGGAGGGATGTAGTAAATAAGAAATAGTGCATCGGAAAGGAGATAGTTGTATCCCAAAAGAAGATCCTGTCGTTTCCATAGAAACGATACTCGATTTAGAAGGAGATGTCATAGAAACCATAGTATTTCGTGGCGACGCAATTTCTGTGTTAATTCGTCAATGTTAGGGAGCGATTTATGCAGTAAAGACGGAATAGTGCATCGGAAAGGAGATACTCGTATCGCAATTGAAAATCCAGTCGTTTCCATAGAAACGTTACTCGATTTAGAAGGAGAAGTCATAGAACCCATAGTATTTCATAGCGACGCAATTTCTGTGTTAATTCGTCAATGTGAGGGAGTGAGGGATGGAGTAAATAAGGAATGGTGCATCTGAATGGAGATAGTTGTATCCCAAAAGTAGATCCTGTCGTTTCCATAGAAACGATACTCGATTTAGAAAGAGATGTCATAGAACCCATAGTATTTCGGGGCGACTTAATTTCTGTATTAATTCGTCAATGTGAGGGACCGAGGTATGCAGTAAAGACGGAATAGTGCATCGGAAAGGAGATAGTCGTATCCAAAAGAAAATGCTGTCGTTTCCAAAGAAACGTTACTCGATTTAGAAGGAGAAGTCATAGTACCCATAGTATTTCATAGCCCCGCAATTTCTGTGTTAATTCGTCAATGTAGATGTGCGAGGGATGCAGTAAGGAAGGAATAGTGCATCGGAAAAGTGGTACTCGTATCCCAAAAGATAAACCTGTCGTTCCATAGAAACTTTACTCGATTTAGAAGGTCATGAACCCATAGTATTTCATAGCCCCGCAATTTCTGTGTTAATTCGTCAATGCGAGGGAGCGAGGGATGCAGAAAAGAAGGAATAATGCATCGGATAGGAGATACTCGTATCCCAAATGAAAATCCTGTCCTAGCCATAGAAACGTTACTCGATGTAGAAGGAGACGTCACAGAACCCATAGTATTTCACAGCGACACAATATCTGTATTAATCCGTAAATGTGAGGGAGCGAGGGATGCAACAAAGAAGGAATTGTGCATCGGAAAGGAGATACTCGTATTCTAAAAGAAGATCCTGTCGTTTCCATATAAACGTTTTTCGCGTTAGAAGGAGATGTCATAGACCACATAGTATGTCAATACGACGCAATTTCTGTGATAATTCGTCAATGCGAGGGAGCGACGGACGCAGTAAAGAAGGAATAGTGCATCGGATAGGAGATACTCGTATCCCAAATGAAAATCCTGTCGTTGCCATAGAAACGTTATTCGATTTAGAAGGAGAAGTCATAGCACCCATAGTATATCACAGCGACGCAATTTCTGTGCTAATTCGTCAATGTGGAGGAGCGAATGATGCAGTAAAGAAAGAATAGTGCATCGGAAAGGAGATGTATCCCAAAAGAAAATCCTGTAGTTTCCATAGAAATGTTACTCGTTTCAGAAGGTCATAAAACCCATAGTATTTCATAGTGCCGCGATTTCTGTGTTAATTCGTCAATGTGAGGGAGCGAGGGAAGCAGAAAAGAAGGAATAGTGCATCGGAAACGCGAAAGTCGTATCCCAAAAGAAAATCCTGTCGTTTCCATATAAACGTTACTCGATTTAGAAGGAGAAGTCATAGAACCCATTGTATTTCGTAGCGACGCAATTTCTGTGTTAATTCGTCAATGTGAGGGAGCGAGTTATGTAGTAAATAAGGAATAGTGCATCGGAAAGGAGACAGTCGTATCCCAAAGGAAGATCCTTTTGTTTCCATACAAACGGTACTCGATTTAGAAGGAGATGTCATAGAACACATAGTATTTCTCAACGACGCAATTTCTGTGTTAATTCGTCAATGTCAGGGAGCGACTGATGCAGTAAAGAAGGAATAGTGCATCGGAAAGGACTTAGTCGTATCCCAAAAGAAAATCTTCTCGTTTCCATAGAAACGTTACTCGATTTAGAAGGAGAAGTCTTAGAACCAATAGTATTTCATAGCGGCGCAATTTCTGTGATAATTCGTCAATGTGAGGGAGCGAGAGATGCAGTAAAGAGGGAATACTGCATCCGAATGGAGATACTCAATCCGAAAAGAAAATCCTGTCGTTTCCATAGAAAGGTTACACGATTTAGAAGGAGGGGTCATAGAACACATAGTATTTCATAGCGACGCAAATTCTGAGTTAATTCGTCAATGTGAGGGAGCGAGGGATGCAGTAAAGAAGGAGTATTGCTTCGGAAAGGAGATAGTCGTAACCCAAAAGAAAATCCTGTCGTTTCCATCGATGTGTTACTCGTTTTAGAAGGTCATAAAACAAATCGTATTTCATAATGCCGCGATTTCTGTGTTAATTCGGCAATGTGAGGGAGCGAGTGATGCAGAAAAGAGGGAATAGTGCATCGGAAAGGAGTTGGTCATATCCCAAAAGAAAATCCTGTCGTTTCAATAGAAACGTTACTCGATTTAGAAGAAGTCATAGAACCCATAGTATTTCATAGCGACGCAATTTCTGTGTTAATTCGTCATGTGAGGGAGCGAGTTATGTAGTAAATAAGGATTAGTGCATCGGAAGGGTGATAGTCTTATCCCAAAAGAGAATCTTGTCTTATCCATAGAAACGTTACTCGATCTAGAGGGAGATGTCATGGAACACATAGTATTTCACAGCGACGCAATTTCTGTGTTAATTCGTCAATGTGAGGGAGCGAGGGATGCAGTAAAGAAGGAATAGTGCATCGGAAAGGAGTTGGTCATATCCCAAAAGAAAATCCTGTCATTTCCATAGAAACGTTACTCGATTTAGAAGGAGAAGTCATAGTACCCATAGTATTTCATAGCCCCGCACTTTCTGTGTTAATTCGTCGATGTAGATGTGCGAGGGATGCAGTAAGGAAGGAATAGTGCATCGGAGAGGAGATAGTCGTATCCCAACAGAAAATCCTGTCGTTTCCATAGATGTGTTACTCGTTTTAGAAGATCATAAAACCCATAGTATCTCATAGTGCCGCGATTTCTGTGTTAATTCGTCAATGTGAGGGAGCGAGGGATGCAGAAAAGAAGGAATAGTGCATCTGAAACGAGAAAGACGTATCCGAAAAGAAAATCCTGTCGTTTCCATAGAAACGTTACTCGATATAGAAGGAGAAGTCGTAGAACCCATTGTATTTCATAGCGACGCAATTTCTGTGTTAATTCGTCAATGTGAAGGAGCGAGTTATGTAGTAAATAAGGAGTAGTGCATCGGAAAGGAGATAGTCGTATCCCAAAGAAGATCCTGTCGTTTCCATAGAAACGGTACTCGATTTAGAAGGAGATGTCATGGAACCCATAGTATTTCATAGCGACGCAAATTCTGTGTTATTTCGTCAGTGTGAAGGGGAGAGGAATGCAGTAAGAAGGAATAGTGCATCGGAATGGAGATACTCGTATCCCAAAAGAAAAGCCTGTCGTTTCCATAGAAACGCTACTCGATGTAGAAGGTCATAAAACTCATAGTATTTCATAGCGCCGTGATTTCTGTGTTAATTCGTCAATGTTGGGGAGCGAGGGATGCAGTAAAGAAGGAATAGTGCATCGGAAAGGAGAAAGTCGTATACCAAAAGAAAATCCTTTCGTTTCCATAGAAACGTTACTCGATTTAGATGGAAAATTCATAGAATCCATAGTATTTCATAGCGACGCAATTTCTGTGATTATTTGTAAATGTGAGGGAGTGAGGGATGTAGTAAATAAGAAATAGTGCATCGGAAAGGAGATAGTTGTATCCCAAAAGAAAATCCTGTCGTTTCCATAGAAACGATACTCGATTTAGAAGGAGATGTCATAGAACCCATAGTATTTCGTGGCGACGCAATTTCTGTGTTAATTCGTCAATGTGAGGGAGCGATTTATGCAGTAAAGACGGAATAGTGCATCGGAAAGGAGATACTCGTATCCCAATAGAAAATCCAGTCGTTTCCATAGAAACGTTACTCGATTTAGAAGCAGAAGTCGTAGAACCCATAGTATTTCATAGCGACGCAATTTCTGTGTTAATTCGTCAATGTGAGGGAGCGAGATACGTAGTAAATAAAGAATAGTGCATCGGAAAGGAGATACTCGTATCCCAAAAGAATATCATGTCGTTTCCATAGAAACGTTACGCGATCTAGAAGGAGATGTCATGGAACAGATAGTATTTCATAGCGACGCAGATTCTGTGTTAATTCGTCAATATGAGGGAGCGAGGGATGCAGTAAAGAAGGAATAGTGCATCGGAGAGGAGATACTCGTATTCAAAAGGAAAATCCTGTCATTTCCACAGGAACGTTACTCGATTTCGAAGGTCATAAAACCCATAGTATTTCATAGCACCGCAATTTCTGTGTTAATTGCTCAATGTCACTGAGTGAGGGATGCAGTAAAGAAAGAATAGTGCATCGGAAATGAGATACTCGTATCCCAAAAGAAAATAATTGTTGTTTCCATAGAAACATTACCCGATTTAGAAGGAGATGTCATAGAACCCATAGTATTCATAGCGCCGTGATTTCTGTGTTAATTCGTCAATGTGAGGGAGAGAGGGATGCAGTAAAGAAGTAATAGTGCATCGGAAAGGAGAAAGTCGTATCCCAAAAGAAAATCCTGTCGTTTCCATAGAAACGTTACCCGATTTAGAAGGAAAAGTCATAGAATCCATAGTATTTCATAGCGACGCAATATCCGTGTTAATTCGTCAATGTGAGGGAGTGAGGGATGTAGTAAATAAGGAATAGTGCATCTGAATGGAGATAGTTGTATCCCAAAAGAAAATCCTGTCGTTTCCATAGAAGCGATACTCGATTTAGAAGGAGATGTCATAGAACCCATATTATTTCATAGCGATGCAATTTCTGTGTTAATTCGTCAATGTGAAGGAGCGACGGATGCAGTAATGAAAGAATAGTGCATCGCAAAGGAGATAGTCGTATCCCAAAACAAATTAGTTTCGTTTCCATAAAAACGTTACTCTATTTAGAAGGAGAAGTCATAGAACCTATAGTATTTCATAGCGACGCAATTTCTGTTTTAATCCGTCAATGTGAGGGAGCGCGGAATGCAGAAAAGAAAGAATAGTGCATCGGTTAGGAGATACTCGTATCCCAAATGAAAATCCTGTCGTAGCCATAGAAACGTTACTCGATGTAGAAGGAGACGTCACAGACCCCATAGTATTTCACAGCGACGCAATTTCTGTGTTAATCCGTAAATGTGAGGGAGCGAGGGATGAAGTAAAGAAGGAATAGTGCATCGGAAAGGATATACTCGTATTCCAAAAGAATATCCTGTTGTTTCCGTAGAAGGGTGACTCGATTTAGAATGAGAACTCATTGAACCCATTGTTGTTTATAGCAATGCAATTTCTGTTTTAATTCGTCAATGTGAGGGAGCGATGGATGCAGTAAAGAAGGAATGGTGCATCGGAAAGGAGCTGTATCCCAAAAGAAAATCCTGTCGTTTCCATAGAAACGTTATTCGATTTAGAAGGGAAGTCACAGAACCCATACTATTTCATAGCGACGCAATTTCTGTGTTAATCCGTCAATGCGAGGGAGCGAGGGATTCAGTAAAGAAGGAATAGTGCATCGGAAAGGAGATAGTCGTGTGAAAAGGGAAAATCCTGTCGTTTCCATAGAAGCGTTACTCGATTCAGAAGGTGAAGTCATAGAACCCAGACTATTTCGTAGCGACGGAATTTCTGTGTTAATCAGTCAGTGTGAGGGAGCGAGGGATGCACTAAAGAAGGAATAGTGCATCGAAAAGGAGATACTCGTATCCCCAAGGAAGGAGATGTCATAGGACCTATAGTATTTCATAGCGACGCAATTTCTGTGTTAATTCGTCAATGTGAGGGCGCGAGGGATGCAGTAAAGACGGAATGGCGCATCGGAAAGGAGATACTCGTATTCCAAAAGAATATCCTGTCGTTTCCGTAGAAACGTTACTCGATTTAGAAAGAGGAGCCATAGATCCCATAGCATTTCATAGCGACGCAGTTTCTGTGTTAATTCGTCAATGTGATGGAGCGAGGGATGCAGTAAAGAAGGAATAGTGCATCGGAAAGTAGATATTCGTATCCTAAAAGAAGGAGATGTCATAGAACCCACAGTATTTTATAGCGACGCAATTTCTGTGTTAATCCGTCAATGTGAGGGTGCGAGTGATGCAGAAAAGAAGGAATAGTGCATCGGAAGGGAGATACTCGTATTCCAAAAGAAGATCCAGTCGTTCCCATAGAAACGTTACTCGATTTAGAAGGAGCATTCATTGAACCCACAGTATTTCATAGGGGTGCAATATCTGCGTTAAATCGTCAATGTGAGTTAGCGAGGGATGCAGAAAAGAAGGAATAGTGCTTCGGAAAGACGATAGTCGTGTCCCAAAGGCAAATCCTGTCGTTTCCATACAAACGTTACTCTATTTAGAAGGAGATGTCGTAGAACCCATATTATTTCATAGCAACGCTATATCTGTGTTAATTCGCCAATGTGGGGGAGCGAGGGATGCAGTAAGGAAGGAATAGTGCATCGGAAAGGAGATACTCGTATCCCAAAAGGAAAACCCGTCGTTTCCGTAGAAACGTTATTCGATTTAGAAGGAGAAGTCATAGAACCCATAGTATTTCATGGCGACGCAATTTCTGTGTTAATTCGTCAATGTGAGGGAGCGACGGATGCAGTAAAGAAGGTATAGTTCATCGGAAAGGAGTTGTATCCCAAAAGAAGATCCTGTCGTTTCCATAGAAACGTTACCCGATTTCGAAGGAGAAGTCACAGAACACAAAGTACTTTATAGCGACGCAATTTCTGTGTTAATCAGTCAATATGGGGGAGCGAGGGATGAAGAAAAGAAGGAATAGTACATCTGAAAGGAGATACTCGTATCCCAATATAAAATCCTGTCTTTTCCATAGAAACGTTACTCGATTTGGAAGGAGATGTCTTAGAAACCATAGTATTTCATAGCGACGCAATTTCTGTGCTAATTCGTCAATATGGGGGAGTGAGGGATTCAGTAAAGAAGGAATAGTGCATCGGATAGGAGATAGTCGTGTCCCAAAGGAAAATCCTGTAGTTTTCATAGGAACGTTACTCGTTTCGGAAGGTGAAGTCATCGAACCCAGAGAATTTCGTAGCGACGCAATTTCTGTGTTAATCCGTCAATGTGAGGGAGCGAGGGATACAGTAAAGAAGGAATAGTGCATCGGAAAGGAGATACTCGTATCCCCAAAGAAGGGGATGTCATAGAACCCATAGTATTTCATAGCGACGCAATTTCTGTGTTAATTTGTCAATGTGAGGGAGCGAGGGATGCGGTAAAGAAGGAATAGTGCATCGGATAGGAGATAGTCGTAACCCAAAAGAAAATCCTGGCGTTTCCATAGAAACGTTACTCGATTTAGAAGGTGGAGTCATGAACCCATAGTATTTCACGGAGGCGCAATTTCTGTGTTAATTCGTCAATGTGAGTTAGCGAGGGATGCAGAAAAGAAGGAATAGTGCATCGGAAAGCAGATAGTCGTATCCCAAAAGAAGGAGATGACATAGGACACATTGTATTTCATACCGACTCAATTTCTGTGTTAATTCGTCAATGTGGGGGAGCGAGGGATGCAGTAAAGAACGAATGGTGCATCGGAAAGGAGATACTCGTATCCCAAAAGAAAATCCTGTCGTTTCCATAGAATCGTTACCTGATGCAGAAGGTGAAGTCATAGAACACAGAGAATTTCATAGCGACGCAATTTTTGTGTAAATTCGTCAATGTGAGGAAGCGAGGGATGCAGTAAAGAAGGAATAGTGCATCGGAAAGGAGATACTCGTATTCCAAGAGAAAATCCAGTCGTTTCCATAGAAACGTTACTCGATTCAGAAGGAGAGGTCATAGAACACATAGTATTTCATAGCGACGCAATTTCTGTGTTAATCCGTCAATGTGAGGGAGAGAGGAATGCAGAAAAGAAGGAATAGTGCATCGGAAAGGAGATACTCGTATTCCAAAAGAAAATCCAGTCGTTCCCATAAAAACGTTACTCGATTTTGAAGGAGGAGTCATTGAACCCATAGTATTTCATAGGGGCGCAATATCTGCGTAAATTCGTCAATGTGAGTTAGCGAGGGATGCAGAAAAGAAGGAATAGTGCATGGGAAAGGAGATAGTCGTATCCCAAAAGAAGGAGATATCATAGAACCCATAGTATTTCATAGCTGCGGAATTTCTGTGTTAATTCGTCAATGCGAGGGAGCGAGGGATGCAGTAAAGAAGGGATAGTTCATACGAAACGAGATACTAGTATCCCAAAAGAAAATCCTGTCGTTTCCATACAAACGTTACTCGAATTAGAAGGAGTTGTCATAGAACCCATATTATTTCATAGCGACGCAATTTCTGTGTTAATTCGTCAATGTAAAGGCGCGAGGGATGCAGTAATGAAGGAATAGTGCATCGGGAAGGAGACAGACGTATCTCAAAACAAAATACTGCAGGTTCCATAAAAATGTTACTCGATTTTGAAGGAGAAGTCATTGAACCTATAGTATATTTTGGCGACGCTATTTCTGTGTTAATTCGTCAATGTGGGGGAGCGAGATATGCAGTAAAGAAGGAATAGTGATTCGGAATGGAGATACTCGTATCCCAAAAGAAAATCCTGTCGTTTCCGTAGAAACGTTACTCGATTTGGAAGGAGATGTCATAGAAACCATAGTATTTCATAGCGACGCAATTTCTGTGCTAATTCGACAATATGAGGGAGCGAGGGAATCAGTAAAGAAGGAATAGTGCATCGGAAAGGAGATAGTCGTATCCCAAAGGAAAATCCAGTCGTTTCCATAGAAAAGTTACTCGATTCAGAAGGTGGAGTCATAGAACCCAGAGTATCTCGTAGCGACGCAATTTCTGTGTTAATCCGTCAATGTTAGAGAGCGAGGGATACAGTAAAGAAGGAATAGTGCATCGGAAAGGAGATACTCGTATTCCCAAAGAAGGGTATGTCATAGAACCCATAGTATTTCATAGCGACGCAATTTCAGTGTTAATTCGTCAAGGTGAGGGAGCGGGGGATGCAGTAAAGACAGAATAGTGCATCTTAAATGAGATAGTCGTATCCCAAAAGAAAATCCTGTCATTTCCATAGAAACGTTACTCGATATAGAAGGAGAAGTCATAGAACCCATAGTATTTCATAACACCGCAATTTCTGTGTTAATCCGTCAATGTGAGGGAGCGAGGGATGCAGTAATGAAGGAATAGTGCATCGGAAAGGGGATACTCGTATCCCAAAAGAAAATCCTGTCCCTTACATAGAAACATTACTCGATTTAGAAATAGATGTCCTAGAACCCATAGTATTTCATAGCCGCGCGATTTCTGTGTTAATTCGTCAATGCGTGTGAGCGAGGGATGCAGTGAAGAAGGGATAGTTCATCGGAAAGGAGTTACTCGTATCCGAAAAGAAAATCCTGTCGTTTCCATAGAAACGTTACTCGATTCAGAAGGTGGAGGCATAGAACCCATAGTATATCATCGCGACGAACTTTCTGTTTTAATTCGTGAATGTGAGGGCGAGAGGGATGCAGTAAAGACGGAATAGTGCATCGGAAAGGAGATACACGTATTCCAAAAGAATATCTTGTCGTGTCCGTAGAAACGTTACTCGATTTAGAAGGAGAAGCCATAGAACCCATAGTACTTCATAGCGACGCAATTTCTGTGTTAATTCGTCAATGTGAGGGAGCGAGGATGCAGTAAAGAAGGAATAGTGCATCGGAAAGGGGATACTCGTATCCCAAAAGAAAATCCTGTCGTCTCCATAGAAACGTTACTCGATTTAGAAGGAGAAGTCATAGAACCCAAAGTATTTCATAGCGACGCAATCTCTGTGTTAAATCGTCAATGTGATGGAGCGAGGGATGCAGTAAAGAAGGAATAGTGCATCGGAAAGGGGTTACTCCTATCCCAAAAGAATATCCTGTCGTCTAGATAGAAACGTTACTCGATTTAGAAGGAGAAGTCATAGAACCCAAAGTATTTCATAGCGACGCAATCTCTGTGTTAATTCGTCAATGTGAGAGAGCGAGGGATGCAGAAAAGAAGGAGTAGTACATGGGAAAGGAGATAGTCGTAACCCAAAAGAAGGAGATGTCATAGAACCCATAGCATTTCATAGCTGCGGAATTTCTGTGTTAATTTGTCAATGCGAGGGAGTGAGGGATGCAGTAAAGAAGGGATAGATTATACGAAAGTAGATGCTCGTATTCCAAAAGAATATCCTGTCGTTTCCGTAGAAACGTTACTCGATTTAGATGGAGAAGCCATAGAACCCATAGTATTTCATAGCGACGCAATTTCTGTGTTAATTCGTCAATGTGAGGGCGCGAGAGATGCAGTATAGCCGGAATAGTGCATCGGAAAAGAGACACTCGTATTCCAAAAGAATATCCTGTCGTATCCGTAGAAACGTTACTCGATTTAGCAGGAGAAGTCTTAGAACCCATAGTATTTCATAGCGACGCAATTTCTGTGTTAATTCGTCAATGTGAGGGCGCGAGAGATGCAGTAAAGGCGGAATTGTGCATCGGAAAAGAGATACTCGTATTCCAAAAGAATATCCTGTCGTTTCCGTAGAAGCGTTACTCGATTTAGAAGGAGAAGCCATGGATCCCATTGTATTTCATAGCGACGCAATTTCTGTGTTAATTCGTAGGTGGGAGGGAGCGAAGGATGCAGAAAAGAAGGAATAGTGCATCGGAAAGGAAATAGTCGTAATCCAAAAGAAGGAGATGTCATGGAAACCATCGTATTTCATACCAATGCAATTTCTGTGTTAATTCGTCAATGTGAGGGAGCGAGAGATGCAGTAAAGACGGAATAGTGCATCGGAAAGGAGATACTCGTAGCGCCAAAGAAGGAGATGTCATAGAACCCATACTATTTCATAGCGACGCAGTTTCTGTGTTAAATTCGTGAATGTGAGGGCGCGAGGGATGCAGTGAGGACGGAATAGTGCATCGGAAAGGAGATACTCGTATTCCAAAAGAATACGAGTTGCGGCTAGAAAAAAACCGGACTGATCCTGGAAAAAACATTTATTTACAATTATTTACAATTTCATGTTATCTTCTTTAATGTACTCTCCTCCTCGGTCTCTACACCGCTCCATACGAATTTTCCAATGCTCATAGCAATGCTGCAGATCATTTTCGGTAAGTCCATACATTACTTCCGTCGCTTTTTCTTTTACTGCTTCAAGTCTCAAATCCAGTTCCTTTCAAAGCTGACTTGACTTTAGGGAAAAGAAAAAAGTCACAGGGGGCCAAATCAGGTGAGTAGGGTGGATGATCTAAGATGGGAATGCTGTGTTTTGCCAAAAACGTCTTCACTGACAACGCACTGTGAGCTGGGGCATTGTCTTGGTGAAGGATCCATGACTTTTTTTTCCACAAATCGTTCCGTTTTCTCCGTACTCGCTCACGTAGGGTAGCCAGGACGCTAATGTAGTAATGCTGATTCAATGTTTGTCCCTCTGGTACCCAATCAATGTGCACAATACCTTTGATGTCAAAAAAAACAATCATCATTGCCATGAATTTCGATTTTGACATTCGTGCTTTTTTTTGTCGTGGAGAACCAGGAGTTTTCCAATGCATCGATTGGCGTTTAGTTTCGGGATCGTAAGTAAAAAACCACGATTCATCGCAAGTAATAACATTTTGTAAGAAGGTGGGATCACTTTCAATGTTTTCCAGGACGTCAGAACAAATCATTCTTCGGCGTTCCTTCTGTTCAATTGCGAGACACTTTGGAACCATTTTTGAACATACTTTGTTCATGTTGAAACTTTCATGAAGAATCTGCCTAACACTTTCCTTGTCAACTCCTGTTAACTCACACACTGATCTGATTGTTAAACGGCGATCTTGTCGAACAAGTTTACCGATTTTTTCAATGTTTGCATCAGTTTTGGCTGACAATGGTCTGCCAGTGCGAGTGTCATCACTGGTGTCTTCGCGGGCATCTTTAAATCGTTTAAACCACTCAAACTCCCCCTGCGGGTTCGGGAGTAAGAATAGGCCCGCGGTATTCCTGCCTGTCGTAAGAGGCGACTAAAAGGAGTCTCAAATGTTTCGGCCTTATGTGATGGTCCCCTCTCGGGTTTGACCTCCATCTATCTAAATTATTCCGAAGAGCGAGCCAATTGGGGAAGGGCGCCTTACATGGTGCACTGTATCCTTCGTGCAATTAGACCTTTAGCCGTCTTTCTCGTCGTTGCAATGGTGTCCCGCTCGTTTTCGACCTCTTGGGCGATTACCACGCTGCACTCTGCAGTGTTTCTTTTAACTGCGACGACGACCTTGGCCATTTTTGCACCTAAGATCCAGCACGGTAGCCAGTCCGTTGTGGTGGGGCCGCTATGTACCCTCTTGGTTGTAGCCCCCTGACAACACAGGCATCGCTCTACTGATGCCTGCGCCGTTAACTCCCCACGTATGCCAAGGAGTAGATGCCCATCGCCCTGGGGCATCGGGACTCCCGGCAATGGCCATCCTGCCAGGTGGCCTTTGCTGTGGCTGGGTGGCGCCCGTGGGGAGGGCCCTTGGTCGGAGTAGGTGGCATCAGGGCGGATGACCCGCAATGAAGCGTGGTACATCATCTCTCGCTGGCGGCCAGCCGTCAGCAGTCTCTAAGCGTTCCAAGGCTCACTTCAAGGCCAATGTGTATGACCCCAAATCGTTCCCCTCCCTGGCCACACCATGGGAGGAACGAAGGGCTATGACTGAGAGCGAAAGATACTCGCCCCGGTATCTCGTCTGTACCAGAGCTGACGGGGAATCTTTTATGTCCGTGAAGCCTAAGTTCTTTGTAGAGCATTTAGAGGACAAGTTTGGGGAGGTGGAGGGCTTGTCCAAGATGCGGTCCGGATCGGTGTTGATAAAAACGGCATCCTCCGCCCAGTCGCGGGCCTTGCTCGCTTGTACTAAGCTGGGGGATGTCTCTGTCACTATCACGCCCCATAAGAGTCTGAACATGGTCAAGGGCATTATCTTTCACAGGGATCTCCTCTTACAGTCCGACGATGAGCTGCGCGCCAACTTGGAGCGCCGAGGTGTCCATTTCGTCCGGCGCGTCCACCGGGGTCCAAGGGATCGTCATGTTGCCACCGGTGCCTTCATCTTGGCCTTCGAGGGTGACACGTTACCTGAGAAGGTCAAGGTGATGGTGTACCGTTGTGATGTCAAGCCGTATATCCCTCCCCCGATGCGGTGCTTCAAGTGTTGGAAGTTCGGCCACATGTCATCACGCTGTGCGTCCGACCTCGTCTGTCGCGATTGCGGTCGACCTTCCCATCCAGATCATCCCTGTGCGCCGCCTCCAATCTGTGTGAACTGTGGTGTGCACGATCCGCCTTGCTCGCCAGACTGTCCGATTCTGCAGAAGGAGCGGAAGATGATGGAAATAAAGACTCTCGACCGCCTGACGTACACTGAGGCGAAGCGGAAATATGATCGGCTTCATCCAGTGCGCATGACAGTGTCTTATGCCGCCACTGTCACTCCTTCTCCACTTCCATCCACTCCAGTCAGCTCTCAGAGTCGAAGTCCCACATCTGCCCCCTTGATGGTGGGGGGCACTAAACCTCCTGTTGCTCCTGCTCCATCTACTTCAGGAGCAACACCCCCCCAACCATCGGGGACATCAGTCCCCCCCTTCCCAGCCGGAGAAGCGTAAGACTTCTTCGGCTACTCTCGTAAGGAAGGGGTCCCTTGGGGACCTCCCTTCCCAAGTTCCGTCCGGTACAAAGGCCGACAGCTGCAAGTGGCTTAAACAACCGCCGGTCCCTGGTTGTAGGGACACACGGTCGTCGTCTGTCCCTGAGACCGACCCAGTTGCGCCCTCCCAGCCTGCGCCACCAAAGGCACAGCGCGAGAAGCAGAAGAAGAAGAAACTCCCCAAGGCTACCGACATTGCGGTGGCACCCATTCCACCGCTTCCTACAAGCTCTGCGTCTGAGGATGAGGTGGAGATTCTGGCGTCCGCTGAGGACATGGATCTCGCCAGTCCCTCAGATGCAGTAGATGGCTGTTGTCCAGGTGGTGACTCAGTAGCAGCAGGGGCCCCGGAGGCGTAATCTGCCTCCCCAGTCCCTTCACGCCTTTCCCATCCATGGCTAATACCATCCTCCAGTGGAACTGCGGCGGTTTCTTCCACCATCTAGCTGAGCTCCGCCACCTTATCAGCCGTCATCCTTTCCTTTGCATTGCTCTGCAGGAAACTTGGTTTCCAGCAATGCGAACCCCCCGCCCTCCGTGGCTATCGGGGTTATTTTAAGAACCGGGCAGCTTATGCAAGGGTGTCTGGTGGCGTCTGCATATATGTCCTGAACTCTCTTCACAGCGAGTTTGTGCCTCTACAAACAGCTTTAGAGGCTGTCGCTGTTCGGGTGTGGACGCCCCAGGCCATTACCGTCTGCAGTATTTACCTTCCACCTGATGGTACTGTCGCACAGCATGTCCTGGCTGCTCTGATAGCACAACTGCCGCCACCTTTTTTGCTGCTGGGCGATTTCAATGCCCACAACCCTCTATGGGGTGGGACTGTCTCCGGTGATCGTGGTCGGGCCGTGGAGCATGTGTTGGCTCAGCTCGACCTTAGCCTCTTAAACACCGGTGCTCCCACGCATTTCAGTGTGGCCCATGGCTCGTTCTCGGCCATCGATCTCTCTATTTGCAGCCCTGGACTTGTCCCATCCCTCCATTGGAGGGTGCATCCTGACCTGTGTGGTAGTGACCATTTTCCCATCTATTTGTCACTGCCACAGTGTCATTCTTCTGGGCGCTTGCCCCGCTGGGCTTTCCACAGGGCTGACTGGCCAGCTTTTACTTCTGCTGTAACCACTGCGTCTCCCCCACAGGGTGACATTGACGAGGTGGTCCGTGTTTTAACCACGTCCATCATTTCAGCGGCCGAGGCTACCATCCCCCGTTCCTCTGGCCTCCCTCGGCGGAAGGCTGTCCCCTGGTGGTCGCCGGAGATTGCTGAGGCTATTCGCGACCGTAGGCGGGCTCTCCAGCGTCATAGGCGGCACCCGTCTCTGGAGACCCTCATCGCCTTTAAGAGGCTCCGTGCCTTCGCCCGTCGTCTTATTGCACGGCGTAAGCAGGAGTGCTGGGAGAGGTACGTCTCCTCCCTGGGCTCCCGTGTCTCGTCCACGCACGTGTGGTCCCGGATCCGGCGGATTTATGGCTCCCAGACCCCTGTGGGTGTCCCTGGGCTCTCCTTGGACGGCGCTGTCTGCACGGACGCTGCCGCCATTGCTGAACGGCTAGCCGCGCACTTTGCGCAGAGCTCTGCGACTGCATCCTATCCCCCCGCCTTTCGCTCTCTAAAGGAGCGAGCCGAGCGGACGCCGTTCTCATTCCACACGCGTCATTATGAAACATACAATGCTCCTTTCAGCGAGAGGGAACTCCTCGCTGCCCTCGCCGATTGCCCTGATACAGCACCAGGACCGGACTGCATCCACGCGCAGATGCTGAAGCATCTCTCCAAGGACTGCCAGAGACACATCCTCACCATCTTTAACCGCATTTGGAGCGAGGGCGTGTTCCCGTCGCAATGGCGAGAGGGTCTTATTGTCCCCATCGTGAAGCCCGGTGCGGACCCACTGGCGGTGGACAGCTATCGTTCCATTACCCTCACCAACGTTTTGTGCAAATTGCTCGAACGTATGGTGGGGCGGCGTTTGTGTTGGGTCCTTGAGTCGCGCGGTCTCCTCGCTCCATCCCAGGGTGGCTTCCGTCGGGGCCGGTCTGCAGTGGACAATTTGGTGCTGCTGGAATCTGCTGTCCGTACGGCTTTTGCCCGACGTCAGCATCTCGTTGCTGTATATTTCGATCTGCGGAAGGCGTATGACACCACATGGAGGCATCACATCCTCGCCACGTTGTATGGGTGGGGTCTTCGTGGTCGGCTCCCGGCTTTTCTTCAAACCTTTCTATTGCACCGCTCTTTCCGGGTGCAAGTCGGTGCCGCCTCTAGTTCTTCTTATACACAGGAAAATGGGGTCCCACAGGGCTCGGTGTTGAGTGTGTCCTTATTTCTAGTGGCCATTAATGGTCTGGCTGCAGCCGTGGGGTCGTCGGTGTCTCCTTCTTTGTATGCCGACGACTTCTGCATCTCATTTAGCTCCACGACTACGGGAGTCGCAGAACGCAGGTTGCAGGTAGCCGTTCGGAAGGCAGCATCATGGGCTCTGACTCACGGTTTTCAGTTCTCTGCTGCCAAGACTCGAGTTATGCACTTCTGCAGGCGTCGGACGGTCCACCCTCATCCTGAACTTTACCTCGACGGCCACCTGCTTGAAGTGGTGGACACTTGCCGCTTCTTGGGACTCGTGTTTGATGCCCGGCTCACATGGGTTCCTCATATTACTCAGCTGAAGCAAAAATGCTGGCGGCACCTCAACGCCCTCCGCTGCCTTAGCCACACGTCTTGGGGTGCGGATCGCTGCACGCTGCTGCGATTGTACAGAGCCCTTGTGCAGTCTCGGCTTGATTATGGGAGCCTGGCCTATGGGTCTGCATCACCCTCAGTGTTGAAGTTGTTAGACCCCATACACCACTGTGGGGTCCGGCTTGCAACTGGCGCTTTTCGTACGAGCCCCGTGGATAGTCTACTGGTGGAGGCCGGGGTTCCCCCGCTGCGGATTCGCCGCCATCGACTGCTCGCCGACTATGCTGTCCACGTGCATTGCTCATCAGGCCATCCCAATCGTCGCCTGCTTTTCCCTGCCATGGTCCTCCAGCTGCCCGAACGGCGACCTAGGTCTGGGCTTTCCGTCGCTGTCCGTGTTCAGTCCCTGCTGTCGGAACTGGGTTCATTCCCTTTTCCGCCTCCCTTCCGGGTCTGTACACCTACGCCTCCCTGGTGTTTGTCCCGGCCGTCCGTCCGTCTGGACTTGGCACAGGGACCCAAGGACTCGGTTCCGCCTGTGGCCCTCCGTCGCCGTTTTCTTGCTCTCCTCGCCTCATTGTCGGACTGTGAGACTGTCTACACTGATGGTTCCCTGGTTGATGGTCGCACTGCCTATTCTTTTGCTCATGCTGCTCATGTTGAGCAGCGCTCCTTGCCGGCTGGCTGCAGTGTTTTTACTGCAGAGCTGGTGGCCATATTGCGCGCTCTTGAGCATATGCGTTTCTGCTCAGGCAGGTCCGTGATCTGCAGTGACTCCCTGAGCAGCCTTCAGGCCATCGACCGCTGCTATCCCTCCTCTCCTCTGGTGCCCTCCATTCAGGAGACTGTTTCCACCATTGCCTGTTCTGGTCGTTCGGTGGTCTTGGTTTGGACGCCCGGTCATGTTGGCATCCCAGGGAACGAACGTGTAGACAGGCTGGCCAAAGGGGCGATCGACGCCCCGGCTTTGGAGGTCGGCCTTACGGCTCACGACCAGCAGATGGTGTTGCGCCGTAAGCTGATTGGGATGTGGGCTGCTGAGTGGCGTGGCATGACAGCCCCGAATAAACTGCGGGCTGTCAAGGAGACGACCGCTGTGTGGCGTTCCTCCCTGTGGGCTTCTCGCAGGGACTCGGTAGTCCTGTGTCGGCTGCGCATCGGCCATACCTACCTGACGCACGGCCATCTGTTACGTCAGGAGGATCCCCCTTGTGTCAGTGTGGGTCCCGGCTGACGGTCGGCCACATTTTGCTGGAGTGTCCTCGACTGCGCACACTCCGGCAATCTTTTAATCTCCCGGGCACTTAGGCTTTGGTTTTATCCGACGATGCCTCCATGGCTGATACCGTTTTAAATTTTATCCGTGGTAGTCCGTTTTATGGTTCGATTTAGGGAGGTCCTGCGCCTTTCCCTTTCTGTGTCTATTGTCCGTGTGTCTGTTGCTGTTCTGGTGTGCCGTGAGATGGTTGACTCTTTCCCATTTTTGATCTCGTGGTCAGTCAACCAGTCTCCGGCCATCTTCCTTTCTTCTGTTTCTTTCTGTCTGGTGTTCCTCTGTCCTGTTCCTGTCTGTAGTGTTTGTTGCTGAATTTGTGTGCTTTTAGCGCCTGGGGGGACGTCTCCTCCCCCTTTGGTTTTTATCTGCTTCGTAGATTTTCGGCTCGCCTGATTTTGGAATGGGGGACTGATGACCTTCGCTGTTTAGTCCCCCTTAAACATACCAACAACCACCACCACCACTCAAACACTTGCGTTCGCGATAAACAATCATCGCCGTACACTTGTTGTAACATTACAAACGTTTCACTTGCAGATTTTCCTAGTTTGAAACAAAATATGATGTTAACACGCTGTTCTTTCTGTACACTCAACATTTTCCGACGCACAGACAAAACGTAAACTACTTACAACAGACGCCACGGGCAGACTGACTGCAGGAGGCAGATGAAACTCGAGCAGTAGGCGGAGCGAGAGTCACGTGACAGGCCACGGGACTTTCAGCCTTATTGCATTCGTTTTATTATTTCACCAGTACTAGTCCGTTTTTTTTCTAGCCACACCTCGTATCCTGTCGTATCCGTAGAAATGTTACTCGATTTAGAAGGAGAAGCCATTGAACCCATAGTACTTCATAGCGACGCAATTTCTGTGTTAATCCGTCAATGTGAGGGAGCGAGGATGCAGTAATGACGAAATAGAGCATCGGAAAGGAGATACTCGTATCCCAAAAGAAAATCCTGTCGTTTCCATAGAAACGTTACTCGATTTAGAAGGGGAACTCATAAAACCCATAGTTTTTCATAGCAACGCAATTTCTGTGTTAATTCGTCAATGTGAGGGAGCGAGGGATGCAGTAATGACAGAATAGTGCATCGGAAAGGAGATACTCGCATCCCAAAAGAAAATCCTGTCGTTTCCATAGATATGTTACTCGATTTAGAAGGAGATGTCATAGAACCCTTAGTATTTCTTAGCGACGCAATTTCTGTGTTAATTCGTCAATGTGAGGGAGCGAGGGATGCAGTAAAGAAGGAATAGTGCATCGGAAAGGAGATAGTCGTAACCCAAAAGAAAATCCTGTCGTTTCCATAGAAACGTTACTCGATTTAGAAGGAGGAGTCATTGAACCCATACTACTTCATAGGAGCGCAATTTCTGTGTTAATTCGTCATAGTGAGGGAGCGTAGGAAGCAGTAAAGGAGGAATAGTGCATCGAGATACTCGTATCCCTAAAGAAAATACTGTCGTATCCACAGAAACATGACTCGATTTAGAGGGAGAAATCATAGATACCATAGTATTTCATAACGACGCAATTTCTGTGTTAATCCGTCAATGTGAGGGAGCGAGAGATGCAGTAAAGTAGGAATAGTGCATCGGAAAGGAGATACTCGTAACCCCAAAGAAGGAGATGTCATAGAACCCATAGTATTTCATAGCAACGCAATTTCTGTGTTAATTCGTCAATGTGAGGGCGCGAGGGATGCAGTAAAGATAGAATAGTGCATCGGAAAGGAGATACTCATATTCGAAAAGAATATCCTGTCGTATCCGTAGAAACGTTACTCGATTTAGAAGGAGAAGCCATAGAACCCATAGTACTTCATAGCGACGCAATTTCTGTGTTAATCCGTCAATGTGAGGTAGAGAGGGATGCAGAAAAGAAGGAATAGTGCATCGGAAAGGAGTTACTCGTATTCCAAAAGAAAATCCAGTCGTTCCCATAGAAACAATACTCGATTTACAAGTATGAGTCATTGAACCCATAGTATTTCATAGGGGCGCAATATCTGCGTTAATTCGTCAATGTGAGTTAGCGAGGAATGCACAAAAGAAGGAATAGTGCATGGGAAAGGAGATAGTCGTATCCCAAAAGAAGGAGATGTCATAGAACCCATTGTATTTCATAGCTGCGGAATTTCTGTGTTAATTCGTCAATGCGAGGGAGCGAGGGATGCAGTAAAGATGGGATGGTTCATACGAAAGGAGATACACGTATCCCAAAAGAAAATCATGTCGTTTCCATAGAAACGTTACTCGTTTTGGAAGGAGATGTCATAGAAACCATAATATTTCATAGCGACGCAATTTCTGTGCTAATTCGTCAATATGAGGGAGCGAGGGATTCAGTAAAGAAGGAATAGTGCATCGGAAAGGAGCTAGTCGTGCCCAAAGAAAAATCCAGTCGTTTCCATAGAAACGTTACTCGATTCAGAAGGTGAAGTCATAGAACCGGAATATATCGTAGCGACGCAAGTTCTGTTTTAATCCGTCAATGTGAGGGAGCGAGGGATACATTAAAGAAGGAATAGTGCATCGGAAAGGAGATACACGTATCCCCAAAGAAGGGGACGTAACAGAACCCATAGTACTTCATAGCGACGCAATTTCTGTGTTAATCCGTCAATGTAAGGTAGAGAGGGATGCAGAAAAGAAGGAATAGTGCATCGGAAAGGAGTTACTCGTATTCCAAAAGAAAATCCAGTCGTTCCCATAGAAACAATACTCGATTTACAAGTATGAGTCATAGAACCCATAGTATTTCATAGGGGCGCAATATCTGCGTTAATTCGTCAATGTGAGTTAGCGAGGGATGCACAAAAGAAGGAATAGTGCATTGGAAAGGAGATAGTCGTAACCCAAAAGAATATCCTGTCGTTTCCATAGAAACGTTACTCAATTTAGAAGGAGAAATCGCAGAACACATAGTATTTCATAGCGACGCAATTTCTGTATTAATCCGTCAATGTGAGTTAGCGAGGGATGCAGTACAGAAGGAATAGTGAATCGGAAAGGAATACTCGTATCCCAAAAGAAAATCCTGTCGTTTCCATAGAAACGTTACTCGATTTGGAAGGAGATGTCATAGAAAACTTAGTATTTCGTAGCGACCCAATTTCTGTTCTAATTCGTTAATGTGAGGGAGCGAGGGATTCAGTAAAGTAGGAATAGTGCATTGGAAAGGAGATAGTGGTGTCCCAACGGAAAATCCTGTCGTTTCCATAGAAACGTTACTCGATTCAGAAGGTGAAGTCATAGAACCGAGAGTATATCATAGCGACGCAATTTCTGTGTAAATTCGTCAATGTGAGGGAGCGAGGGATGCAGTAAAGAAGGAATAGTGCATCGGAACGGTGATACTCGTATCCCAAAAAAAAATTCTGTCGTTTCCATAGAACCGTTACTCGATTTGGAAGGAGATGTCATGGAAACCATAGCATTTAATAGCAATGCAACGTCTGTGCTAATTGGTCAATCTGAGGGAGCGAGGGATGCAGGAAAGAGGGAATAATGCATCGGAAAGGAGATTGTCGTGTCCCAAAGGAAAATCCTGTCGTTTCCACAAAAACGTTGCTCGATTCAGATGGAGAAGTCATAGAACACATAGTATTTCATAGCGACGCAATTTCTGTGTTAATTCGTCAATGTGAGGGAGCGAGGGATGCAGTAAAGGAGGAATTGTGCATCGAGATGCTCGTATCCCAAAAGAAAATACTGCCGTTTCCATAGAAACGTAACTCGATTTAGAAGGAAAAGTCATAGATCAAATAGTATTTCATAACGACGCAATTTCTGTGTTAATCCGTCAATGTGAGGGAGCGAGGAATGAAGTAAAGAAGGAATAGTGCATCGGAAAGGAGATAATCCTAATCCAAAAGAAAATTCAGTCTTTTCCATAGAAACGCTACTCGATTTGGAAGGAGGAGTCATTGAACCCATAGTACTTCATAGGAGCGCAATTTCTGTGTTAATTCGTCGATGTGAATTAGCGAGGGATGCAGTAAAGAAGGAATAGTGCATCGGTAAGGAGACACTCGTATCCCCAAAGAAGGAGATGTCATAGAACCCATAGTATTTCATAGCGACGCAATTTCTGTCTTAATTCGTCAATGTGAGGGCGCGAGGGATGCAGTAAAGAAGGAATAGTGCATCGGAAAGGAGATACTCGTATTCCAAAAGAATATCCTGTCGTATCCATAGAAACGTTACTCGATTTAGAAGGAGAAGCCATAGAACCCATAGTACCTCATAGCGACGCAATTTCTGTGTTAATCCGTCAATGTAAGGGAGCGAGGGATGCAGTAAAGAAGGAATAGTGCATCGGAAAGGAGGTACTCGTATCCCAAAAGAAAATCCTGTCGTTTCAATAGAAACATTACTCGATTTAGAAGGAGATGCCACAGAACCCATAGTACTTCATAGCCGCGCAATTTCTGTGTTAATTCGTCAATGCGAGTGAGCGAGGGATGCAGTGAAGGAGGGATAGTTCATCGGAAAGGAGTTACTTGTATCCCAAAAGAAAATCCTGTCTTTTCCATAGGAACGTTATTCGATTTAGAAGGAGATGTCATAGAACCCATATTATTTCATAGCGACGCAATTTCTGTGTTAATTCGCCATTGTGAAGGAGCGAGGGATGCAGTAATGAAGGAATAGTGGATCGGAAAGGAGATAGTCGTATCCCAAAAAAAATACTGTCGTTTCCATAAAAACGTTACTCGATTTAGAAGGAGAAGTCATAGATATCATAGTATTTCATAACGACGCAATTTCTGTGTTAATCCGTCAATGTGAGGGAGCGAGGCATGCAATAAAGAAGGAATAGTGCATCGGAAAGGGGATACTCGTATTCAAAAAGAATATCCTGTTGTTTCCGAGGAAACGTTCCTCGATTTAGAAGGAGAACTCATAGAACCCATAGTTTTTCATAGCGACGCAATTTCTATGTTAATTCGTCAATGTTAGGGAGCGAAGAATGGAGTAAAGAAGGAATAGTTCATCGGAAAGGAGATGTATCCCAAATGAAAATCCTGTCGTTTCGATAGAAACGTTACTCGATTTCGAAGGAGAGATCACAGAACCCACAGAGTTTCATAGCGACGCAATATCTGTGTTAATGCGTCAATGTGAGGGAGAGAGGAATGCAGAAAAGAAGGAATAGTGCATCGGAAAGGAGATACTCGTATTCCAAAAGAAAATCCAGTCGTTCCTATAGAAACGTTACTCGATTTATAAGGAGGCGTCATTGAACCCATAGTATTTCATAGGGGCGCGATATCTGCGTAAATTCGTCAATGTGAGTTAGCGAGGGACGCAGAAAAGAAGGAATACTGCATGGGAAAGGAGATAGTCGTATCCCAAAAGAAGGAGATATCATAGATCCCATAGAATTTCATAGCTGCAGAATTTCTGCGTTAATTCGTCAATGCGAGGGAGCGAGGGATGCAGTAAAGAAGGGATAGTTCATACGAAAGGAGATACTAGTATCCCAAAAGAAAATCCTGTCGTTTCCATACAAACGTTACTCGATTGAGAAGGAGTTGTCATAGAACCCATATTATTTCATAGCGACGCAATTTCTGTGTTAATTCGTCAATGTGAAGGAGCGAGGGATGCAGTAATGAAGGAATAGTGCATCGGAAAGGAGACAGACGTATCCCAAAACAAAATACTGCCGGTTCCATAAAAATGTTACTCGATTTTGAAGGAGAAGTCGTTGAACCTATGGTATTTTATGGCGACGCAATTTCTGTGTTAATTCGTCAATATGAGGGCACGAGAGATGCAGTATAGACGGAATAGTGCATCGGAAAAGAGACACTCGTATTCCAAAAGAATATCCTGTCGTATCCGTAGAAACGTTCCTCGATTTAGCAGGAGAAGTCTTAGATCCCATAGTATTTCATAGCGACGCAATTTCTGTGTTAATTCGTCAATGTGAGGGCGCGAGAGATGCAGTAAAGACGGAATAGTGCATCGGAAAAGAGATACTCGTATTCCAAAAGAATATCCTGTAGTTTCGGTAGAAACGTTACTCGATTTAGAAGGAGAAGCCATGGATCCCATAGTATTTCATAGCGACGCAATTTCTGTGTTAATTCGTAGGTGGGAGGGAGCGAAGGATGCAGAAAAGAAGGAATAGTGCATCGGAAAGGAAATAGTCGTAATCCAAAAGAAGGAGATGTCATAGAAACCATCGTATTTCATACCAATGCAATTTCTGTGTTAATTCGTCAATGTGAGGGAGCGAGAGATGCAGTAAAGACGGAATAGTGCATCGGAAAGGAGATACTCGTAGCCCCAAAGAAGGAGATGTCATAGAACACATAGTATTTCATAGCGACGCAATTTCTGTGTTAATTCGTGAATGCGAGGGCGCGAGGGATGCAGTGAGGACGGAATAGTGCATCGGAAAGGAGATACTCATATTCCAAAAGAATACGAGTTGCGGCTAGAAAAAAACCGGACTGATCCTGGAAAAAACATTTACTTACAATTATTTACAATTTCATGTTAACTCCTTTAATGTACACTCCTCCTCGGTCTCTACACCGCTCCATACGAATTTTCCAATGCTCATAGCAATGCTGCAGATCATTTTCGGTAAGTCCATACATTACTTCCGTCGCTTTTTCTTTTACTGCTTCAACAGTCTCAAATCCAGTTCCTTTCAAAGCTGACTTGACTTTAGGGAAAAGAAAAAAGTCACAGGGGGGCCAAATCAGGTGAGTAGGGTGGATGATCCAAGATGGGAATGCTGTGTTTTGCCAAAAACGTCTTCACTGACAACGCACTGTGAGCTGGGGCATTGTCTTGGTGGAGGATCCATGACTTTTTTCTCCACAAATCGTTCCGTTTTGACCGTACTCGCTCACGTAGGGTAGCCAGGACGCTAATGTAGTAATGCTGATTCAATGCTTGTCCCTCTAGTACCCAATCAATGTGCACAATACCTTTGATGTCAAAAAAACAATCATCATTGCCATGAATTTCGATTTTGACATTCGTGCTTTTTTTTGTCGTGGAGAACCAGGAGTTTTCCAATGCATCGATTGGCGTTTAGTTTCGGGATCGTAAGTAAAAAACCACGATTCATCGCAAGTAATAACATTTTGTAAGAAGGTGGGATCACTTTCAATGTTTTCCAGGATGTCAGAACAAATCATTCTTCGGCGTTCCTTCTGTTCAATTGCGAGACACTTTGGAACCATTTTTGAACATACTTTGTTCATGTTGAAACTTTCATGAAGAATCTGCCTAACACTTTCCTTGTCAACTCCTGTTAACTCACACACTGTTCTGATTGTTAAACGGCGATCTTGTCGAACAAGTTTACCGATTTTTTCAATGTTTGCATCAGTTTTTGCTGACAATGGTCTGCCAGTGCAAGTGTCATCACTGGTGTCTTCGCGGGCATCTTTAAATCGTTTAAACCACTCAAACACTTGAGTTCGCGATAAGCAATCATCGCCGTACACTTGTTGTAACATTACAAACGTTTCACTTTCAGATTTTCCTAGTTTGAAACAAAATTTGATGTTAACACGCTGTTCTTTCTGTACACTCAACATTTTCCGACGCACAGAAAAAACGTAAACTACTTAAAACAGACGCCACGGGCAGACTGACTGCAGGAGGCAGATGAAACTCGAGCAGTTGGCGGAGCGAGAGTCACGTGACAGGCCACGGGACATTCAGCCTTATTGCATTCGTTTTATTATTTCACCAGTACTAGTCCGTTTTTTTTCTAGCCACACCTCGTATCCTGTCGTATCCGTAGAAACGTTACTCGATTTAGAAGGAGAAGCCATAGAACCCATAGTACTTCATAGCGACGCAATTTCTGTGTTAATCCGTCAATGTGACGGAGCGAGGATGCAGTAATAAGGAATAGTGCATCGGAAGGAGATGCTCGTATCCCAAAAGAAAATCCTGTCGTTTCCATAGAAACGTTACTCGATTTAGAAGGGGAACTCATAAAACCCATAGTTTTTCATAGCAACGCAATTTCTGTGTTAATTCGTCAATGTGAGGGAGCGAGGGATGCAGTAATGAAGGAATAGTGCATCGGAAGGAGATACTCGTATCCCGAAAGAAAATCCTGTCATTTCCATAGAAACGTTACTCGATCTAGAAGGAGATGTCATAGAACCCTTAGTATTTCATGGCCGCGCAATTTCTGTGTTAATTCGTCAATGCGAGGATGCGAGGGATGCAGTAAAGAAGGGGTAGTTCATCGGAAAGGAGATACTCGTATCCCAAAAGAAAATCATGTCGTTTCCATAGAAATGTTACTCGATTTAGAAGGAGATGTCATAGAACCCATAGTATTTCTTAGCGACGCAATTTCTGTGTTAATTCGTCAATGTGAGGGAGCGAGGAATGCAGTAAAGAAGGAATAGTGCATCGGAAAGGAGATAGTCGTAACCCAAAAGAAAATCCTGTCGTTTCCATAGAAACGTTACTCGATTTAGAAGGAGGAGTCATTGAACCCATACTACTTCATAGGACCGCAATTTCTGTGTTAATTCGTCATTGTGAGGGAGCGAGGGAAGCAGTAAAGGAGGAATAGTGCATCGAGATACTCGTATCCCAAAAGAAAATACTGTCGTATCCACAGAAATATGACTCGATTTAGAAGGAGAAGTAATAGATACCATAGGATTTCATAACGACGCAATTTCTGTGTTAATCCGTCAATGTGAGGGAGCGAGGGATGCAGTAAAGTAGGAATAGTGCATCGGAAAGGAAATACTCGTATCCCCAAAGAAGCAGATGTCATAGAACCCATAGTATTTCATAGCAACGCAATTTCTGTGTTAATCCGTCAATGTGAGGGAGCGAGGGATGCAGTAATGAAGGAATAGTGCATCGGAAAGGAGATACTCGTATCCCAAAAAAAAAATCCTGTCCCTTACATAGAAACATTACTCGATTTAGAAATAGATGTCATAGAACCCATAGTATTTCATTGCCGCGCGATTTCTGTGTTAATTCGTCAATGCGTGTAAGCGAGGGATGCAGTGAAGAAGGGATAGTTCATCGGAAAGGAGTTACTCGTATCCGAAAAGAAAATCCTGTCGTTTCCATAGAAACGTTACTCGATTCAGAAGGTGAAGGCATAGAACCCATAGTATATCATCGCAACGCAATTTCTGTGTTAATTTGTGAATATGAGGGCGCGAGGGATGCAGTAAAGACGGAATAGTGCATCGGAAAGGAGATAGTCGTATTTCAAAAGAATATCCTGTCGTTTCCGTAGAAACGTTACACGATTTAGAAGGAGAAGCCATTGAACCCATAGCATTTCATAGCGACGCAATTTCTGTGTTAATCTGTCAATGTGAGGGAGCGAGGATGCAGTAAAGAAGGAATAGTGCATCGGAAAGGGGATATTCGTATCCCAAAAGAAAATCCTGTCGTGTCCATAGAAACGTTACTCGATTTAGAAGGAGAAGTCATAGAACCCAAAGCATTTCATAGCGACGCAATCTCTGTGTTAATTCGTCAATGTGATGGAGCGAGGGATTTCATAGCTGCGGAATTTCTGTGTTAATTTGTCAATGCGAGGGAGTGAGTGATGCAGTAAGGAAGGGATAGATTATACGAAAGTAGATACTCGTATTCCAAAAGAGTATCCTGTCGTTTCCGTAGAAACGTTACTCGAATTAGATGGAGAAGCCATAGAACCCATAGTATTTCATAGCGACGCAATTTCTGTGTTAATTCGTCAATGTGAGGGCGCGAGAGATGCAGTATAGACGGAATAGTGCATCGGAAAAGAGACACTCGTATTCCAAAAGAATATCCTGTCGTATCCGTAGAAACGTTACTCGATTTAGCAGGAGAAGTCTTAGAACCCATAGTATTTCATAGCGACGCAATTTCTGTGTTAATTCGTCAATGTGAGGGCGCGAGAGATGCAGTAAAGACGGAATAGTGCATCGGAAAAGAGATACTCGTATTCCAAAAGAATATCCTGTCGTTTCCGTAGAAACATTACTCGATTTAGAAGGAGAAGCCATGGATCCCATAGTATTTCATAGCGACGCAATTTCTGTGTTAATTCGTAGGTGGGAGGGAGCGAAGGATGCAGAAAAGAAGGAATAGTGCATCGGAAAGGAAATAGTCGTAATCCAAAAGAAGGAGATGTCATAGAAACCATCGTATTTCATACCAATGCAATTTCTGTGTTAATTCGTCAATGTGAGGGAGCGAGAGATGCAGTAAAGACGGAATAGTGCATCGGAAAGGAGATACTCGTAGCCCCAAAGAAGGAGATGTCATAGAACCCATAGTATTTCTGTGTTAATTCGTGAATTTGAGGGCGCGAGGGATGCAGTGAGGACGGAATAGTGCATCGGAAAGTAGATACTCGTATTCCAAAAGAATACGAGTTGCGGCTAGAAAAAAACCTGACTGATCCTGGAAAAAACATTTACTTACAATTATTTACAATTTCATGTTAACTCCTTTAATGTACTCTCCTCCTCGGTCTCTACACCGCTCCATACGAATTTTCCAATGTTCATAGCAATGCTGCAGATCATTTTCGGTAAGTCCATACATTACTTCCGTCGCTTTTTCTTTTACTGCTTCAACAGTCTCAAATCCAGTTCCTTTCAAAGCTGACTTGACTTTAGGGAAAAGAAAAAAGTCACAGGGGGCCAAATCAGGTGAGTAGGATGAATGATCTAAGATGGGAATGCTGTGTTTTGCCAAAAACGTCTTCACTGACAACGCACTGTGAGCTGGGGCATTGTCTTGGTGAAGGATCCATGACTTTTTTCTCCACAAATCGTTCCGTTTTCTCCGTACTCGCTCACGTAGGGTAGCCAGGACGCTAATGTAGTAATGCTGATTCAATGTTTGTCCCTCTGGTACCCAATCAATGTGCACAATACCTTTGATGTCAAAAAAAACAATCATCATTGCCATGAATTTCGATTTTGACATTCGTGCTTTTTTTTGTCGTGGAGTACCAGGAGTTTTCCAATGCATCGATTGACGTTTAGTTTCGGGATCGTAAGTAAAAAACCACGATTCATCGCAAGTAATAACATTTTGTAAGAAGGTGGGATCACTTTCAATGTTTTCCATGATGTCAGAACAAATCATTCTTCGGCGTTCCTTCTGTTAAATTGCGAGACACTTTGGAACCATTTTTGAACATACTTTGTTCATGTTGAAACTTTCATGAAGAATCTGCCTAACACTTTCCTTGTCAACTCCTGTTAACTCACACACTGTTCTGATTGTTAAACGGCGATCTTGTCGAACAAGTTTACCGATTTTTTCAATGTTTGCATCAGTTTTTGCTGACAATGGTCTGCCAGTGCGAGTGTCATCACTGGTGTCTTCGCGGGCATCTTTAAATCGTTTAAACCACTCAAACACTTGAGTTCGCGATAAGCAATCATCGCCGTACACTTGTTGTAACATTACAAACGTTTCACTTGCACATTTTCCTAGTTTGAAACAAAATTTGATGTTAACACGCTGTTCTTTCTGTACACTCAACATTTTCCGCCGCACAGACAAAACGTAAACTACTTAAAACAGACGCCACGGGAAGACTGACTGCAGGAGGCAGATGAAACTCGAGCAGTAGGCGGAGCGAGAGTCACGTGACAGGCCACGAGACTTTCAGCCTTATTGCATTCGTTTTATTATTTCACCAGTACTAGTCCGTTTTTTTTCTAGCCACACCTCGTATCCTGTCGTATCCGTAGAAATGTTACTCGATTTAGAAGGAGAAGCCATTGAACCCATAGTACTTCATAGCGACGCAATTTCTGTGTTAATCCGTCAATGTGACGGAGCGAGGATGCAGTAATGATGGAATAGTGCATCGGAAGGAGATACTCGTATCCCGAAAGAAAATCCTGTCATTTCCATAGAAACGTTACTCGATCTAGAAGGAGATGTCATAGAACCCTTAGTATTTCATAGCCGCGCAATTTCTGTGTTAATTCGTCAATGCGAGGATGCGAGGGATGCAGTAAAGAAGGGGTAGTTCATCGGAAAGGAGATACTCGTATCCTAAAAGAGAATCCTGTCGTTTCCATAGAAAAGTTACTCGATTCAGAAGGAGAAGCCATTGAACCCATAGTATTTCATAGCGACGCAATTTCTGTGTTAATTCGTCAATGTGAGGGCGCGAGAGATGCAGTATAGACGGAATAGTGCATCGGAAAAGAGACACTCGTATTCCAAAAGAATATCCTGTCGTATCCGTAGAAACGTTACTCGATTTAGCAGGAGAAGTCTTAGAACCCATAGTATTTCATAGCGACGCAATTTCTGTGTTAATTCGTCAATGTAAGGGCGCGAGAGATGCAGTAAAGACGGAATAGTGCATCGGAAAAGAGATACTCGTATTCCAAAAGAATATCCAGTCGTATCCGTAGAAACGTTACTCGATTTAGAAGGAGAAGCCATGGATCCCATAGTATTTCATAGCGACGCAATTTCTGTGTTAATCCGTCAATGTGAGGTAGAGAGGGATGCAGGAAAGAAGGAATAGTGCATGGGAAAGGAGATAGTCGTATCCCAAAAGAAGGAGATATCATAGATCCCATAGAATTTCATAGCTGCAGAATTTCAGCGTTAATTCGTCAATGCGAGGGAGCGAGGGATGCAGTAAAGAAGGGATAGTTCATACGAAAGGAGATACTAGCATCCCAAAAGAAAATCCTGTCGTTTCCATACAAACGTTACTCGATTGAGAAGGAGTTGTCATAGAACCCATATTATTTCATAGCGACGCAATTTCTGTGTTAATTCGTCAATGTGAAGGAGCGAGGGATGCAGTAATGAAGGAATAGTGCATCGGAAAGGAGACAGACGTATCCCAAAACAAAATACTGCCGGTTCCATAAAAATGTTACTCGATTTTGAAGGAGAAGTCGTTGAACTTATGGTATTTTATGGCGACGCAATTTCTGTGTTAATTCGTCAATATGAGGGCACGAGAGATGCAGTATAGACGGAATAGTGCATCGGAAAAGAGACACTCGTATTCCAAAAGAATATCCTGTCGTATCCGTAGAAACGTTACTCGATTTAGCAGGAGAAGTCTTAGATCCCATAGTATTTCATAGCGACGCAATTTCTGTGTTAATTCGTCAATGTGAGGGCGCGAGAGATGCAGTAAAGACGGAATAGTGCATCGGAAAAGAGATACTCGTATTCCAAAAGAATATCCTGTAGTTTCGGTAGAAACGTTACTCGATTTAGAAGGAGAAGCCATGGATCCCATAGTATTTCATAGCGACGCAATTTCTGTGTTAATTCGTAGGTGGGAGGGAGCGAAGGATGCAGAAAAGAAGGAATAGTGCATCGGAAAGGAAATAGTCGTAATCCAAAAGAAGGAGATGTCATAGAAACCATCGTATTTCATACCAATGCAATTTCTGTGTTAATTCGTCAATGTGAGGGAGCGAGAGATGCAGTAAAGACGGAATAGTGCATCGGAAAGGAGATACTCGTAGCCCCAAAGAAGGAGATGTCATAGAACCCATAGTATTTCATAGCGACGCAATTTCTGTGTTAATTCGTGAATGCGAGGGCGCGAGGGATGCAGTGAGGACGGAATAGTGCATCGGAAAGGAGATACTCATATTCCAAAAGAATACGAGTTGCGGCTAGAAAAAAACCGGACTGATCCTGGAAAAAACATTTACTTACAATTATTTACAATTTCATGTTAACTCCTTTAATGTACTCTCCTCCTCGGTCTCTACACCGCTCCATACGAATTTTCCAATGCTCATAGCAATGCTGCAGATCATTTTCGGTAAGTTCATACATTACTTCCGTCGCTTTTTCTTTTACTGCTTCAACAGTCTCAAATCCAGTTCCTTTCAAAGCTGACTTGACTTTAGGGAAAAGAAAAAAGTCACAGGGGGGCCAAATCAGGTGAGTAGGGTGGATGATCTAAGATGGGAATGCTGTGTTTTGCCAAAAACGTCTTCACTGACAACGCACTGTGAGCTGGGGCATTGTCTTGGTGGAGGATCCATGACTTTTTTCTCCACAAATCGTTCCGTTTTCACCGTACTCGCTCACGTAGGGTAGCCAGGACGCTAATGTAGTAATGCTGATTCAATGTTTGTCCCTCTGGTACCCAATCAATGTGCACAATACCTTTGATGTCAAAAAAAACAATCATCATTGCCATGAATTTCGATTTTGACATTCGTGCTTTTTTTTGTCGTGGAGAACCAGGAGTTTTCCAATGCATCGATTGGCGTTTAGTTTCGGGATCGTAAGTAAAAAACCACGATTCATCGCAAGTAATAACATTTTGTAAGAAGGTGGGATCACTTTCAATGTTTTCCAGGATGTCAGAACAAATCATTCTTCGGCGTTCCTTCTGTTCAATTGCGAGACACTTTGGAACCATTTTTGAACATACTTTGTTCATGTTGAAACTTTCATGAAGAATCTGCCTAACACTTTCCTTGTCAACTCCTGTTAACTCACACACTGTTCTGATTGTTAAACGGCGATCTTGTCGAACAAGTTTACCGATTTTTTCAATGTTTGCATCAGTTTTTGCTGACAATGATCTGCCAGTGCAAGTGTCATCACTGGTGTCTTCGCGGGCATCTTTAAATCGTTTAAACCACTCAAACACTTGAGTTCGCGATAAGCAATCATCGCCGTACACTTGTTGCAACATTACAAACGTTTCACTTTCAGATTTTCCTAGTTTGAAACAAAATTTGATGTTAACACGGTGTTCTTTCTGTACACTCAACATTTTCCGACGCACAGACAAAGCGTAAACTACTTAAAACAGACGCCACGGGCAGACTGACTGCAGGAGGCAGATGAAACTCGAGCAGTTGGCGGAGCGAGAGTCACGTGACAGGCCACGGGACTTTCAGCCTTATTGCATTCGTTTTATTATTTCACCAGTACTAGTCCGTTTTTTTTCTAGCCACACCTCGTATCCTGTCGTATCCGTAGAAACGTTACTCGATTTAGAAGGAGAAGCCATAGAACCCACAATACTTCATAGCGACGCAATTTCTGTGTTAATCCGTCAATGTGACGGAGCGAGGATGCAGTAATGATGGAATAGTGCATCGGAAAGGAGATACTCGTATCCCAAAAGAAAATCCTGTCGTTTCCATAGAAACGTTACTCGATTTAGAAGGGGAACTCATAAAACCCATAGTTTTTCATAGCAACGCAATTTCTGTGTTAATTCGTCAATGTGAGGGAGCGAGGGATGCAGTAATGACAGAATAGTGCATCGGAAAGGAGATAGTCGTATTTCAAAATAATATCCTGTCGTTTCCGTAGAAACGTTACACGATTTAGAAGGAGAAGCCATTGAACCCATAGTATTTCATAGCGACGCAATTTCTGTGTTAATCCGTCAATGTGAGGGAGCGAGGGATGCAGTAATGAAGGAATAGTGCATCGGAAGGAGATACTCGTATCCCGAAAGAAAATCCTGTCATATCCATAGAAACGTTACTCGATCTAGAAGGAGATGTCATAGAACCCTTAGTATTTCATAGCCGCGCAATTTCTGTGTTAATTCGTCAATGCGAGGATGCGAGGGATGCAGTAAAGAGGGGGTAGTTCATCGGAAAGGAGATACTCGTATCCCAAAAGAAAATCCTGTCGTTTCCATAGAAATGTTACTCGATTTAGAAGGAGATGTCATAGAACCCATAGTATTTCTTAGCGACGCAATTTCTGTGTTAATTCGTCAATGTGAGGGTGCGAGGAATGCAGTAAAGAAGGAATAGTGCATCGGAAAGGAGATAGTCGTAACCCAAAAGAAAATCCTGTCGTTTCCATAGAAACGTTACTCGATTTAGAAGGAGGAGTCATTGAACCCATACTACTTCATAGGACCGCAATTTCTGTGTTAATTCGTCATTGTGAGGGAGCGAGGGAAGCAGTAAAGGAGGAATAGTGCATCGAGATACTCGTATCCCAAAAGAAAATACTGTCGTATCCACAGAAATATGACTCGATTTAGAAGGAGAAGTAATAGATACCATAGTATTTCACAACGACGCAATTTCTGTGTTAATCCGTCAATGTGAGGGAGCGAGGGATGCAGTAAAGTAGGAATAGTGCATCGGAAAGGAAATACTCGTATCCCCAAAGAAGCAGATGTCATAGAACCCATAGTATTTCATAGCAACGCAATTTCTGTGTTAATCCGTCAATGTGAGGGAGCGAGGGATGCAGTAATGAAGGAATAGTGCATCGGAAAGGAGATACTCGTATCCCAAAAAAAAATCCTGTCCCTTACATAGAAACATTACTCGATTTAGAAATAGATGTCATAGAACCCATAGTATTTCATTGCCGCGCGATTTCTGTGATAATTCGTCAATGCGTGTAAGCGAGGGATGCAGTGAAGAAGGGATAGTTCATCGGAAAGGAGTTACTCGTATCAGAAAAGAAAATCCTGTCGTTTCCATAGAAACGTTACTCGATTCAGAAGGTGAAGGCATAGAACCCATAGTACATCATCGCGACGCAATTTCTGTGTTAATTTGTGAATATGAGGGCGCGAGGGATGCAGTAAAGACGGAATAGTGCATCGGAAAGGAGATAGTCGTATTTCAAAAGAATATCCTGTCGTTTCCGTAGAAACGTTACACGATTTAGAAGGAGAAGCCATTGAACCCATAGTATTTCATAGCGACGCAATTTCTGTGTTAATCTGTCAATGTGAGGGAGCGAGGATGCAGTAAAGAAGGAATAGTGCATCGGAAAGGGGATACTCGTATCCCAAAAGAAAATCCTGTCGTGTCCATAGAAACGTTACTCGATTTAGAAGGAGAAGTCATAGAACCCAAAGCATTTCATAGCGACGCAATCTCTGTGTTAATTCGTCAATGTGATGGAGCGAGGGATTTCATAGCTGCGGAATTTCTGTGTTAATTTGTCAATGCGAGGGAGTGAGTGATGCAGTAAAGAAGGGATAGATTATACGAAAGTAGATACTCGTATTCCAAAAGAGTATCCTGTCGTTTCCGTAGAAACGTTACTCGAATTAGATGGAGAAGCCATAGAACCCATAGTATTTCATAGCGACGCAATTTCTGTGTTAATTCGTTAATGTGAGGGCGCGAGAGATGCAGTAAAGACGGAATAGTGCATCGGAAAAGAGATACTCGTATTCCAAAAGAATATCCTGTCGTTTCCGTAGAAACATTACTCGATTTAGAAGGAGAAGCCATGGATCCCATAGTATTTCATAGCGACGCAATTTCTGTGTTAATTCGTAGGTGGGAGGGAGCGAAGGATGCAGAAAAGAAGGAATAGTGCATCGGAAAGGAAATAGTCGTAATCCAAAAGAAGGAGATGTCATAGAAACCATCGTATTTCATACCAATGCAATTTCTGTGTTAATTCGTCAATGTGAGGGAGCGAGAGATGCAGTAAAGACGGAATAGTGCATCGGAAAGGAGATACTTGTAGCCCCAAAGAAGGAGATGTCATAGAACCCATAGTATTTCTGTGTTAATTCGTGAATTTGAGGGCGCGAGGGATGCAGTGAGGACGGAATAGTGCATCGGAAAGTAGATACTCGTATTCCAAAAGAATACGAGTTGCGGCTAGAAAAAAACCGGACTGATCCTGGAAAAAACATTTACTTACAATTATTTACAATTTCATGTTAACTCCTTTAATGGACTCTCCTCCTCGGTCTCTACACCGCTCCATACGAATTTTCCAATGTTCATAGCAATGCTGCAGATCATTTTCGGTAAGTCCATACATTACTTCCGTCGCTTTTTCTTTTACTGCTTCAACAGTCTCAAATCCAGTTCCTTTCAAAGCTGACTTGACTTTAGGGAAAAGAAAAAAGTCACAGGGGGCCAAATCAGCTGAGTAGGATGAATGATCTAAGATGGGAATGCTGTGTTTTGCCAAAAACGTCTTCACTGACAACGCACTGTGAGCTGGGGCATTGTCTTGGTGAAGGATCCATGACTTTTTTCTCCACAAATCGATCCGTTTTCTCCGTACTCGCTCACGTAGGGTAGCCAGGACGTTAATGTAGTAATGCTGATTCAATGTTTGTCCCTCTGGTACCCAATCAATGTGCACAATACCTTTGATGTCAAAAAAAACAATCATCATTGCCATGAATTTCGATTTTGACATTCGTGCTTTTTTTTGTCGTGGAGAACCAGGAGTTTTCCAATGCATCGATTGACGTTTAGTTTCGGGATCGTAAGTAAAAAACCACGATTCATCGCAAGTAATAACATTTTGTAAGAAGGTGGGATCACTTTCAATGTTTTCCAGGATGTCAGAACAAATCATTCTTCGGCGTTCCTTCTGTTCAATTGCGAGACACTTTGGAACCATTTTTGAACATACTTTGTTCATGTTGAAACTTTCATGAAGAATCTGCCTAACACTTTCCTTGTCAACTCCTGTTAACTCACACACTGTTCTGATTGTTAAACGGCGATCTTGTCGAACAAGTTTACCGATTTTTTCAATGTTTGCATCAGTTTTTGCTGACAATGGTCTGCCAGTGCGAGTGTCATCACTGGTGTCTTCGCGGGCATCTTTAAATCGTTTAAACCACTCAAACACTTGAGTTCGCGATAAGCAATCATCGCCGTACACTTGTTGTAACATTACAAACGTTTCACTTGCACATTTTCCTAGTTTGAAACAAAATTTGATGTTAACACGCTGTTCTTTCTGTACACTCAACATTTTCCGCCGCACAGACAAAACGTAAACTACTTAAAACAGACGCCACGGGCAGACTGACTGCAGGAGGCAGATGAAACTCGAGCAGTAGGCGGAGCGAGAGTCACGTGACAGGCCACGGGACTTTCAGAATGATTGCATTCGTTTTATTATTTCACCAGCACTAGTCCGTTTTTTTTCTAGCCACACCTCGTATCCTGTCGTATCCGTAGAAATGTTACTCGATTTAGAAGGAGAAGCCATTGAACCCATAGTACTTCATAGCGACGCAATTTCTGTGTTAATCCGTCAATGTGACGGAGCGAGGATGCAGTAATGATGGAATAGTGCATCGGAAGGAGATACTCGTATCCCGAAAGAAAATCCTGTCATTTCCATAGAAACGTTACTCGATCTAGAAGGAGATGTCATAGAACCCTTAGTATTTCATAGCCGCGCAATTTCTGTGTTAATTCGTCAATGCGAGGATGCGAGGGATGCAGTAAAGAAGGGGTAGTTCATCGGAAAGGAGATACTCGTATCCTAAAAGAGAATCCTGTCGTTTCCATAGAAAAGTTACTCGATTTAGAAGGAGAAGCCATTGAACCCATAGTATTTCATAGCGACGCAATTTCTGTGTTAATCCGTCAATGTGAGGGAGCGAGGGATGCAGTAATGAAGCAATAGTGCATCGGAAGGAGATACTCGTATCCCGAAAGAAAATCCTGACATTTCCATAGAAACGTTACTCGATCTAGAAGGAGATGTCATAGAACCCTTAGTATTTCATAGCCGCGCAATTTCTGTGTTAATTCGTCAATGCGAGGATGCGAGGGATGCAGTAAAGAAGGGGTAGTTCATCGGAAAGGAGATACTCGTATCCCAAAAGAAAATACTGTCGTTTCCATAGAAATGTTACTCGATTTAGAAGGAGATGTCATAGAACCCATAGTATTTCTTAGCGACGCAATTTCTGTGTTAATTCGTCAATGTGAGGGAGCGAGGGATGCAGTAAAGAAGGAATAGTGCATCGGAAAGGGGATACTCGTATCCCAAAAGGAAATCCTGTCGTCTCCATAGAAACGTTACTCGATTTAGAAGGAGAAGTCATAGAACCCAAAGTATTTCATAGCGACGCAATCTCTGTGTTAATTCGTCAATGTGATGGAGCGAGGGATTTCATAGCTGCGGAATTTCTGTGTTAGGTTGTCAATGCGAGGGAGTGAGTGATGCAGTAAACAAGGGATAGATTATACGAAAGTAGATACTCGTATTCCAAAAGAATATCTTGTCGTTTCCGTATAAACGTTACTCGAATTAGATGGAGAAGCCATAGAACCCATAGTATTTCATAGCGACGCAATTTCTGTGTTAATTCGTCAATGTGAGGGCGCGAGAGATGCAGTATAGACGGAATAGTGCATCGGAAAAGAGACACTCGTATTCCAAAAGAATATCCTGTCGTATCCGTAGAAACGTTACTCGATTTAGCAGGAGAAGTCTTAGAACCCATAGTATTTCATAGCGACGCAATTTCTGTGTTAATTCGTCAATGTGAGGGCGCGAGAGATGCAGTAAAGACGGAATAGTGCATCGGAAAAGAGATACTCGTTTTCCAAAAGAATATCCAGTCGTATCCGTAGAAACGTTACTCGATTTAGAAGGAGAAGCCATGGATCCCATAGTATTTCATAGCGACGCAATTTCTGTGTTAATCCGTCAATGTGAGGTAGAGAGGGATGCAGGAAAGAAGGAATAGTGCATCGGAAAGGAGATACTCGTATTCCAAAAGAAAATCCAGTCGTTCCCATAGAAACGTTACTCGATTTACAAGGATGAGTCATTGAACCCATAGTATTTCATAGGGGCGCAATATCTGCGTTAACTCGTCAATGTGAGTTAGCGATGGATGCACAAAAGAAGGAATAGTGCATGGGAAAGGAGATAGTCGTATCCCAATAGAAGGAAATGTCATAGAACCCATAGTATTTCATAGCTGCGGAATTTCTGTGTTAATTCGTCAATGCGAGGGAGCGAGGGATGCAGTAAAGATGGGATAGTTCATACGAAAGGAGATACTCGTATCCCAAAAGAAAATCCTGTCGTTTCCATAGAAACGTTACTCGATTTAGAATGAGAAGTCACAGAACACATTGTATTTCATAGCGACGCAATTTCTGTGTTAATCCGTCAATGTGAGTTGACGAGGGATGCAGTAAAGAAGGAATAGTGAATCGGAAAGGAGATACTCGTATCCCAAAAGAAAATCCTGTCGTTTCCATAGAAACGTTGCTCGATTTGGAAGGAGATGTCGTAGAAAACTTAGTATTTCGTAGCGACCCAATTTCTGTTCTAATTCGTTAATGTGAGGGAGCGTGGGATTCAGTAAAGTAGGAATAGTGCATCGGAAAGGAGATAGTGGTGTCCCAAAGGAAAATTCTGTCGTTTCCATAGAAACGTTACTCGATTCAGAAGGTGAAGTCATAGAACCGAGAGTATATCATGGCGACGCAATTTCTGTGTACATTCGTCAATGTGAGGGAGCGTGGGATGCAGTAAAGAAGGAATGGTGCATCGGAAAGGAGATACTCGTATCCGAAAAAAAATTCTGTCGTTTCCATAGAACCGTTACTCGATTTGGAAGGAGATGTCATGGAAACCATAGTATTTCATAGCGACGCAATTTCGGTGCTAATTGGTCAATGTGAGGGAGCGAGGGATGCAGTAAAGAGGGAATAGTGCATCGGAAAGGAGATTGTCGTGTCCCAAAGGATAATCCTCTCGTTTCCACAAAAACGTTACTCGATTCAGATGGAGAAGTCATAGAACACATAGTATTTCATAGCGACGCAATTTCTGTGTTAATTCGTCAATGTGAGGGAGCGAGGGATCCACTAAAGGAGGAATTGTGCACGAGATACTCGTATCCCAAAAGAAAATACTGTCGTTTCCATAGAAACGTAACTCGATTTAGAAGGAAAAGTCATAGATCCCATAGTATATCATAACGACGCAATTTCTGTGTTAATCCGTCAATGTGAGGGAGCGAGGAATGAAGTAAAGAAGGAATAGTGCATCGGAAAGGAGATAATCGTATTCCAAAAGGAAAATTCAGTCTTTTCCATAGAAACGCTACTCGATTTGGAAGGAGGAGTCATTGAACCCGTAGTACTTCATAGGAGCGCAATTTCTGTGTTAATTCGTCGATGTGAATTAGCGAGGGATGCAGTAAAGAAGGAATAGTGCATCGGAAAGGAGACACTCGTATCCCCAAAGAAGGAGATGTCATAGAACCCATAGTATTTCATAGCGACGCCATTTCGGAGTTAATTCGTCAATGTGAAGGAGCGAGGGATGCAGAAAAGATGGAATAGTGCATCGGAAAGGAGACAGACGTATCCCAAAACAACATACTGCCGGTTCCATAAAAATGTTACTCGATTTTGAAGGAGAAGTCATTGAACCTATAGTATTTTATGGCGACGCAATTTCTGTGTTAATTCGTCAATGTGGGGGAGCGAGAGATGGAGTAAAGAAGGAATAGTGCATCGGAATGGAGATACTCGTATCCCAAAAGAAAATCCCGTCGTTTCCATAGAAACGTTACTCGATTGGGAAGGAGATGTCATAGAAACCATAGTATTTCATAGCGACGCAATTTCTGTGCTAATTCGACAATATGAGGGAGCGAGGGAATCAGTAAAGAAGGAATAGTGCATCGGAATGGAGATACACGTATCCCAAAAGATAATCCTGTCGTTTCCATAGAAACGTTACTCGATTTGGAAGGAAATGTCATAGAAACCATAGTACTTCATAGCCGCGCAATTTCTGAGTTAATTCGACAATTCGAGGGAGCGAGGGATGCAGTAAAGAAGGGATAGTTCATCGGAAAGGAGATACTCGTATCCCAAAAGAAAATCCAGTCGTTTTCATAGATACGTTACTTGATCTAGAAGGAGATGTCATAGAACCCAGAGTTTTCATAGCGACGCAATTTCGGTGTTAATTCGTCAATGTGAGGGAGCGTGGGATGCAGTAAAGAAGAGATAGTGCATCGGAACGGAGATACTCGTAAAGCAAAAGAAAATCCTGCCGTTTCCATAGAGACGTTTCTCTACTTAGACGGAGAAGTCATAGAACACATAGTATTTCATGGCGACGCAATTTCTGTGTTAATTCGTCAATGCGGGGGAACGAGGAATGCAGTAAAGAAGGGATAGCTCATCGGAAAGGAGATACTTGTGTCCCAAAAGAAAATCCCGTCGTTTCCACAGAAACGTTACTCGATTTAGAAGGAGATGTCATAGAAACCATAGTATTTCATAGCGACGCAATTACTGTGTTAATTCGTCAATGTGAGGGAGCGAGGGATGCAGTAATGAAGTAATAGTGGATCGGAAAGGAGATGATCGTATCCCAAAACAATATACTGTCGTTTCAATAAAAACGTTACTCGATTAAAAAGGAGAAGTCATTGAACCTATAGTATTTCATAGCGACCCAATTTCTGTGTTATTTCGTCAATGTGAGGGAGCGAGGGATGCAGTAATGAAGGAATAGTGCATCGGAATGGAGATATTCGTATCCCAAAAGAAAATATTGTCGTTTCCATAGAAACGTTACTCGATTTGGAAGGAGGTGTCATAGAAACCATAGTATTTCATAGCGACGCAATTTCTGTGCTAATTCGACAATATGAGAAAGCGAGGGAATCAGTAAAGAAGGAATAGTGCATCAGAAAGGAGATAGTCGTGTCCCAAAGGAAAATCCAGTCGTTTCCATGGAAACGGTCCTCGACTCAGAAGGTGAAGTCATAGAACCCAGAGCATTTCGTAGCGACGCAATTTCTGTGTTAATCCGTCAGTGTTAGGGAGCGAGGGATACAGTAAAGAAGGAATAGTGCATCGGAAAGGAGATACTCGTATCCCCAAAGAAGGGGATGTCATAGAACCCATAGTATTTCATAGCGACGCAATTTCTGTGTTAATTCGTCAATGTTAGGGAGCGAGGGATACAGTAAAGAAGGAATAGTGCATCGGAAAGCAGATACTCGTATCCCAAATGAAGGAGATGTCATAGAACCCATAGTATTTCATATCGAAGCAATTTCTGTGTTAATTCGTGATTGTGAGGGAGCTAGGGATGCAGTAAAGAAGGAATAGAGTAGCGGAAAGTACTCGTATCCCAAAAGAAAATACTGTCGTTTCCGTAGAAACGTTACTCCATTTGGAAGGAAATGTCATAGAAACCATAGTATTTCATAGCCGCGCAATATCTGAGATAATTCGACAATTCGAGGGAGCGAGGGATGCAGTAAAGAAGGGATAGTTCATTGGAAAGGAGATACCCGTATCCCAAAAGAAAATCCAGTCGTTTCCATAGAAACGTTACTCGATCTAGAAGGAGATGTCATAGAACCCAGAGTTTTCATAGCGACGCAATTTCGGTGTTAATTCGTCAATGTGAGGGCGCGTGGGATGCAGTAAAGAAGAAATAGTGCATCGGAACGGAGATACTCGTAACCCAAAAGAAAATCCTGCCGTTTCCATAGAGACGTTACTCTACTTAGACGGAGAAGTCATAGAACACATAGTATTTCATGGCGACGCAATTTCTGTGTTGATTCGTCAATGCAAGGGAACGAGGAATGCCGTAAAGAAGGGATAGCTCATCGGAAAGGAGATACTTGTATCCCGAAAGAAAATCCTGTCGTTTCCATAAAAACGTTACTCGATTTAGAAGGAGATGTCATAGAACCCATAGTATTTCATACCGAAGCAAGTTCTGTGTTAATTCGTGATTGTGAGGGAGCTAGGGATGCAGTAAAGAAGGAATAGAGTAGCGGAAACTACTCGTATCCCAAAAGAAAATCCTGTCGTTTCCATTGAAACGTTACTCGATGTAGAAGGAGATGTCATAGAACCCATAGTATTTCTTAGCCCCGCAATTTCTGTGTTAATTCGTCAATGCGAGGGAGCGAGGATGCAGTAAAGAAGCGATGGCTCATCGGAAAGGAGATACTTGTAGCCCAAGAGAAGATCCTGTCGTTTCCATAGAAAGGTTACTCGATTTAGAAGCAGATGTCATAGAACGCAAATTGTTTCATACCTATGCAATTTCTGTGTTAATTCGTCAAAGTGAGGGAGCGATTGATGCAGTAAAGAAGGAATAGTGTATCGGAAAGGGGATACTCGTATCCCAAAAGAAAATCCTCTAGTTTCCATAAAAATGTAACTCGATTTGGAAGGAGATGTCATAGAACACATAGTAGTTCTAGCCACGCAATTTCTGTGTTAATTCGTCAATGTCAGGGAGAGAGGGATGCAGCAAAGAAGGAATAGTGTATCGGAAAGGAGATAGTCGTATCGCAAGGGATTTGGAAGGAGATGTCGTAGAAAACTTAGTATTTCGTAGCGACCCAATTTCTGTTCTAATTCGTTAATGTGAGGGAGCGTGGGATTCAGTAAAGTAGGAATAGTGCATCGGAAAGGAGATAGTGGTGTCCCAAAGGAAAATTCTGTCGTTTCCTTATAAACGTTACTTGATTCAGAAGGAGAAGTCATAGATCACACAGTAATTCTTAGCCACGCAATATCTGTGTTAATTCGTCAATGTGAGGGAGCGCGGGATGCAGTAATGAAGGAGTAGTGCATCGGAAAGGAGATAGTCGTGTCCCAAAGGAATATCAAGTCGTTTCCATAGAAACGTTACTCGATTTAGAAGCAGATGTCATAGAACACATATTATTTCAGACTGACGCAATTTCTGTGTAGGTGAGGAAGCAAGGGATGCAGTATAGAAGGAATAGTTCATTGGGAAGGAGATAGTCGCGTCCCAAAGGAAATTCCTTTCGCTTCCATAGAAACGTTACGCGATTCAGAAGGTGTAGTCATAGAACCGACAGTATTTCCTAGCGACGCAATTTCTGTGTTAATTCGTCAATGTGAGGGAGCGAGGGATACAGTAAAGAGGGAATAGTGCATCGGAAAGGAGATACTCGTATGCCAAAAGAAAATCCTGTCGTTTCCATAAAAACGTTACTCGATTTGGAAGGAGATGCCACAGAACCCATAATAGTTCATAGAAACGCAATTTTTGTGTTAATTCGTCAATGTGAGGAAGCGCGGGATGCAGTAAAGGAAAGGAGATAGTCGTATCCCAAGTGAAAATCCTGTCGTTTCAATAGAAACGTTACTCGTTTTAGAAGGAGAAGACATAGAACACATAGCATTTCATAGCGTGGCATGCAGTAAAGAAGGAATAGTGCATCGGAAAAGAGATACTCGTATCCCAAAAGAGAATACTGTTGTTTCCATAGAAACGTTACTCGATTTTGAGGGATAAGTTATAGCTCCATAGTATTTCATAGCGGCGCAATTTCTGTGTTAATGCGTCACTGTGAGGAAGCGAGGGATGCAATAAAGAAGGATTATTGCATCGGAAAGGAGATACTCGTATCACAAAAGATTATTATGTCGTTTCAATATAAACGTCACTGGATTTGGAAGGAGAAGTCATAGAGCCCATAGTTATTCATAGCGACGTAATATCTGTGTTAATTCGTCAGTGTGGGGGAGCGAGGGATGCAGTAAAGAAGTAACAGTGCGTCGGAATGGAGATTGTGGTATCCCAAAAGAAAATCCTTTCGCTTCCATAGAAACGTTACACGATTTAGAAGGAGATCTCATAGAAAACATAGTATTTCATAGCCCCGCAATTTCTGTGTTAATTCTTCAATGAGAGGGTGCGAGGGATGCAGGAAAGAAGAAATAGTACATCGGAAAGGAGATACTCGTATCCCAAAAGAAAATCCTGTCGTTTCCATAGCTACGTTACGCGATTTAGTAGGAGAAGTCATAGAACCCATAGCATTTGATAGCGACGCAATTTCTGTGTTAATTCGTCAAAGTGAGGGAGCGAGGGATGCAGTAAAGAAGGAATAGTGCATGTGAAAGGAGATACTCATATCCCAAAAGAGAATCCTGTCGTTTCCATTGAAACAATACTCTATTTAGAGCGAGGGGTCATAGAACCCATAGTATTTGATAGCGCCGCAATTACTGTGTTAATTCGTCAGTGTGTGGGAGCGAGTAATGCAAGAAAGACGGAACAGGGCATCGGAAAGGAGATACTCGTATCCCAAAACAAAATCCTGTCGTCTCAATAGAAACGTTACTCGATTTAGAAGGAGATGTCATAGAACACATAATATTTCATAGCAACGCAATTTCTGAGTTAATTCGCCAATGTGTGGGAGCGAGAAATACAGTAAAGAAGGAATAGTGCATCGGACAGGAGGTAGTCGTATCCCAAAAGAAAATCCTGGAGTTTCCACAGAAACGTTACTCGATTTAGAAGGACAAGTCATAGAACCCATAGTATCTCATAGCGACGCAATTTCTGTGTTGATTCGACAATGTGATGGGGCGAGGGATGCAGTACAGAAGGAATAGTGCATCGGAATGAAGATAGTCGTATCCCAAAAGAAAATCCTTTCGTTTCCGTAGAAACGTTACTCGATTTAAAAGGAAAGGTCATAGAAACCATAGTTTTCTATAGCGACGCAATTTCTGTGTTAATTCGTCAAAGTGAGGGAACGAGGGATGCAGTAAAATCGGAGTAGTGCATCGGAAAGGAGATGTATCCGAAAAGAAAATCCTGTCGTTTCCATAGGAACGTTTTTCGATTTAGAAGTCATAGAACCCATAGTGTTTCATAGCGACGCAATTTCTGTATTAATTCGTCAATGTGTTAGAGCCAGGGATGAAGTAAAGAAGCAATAGTGCATCGGAATGAAGATATTCGAAACCCAAAACAAAATCCTGTCGTTTCCATAGAAACGTTACTCGATTAAGAAGGAGAAGTCGTAGAACCCATAGTATTTCATAGCGACGCAAATTTTGAGTTAATTCGTCAATGTGGGGGAGCGAGGGATGCAGTAAGGAATTAATAGGGCATCGGAAAGGAGATAGTCGTATCCCAAAAGAAAATCCTTTTGTTTCCATAGAAACGTTACTCGATTTAGAAGGAGATGTCATAGAACACATAATGTTTCATAGCGACGCAATTTCTTTGGTACTTCGTCAATGTGAGGGAGCGAGGTATGCAGTAAAGAAGGAATAGAGCATCGGAAAGGAGATACTCGTATCCCAAAAGAAAATCATTTCGTTTCAATAGAAACGTTACTCGAATTAGAAGGAGATGTCAATGAACCCATAGTATTTCATAGCGACGCAATTTCAGTGTGTATTCGTCAATGTGACAGAGCGAGAGATGCAGTTAAGAAGGAATAGTGCATCGGAAAGGAGATGTATCCCAAAAGAAAATCCTGTCGTTTCCATAGAAACGTTACTCGATTTAGTAGGAGAACTATAGAACTGATAGGGTTTCATAGCCTCGCAATTCATGTGTTAATTCGTCAATGCGAGGGAGCGAGGGATGCAGTAAAGATGGAATAGTTCATCAGAATGGAGATACTCGTGTCCCAAAACAAATTCCTGTCTTTTCCAAAGAAAGGATAGTCGATTTAGAAGGAGATGTCATAGAGCCGATTGTATTTCATAGCGGCGCAATTTCTGTGTTAATTCGTCAAAGTCAGGGAGCGAGGGATGCAGTAAAGAAGGAATAGAGCATCGGAAAGGAGATACTCGTATCCCAAAAGAAATTCCTGTCTTTTCCAAAGAAAGGATACTCGATTTAGAAGGAGATGTCATAGAGCCGATAGTATTTCATAGCGGCGCAATTTCTGTGTTAATTCGTCAATGTCAGGGAGCGAGGGATGCAGTAAAGAAGGAATAGAGCATCGGAAAGGAGATACTCGTTTCCCAAAACAAAATCCTGTCGTTTCCACAGAAACGTAACTCGATTTAGAAGGACAACTCATAGAACCCATAGTATCTCATAGCGACGCAATTTCTGTGTTGATTCGTGAATGTGATGGGGCGAGGGATGCAGTAAAGAAGGAATAGTGCATCGGAATGAAGATAGTCGAATCCCAAAAGAAAATCCTTTCGTTTCCATAGACACGTTACTCGATTTAGAAAGAAATGTCATAGAAACCATAGTTTTCCATAGCGACGCAATTTCTGTGTTAATTCGTCAAAGTGAGGGAACGAGGGATGCAGTAAAGACGGAGTAGTGCATCGGAAAGGAGATGTATCCGAAAAGAAAATCCTGTCGTTTCCATAGAAACATTTTTCGATTTAGTAGTCATAGAAGCCATAGTGTTTCATAGCGACCCAATTTCTGTGTTAATTCGTCAATATGATGGGCGAGGGATGCAGTAAAGAAGGAATAGTGCATCGGAATGAAGATAGTCGTATCCCAAAAGGAAATCCTTTCGTTTCCATAGAAACGTTACTCGATTTAGGGGGAAATGTCATAGAACACATAATGTTTCATAGCGACGCAATTTCTTTGGTACTTCGTCAATGTGAGGGAGCGAGGTATGCAGTAAAGAAGGAATAGAGCATCGGAAAGGAGATACTCGTATCCCAAAAGAAAATACTGTCGTTTCCATAGACACTTTACTCGATTTAGAAGGAGAAGTCATAGAACACTTAGTATTTCATAGCCCCGCAATTTCTGTGTTGATTCGTCAATGTGAAGGAGCGAGGGATGGAGTAAAGAAGGAATAGTGCTTCGGAAAGGAGATACTCGTATCCCAGGAGAAAATCCTGTCGTTTCCATAGAAACGCTACGCGATTTACAAGGAAATGTCATAGAACCCATGGAATTTCATAGCGACACAATTTCTGTGTTAATTCGTCAATGTGATGGGCGAGGGATGCAGTAAAGTAGGAATAGTGCATCGGAAACCAGATACTCGTATCCCAAAACAATATCCTGTTGTTTCCACAGAAACGTTACACGATTTGGAAGGAGAAGTCATAGAACACATAGTATTTCATAGCGACGCAATTTCTGTGTTAATTCGTCAATGTGTGGGAGCCAGGGTTGCAGTAGAGAAGGACTAGTGCATCAGAAAGGAGATAGTCGTATCCCTAATGAAAATCCTGTCGTTTCCATAGAAACGTTACTCGATTTAGAGGGAAATGTCATAGAAACCATAGTATTTCATAGCGACGCAATTTCTGTGTTGATTCGTCAATGTGAGGGAACGCAGGATGCAGTCAAGACGGAATAGTGCATCGGAAAGGAGATGTATCCCAAAAGAGTATCCAGTCGTTTCCATAGAGACGTTACTCGATTTAGAAGTCATAGAACCCATAGTGTTTCATAGCGACGCAATTTCTGTATTACTTAGTCAATGTGTTGGAGCCAGGGATGAAGTAAAGAAGCAATAGTGCATCGGAAAGGAGATAGTCGAATCCCAAAACAAAATCCTATCGCTTCCATAGAAAAGTTACTCGGTTAAGAAGGAAAAGTCGTAGAACCCATAGCATTTCATAGCGACGCAAATTTTGAGTTGATTCGTCAATGTCAGGGAGCGAGGGATGCAGTAAAGAAGGAATAGTGCATCGGAAAGGATATAATCGTATCCCAAAAGAAAATCCTTTCGTTTCCATACAAACGATACTCGATTTAGAAGGAGATGTCATAGAACACATAATATTTCATAGCGACGCCATTTCTGTGTTACTTCGTCAATGTGAAGGAGCGAGGGATGCAGTAAAGAAGGAATAGAGCATAGGAAAGGGGATACTCGTATCCCAAAAGAAAATCCTGTCGTTTCCATAGAAAAGGTACTGATTTAGAAGGAGATGTGATAGAACACATAGTATTTCATAGCGACGCAATTTTTGTGTTAATTCATCAATGTCAGAAAGCGAGGGATGCAGTAAAGAAGGAATAGTGCATCGGAAAGGAGATAGTCGTATCCCAAAAGAAAATCCTTTCATTTCCATAGAACCGTTACTCGATTTAGAAGGAGATGTCATAGAACACATAATATTTCATAGCGAAGCAATTTCTGTGTTGATTCGTCAATGTGTTGCAGCCAGGTGTAATCTCCCCACGGAATTAACAAAGAAATTGCGTCGCTATGAAATACTTTGTGTTCTATGACTACTCCTTCTAAATCGAGTAACGTTTCTATGGAAACGACAGGATTTTCATTTGGGATACGAGTATCACCTTTCTGATGCACTATTCCTTCTATGCTGCATCCCTCACTCCCTCACATTGATGAAATAACACAGAAATTGCGTCGCTATGAAATACTATGTGTTTTATGACTTCTCCTTCTAAAAATAGTAACGTTTCTAGAGAAACGACTGGATTTTCTTTTTTTATACGAGTGTCTCCTTTCCGATGCACTATTCCTTCTTTAATGCATCCCTTGCTCGCTCACATTGACGAATTAACAAAGAAATTGCGTCGCTATGAAATACTATGGGCTCAATGACTTCTCCTTCTAAATCGAGTAACGTTTCTATGGAAACGACAGGATTTTCTTTTGGGATACGACTATCTCCTTTCCGATGCACTATTCCCTCTGTACTGCATCCCTCGCTCCCTCACATTGACGAATTAACACAGAAATTCCGTCATTATGGAATACTATGGGTTCTATGACTTTTCCTTCTAAATCGAGTAACGTTTCAATGGAAACGACAGGATTTTCTTTTAAATTACGAGTATCTCCTTTCCGATGCACTATTCCTTCTTTACTGCATCCCTCGCTCCCTCACATTGACGAATTAACACAGAAATGGCGTCGCTATGAAATAGTATGGGTTCTATGACATCTCCTTCTAAATCGATAAACGTTTCTATGGAAACGACAGGATTTTCTTTTGGGATACGGGTAACTCCTTTCCGATGCACTATTCCTTCTTTACTTTATCCCTCGCTCCCTCACACTGGCGAAATAACGCAGAATTTGTGTCGCTATGATATACTTTGTGTTCTATGACATCTATTTCTAAATCGAGTAACGTTTCTATGGAAACGACAGGATTTTCTTTTAGGGATACGAGTATATCCTTTCCGATGCACCAGTCTTTCTTTGCAATCTCCCTCGCTCCCTCACATTGACGAACTAACACAGAAATTACGTCGGTATGAAATATTATGGATTCTATGACTTCTCCTTCTAAATTGTGTAACATTTCTATGGAAACGACAGGATTTTCTTTTGGTCACGAGTATCTCCTTTCCGATGCACTATTCCTTCTTTACTGGATCCCTTGCTACCTCACATTAACGATTAAACACAGAAATTGCGTCCCTATGAAATACTACGTGTCCTATGACATCTCCTTCTAAATCGAGCGACGTTTCTATGGAAACAACAGGATTTTCTTTTGGGATACGGGTATCTCCTTTCCGATGCACTATTCCTTCTTAACTGCATCCCTCGCTCCCTCACATTGACGAATTAACACAGAAATTGAGTCGCTATGAGATACTATGGGTTCTATGACTTCTCCTCGTAAATCGAGCAACGTTTCTATGGAAACGAAAGGATTTTCTTTTATATTACGAGGATCTCCTTTCCGATGCACTATTCCTTCTTTACTGCATCCCTCGCTACCTTACATTAACTAATTAACACAGAAATTGCGTCGCTATGAAATACTATGGGTTCTATGACATCTGCTTATAAATCGAGTAACGTTGCTATGGAAACGACGCGATTTTCTTTTCGGATACGACTATCTCGTTTACGATGCACTATACCTTCCATACTGCATCCCTCGCTCCCTCATATTGACGAATTATCACAGAATTTGCGTCGCTATGAAATACTACGGCTTCTATGACTTATCCTTCTAAATCGAGTAACGTTTCTATGGAAATGACAGGATTTTCTTTTGGGATACGACTATTTACTTTCCTATGCACTATCCCTTCTTTACTGCATTTGTCGCTCCGTCACATTGACAAATGAACACTGAAATCGCGTCACTATGAAATATTATGGGTTCTATGACATATCCTTCTACATCGAGAAACTTTTCAATGGAAACATCAGGATTTTATTTGGGATACGAGTATCTCCTTTCCGATGCACTATTCCTTCTTTACTGCATCCCTCGCTACCTCACATTGTCGAATTAACACAGAAATTGCGTCGCTATGAAATACTATGTGTTCTATGACTTCTCCTTCTAAGTCGAGTAACGTTTCTATGGAAACGCCAGGATTTCCTTCTGGGATAAAAGTATCTCTTTTCCGATGCACTATTCCTTCTTTACTGCATCCCTCGCTCCGTCACATTGACGAATTAACACAGAAATTGCGTCGCTATGAAATACTATGGGTTCTATGACATTTCCTTCTAAATCGAGTAACGTTTCTACGGGAACGACGGGATTTTCTTATGGGATACGAGTATCTCCTTTCCGATGCATCGTTTTTTCTTTACTGCAACACTCGCTCCCTCTAATTGATGAAATTACACAGAATTTTCGTCTTTCTGAAATACTATGGGTTCTATGACATTTCCTTCTAAATCGAGTAACGTTTCTACGGGAACGACAGGATTTTCTTTTGGGATACGACTATCTCCTTTCCCATGCATCATTCCTTCTTTACTGCATCCCTCGCTCCCTCACATTGACTAATTAACACAGAAATTGCGTCGCTATGAAATACTATGGGTTCTATGACATCTCCTTCTAAATCGAGTAACGTTTCAATGGAAACGACACGATTTTCTTTTAAATTACAAGTTTCACCTTTCCGATGCACTATTCCACCTTTACTGCATCCCTCGCTCCCTCACACTGACGAATTTACACAGCAATTGCGTCGCTATGAAATACTATGTGTTGTATGACATCTCCTTCTAAATCGAGTAACATTTCTGTGGAAACGACGGGATTTTCTTTTGGAGTACGAGTAACTCCATTCCGATGCACTATTCCTTCTTTACTGCATCCCTTGCTCCCTCACATTGGCGAAGTAACACGGAATTTGCGTTGCTATGAAATACTATGTGTTCTATGACATCTCCTTCTAAATCGAGTAACGTTTCTATGGAAACAACAGGATTTTCTTTTAAATTACGAGTTTCTCCTTTCCGATGCACTATTCCACCTTTACTGCATCCCTCGCTCCCTCACATTGACGAAATTACAGAGCAATTGCGTCGCTATGAAATACTATGTGTTCAATGACATCTCCTTCTAAATCGAGTAACGTTTCCATGGAAACGACAGGATTTTCTTTTGGGATACGAGTATCTCCATTATTATGCACTTTTCCTTCATTAGTTCATCCCTCGCTCCCTCACATTCACGAATTAACACAGAACTTGCGTCGCAATGGAATGCTATGGGTTCTATGGCATCTCCTTCTAAATCGAGTAACGTTTCTATGGAAACAACAGGATTTTCTTTTGGGATACGACTATCTCCTTTCCGATGCACTTTTCCTTGTTCACTGCATCCCTCGCTCCCTCACATTGCCAATTAACACATAAAATACGTCGCTATGAAATACTATGGGTTCTATGACTTCTCCTTCTAAATCGAGTAACGTTTCTATGGAAACGACACGATTTTCCTTTGGGATGCAAGTAACTCCTTATCGATGCACTATTCCTTCTTTACTGCAACCCTCGTGTAATCTCCCCACGGAAAATTACCCTCTACCACGCAATAATTAAAATGGTTAACCAAATCATCCACATGTATTTACGTTTGAAAAGTATCTGATCAGAATTTCTAGTAATATATGCGCCGACAGGTCGTCGACGCCAAGGTATTTTTCTAGTACGTTTATTCTTTGGAACAACAGAGGTACAGAAATGTATGCTCCATGGTTATTATAGAGAGAGAGAGGAACAGCTTCGGAAGTATCGGTTGGAAGATTGTCGGATTGCTAAAGGAGATTTATTTACTCTTCTTCGCGCTAAAGCGAGCTAGGAAAGTTTGTGCCGCTAGCGTGATAGATAAAGAGAAAGAAAAACCTGTAAAAGAAAATTACATGAGGCTTGGAACCAACAGAAAACGGAACATGTACGGAAATGGATTCAATATACAATTTTCCTCAGAAATAAGGTTTGTGACCATTTTATTCTAGAGTGAATGACGAATGAGTTCTCTATCTGAACCATTGATGATTGTCTGGGCCCTGTAATTAATTGGGAAGTTTCAGCTGTGACGAAGAGAGCCTGCAATCTCTGAGTTTTTGAAATCGTCCAAAAAGGCTTCGTCCGCATCTGAAATTTTAGATCTGTCGTAAACTGAACGAATTGTTCAAACGATCGATTTTCCCAACTGAATGCAGCGCTTAATAATAATAACAAATGTAAAGATCTTTTCTAGCAACCCAGCCGCTGAATATTAAGACGAAGGGCTCCACCAGAGATTCTACTAGGCTGATTTCACGTAAATAATATAGTTAAACTGTACACAGATAAAGGACAGAGAGAGAGAGAGAGAGAGAGAGAGAGAGAGAGAGAGAGAGAGAGAGAGAGAGAGCGAATGAAATTCGAGAAATTACTCAGAATCCTCAATTAGCATAATTGTTTGTCTTTCTTTTCACGGATCAGCCTAATAAGAAGACGCGAAGCCCTGACTTTATTGTACCGATTTATGTGTGAGGGTGAAAGAGCGATAAAGGCGACAGATACACTTCTGTACAGACAAAACATTACACCAAGTTAGCGGCAAGCTGCATTCATATAGACTTTCATCATTTACAGAGTAGAATTCATTATAATGGCCAATCCGTGACAGGACACGTTTTTGGACGTTGTTAAAATAATTTTGTTCTCTGTTTCATGTGAACTACGACGAGGCAACTTAACTTGGAAAAGAGAGGAAATACTCGCAGGCAAAATAAAGTGTATCTACAAATAAAAGCAGCATGCTGGGCGCAGAAAAAGGGCAAGATCTATACCTTTTGGTGAAGCTTGCTAGTATTGAGGAAGTAGACGTAGATTTGAATATTTACTAAATGTGTTCATGCCAGATGTAGTTTGATTGATATGCCCTATTTGCATTTACCTGCATATACTATAAGAAAGTAGCCACAGAAGTATTCTTGTGTGAACGGAGATATATGCATATTGATTGTAGAACATTTATATGGTTTTAACTAGGGCAATGTTTAAGATGAGTCAAGAAGAGCAGAGTAACATGCAACAGCCTTCAGCTGTGAGCACGGATAATAGTGATGTAGTAAGAAGTGTTGTAGAACCGATCGCTACAGATAGCGCGCTAGAATGCCCTGTAGACACGGCTGGAGATGTAACAGCAAGTACGCAACATGGATTAGATCCATTGGTCATTATCATGAGGCAGATGCAGATGTTAACTGAGACCATAAATAATATGAATACGAAATTAGCCTCAGTTACTGAGGGGCAAGAAAATCTAAAAACTGACATTAATGCGAAGTTAGCCTCAGTTACCGAGGGGCAAAATGATTTGAATGCGAAATTAGCCTCAGTTACCGAGGGGCAAAATGATTTGAATTCGAAGTTAGCCTCAGTTACTGAGGGCCAAAATGATTTGAACGCGAAATTAGCCTCAGTTACTGAGGGGCAGGAAAATCTGAAAGCTGAGATTAAGCAGCAGTTACACGACAGTTTTTCCGAATTAGAGCAGCGGATAGAGGCGAAGACAAAGGAACTTAAAGATCAGGCCGAAGAGACGGAACGAAAATTAACTGCACAAATAGAATTGGTTAAAGCTCAATGTGAGGAATCTACTCAACGCGTACGTGTAGAAATGAAGGAGTATGTGGCTATTAAGATAGATACCGTACGCGAACAGATGGAAATGGTTCCGCAATTAGTACAAAAGCAAGATGCCATGTCATGTGCAATTGCGCAACTTCCTGAATTGGCACGTACGCAGACGAACCTAAAGGAAAGTGTTGAACATCTGACCGAACGTCAAGACGTCATAGACCACCAAATTAATGTATTAACGGGTAAATTATCCGAAATCACATTAGAAAACAAAAGGCTAATGTGTGAAAACGTTGAGCAAAATGTTAAAGCAGCATTCCAGAGTCTATGCGGCAAACAGGAAGAGAATTTGTTTGCGAAAGGACTTGAGGAAGTGCGACAGCAGTTAGGTGCTGATTTCGAGCATTGGAAACAAACGATAGAAGAGTCGATACGCGTTTCACAACAAGGCTCAGAACAAATGAATACAGGCCAGCAGCAGAAGTCGGCAGCGACTATAGAGCCAGTTACTGCACATTCGCACACAATACCGACTTGTGTGAGTAACTCGAATATTAAATTGCCACGAGCTAGTTGTTCGCGTGAAGTTTTATCTGACGGAGATTACGAAAGCCTTTGCCATGCTGAAGAAAAAATGATAAAGCATCGGCAATTCCAGATTTTTAACACTGACAAAAGGGGGGTCCATCCGATTGTTTTTATCCGAAGTTTTAGAGGAGTGCTACCCAGAAATTGGTCGGAGTGGCAGAAAATCAGTTTCGTGACTGGGTATTTACAAGGTTCGGGGGCGATCTGGCCCTCGGACATGACTTCTGTTTGCTCGACATATGACGATTTTGAGAAAGCGTTTTTGCCAAAATTCTGGTCAGAAGGGGTACAGGAACGCCTAAGGCAGGAGGTGCTCTACCCAGAGCCTTTCTCTTTTTCAAAAGGAAGCCTTAGGAAGTATTTTGAAAAATATATAAACAAAACTAGATATTGGGACAGACCTATGCCTTTGCCAGACATAATAAACATACTTAAGGCAAGATTACCAACTAACATCCGGAATCAATTAATTTACGGGAACGATAAAGACTTGGAGTCGTTCCTCACGACGTTAGATCATATAGACATTATAGAAGAGAGCAACCAGAAAGCCCGTAACAGCAGATTCCAATATAGGGAGATAGAACCTCCGCCAAATGGTAGGCAAGGGAACGCACAGAGATCGATAAACAGTGGAGAAACACCTCAAAATTTCGACAATTATACCGGCAATAGTCTTGCGAGGGGCTATCCAAGGAACAACAGGAATGGGAAAAGATACAATCCCGTATGGGGGAACGAAAGGAATTTCAGACCGCAAGCCTGGAACAATAACAGTAATAGAAAGTGGAATCAACCGGGGGGAATAGACTCAAATAACCAACATCAGTGGGGACGGACATCTACGAATCAACCGGTAATTACCGAAGTGACGGACGATCTCAACCACCAGGCGAATCAAAATCCAACAAACTTGTAAGGACCCACTCGTGCCCCGGAGGAGCGGTCAACAATTGGTTGAGGGACAACAGGATATGTGTACCCATGCTAACGTATAATGATGGACGATTACTGGCGGATGAATTGACCGAGGACTTAGAACTCCAAGATGAGGATAAGGAACAGGTGGCAGTAGCCGAAGTGCAAGTCATTTTGGAGACTGTACCTATAGTGGCGGTTTTGGACACAGCTGCAACCACGAATGTAATTTCGGAGGCTCTATTCAACAAGATCAGAAATATAAGACGAGTACCAATTTTTCCAGTTCAAAATTGCAGAATAATAGGCGCCGTTGGGGCTAGATCGGCTAATGTAAAAGTGCAGTCACTACTTAGTGTAGAAGTCGGAAATGTAGCAAAATTAAGCACATTCCTTGTTGTAAAAAATTTGGTGGTACACTGCATTATAGGAGTCGACAGCCTACGTCAATACGGATGCAGAATAGATTTTAAAATAGGAAAAATTTGGTTAAATGTAAATAAACAAGAAATTGAGTTGGACTTGTTGAAAAAGGAAAGCCTTACCAGAAAATATAATAGTGGGATCAGTGTGCAAGTAATCAGGACTGCACAAAATTCTAAACAGCACGTAAATAATGAGTTCCAAGTCAAAGGAGACTTCGGTCAATTAGTGTATGAGAAGTTAAATGAATCCGACTGCATTACTGAAGATCAGAATAAGCAGCTCAAAGAATTATTATTAGTGTATGAAAACGTGTTTGATGAAAGGCCAGGAGTTATTAAGGGATACATATGCCATCTCTACGTTAAGCCACACGAAACGTATTGTAGAACTTTCTATCCTGTTCCCTGGAGGTTAAAGGCTCAAGTTAAAAAAGAAATAGATCGCATGTTGAAATGGGGTTTGATCGAACCCTCTAGAAGCCCATACTGCTCCCCATTGTTGGTCGTGCCAAAAGCAAATGGAACTGTGAGACTGGTACTCGACGCCAGGGAAATAAATAAAATCATAATTCCAGTGAGAACACATCCGGAAAACATAGACGAACTGATACAACGGTTCCAGGATGTCCAATATTTGACGAGCATCGATTTGCGGAGTTCGTATTGGCAGGTCAAGCAGGATGAGTTATGAAGGAAATATACAGCTTTCATTTATGCCGGAAGAAGTTACCAATTTACTGTAGTTCCTTTCGGACTCAAAATTAGTGCTGGAATCTTTATAGCAGCTCTAGATTATGCTCTAGGCCCAGAACGAAGAAGCAGGATAACAGTATTTGTTGATGATATGCTTATTGCATCGAAGACCTGGGAGGAGCATATTACCTTACTGAGTCGGGTGTTGGACGTGTTCAAAACCATGGGAATAACTGCTAACCTACAGAAATCCCATTTTGCACTAAACAGAATCAAGTTCCTGGGGCATATAGTTGACGCAAAGGTAATTTTACCGACCAAGGAGAAGCTAATTGCGATTAGTAAGTTTCCAACACCGAGAAATAGGAGGCACTTAAAAGGGTTTATTGGTCTTGCCTCATTTTTTAGAAGATTTATAACGAATCAGGCCATGAATGCAGCAGCTCTAAATAGTTTGCTCAAGAAGGATGTGCCCTGGCTCTGGACATTAGAGTGTCAAGAAGCATTTGAAGAGATAAAGAAGCAATTAGTAAATGCACCGCTTTTGTACCATCCGGACATGCAAGAGGAATTCTACTTGTCAACAGATTCGTCAAATGTGGGTCTTGGAGTGTGCCTTTTCCAAGTACGCAAGATAAATGGACAGCTTACCTTTTGTCCTATTGCGTTTGCTAGTCGTGTTTTGTCCAACTGTGAACGAACGTACACGACGACAGAATTAGAGGCTCTTGCGGTCGTCTGGGGATTTAAAAAATTTCATTATTATTTATATGGGTCGAAGACTATCGTATATTGCGATCACCAATCATTAACGTTTTTACAAACGTGTAAACTGTTACACCCCAGGCTGGCTAGATGGACGCTCGCTCTGCAACAATACCAGTTTAAGATCGTACATGTCTCAGGGCAGCAAAACATTATTGCTGACGCTCTATCAAGGTCACCGCAGGGTTTAACAAAAGAGATTGAAATAAATAATTCCTCAGAATTCCCTGTATTGCTGCTGCAGGAAAATCCATTTAAGACGTACTACGTCAATTTGTGTGTGCATATGGCCCAGTTACAGAAAAAGGATGCTCAATGGGGAAGTGTCATTCAAAGGTTACAACAGCAACTTTCGGATCAGATGGCAAACTATTACAAGCTGGTAAATGGCGTATTATTTTTCCGCTGTGGAAGGCCAAACAAAGTCCGTTGGTGTGTTTGTATACCTGAGGCACAAATAGAGAAACTTGTATGGTTCACTCATTTAACCTGGGGACATTTCGGTGCGACAAAATGTGCAGACAAAATAAGTGGGTACTGTTATTTTCCCAACATAAAGCGCAGAGTGCATGAGGTCTTAAAGAGATGCATAATCTGTCAATAAACAAAGCCGGATTCGAAAGGGACTAAGCATCCATTATGCCCTATATTAGTACAGAAACCAAAAGAATTAATTTCGTGCGATCTGTGTGGACCGTTACCGACGTCAAGAGGTGGTGTTAAATGTGTGTTGGCATTTCTCGATGTGTGTACGAAATATGTGAAGCTGTACCCGATAAAGGCGGCTACAGCCAAAGTAATTGTATTAAGATTGATAAGGAATTATCTTCCACATGTTGGTACACCTAAGGCGATCATAACAGACAATGCTAAAATATTCACGGGACTCCGATGGAAGCAGACTTTGTCTCAAGTCGGTGTGAAACACATACTAACATCATTTTACCACCCACAAGGCAATTTGGTTGAGAGGATTTTTAGAGAATTCAATCGATTTATGAGGACGTATTGCCATAATAAGCAAACTGCGTGGGCAAATCACGTGGAAGAGTTTGAGCAAATATACAATAACATGCCCCACTCCTCAACGGGATATACACCTCGTGAATTGATGTTCGAAACAAAAAAGGAAAACTTCTGGACTGACCATATCCCCAAAACTCAGGAAACTGAGATGCCTTGGGAAGAAAAAATAAGACAAGCTATCATAAATATGACGAAAAAGGCTGATCAAAGAAAACAACGATATGACAAATTATTCAAAAGGGTGCAGACATACCATGTCGGAGAGAAGGTACTAGTTAAACGACATACCAAATCATCCGTAATAAAGAAAAGTATAAAGAAATGGGAGTTACTATATACTGGACCATACATTATCCTACAAATTTCGAATCCGGGGGCTTATCTGTTAGCATACCCGGGATCGAACAAAATAAAAGGGTTATTTTCTCATAACGACTTAAAAAAGTATAATGAAGATTAGAAGATAGGGAGGAATGGTGTTCCGAGTGACAGAAATGAACGCTCGTAAAAAACATAACAATAAACTGTGTGTGTAGTAAATTGAAACAGTTAATCAGTGACATAGAGTATAGAAATAGTGACTAACTATTATTATCGAGTGTTGTAAAGAAGATAGTGGAGATAGGCTTCACCTGTGTTGGGGTGAATATAGAACTTTAGCATTGCTAATGTCATCAAGAATGATTGAGGATCTAACTGACCTTCAAGAAGAATGAAATGTTTCCCGCAAATGACGCGGAATAATCAAAAGAGGTTCCGAGTGAATATTCATATATAATTTCATGTGAACGCTTACATGTGTAAACGTGTGAAGGGATGTGTTGTGGTAGTGAATCGTGAGTGACGGTTAACGCCGCAAAGATAATTTCCCGCGCAAAACAGTTGACGTCGGCGCGAGAATTAAAATCGATATAGACGATACAGATATGCTTTGTAAGAGACTCGCACCAAACGCGAGGATAAACTGATTCATGTTGAACTCTAAAAGGAATAGGCGTTATAATTAGAAATTAAGAGTTTTTAATTTATTAATGAATGATTAAAGAAAGTAATATTCATAGATTCAGTAGTAATTTAATGGTTCATGTTCGTTTGGGAATTTTGTGTGAAAAAATCCATTTCTGTATATGAGCATGGATGAACACCGTATGAATCAGAGAGTAATTGAAAGAAGCGAATCCGCATTCCTTAATGCTAATAACTTTTACATTTCAGCACTCAAGCGAAGAAATATATATATTTAGAATAAAAAGTTTTGAGTATAGCTAAATTATATGACTTATCAAGGAGATTTAGATGATGTCTTGGTATAAAATGAACTACACTTTCCATTATTCGATGATTTGAATCCAAAATCTATAGTAAGTTGCATGAATCCTTTAAATTACGAAGAACAAATCAGTGATAGAAAATGTGTTAGAACTTCAGGACTTATAAGCACAAGTGGGGAGGCAAAGTCAAAAGGAGTATTCAAAAGGGAGTAAATCGGATGATGCTTTTGGCAACATCATTAGTAATGGTTGAATCCCTTGAAGTACGTCGTGACAAAAAGGATCCATGAAGCCATAAGGATTTTGCTTTCAAAAAGGAGAATCTTGGACGGTGCAACCTAATCAGTTCTCTTACAGGAAGAGTTTTCCTTTTGGTCATTGCCAATTCTTTTGGAATGAATGTTGCATGTGAATTCGAGTATCCCTGTTCCTTCCACTCTTCCCATTGTGGGCCGCGTAGAAGATCAACTACAGAGGGGGCCGCGTAGAAGACCGACTACAAACGTGGACGTCGGGGACACGCTAGACCCGGGGGAGTTTAGTACCGCAAGATATTGTACCAGGAGCAAGATTGTAAAACGAGAATTCACGTTATTTATTGTAAAACTTTTTTTTTTTTTGCTAGAGGCACAAACCACTCTTCTCCAAATCGTGATACAAATTGATCCCTGTCTTTCCTTTAGAGATCTATTTCAAAATTATATTTTTTTTCTTCTATAGGCTTTCCTATCTTCTATGTACCGTAGGCTGGGGGTCTAGGCTTAAGAGGTTTTCCAAGGTTTCCCTGCTTAAGAAAGTTCCCGAATGGGTAGACCCTGACATCAGTTCATGAAAGATCATCTTACTTGGTTGTGCACAGCAAATATAACACCTAGATGCACGTAAAAGCAATAGCGCCTCAGTACCGGTCTCTTCATTTCTTCTGTCTTCAACATTTCTTTTCTTCGTCTGTCTCAAATATAATACTCTTTTTCAGTCGGAGGACTGACAATCATCACTTCCGGGTTATCCACGCTAATAGATAGCTCGCGAAGTGTGTTCGGTGAATCAAAATTGAGCTCACAAACTTCGCTCGCTGCGAGGGGCATTGTAATCTCCCCACGGAAAATTACCCTCTACCACGCAATAATTAATAATGGTCAACCAAATCATCCACATGTATGTACGTTTGAAAAGTATCTGATCAGATTTTCTAGTAATATATGCGCCGACAGCTCGTCGACGCCAAAGTATTTTTCTAGTACGTTTATTCTTTGGAACAACAGAGGTACAGAAGTGTATGCTCCATGGTTATTATAGTGGGCGAAAGGAACAGCTTCGGAAGTATCGGTTGGGAGATTGTCGGATTGCTAAAAGAGATTTTATTTACTATTCTTCGCGCTAAAGCGAGCTAGGAAAGTTTGTGCCGCTAGCGTGATAGATAAAAAGAAAAAAAAAACCTGTAAAAGAAAATTACATGAGACTTGGAACCAACAGAAAACGGAACATGTACGGAAATGGATTCAATATACAATTTTCCTCAGATATAAGGTTTGTGAACATTTTATTCTAGAGTGAATGACGAATGAGTTCTCTGTCTGAACCATTGATGATAGTCTGGGCCCTGTAATTAATTGGGAAGTTTCAGCTGTGACGAAGAGAGCCTGCAATCTCTGAGTTTTTATAAATCGTCCAAAAAGGCTTCGTCCACATCTGAAATTATAGATCTGTCGTAAACTTAACGAATTGTTCAAACGATCGATTTTCCCAACTGAATGCAGCGCTAAATAATAATAACAAATGTAAAGATCTTTTCCAGCAAGCCAGCCGCTGAACATTAAGACGAAGAGCTCCACCAGAGGTTCTACTAGGCTGATTTCACGTAAATAATGTAGTTAAACTGTACACAGATAAAGGACAGAGAGAGAGAGAGAGAGAGAGAGAGAGAGAGAGAGAGAGAGAGAGAGAGCGAATGAAATTCGAGAAATTACTCAGAATCCTCCATTAGCATAATTGTTTGTCTTTCTTTTCACGGATCAGCCTAATAAGAAGACACGAAGCCCTGACTTTATTGTACCGATTTATGTGTGAGGGTGAAAGAGCGATAAAGGCGACAGATACACTTCTGTACAGACAAAACATTACACCAAGTTAGCGGCAAGCTGCATTCATATAGACTTTCATCATTTACAGAAAAGAATTCATTATACAGGGATGACGTAAAGAAGCAATAGTGCATCGGAAAGGGGATAGTCGAATCCCAAAACAAAATTCTGTCGTTTCCATAGAAACGTTACTCGGTTAAGAAGGAGAAGTCGTAGAACCCATGGTATTTCATAGCGACGCAAATTTTGTGTTGTCAATGTGAGGGGGCGAGGGATGCAGTAAAGAAGGAATAGTGCATCGGAAAGGAGATAGTCGTATCCCAAAAGAAAATCCTTTCGTTTCCATAGAAACGTTACTCGATTTAGAAGGAGATGTCATAGAACACATAATATTTCATAGCGACGCAATTTCCTCGTTACTTCGTCAATATGAGGGAGCGAGGGATGCAGCAAAGAAGGAATAGAGCATCGGAAAGGAGACACTCGTATCCCAAAAGAAAATCCTGTCGTTTCCATAGAAACTTTGCTCGATTTAGAAGGAGTAGTCATAGAACACATAGTATTTCATAGCCCCGCAATTTCTGTGTTAATTCGTCAATGTGAGGGAGCGAGGGATGGAGTAAAGAAGGAATAGTGCACCGGAAAGGAGATACTCGTATCCCAAAAGAAAATCATGTCGCTTCCATAGAAACGTTACGCGATTTAGAAGGAAAAGTCATAGAACCCATAGTATTTCATAGCGACGCAATTTCTGTGTTAATTCGTCAATGTGATGGGGCGAGGGATGCAGCAAAGTAGGAATAGTGCATCGGAAACCAGATAATCGTATCCCAAAACAATATCCGGTTGTTTCCACAGAAACGTTACACGATTTGGAAGGAGAAGTCATAGAACCCATAGTATTTCATAGCGACGCAATTTCTGTGTTAATTCGTCAATGTGAGGGAGCCAGGGATGCAGTTAAGAAGGAATAGTGCATCAGAAAGGAGATAGTCGAATCCCAAAATAAAATCCTGTCGTTTCCATAGAAACCTTCCTATATTTAGAAGGAGAACTCATAGAACTCATAGTATTTCATAGCCCCGCAATTTCTGTGTTAATTCGTCAATGGGAAGGAGCGACGGATGCAGTAAAGAAGGAATAAAGCATCGGAAAGGAGATACTCGTATCCCAAAAGAAAATACTTTCCTTTCCATAGAAACGTTACTCGATTTAGAAGGAGATGTCATAGAACGCATAATATTTCATAGCGACGCAATTTCTTTGTTACTTCGTCAATGTGAGGGAGCGAGGGATGCAGTAAAGAAGGAATAGAGCATCGGAAAGGAGATACTCGTATCCCAAAAGAAAATCCTGTCGTTTCAATAGAAACTTTACTCGATTTAGAAGGAGAAGTCATAGAACACATAGTATTTCATAACCCCGCAATTTCTGTGTTAATTCGTCAATGTGAGGGAGCGAGGGATGCAGTAAAGAAGAAATAGTGCACCGGAAAGGAGATACTCGTATCCCAAAAGAAAATCCTGCCGTTTCCATAGAAACGTTACTCGATTTTGAAGTCATAGTACCCGTAGTATTTCATAGCGACGCAATTTCTGTGTTAATTCGTCAATGTGTGGGAGCCACGGATGCAGTAAAGAAATAATAGTGCATCGGAAAGGAGATAGACGAATCCCAAAATAAAATCCTGTCGTTTCCATAGAAACCTCACTCTATTTAGAAGGAGAACTCATAGAACTCATAGTATTTCATAGCCCCGCAATTTCTGTGTTAATTCGTCAATGGGAAGGAGCAACGGATGCAGTAAAGAAGGAATAGTGCACCGGAAAGTAGATACTCGTATCCCAAAAGAAAATCCTGTCGTTTCCATAGAAACTTTACTCGATTTAGAAGGAGAAGTCATAGAACACATAGTATTTCATAGCCCCGCAATCTCTGTGTTAATTCGTCAATGTGAGGCAGCGAGGGATGCAGTAAAGAAGGAATAGTGCACCGGAAAGGAGATACTCGTATCCCAAAAGAAAATTCTGTCGTTTCCATAGAAACGGTACTCGATTTTAAAGTCATAGAACCCGTAGTATTTCGTAGCGACGCAATTTCTGTGTTAATTCGTCAATGTCTTGGAGCCACGGATGCAGTAAAGAAGGAATAGTGCATCGGAAAGGAGATAGACGAATCCCAAAATAAAATCCTGTCGTTTCCATAGAAACCTCACTCTATTTGGAAGGAGAACTCATAGAACTCATAGTATTTCATAGCCCCGCAATTTCTGTGTTAATTCGTCAATGGGAAGGAGCGACGGATGCAGTAAAGAAGGAATAGTGCATCGGAAAGGAGATACTCGTATCCCAAAACAAAATTCTCTCGTTTCCACAGAAACGTTACTCGATTTAGATTGAGAAGTCATAGAACCCATAGTATTTCATAGCGACGCAATTTCAATGCTTAATAGTCAATGTGAGGGAGCGAGGGATGCAGCAGGGAAGGAATAGAGCATCGAAAAGGAGATACTCGTATCCCAAAAGAAAATCCTGTCGTTGCAATAGAAATTTTACTCGATTTAGAAGGAGAAGTCATAGAACACATAGTATTTCATAGCCCCGCAATTTCTGTGTTAATTCGTCAATGTGAGGGAGCGAGGGATGCAGTATAGAAGGAATAGTGCACAGGAAAGGAGATACTCGTATCCCAAAAGAAAATCCTGTCGTTTCCATAGAAACGTAACTCGATTTTGAAGTCATAGAACCCGTAGTATTTCATAGCGACGCAATTTCTGTGTTAATTCGTCAAAGTGTGGGAGCCACGGATGCAGTAAAGAAGGAATAGTGCATCGGAAAGGAGATAGTCGAATCCCAAAATAAAATCCCGTCGTATCCATAGAAACCCTACTCTATTTAGAAGGAGACCCATAGTATTTCATAGCCCCGCAATTTCTGTGTTAATTCGTCAATGGGAAGGAGCGACGGATGCAGTAAAGAAGGAATAGTGCATCGGAAAGGAGACACTCGTATCCCAAAACAAAATTCTCTCGTTTCCACAGAAACGTTACTCGATTTAGAAGGAGAAGTCATAGAACACAGAGTATTTCATAGCGACGCATTTTCGGTGCTAATTCGTCAATGTGTGGGAGCGAGGGATGCAGTAAAGAAGGAATAGTGCCTCGGAAAGGAGATAGTCGTATCCCAAAAGAAAATCCTTTCTTTTCCTTAGAAACGTTACTCGATTTAGAAGGAGATGTCATAGGACGCATAATATTTCATAGCGACGCAATTTCTTTGTTACTTCGTCAATGTGAGGGAGCGACGGATGCAGTAAAGAAGGAATAGAGCATCAGAAAGGAGATACTCATATCCCAAAAGAAAATCCTGTCGTTTCAATAGAAACTTTACTCGATTTAGAAGGAGAAGTCATAGAACACATAGTATTTCATAGCCCCGCAATTTCTGTGTTAATTCGTCAATGTGAGGGACCGAGGGATGCAGTAAAGAAATAATAGTGCACCGGAAAGGAGATACTCGTATCCCTAAAGAAATTCCTGTCGTTTCCATAGAAACGTTACTCGATTTTGAAGGCATAGAACCCGTAGTATTTCATAGCGACGCAATTTCTGTGTTAATTCGTCAATGTGTGGGAGCCACGGATGCAGTAAAGAAGGAATAATGCATCGGAAAGGATATAGTCGAATCCCAAAATGAAATCCTGTCGATTCCATAGAAACCTTCCTCTATTTAGAAGGAGAACTCATAGAACTCATAGTATTTCATAGCCCCGCAATTTCGGAGTTAAATCACCAATGGGAAGGAGCGACGGATGCAGTAAAGAAGGAATAGTGCTTCGGAAAGGAGATACTCGTATCCCAAAACAAAATTCTCTCGTTTCCACAGAAACGTTACTCGATTTAGAAGGAGAAGTCATAGAACCCATATTATTTCATAGCGACGCAAATTTTGTGTTGATTCGTCATTGTGATGGAGCGAGGGATGCAGTAGAGAAGGAATAGTGCATCGGAAAGGAGATAGTCGTATCCCAAAAGAAAATCCTTTCCTTTCCCTAGAAACGTTACTCGCTTTAGAAGGAGATGTCATAGAACGCATAATATTTCATAGCGACGCAATTACTTTGTTACTTCGTCAATGTGAGGGAGCGAGGGATGCAGTAAAGAAGGAATAGAGCATCGGAAAGGAGATACTTGTAACCCGAAAGAAAATCCTGTCGTTTCAATAGAAACTTTACTCGATTTAGAAGGAGAAGTTATAGAACACATAGTATTTCATAGCCCCGCAATTTCTGTGTTAATTCGTCAATGTGAGGGACCGAGGGATGCAGTAAAGAAGGAATAGTGCACCGGAAAGGAGATACTCGTATCCCTAAAGAAATTCCTGTCGTTTCCATAGAAACGTTACTCGATTTTGAAGTCATAGAACCCGTAGTATTTCATAGCGTCGCAATTTCTGTGTTAATTCGTCAATGTGTGGGAGCCACGGATGCAGTAAAGAAGGAATAGTGCATCGGAAAGAAGATAGACGAATCCCAAAATAAAATACTGTCGTTTCCATAGAAACCTCACTCTATTTACAAGGAGAACTCATAGAACTCATAGTATTTCACAGCCCCGCAATTTCTGTGTTAATTCGTCAATGGGTAGGAGCGACGGATGCAGTAAAGAAGGAATAGTGCATCGGAAAGGAGAACTCGTATCCCAAATCAAAGTTCCCTCGTTTCCACAGAAACGTTACTCGATTTAGAGGGAGAAGTCATAGAACCCATAGTATTTCATAGCGACCCAATTTCTATGCTAATTCGTCAATGTGAGGGAGCGAGGGATGCAGCAGGGAAGGAATAGTGCATCGGAAAGGAGATAGTCGTATCCCAAAAGAAAAACCTTTCGTATCCGTAGAAGCGTTACTCGATTTAGAAGGAGAAGTCATTGTAGACATAGTATTTAAAATCGACGCAATTTCGGTATTAATTCGTTGATGTGGGGGAGCGAGGTATGCAGTAAAGAAGGAACAGTGCATCGGAAACGAGATACTCGTATCCCAAAAGAGGATCCATTCGTTTCCATGTAAACGTTATTCGATTTAGAAGGAGAAAGCATAGGCCCCACAGTATTTCATAGCGACGCAATTTCTGTGTTAATTCGTCAATGTGACGGAGCGAGCGATGCAGTAAAGGAGGATTAGTGCATCGGAAAGGAGATACTCGTATCCCAAAAGACGCAGATGTCATTGAACCCATAGTATTTCATAGCGACGCAATTTCTATGTTAATTCGTCAATGTGAGGGAGCGAGGAATTCAGTAAAGAAGGATTTGTGAATCGGAGAGGAGATACGATTATCCCAAAAGGAAATCCAATCCATTCCATAGAAACGTTACTCGATTTAGAAGGAGAAGTCATAGAAGACATAGTATTACATAGGGACGCAATCTCCGTGTTATTTCGTAAATGTGAGGGAGCCAGGGATGCAGTAAAGAAGGCATAGGGCATCGGAGAGGAGATACTCGTATCCCAAAAGAAAATCCTGCCGTTTCCGTAGAAACGTAACTCGATTTAGAAACAGAAGTCATAGGACCCATAGTATTTCATAGCGACGCAATTTCTGTGTTAATTCGTCAATGTGAGGGAGCGAGGGATGCAGTAAAGAAGAATAGTGCATCGGAAAGGAAATACTTGTACCCCAAAGAAGAAGATGTCATAGATCTCATAGTATTTCATAGCTACGTAACTTCTGTGTTAATTCGTCAATTTGAGGGTGCAAGGGATGCAGTAGAGAAGGAATAGGGCATCGGAAAGGAGATAACCGTATCCCAAAAGAAAATCCTGTCGTTTCATAGAAACGTTACTCGATGTAGAGGGAGAAGCCATACAACCCTTAGTATTTCATAGCGAAGCCATTTCTGTGTTAATTCGTCAATGTGAGGGTGTGAGGTATGCAGTAAAGAAGGAATAGTGCATCGGAAAGGAGATACTCTCATCCCAAAAGGAGATGTCATAGAACCTACAGTATCTCATAGCGACGCAATGTCTGTGTTAATTCGCCAATGTGAGGGAGCGAGGGATGCAGTAAAGAAGGAACAGTGCATCGGAAGGGAGATACTCGCATCCCAAAAGAGGATCCTGTCGTGTCCATAGAAACGTTACTCGATGTAGATGGAGAAGTCATACAACCCATGGTATTTCATAGCGACGCAACTTCGGTGTTAATTCGTCAATCTGAGGGAGCGAGGGATGCAGTAAAGAAGGAATAGTGCAGCGGAAAGGAGATACTCGTATTCCAAAGAAGAAGATGTCATAGATCTCATAGTATTTCATAGTGAAGTAACTTCTGTGTTAATTCGTCAATGTGAGGGGGCGAGGAATGCAGTAAAGAACGAATAGTGCATCGGAAAGGAGATAATCGCATCCCAAAAGAAAATCCTGTCGTTTCCATAGAAACTTTACTCGATTTAAAAGGAGAAGTCATAGAAGATATTCGTCAATGTGAGGGAGCGACGGATGCAGGAAAGAAAGAATAGTGCATTGGAAGGGAGATACTCGTATCCCAAAAGAGAATCCTGTCGTTTCCATAGAACCGTTCCTCGATTTAGAAGGAGAAGTCATAGAACCCATAGTAAAACATAGCGGCAAAATATCCGTTTTAATTCGTCAATGCGAGGGAGCGAGGGATGCAGTAAAGAAGGGATAGTTCATCGGAAAGGAGATACTCCTATCCCAAAAGAAAATCCTGTCGTTATCATAGGAACGTTACTCTATTTAGAAGGAGATGTCATAGGACCCATAGTATGTCATAACCCCGCAATTTCTGTGTTAATTCGTCAATATGAGGAGCGAGGGACGCAGTAAAGAAGAATAGTGCATCAGGAAGGAGATACTCGAATCCCAAAAGACACTCCTGTCGTTGCCATAGAAACGTTACTCGATTTAGAAGGAGAACTCATGGAAGTCATAGTATTTCATAGCGACGCAACTTCGGTGTTAATTCGTCAATCTGCGGGTGCGAGGGATGCAGTAAAGAAGGAATAGTGGAGCGGAAAGGAGATACTCGTATCCCTAAGAAGAAGATGCCATAGATCTCAGTTTTTCATAGCTACGTAACTTCTGTGTTAATTCGTCAATGTGGGGGAGCGAGGGATGCAGTAAAGAAGGAATAGTGCATCGGAAAGGAGATTCTCGCAACCCAAAAGAGGATCCTGTCGTCTCCATAGAAACGTTACTCGATTTAGAAGGAGATCTCATAGAAGACATAGTATTTCATAGCGTCGCAATTTCTGTGTTTCTTTTTCAATGTGAGGGAGCCAGGGATGCAGTAAAACAGGAATAGTGCATTGGAAGGGAGATACTCGTATCCTAAAAGAGAATTCTGTCGTTTCCATAGAAAAGTTACTCGATTTAGAAGGAGAAGTCATAGAACCCATAGTATTTCATAGCGGCAAAATATCCGTTTTAACTCGCCAATGCGAGGGAGCGAGGGATGCAGTAAAGAAAGCATAGTTCATCGGAATGGAGATACTCCTACCCAAAAAGAAAACCCTGTCGTTTAAATAGGAACATTACTCGATTTAGAATGGAAATGTCATAGAATTCTTAGCATTTCATAGCGACGCAAGTTCAGTGTTAATTCGTCTATGTGAGGGAGCGAGGAACGCAGGAAAGAAGGAATAGTCCATCGGAAAGGAGATAGTCGTATCCCAAAAGACAATCCTTTCGTTTCCATAGAAATGTTACTCGATTTAGAAGGAGATGTCATAGAGCACATAATATTTCATAACGACGTAATTTCCGTGTTAATTCGTCAATGTGAGGGAGCGAGGGATGCAGTAAAGAAGGAATAGTGCATCGGAAAGGAGATACTCGTATCCCAAAAGAAAATCCTATCGTTTCCATAGAAACGTCACTCGATTTAGAAAAAGAAGTCATACGACCCATAGTATTTCATAGCGACGCAATTTCTGTGTTAATTCGTCAATGTGAGGAAGCGAGGGAGGCAGTAAAGAAGGAATACTGCATCAGAAAGGAGATAATCTTATCCCAAAAGAAGGAGATGTCATAGAACCTATAGTACCTCATAGCGACGCAATGTCTGTGTTAATTCGCCAATGTGAGGGAGCGAGGGATGCAGTAAAGAAGGAACAGTGCATCGGAAGGGAGACACTCGCATCCCAAAAGAAAATCCTGTCGTTTACATAGAAACGTTACTTGATTCAGAAGGAGAAGTCATAGAAGACATAGTATTTCATAGCGACGCAATTTCTGTATTAATTCGTCAATCCGAGGGAGCGAGGGATGCAACAAAGAAAGAATAGTGCATCCGAAAGGAGATACTCGTATCCCTAAGGAAAATCCTGTCGTTTACATAGAAAAGATACTCGATTTAAAATTTGAAGTCATAGAACCCACAGTATTTCATAGCGGCGCAATTTCTGTGTTTTAATCCGTCAGTGTGAGGGAGCGAGGGTTCCAGTAAAGAAGGAATAGTGCATCGGAAAGGAGATACTATTATCCCAAAAGAAAATCTTGTCGTTTCCATAGAAACGTTACTTGATTCAGAAGGAGAAGTCATAGAAGACATAGTATTTCATAGCGACGCAATTTCTGTGATAATTCGTCAATGTCAGGAAGCGAGGGATGCAGTGAAGAAGGAATAGTGCATCGGAAGGGAGATACTCGTATGCCAAAAGAAAATCCATCGTTTTCATAGAAAGGTTACTCGATGTAGAGGGAGAAGACATAGAACCCATAGTATTTCATAGCGACGCAAGTTCTGTGTTAATTCGTCTATGTGAGGGACCGATGGATGCAGTAAAGAAGGAATAGTGCGTCGGAAAGAAGATACACGTATCCCTAAAGAAAATACTTTCGTTTCCATAGAAACGTTACTCGATTTTGAAGGAGATGTCACAGAACCCACGGTATTTTAAGCGACGTAATTTGTGTGCTAATTCGTCAATGTGATTTAGCGAGGGATGCAGTAAAGAAGGAATACTGCATCGGAAAGAAGATACACGTACCCCAAAAGAAAATTCTTTCGTTTCCATAGAACGTTACTCGATTTAGAAGGAGAAGTCATAGAAACTATAGTATTTTATAGCGACGCGATGTCTGAGTTAATTCGTCAATGTGAGGGAGCGGGGGATGCAATAAATAAGGAATAGTACGTCGGAAAGAAGATCCTCGTATATCAAAAGGAAATCCATGTCGCTTTTCCACAGATACGTTACTCGATTTAGAAGGAGAAGTCATAGAACCCATAGTATTTCATAGCGACGCAGTTTCTGTGTTAATTCGTCAATGTGAGGGAGCGAGGGATGCAGTAAAGGAGTAATAGTGCATCGGAATGGAGATACTCGTATCCCAAAGGAAAATCCTGTCGTTTCCATAGAAGCCTTACTCGATTTAGAAGGAGATGTCATAGAACACATAGTATAACATAGAGACGCAATGTCTCTGTTTATTCGTCAATTGAGGGAGCGAGGGATGCAGTAAAGAGGGAATAGTGCATCCGAAAGGAGATAGTCGTATCCCGAAAGAAAATCCTGTCGTTTCCATTGAACGTTACTTGATTTAGATGGAGATGTCATAGATCAAATTCTATTTCATAGCGACGCAATTTCTGTGTTAATTCGTCAACGTCAGGGAGCGAGCGATGCAGTAAGGAAGGAACAGTGCATCGGAAGGGAGATACTCGTATCCCATTAGAAAATCCTGTCATTTCAAAGAACTGTTACTCGAATTAGAAGGAGAAGTCATAGAACGCATAGTATTTCATTGTGGCGCAATTTCTATGTTAATTCGTCTATGTGAGGGAGCGATGGATGCAGTATAGAAGGAATAGTGGGTCGGAAATGAGATACTCGTATCCCAAAGAAAATACTTTCGTATCCATAGAAACGATACTCGATATAGAAGGAGATGTCACAGAACCCACAGAATTTCAAGCGACGCAATTTCTGTGTTAATTCGTCAATATGAGGGAGCGAGGGATGCAGCAAAGAAGGAACAGTGCATCGGAAAGGAGAGAGTCGTATCCCAAAAGAAAATCCTGTCGTTTCCATAGAATCGTTACTCGACTTAGAAGGAGATGTCGTAGGACCCATAGTATTTCATAGCGACAAAGTTTCTGTGTTTATTCGTTAATGTGAGGGGGCGAGAGATGCAGTAAAGAAACAATAGCGCATCGGAAAGGAGATACTCGTATCCCAAAATATATTCCTGTCTCTTCCATAGAAATGAAACTCGATTTACAAGGGGATGTCATAGAACCGATAGTAATTCATAGCAACGTAATTTCTGTGTTAATTCTTCTATGTGAGGGAGCGATGGATGCAGTAAAGAAGGAATTGTGCATCGGATAGGAGATGTATCCCAAAAGAAAATCCTGTCGTTTCCATAGAAACGTTACTCGATTTAGAAGGAGATCTAATAGATCCCATAGTATTTCATAACCCCGCAATTTCTGTTTTCATTCGTCTATGTGAGGGAGCGAGGGATGCAGTAAAGAAGGAATAATGCATCGGAAAGGAGATAGTCGTATCCCAAAACAATATCCTGTCGTTTCCATAAAAAGTTACTCGATTTAGAAGGAGAAGTCACAGAACCTATAGTATTTTAGAGCGACGCGATTTCTGTGTTAATTCGTCAATTTGAGGGAGCGAGGGATGCAGTAAAGAAAGAATAGTGCATGGGAAAGGAGATAGTCGAATTCCAAATGAAAATCCGGGCGTTTCCATAGAAACGTTACTGGATTTAGAAGGAGAAGTCATAGAACCCATATTATTTCATAGCGACGCAATTTCTTTGTTAATTCGTCAATGTGAGGGAGCGAGGGATGCAGTAAAGAAGGAATAGTGCATAGGAAAGGAGATACTCGTATCCCAAAAGGGGGAGATGTCATAGAACTTGTAGTATTTCATAGCGACGCAATGTCTGTGTTAATTCGTCAATGTGAGGGAGCGAGGGATGCAGTAAAGAAGGAACAGTGTATTGGAAAGGAGATACTCGCATCCCAAAAGAAAACCATGTCGGTTTCATAGAAACGTTACTCGATGTAGAACGAGAAGTCCAAGAACACATAGTTTTTCACAGCGACATAAATTTCGTCAATGTGAGGGAGCTAGGGATGCTGTAAAGTAGAAATAGTGCGTCAGAAAGGAGATAAACGAATCCTAAAAGAAAATCCTGTCGTTTCCATAAAAAAGTTACTCGATTTAGAAAGAGAAGTCAAAGAACCTATAGTATTTCATAGCGACGCAATTTCTGTGTTAATTCGTTAATGAGAGGGAGTGAGCGATGCAGAAAAGAAGGAATAGTGCATCGGAAATTAGATAGTCGTATCCCAAAAGAAGGAGATGTCATAGAACATATATTATTTCATAGCGACGCAATTTCTGTGTTAATTCGTCAGTGTGAGGGAGGGAGGAATGCAGTAAAAAAGGAATAGTGCATCGGAAAGGAGATAGTCGTATCATAAATGCAAATCCTGTCGTTTCCATAGAAATGTTACTCGATTTAGAAGGAGAAGTCATAGAACCCACAGTATTTCATAGCGGCGCAATTTCTGTGTTAATTCGTCAATGTGTCGGAGCCAGTGATGCAGTAAAGAAGGAATAGTGCATCGGAAAGGAGATAGTCGTATCCCATTAGAAAATCCTGTCGTTTTCATAGAAACGTTACTCGATTTCAAAGGAGAAGTCATAGAACCGTTAGTATTGCATAGAGACGCAATTTCTGTGTTAATTCGTCAATGTGAGGGAGTAAGGGATGCAGTTAAGAAGGATTAGTGCATCGGAAAAGAGGTACTCGTATCCCAAAAGAAAATCTTACCGATTCCACAGAAACGTTACTCGATTTAGAAGGCGAAGTCATAGAACCCATACAATTTCATTGCGACGCAATTTCTGTGTTAATTCGACAATGTGAGGGAGCGAGGGATGCAGTAAAGGAGGAATAGTGCATCGGATAGGAGATACTCGTATCCCAGAAGAAAATCCTGTCGTTTCCATAGAGACCTTACTCGATTCAGAAGTAGAAGTCGTAAAAACCCATAGTATTTCATAGCCACGCAATTTGTGTTTTAATTCGTCAATCTGGGGGAGCGAGGTATGCAGTAAAGAAGGAATAGTGCATCGGAAACGAGATACTCGTATCCCAAACGAGAATCCAGTCGTTTCCATATAAACGTTATTGGATTTAGAAGGAAAAGGCATAGAACCCATACTATTTCATAGCGACGCAATTTCTGTATTAATTCATCAATGTGAGGGGTGAGGGATGCAGTGAAGAAGGAATAGTGCATCGGAAAGGAGATACTCGTATCCCAAAACAAATTCCTGTCGTTTCCATAGAAACGTTACTCGATTTAGAAGGAGATGTCATAGATCACATTCTATTTCATAGCGACGCAAATTCTGTGTTACTTCGTCAACGTGAGAGACCGAGGGACGCAGTAAAGAAGGAACAGTGCATCGGAAAGGAGATACTCGTATCCCATAAGAAAATCATGTCGTCTCCATAGAAACGTTACTCGAATTAGAAGGAGAAGTTATAGAACGCATAATATTTCATAGCGGCGCAATTTCTGTGTTAATTTGTAATTGCGAGGGAGCGAGGGATGCCGTAAAGAAGGCATAGTGCGTCGGAAAGAAGATACTCGTATCCCAAAAGAAAATACTTTCTTTTCCATAGAACGTTACTCGATTTAGAAGGAGAAGTCACAGAAACCATAGTATTTCAAGCGACGCAATTTCTGTGTTAATTCGTCAGTGTGAGGGAGCGAGGGATGCAGTAAAGAAGGAATAGGACATCGGAAAGAAGATTCTCGTACCCCAAAAGAAAATACTTTCGTTTCCATAGAAACGTTACTCGATTTAGAAGGAGAATTCGTAGCACCAATATTGTTTCATAGCGACGCAACTTCTGTTTTCATTCGTCAATGTGAGTGAGCGAGGGATGCAATAAATAAGGAATAGTACGTCGGAAATAAGATCCTCGCATCCCAAAAGAAAATCCATGTCGTTTTTTCACAGATACGTTACTCGATTTAGAAGGAGAAGTCATAGAACGCATAGTATCTCATAGCGACACAGTTTCCGTGTTAATTCGTCATTGTGAGGGAGCGAGGGATGCAGTACAGAGGCAATAATGCGTTGGAAAGGAGATACTCGTATCCCAAAAGAAAATCCTTTCGTTTCGATAGAAACGTTACTCGATTTAGAAGGAGATGTCATAGAACACATAGTATTTCATAGCGATGTAATTTCTATGTTAATTCGTCAATGTGAGGGAGTGAGCAATGCAATAAAGAAGGAATAGTGCATCGGAAAGGAGATACTCGTATCCCAAAAGAAACTCCAGTCGTTTCCATAGAAACGTCACTCAATTTAGAAGGAGAAGTCATAGTAGACATACTATTTGATAGCGACGCAATTTCTGTGTTAATACGTCAATGTGAGGGAGCGAGGAATTCAGTAAAGAAGGAGTAGTGCATCGGAAAGGAGATACTATTATCCCAAAAGAAAATCCTGTCGTTTCCATAGAAACGTTACTCGATTTAGAAAGAGAAATCATGGAAGACATAGTATTTCATAGCGACGCAATTTCTGTGTTAATTCGTCAATGTGAGGGAGCGATGTATGCAGTAAAGAAGGAATAGTGCATCGGAATGGGGATACTCGTTTCCCAAAAGGAAATCCTCTCGTTTCCATAGAACCGTTACTCGATTTAGATGGAGAAGTCATAGAACCCACAGTATTTCATAGCGGCGCAATTTCTGTGTTAATTCGTCAATGTGTCGGAGCCAGTGATGCAGTAAAGAAGGATAAGTGCATCGGAAAGGAGATAGTCGTATCCCATTAGAAAATCCTGTCGTTATCATAGAAACGTTACTCGATTTAAAAGGAGAGGTCATAGAACCGTTAGTATTTCATAGAGACGCAATTTCTGTGTTAATTCGTCAATGTGAGGGAGTGAGGGATGCAGTAAAGAAGGAATTGTGCATCGGAAAGGAGAGACTCGTATCCCAAAAGAAAGAGATGTCATAGAACCCATAGTATCTCATAGCGACGTAATTTCTGTGTTAATTCGTCAATGTGAGGGAGCGAGGGATGCAGTAAAGAGTGAATAGTGCATTGGAAAGGAGATGTATCCCAAAGAAAATCCTGTCGTTTCCATAGAAACCTTGCTCGATTTAAAAGGAGATGACATAACACCCCTAGAATTTCATAGCGACGCAACTTCTGTGTTAATTCGTCAATCTGAGGGAGCGAGGGATGCAGCAAAGAAGGAACAGTGCATCGGAAGGAGATACTCGTATCCCAAAGAAGAAGATGTCATAGAACCCATAGTATTTCATAGCGACGTAATATCTGTGTTAATTCGTCAATGTGAGGGAGCGAGGTATGCGGTAAAGAAGGAATAGTGCATCGGAAAGGAGACAATAGCATCCAAAAAGAAAATCCTTTCGTGTCCATAGAAACGTTACTCGAATTAGAAGGAGATGTCATTGAACCCATAGTATTTCATAGCAACGCAGTTTCTGTGTTTATTCGTCAATGTGAGGGAGCGAGGGATGCAGTAAAGAATGAATAGTGCGTCGGAAAGAAAATACTCGTATGCCAAAAGAAAATACTTTCGTTTCTATAGAAACGTTACTCGATTTAGAAGGAGAATTCAGAGAACCTATAGTATTTCATAGCGACGCGATTTCTGTGTTAATTCGTCAATGTAATGGAGCAAGGGATGCAATAAATAAGGAATAGTACGTCGGAAAGAAGTTAGTCGTATCCCAAAGGAAAATCCATGTCGTTTTTCCACAGATATGTTACTCGATTTACAAGGAGAAGTCATAGAACGCATACTATTTCATAGCGACGCAGTTTCTGTGTTAATTCGTCAATGTGAGGAAGCGAGGGATGCAGTAAAGAAGGAATAGTGCAACCGAAAGGAGATAGTCGTATCCCAAAAGAAAATCCTGTCGTTTCCATAGAATCGTTAATGGATTTAGAAGGAGATGTCATAGAACCCATAGTATTTCATAGCCCCGCAATTTCTGTGTTAATTCGTCAATGTGAGGGAGCGAGGGATGCAGTAAAGAAGAAATAGTGCATCGTAAAGGAGATACTCGTATCCCAAAAGAAATTCCTGTCTTTTCCATAGTAACGATACTCGATTTACTGAGAGATGTCATAGAACCGATAGTAATTCATAGCGACGCAATTTCTGTGTTAATTCGTGTATGTGAGGTAGCGAGGGATGCAGTAAAGAAAGAATAGTGCATGGGAAAGGAGATTCTCGAATCCCAAAAGAAAATCTTCTCGTTTCCATAGAAACGTTACTCAATTTAGAAGGAGAAGTCATAGAAATCATAGAATTTCATAGCGACGCAGTTTGTGTGTTATTTCGTCAATGTGCCGGAACCAGGGGTGCAGTAAACAAGGAATAGTGCATCGGAAAGGAGATAATAGTATCCCAAAAGAAGGAGATGTCATAGAACACTTAGTATACCATAGCGACGCAATTTCTGTGTTAATTCGTCAATGTGAGGGAGCGAGGGATGCAGTAAAGGATGAATAGTGCACCGGAAAGGAGATACTCGTATCCCAAAAGAAAATCCTCTCGTTTCCATAGAAACGTTACTCGATTTAGAAGGAGAAGTCAAAGAACCCATAGTATTTCATAGCGACGCAATTTCTGTGTTAATTCGTCAATGTGATGGAGCGAGGGATGCAGCAAAGGAGGAATGGTGCAACAGATAGGAGATACTAGTATCCCAAGAGAAAATCCTTTCGTTTCCATAGAAACTCGATTTAGAAAGAGAAGTCATAGAACGCATAGTATTTCATAGCGACGCAATTTCTGTGTTAATTCGTCAATGTGAGGGAGCGAGGGATGCAGTAAAGAAGGAGTAGTGCATCGGAAAGGAGATACTCGTATCCCAAAGCAAGATCATGTCGCTTCCATAGAAGCGTTACTCAATTTAGAAGGAGAAGTCATAGAAGCCTTAGTATTTCAAAGCGACGCAATTTCTGTCTTAATTCGTCAATGTGTGGGTGCGAGGAATGCAGTAAAGAAGGAATAGAGCATCGGAATGGAGATAGTCGTATCCCAAAAGAAAATCCTGTCGTTTCCATAGAAACGTTACTCGATTTAGAAGGAGAAGTCATAGAACCGTTGGTATTTCATAGAGACGCAATTTCTGTGTTAACTCGTCAATGTGAGGGAGCGAGGGATGCAGTAAATTAGGAATAGCGCATCGGAAAGGAGATACTCGTATCCCAAAAGAAAATCAGGTCGTTTCCATAGAAACCTTACTCGATTTAGAAGGAGAAGTCATAAAACCCATAGAATTTCATAGCGGCGCAATTTCTGTGTTAATTCGTCAATCTGTGGGAGCGAGGGATGCAGTAAAGAAGGAATAGTGCATCGGAAAGGAGATAATAGCATCCCAAAAGAAAATCCTGTCGTTTCAATAGACACGTTACTCGATTCAGAACGAGATGTCATAGAACCCGTTGTATTTCATAGCGACGATATTTCAGTGTTAATTAGTCAATGTGACGGAGCGCGGGATGCAGTAAAGATGGAATAGTGCATCGGAAACGAGATACTCGTATCCCAAACGAGAATCCTGTCGTTTCCATATAAACGATATTCGATTTAGAAAGAGAAGGCATAGAACCCATAGTATCTCATAGCGACGCAATTTCTTTGTTAATCGTCAATATGAGGGTGCGGGGGATGCAATAAAGAAGGAATAGTGCATCGGAAAGGATATACTCGTATCCCAAAAGAAGGATATGTCATAGAACCCATAGTAATTCATTGCGACGCAATTTCTGTGTTAATTTCGTCAATGTGAGGGTGCGAGGTATGCAGAAAAGAAATTGTAGTGCATGGGAAAGTTGATGTATCCCAAAAGAAAATCCTGTAACTTCCATAGAAACCTTAGTCGATTTAGAAAGGGAAGTCATAAAACCCATAGTATTTCATATCGTCGCAGTTCCTGTGTTTTAATCCGTCAATGTGAGGGATCGAGGGATGCAATAAAGAAGGAATAGTGCATCCGAAAGAGATACTCGTATTCCAAAAGAATATCCTGTCGTTTCCATAGAAACGTTTCTCGTTTTTGAAGGAGGAGTCATTGAACCCATAGTATTTCATAGCGGTGCCATTTTTGTGCTAATTCGTCATGTGAAGGAGCGAGGGTTGCAGTAAAGAAGGAATAGTACATCGGAAAGGAGATAATCGCATCCCAAAAAAAAAATTCTGTCGCTTCCACAGAAACGTTACTTGATTTAGAAGGAGAAGTCATAGAAGACATAGTATCTCATACTGACGCAATTTCTATGTTACTTCGTCAATGTGAGGGAGCGAGGGAACGGTAAAGAAGGAATAGTGCATTGGAAGGGAGATACTCGTATCCCAAATGAGATACCGGCGTTTCCATAGAAACGTTACTCGATTTAGAAAAAGAGGTCATAGAAGACATAGTATTTCATAGCGACGCAATTTCTGTGTTAATTCGTCAATGTGAGGTAGCGAGGGATGCAGTAAAGAAGGAATAGAGCATCGGAAAGGAGATACTCGTATCATAAAAAATTTCCTGTAGTTTTCATAGAAACGTTACTCGATGTAGAGGGAGAAGTCATAGAACCCATAGTATTTCATAGCGACGTAATTTTTGTGTTAATTCGTCAATGTGAGGGAGCGAGGGATGCAGAAAAGAAGGAATAGTGCATCGGAAAGGAGATACTCGTATCCCAAGAGAAAATACTGTCGTTTCCATAGAAACGTTACTCGATTTAGAAGGAGAAGTCATAGAACACATAGTAATACATAGCGACGCAATTTCTGTGTTAATTCGTCAATGTGAAGCAGCGAGGGATGCAGTAAAGAAGGTATAGAGCGTCGGTAAGGAGATACTCGTATCCGAAAAGAAGGAGATGTCATAGAACCTTTAGTATTTCATAGCAACGCAATGTCTGTGTTAATTTGTCAATACGAGGTAGCGAGGGATGCAGTAAAGAAGAAATAGTGCATCGGATAGGAATTACTCGTATCCCGAAAGAATACCCTGTCGTTTCCATAGAAACGTTACTGGATTTAGAAGGAGAAGTCATTGAACAAATAGTATTTCAAAACGTCGCAATTTCTGTGTTAATTCGTCAATGCGAGGGAGCGGGGGATGCAGTATAGAAGGAATAGAGCATCGGAAAAGAGATACTCGTATCATAAAAAAAAATCCTGTAGTTTTCATAGTAACGTTACTCGATGTAGAGGGAGAAGTCATAGAACCCATAGTATTTCATAGCGACGCAATTTCTGTGTTAGTTCGTCAATGTGAGGGAGCGAAGGATGCAGAAAAGAAGTAATAGTGCATCGGAAAGGAGATACTCGTATCCCAAAAGAAAATCCTGTCGTTTCCTTAGAAACGTTACTGGATTTAGAAGGAGAAGTCATTGAACACATAGTATTTCAAAACGTCGCAATTTCTGTGTTAATTCGTCAATGCGAGGGAGCGGGGATGCAGTAAAGAAGCAATAGAGCATCGGAAAAGAGATACTCGTATCATAAAAAAAAATCTTGTAGTTTTCATAGAAACGTTACTCGATGTAGAGGGAGAAGTCATAGAACCCATAGTATTTCATAGCGACGAAATTTCTGTGTTAATTCGTCAATGTGAGGGAGCGAGGGATGCAGATAAGAAGTAATAGTGCTTCGGAAAGGAGATACTCGTATCCCAGAAGAAAATCCTGTCGTTTCTATAGAATCGTTACTCGATTTCGAAGGAGAAGTCATAGAACCCATAGTAATACATAGCGACGCAATTTCTGTGTTAATTCGTCAATGTGAGGCAGCGAGGGATGCAGTAAAGAAGGTATAGAGCGTCGGAAAGGAGATACTCGTATCCGAAAAAAAGGAGATGTCATAGAACCTTTAGTATTTCATAGCAACGCAATGTCTGTGTTAATTTGTCAATGTGAGGTAGCGAGGGATGCAGTTAAGAAGAAATAGTGCATCGGATAGGAATTACTCGTATCGCAAAAGAATATCCTGTCGTTTCCATAGAAACGTTACTGGATTTAGAAGGAGGAGTCATTGAACACATAGTATTTCAAAACGTCGCAATTTCTGTGTTAATTCGTCAATGCGAGGGAGCGGGGGATGCAGTAAAGAAGGAATAGAGCATCGGAAAGGAGATACTCGTATCTTAAAAAAAAATCCTGTAGTTTGTATAGAAACGTTACTCGATTTAGAAGGAGAAGTCAAAGAACCCATAGTATTTCATAGCGACGCAATTTCTGTGTTAATTCGTCAATGAGAGGGAGCGAGGGATGCAGCAAAGAATGAATAGTGCATCGGAAAGGAGATACTCGTATCCCAAAAACTAAATCCTGTCGTTTCCATAGAAACGTTACTCGATTTCGAAGGAGAAGTCATAGAACCCATAGTATTTCATAGCGACGCAATTTCTGTGTTAATTCGTTAATGTGAGGGTGCGAGGGATGCAGTAAAGGAGGAATGGTGCAACAGATAGGAGATACAAGTATCCCAAGAGAAAATCCTTTCGTTTCCATAGAAACTCGATTTAGAAAGAGAAGTCATAGAACGCATAGTATTTCGTAGCGACGCAATTTCTGTGTTAATTCGTCAATGTGAGGGAGCGAGGGACGCAGTAAAGAAGGAGTACTGCATCGGAAAGGAGATACTCGTATCCCAAAGCAAGATCATGTCGCTTCCATAGAAACGTTACTCAATTTAGAAGGAGAAGTCATAGAAGCCTTAGTATCTCATAGCGACGCAATTTCTGTCTTAATTCGTCAATGTGTGGGTGCGAGGAATGCAGTAAAGAAGGAATAGAGCATCGGAATGGAGATAGTCGTATCCCAAAAGAAAATCCTGTCGTTTCCATAGAAACGTTACTCGATTTAGAAGGAGAAGTCATAGAACCGTTGGTATTTCATAGAGACGCAATTTCTGTGTTAATTCGTCAATGTGAGGGAGCGAGGGATGCAGTAAATTAGGAATAGTGCATCGGAAAGGAGATACTCGTATCCCAAAAGAAAATCAGGTCGTTTCCATAGAAACCTTACTCGATTTAGAAGGAGAAGTCATAAAACCCATAGAATTTCATAGCGACGCATTTTCTGTGTTAATTCGTCAATCTGTGGGAGCGAGGGATGCAGTAAAGAAGGAATAGTGCATCGGAAAGGAGATAATAGCATCCCAAAAGAAAATCCTGTCGTTTCTATCGAAACGTTACTCGATTTTGAAGGAGAAGTCATAGAAGACATAGTATTTCATAGCGACGCAATTTCTGCGTTACTTCGTCAATGTGAGGAAGCGAGGGATGCAGTAAAGAAGGAATAGCGCAATGGAAGGGAGATATTCGTATCCGAAAAGATAATCCTGTCGTTTCCATAGAAACGTTACTCGATTTAGAAGGAGAAGTCATAGAACCCATTGTATTTCATAGCGACAAAATATCTTTTTTAATTCGTCAATGAGAGGGAGCGACGGATGCTGTAAAGAAGGGATTGTTCATCGGAAAGGTGATACTCGTATCCCAAAAGAAAATCCTGTCGTTTCAATAGACACGTTACTCGATTTAGAACGAGATGTCATAGAACCTGTTGTATTTCATAGCGACGATATTTCAGTGTTAATTCGTCAATGTGAGGGAGCGCTGGATGCAGTAAAGATGGAATAAAGCATCGGAAAGGAGATAATCGTTTCCCAAAAGAAAATCCTCTTGTTTCCATAAAAGAGTTACTCGATTTAGAAGGAGAAATCAAAGGACCTATAGTATTTCATAGCGACGCAATTTCTGTGTTAATTCGTCAATGTGAGGGAGTGAGGGATGCAGAAAAGAAGTAATAGTGCATCGGAAAGGAGATAGTCGTATCCAAAAAGAAGGAGATATCATAGAACATATAGTATTTCATACCGACACAATTTCTGTGTTCATTCGTCAATGTGAGGGAGCGAGGTATGCAGAAAAGAAGTAATAGTGCATCGGAAAGGAGATACTCGTATCCCAAAAGAAAATCCTGTCGTTTCCATAGGAACGTTACTCGATTTAGAAACAGAAGTCATAAAACCCATAGTATTTCATATCGTCGCAATTCCTGTGTTTTAATCCGTCAATGTGAGGGATCGAGTCATGTAGTATAGAAGGAATAGTGCATCCGAAAGGAGATACTCGTATTCCAAAGGAAAATCCTGTCGTTTCCATAGAAACGTTTCTCGATTTAGAAGGAGAAGTCATAGAACCCACAGTAATACATAGCGACGCAATTTCTGTGTTAATTCGTCAATGTAAGGGAGCGAGGGATGCAGTAAAGAAGGAATAGAGCATCGGAAAGGGGATACTCGTATCCCAAAAAAAAAAAATCCTGTAGTTTTCGTAGAAACGTTACTCGATGTAGAGGGAGAAGTCATAGAACCCATAGTATTTCATAGCGACGCAATTTCTGTGTTAATTCATCAATGTGAGGGAGCGATTGATGCAGAAAAGAAGTAATAGTGCATCGGAAAGGAGATACTCGTATCCCAAAAGAAAATCCTGTCGTTTCCATAGGAACGTTACTCGATTTAGAAGGAGAAGTCATAGAACCCATAGTAATACATAGCGACGCAATTTCTGTGTTAATTCGTCAATATGAGGCAGCGAGGGATGCAGTAAAGAAGGTATAGAGCGTCGGTAAGGAGATACTCGTATCCGAAAAGAAGGAGATGACATAGAACCTTTAGTATTTCATAGCAACGCAATGTCTGTGTTAATTTGTGAATGTGAGGTAGCGAGGGATGCAGTAAAGAAGAAATAGTGCATGGGATAGGAATTACTCGTATCCCAAAAGAATATCCTGTCGTTTCCATAGAAACGTTACTGGATTTAGAAGGAGAAGTCGTTGAACACATAGTATTTCGAAACGTCGCAATTTCTGTGTTAATTCGTCAATGCGAGGGAGCGGGGGATGCAGTAAAGAAGGAATAGAGCATCGGAAAGGAGATACTCGTATCATAAAAAAAAATCCTGTAGTTCTCATAGAAACGTTACTCGATGTTGAGGGAGAAGTCATAGAACCCATAGTATTTCATAGCGACGCAATTTCTGTGTTAATTCGTCAATGTGAGGGAGCGAGGGATGCAGATAAGAAGTAATTGTGCATCGGAAAGGAGATACTCGTATCCCAAAAGAAGATCCTGTCGTTTCCATAGAAACGTTACTCGATTTAGAAGGAGATGTCATAGAACCCATAGTAATACATAGCGACGCAATTTCTGTGTTAATTCGTCAATGTGAGGCAGCGAGGGATGCAGTAAAGAGGGTATAGAGCGTCGGATAGGAGATACTCGTATCCGAAAAGAAGGAGATGTCATAGAACCTTTAGTAGTTCATAGCAACGCAATGTCTGTGTTAATTTGTCAATGTGAGGCAGCGAGGGATGCAGTTAAGAAGAAATAGTGCATCGGATAGGAAATACTCGTATCCCAAAAGAATATCCTGTCGTTTCCATAGAAACGTTACTCGATTTAGGAGAAGTCATAGAACCCATAGTATCTCATAGCAACGCTGTTTCTGAGTATTAATCCGGCAATGTGAGGGAGCGAGGGATGCAGTAAAGAAGGAAAAGTGCATCGGAAAGGAGATACTCGTATTCCAAAAGAAATTCCTGTCGTTTCCATAGAAACGTTACTCGATTTAGATGGAGAAGTCATAGAAGACATAGTATTTCATAGCGACGCTATTTCAGTGTTAATTCGTCCATGTGTGGGAGCGATGGATGCAGTAAACAAGGAATAGAGCATCGGAAAGGTGATACTCGTATCCCAAAAGAAAATCCTGTCGCTTTCATAGAAACGTTACTCGATGTAGAGGGAGAAGTCATAGAACCCATAGTATTTCATAGCGACGCAATTTCTGTTTTAATTCGTCAATGTGAGGGAGCGAGGGATGCAGTAAAGAAGGAATAGTGCATCGGAAAGGAGATACTCGTATCCCAAAGAAGAAGATGTCAAAGGACACATATTATTTCATAGCGACGTGATTTCTGTGTTAATTCGTGAATGTGAGCGAGTGAGGGATGCAGTAAAGGGGGAATACTGCATCGGAAAGGAGAAAGTCGTATCCCAAAACGAAATCCTGTCGTTTCCATAGCAACGTTACTCAGTTTAGAAGGAGTAGTCGTAGAACCCACAGTATTTCATAGCGACGTAACTTCTGTGTTAATTCGTCAATGTGAGGGAGCGAAGGATGCAGTAAAGAAGGAATAGTGCATCGGAAAGGAGATAATCGCATCCCGAAGAAAATCCTGTCGTTTACATAGAAACGTTATTCGATTTAGAAGGAGAAGTCATAGAAGACATAGTATTTCATGGGGACGCAATTTCTGTGTTACTTCGTCAATGTGAGGAAGCGAGGGGTGCAGTAAAGAAGGAGTAGTGCATTGGAAGAGAGATACTCGTATCCCAAAAGAGAATCGTGTCGTTTCCATAGAAGCGTTACTCGATTTAGAAGGAGAAGTCATAGAACCCATAGTATTTAATAGCAACAAAATTTCGGTTTTAATTCGTCAATTCGAGGTAGCGAGGGATGCAGCAAAGAAGGAATAGTGCATCGGAAAGGGGATGCTCGTATCCCAAAAGAAAATCGAGTCGTTTCCATAAAAAAGTTTCTCGATTTAGAATGTGAAGTCCTAGAAACTCTAGTATTTCATAGCGTCGTAATTTCTGTGTTAATTCGTCAATGTGTGGGAGTGAAGGATGCAGAAAAGAAGGAATTGTGCATCGGAAAGGAGATAGTCGTATCCAGAATGTAGGAGATGTCATAGAACACATAGTATTTCACACCGACGCAATATCTGTGTTAATTCGTCAATGTGAGGAAGCGAGAGATGCAGTAAAGAAGGAATAGCGCATTGGAAGGGAGATACTCGTATCCAAAAAGAAAATCCTGTCGTTTCCATAGAAACGTTACTCGATTTAGAAGGAGAAGTCATGGAACCCATAGTATTTCATAGCGACAAAATATCTTTTTTAATTCGTCAATGAGAGGGAGCAAGGGATGCTGTAAAGAAGGGATAGTTCATCGGAAAGGTGATACTCGTATCCCAAAAGAAAATCCTGTCGTTTCAATAGACACGTTATTCGATTTAGAACGAGATGTCAAACAACCCGTTGTATTTCATAGCGACGATATTTCTGTGTTAATTCGTCAATGTGAGGGAGCGAGGGATGCAGTAAAGAAGGAATAGTGCATCGGAAAGGGGATACTCGTATCCCAAAGAAGAAGATGTCAAAGAACACATAGTATTTCATAGCGACGTGATTTCTGTGTTAATTCGTCAATGTGATGGAGTGAAGGATGCAGTAAAGAAGGAATAGTGCATCGGAAAGGAGTAAGTCGTATCTCAAAATAAAATCCCTTCGTTTCCATAGCAACGTTACTCGAGTTAGAAAGAGAAGTCGTAGAACCCACAGTATTTAATAGCGACGTAATTTCTGTGTTAATTCGTCAATATGAGGGAGCGAGGGATGCCGTATAGAAGGAATAGTGCATCGGAAAGGAGATACTCGAATTCCAAAGAAGAAGATGTCAAAGAACACATAGTATTTCATAGCGACGTGATTTCTGTGTTAATTCGTCAATGTGAGGGAGTGAGGGATGCAGTAAAGAGGGAATAGTGCATCGGAAAGGAGAAAGTCGTATCCCAAAAGAAAATCCTGTCGTTTCCATAGCAACGTTACTCAATTTAGAAGGAGAAGTCGTAGAACCCACAGTATTTCATAGCGACGTAATTTCTGTGTTAAATCGTCAATGTGAGGGAGCGATGGATGCTGTAAAGAAGGAATAGTGTATCGGAAAGGAAATAATCGCATCCCAAAGAAAATCCTGTCGTTTACATAGAAACGTTACTCGATTTAGAATGAGAAGTCATAGAAGACATAGTATTTCAGGGCGACGCAATTTCTGTGTTACTTCGTCAATGTGAAGGAGCGAGGGATGCAGTAAAGAAGGAATAGTTCATCGGAAAGGAGACACTCGTATCCCAAAAGAAAATCCTTTCGTTTCCATAGAAACGTTACTCGATTTAGAAGGAGATGTCATAGAACCCGTTGAATTTCATAGCAACGCAATTTCTGTGTTAATTCGTCAATGTGAGGGTGTGAGGGATGCAGTAAAGAAGGAATAGTGCATCGGAAAGGAGATGCTCGTATCCCAAAAGAAAATCCAGTTGTTTCCATAAAAAAGTTTCTCGATTTAGAATGAAAAGTCATAGAAACAGTAGTATTTCATAGCGTCGTAATTTCTGTGTTAATTCGTCAATGTGTGGGAGTGAGGGATGCAGAAAAGAAGGAATAGTGCATCGGAAAGGAGATAGTCGTATCCAGAATGTAGGAGATGTCATAGAACACATAGTATTTCACACCGACGCAATATCTGTGTTAATTCGTCAATGTGAGGGAGCGAGAGATGCAGTAAAGAAGGATTAGAGCTTCGGAAAGGAGATAGTCGTATCCCAAAAGAAAATCCTGTCGTTTCTATAGAAACGTTACACGATTTGGAAGGAGATGTCATAGAAACCATAGTATTTCATAGCGACGCAATTTCTGTGTTAATTCGTCAATGTTAGGGAGCGAGGGATGCAGTAAAGAAGGAATAGTGCATCGGAATGGAGATAGGCGTATCCCAAAGGAAAATCGTGACGTTTCCATAGAAACTTTACTCGATTCAGAAGGAGATGTCATAGAACAAATAGTATTTCATAGCGACGCAATTTCTGTGTTAATTGGACAATGTGAGGGAGTGAGTGATGCTGAAAAGAAGGAATAGTGCATCGGAAAGGAGATACTCGTATCCCAAAATAATATCCTGTCGTTTCCATAGAAACGTCACTCGATTTAGAAGGAGCAGTCATGGAACCCATAGAATCCCATAGCGACGCAATTTCTGTGTTAATTCGTCAATGTGAGGGAGCGAGGGATGCAGTAAGGAAGGAATAGTGCATCGGAAAGGTGATACTCGTATCCCAAAAGAAAATACTGTCGTCTCCATAGAAATGTTACTCGATTTAGAAGGTGATGTCATAGAACACGTTGTATTTCATAGTGACGCAATTTTTTGTGTTAATTCTTCAATGTGTGGGAGCGAGGGATGCAGTAAAGAAGGAATAGTGCATTGGAAAGGAGATACTCGTATCCCAAAAGAAGGATATGTCATAGAACCCATAGTATTTCATAGAGACGCAATTTCTGTGTTAATTCGTCAATGTGTGGGAGCGAGGGATGGAGTAAAGAAGGAATAGAGCATCGGAAAGGAGATGTATCCCAAGAGAAGATCCAGTCTTTTCCATAGAAACGTTACTCGATTTAGAAGCAGAAATCCTAGAACCCATAGTATCTCATAGCGACGCAATTTCTGTGCTAATCCGTCAATGTGAGGGAGCGAGGGATGCAGTAAAGAAGGAATAGTGCATCGGAAAGGAGATACTCGTTTTCCAAAAGCAAATCCTCTCATTTCAATAGAAACGTTACTCGAATTTGAAGGAGGAGTCATTGAACCCATAGTATTTCAGTGCGGCGCATTTTCTGTGTTAATTCGTAATTGTGAGTTAGCGACTGATGCAGTAAGGAAGGAATAGTGCATCGGAAAGAAGATACTCGTAACCCAATGAAAATCCTTTCGTTTCCATAAAAAAGTCACTCGATTTAGAAGGAGAGGTCATAGAACATATAGTATTTCATAGCGTCGAAATTTCTGTGTTAATTCGTCAATGTGAGAGAGCGAGGGATGCAGTAAAGAAGGAATAGTGCATCAGAAGGGAGATACTCGTATCCCAAAAGCCAATCCTGTCGTTTCCATAGAAACGTTACTCGATTTAGAAGGTGATGTCATAGAACCCGTTGTATTTCATAGTGACGCAATTTCTGTGATAATCCGTCAATGTGAGGGAGCGAGGGATGCAGTAAAGAAGGAATAGTGCATCGGAAAGGAGATAGTCGTATCCCAAAAGAAAATCCTGTCGTTTCCATACTAACGTTACTCGATGTAGAAGGAGAAGTCATAGAACGCACAGTAATTCATAGCGACGCAGTTTCTGTGTTAATTCGACAATTTGAGGGAGCGAGGGATGCAGTAAAGAAGGGATAGTGCATTCGAAAGGAGATACTCGTATCCCAAAAGAAGGATATGTCATAGAACCCATAGCATTTCATAGAGACGCAATTTCTGTGTTACTTAGTCAGTGAGAGGGAGCGCGGGATGCAGTAAAGAAGGAATTGTGCACCGGAGAGGAGATGTATCCCAAAAGGAAATCCTGTCGTTTCCATAGAAACGTTACTCGATGTAGAAGCAGAAGACATAGAAACCATAGTATTTCATACCGACGCAATTTCTGTGTTAATTCGTCAATGTGGGGGGCGAGGAATGCAGAAAAGAAAGAATAGTGCATCGGAAAGGAGATAGTCGTATCCCAAAGTAAAATCCTATTGTTTCCATAGAAGCATTACTCGATTTAGAAGGTGAAGGCATAGAACCCTTTGTATATCATAACGACGCAATTTCTGTGTTAAATCGTCAATGTGAGGGAGCGAGGGATGCAGTAAAGAGGTGATAGTGTATCGGAAAGGAGATACTAGTTTTCCCAAAAGAAAATCCTGTCGTTTCTATAGAAACGTTACTCGTTTTAGAAGGAGAGTCATAGAACGTATCGTATTTCATAGCGACGCAATTTCTGTGTTAATTCGTCAATGTGGGGGGCGAGGAATGCAGAAAAGGAGGAATAGTGCATCGGAAAGGAGATAGTAGTTACACAAAAGAAGGAGATGTCGTAGAACACATAGTATTACAAACTAACGCAATTTCTGTGTTAATTCGTCAATATGAGGGAGCGAGGGATGTAGTAAAGAAGGAATAGTGCATCGGAAAGGAGATAGTCGTATCCCAAAAGAAAATCCTGTCGTTTCCATACTAACGTTACTCGATGTAGAAGGAGAAGTCATAGAACGCACAGTATTTCATAGCGACGCAATTTCTGTGTTAATTCGTCAATTTGAGGGAGCGAGGGATGCAGTAAAGAAGGGATAGTGCATTCGAAAGGAGATACTCGTATCCCAAAATAAGGATATGTCATAGAACCCATAGCATTTCATAGAGACGCAATTTCTGTGTTACTTCGTCAGTGAGAGGGAGCGCGGGATGCAGTAAAGAAGTAATTGTGCACCGGAGAGGAGATGTATCCCAAAAGGAAATCCTGTCGTTTCCATAGAAACGTTACTCGATGTAGAAGCAGAAGTCATAGAAACCATAGTATTTCATAGCGACGCAATTTCTGTGTTAATTCGTCAATGTGGGGGGCGAGGAATGCAGAAAAGAAAGAATAGTGCATCGGAAAGGAGATAGTCGTATCCCAAAGTAAAATCCTGTTGTTTCCATAGAAGCATTACTCGATTTAGAAGGTGAAGGCATAGAACCCTTTGTATATCATAACGACGCAATTTCTGTGTTAAATCGTCAATGTGAGGGAGCGAGGGATGCAGTAAAGAGGTGATAGTGTATCGGAAAGGAGATACTAGTATCCCAAAAGAAAATCCTGTCGTTTCTATGGAAACGTTACTCGATTTAGAAGGAGAGTCATAGATCGTATCGTATTTCATAGCGACGCAATTTCTGTGTTAATTCGTCAATGTGGGGGGCGAGGAATGCAGAAAAGAAGGAATAGTGCATCGGAAAGGAGATAGTCGTTACACAAAAGAAGGAGATGTCGTAGAAAACATAGTATTTCAAACTAACGCAATTTCTGTGTTAATTCGTCAATATGAGGGAGCGAGGGATGTAGTAAAGTAGGAATAGTGCATCGGAAAGGAGATAGTCGTATCCCAAAAGAAAATCCTGTCGTTTCCATACTAACGTTACTCGATGTAGAAGGAGAAGTCATAGAACGCACAGTATTTCATAGCGACGCAATTTCTGTGTTAATTCGTCAATTTGAGGGAGCGAGGGATGCAGTAAAGAAGGGATAGTGCATTCGAAAGGAGATACTCGTATCCCAAAAGAAGGATATGTCATAGAACCCTTAGCATTTCATAGAGACGCAATTTCTGTGTTACTTCGTCAGTGAGAGGGAGCGCGGGATGCAGTAAAGAAGGAATTGTGCACCGGAGAGGAGATGTATCCCAAAAGGAAATCCTGTCGTTTCCATAGAAACGTTACTCGATGTAGAAGCAGAAGTCATAGAAACCATAGTATTTCATAGCGACGCAATTTCTGTGTTAATTCGTCAATGTGGGGGGCGAGGAATGCAGAAAAGAAAGAATAGTGCATCGGAAAGGAGATAGTCCTATCCCAAAGTACAATCCTGTTGTTTCCATAGAAGCATTACTCGATTTAGAAGGTGAAGGCATAGAACCCTTTGTATATCATAACGACGCAATTTCTGTGTTAAATCGTCAATGTGAGGGAGCGAGGGATGCAGTAAAGAGGTGATAGTGTATCGGAAAGGAGATACTAGTATCCCAAAAGAAAATCCTGTCGTTACTATGGAAACGTTACTCGATTTAGAAGGAGAGTCATAGAACGTATCGTATTTCATAGCGACGCAATTTCTGTGTTAATTCGTCAATGTGGGGGGCGAGGAATGCAGAAAAGAAGGAATAGTGCATCGGAAAGGAGATAGTCGTTACACAAAAGAAGGAGATGTCGTAGAAAACATAGTATTTCAAACTAACGCAATTTCTGTGTTAATCCGTCAATATGAGGGAGCGAGGGATATAGTAAAGTAGGAATAGTGCATCGGAAAGGAGATAGTCGTATCCCAAAAGAAAATCCTGTAGTTTCCATAGACACCTTACTCGATATAGATGGAGAAGTCATAAAACACATAGTATTTCATAGCGACGCGATTTATGTGGTAATTCGTCAATCCGAGGGAGCGAGGAATGTAGTAAAGAGGGAATAGTGCATCGGAAGGAGATACTCGTATCTCAAAGAAGAAGATGTCATAGAACCCATAGTATTTCATAGCGATGCAATTTCTGTGTTAATTCGTCAATGTGAGGGATCGAGGGATGCAGTAAAGAAGGAATAGTGCTTCGGATAGGAGATACTCTTATCTCAAAAGAAGGACATGTCATAGAACTCATAGAATTTCATAGGGACGCAATTTCTGTGTTAATTCGTCAATGTGAGGGAGCGAGGGATGCAGTAAAGAAGGAATAGTGCATCGGAAAGGATATACTCGAATCCCAAAGAAGAAGATGTCAAAGAACCCATAGTGTTTCATGGCGACGTAATATTTGTGTTAATTCGTCAATGTGAGGGAGCGAGGGCAGTAGTAGAGAAGGAATAGTGCATCGCAAAGGAGATACTCGGATCCCAGAAGAAAATCCTGTCGTTTCCATAGAAACGTTACGCGATTTAGACGGAGATGTATTAGAACCCATAGTATTTCATACCATCGCAATTTCTGTGTTAATTCGTCAATGTGAGGGAGCGAGGGATGTAGTAAAGAAGGAATAGCGCGTCGGAAAGGAGATACTCGTATCCCAAAAGAAAATCCTGTAGTTTCCATAGAAACGTTACTCGGTTTAGAAGGAGAAGTCATAAAACACATGGTATTTCATAGCGACGCAATTTATGTGGTAATTCGTCAATCCGAGGGAGCGAGGAATGCAGCAAAGAAGGAATAGTGCATCGGAAAGGAGATACTCGTATCTCAAAGAAGAAGATGTCATAGAACCCATAGTATTTCATAGCGATGTAATTTCTGTGTTAATTCGTCAATGTGTGGGGGCGAGGGATGCAGTAAAGAAGGAATAGTGCATCGGAAAGGAGATACTCGGATCCCAAAAGAAAATCCTGTCGTTTCCATAGAAACGTTACTCGATTTAGTAGGAGATGTCATGGAAGACATAGTATTTCATAGCGACGCAATATCTGTGTTAATTCGTCAATGTGTGGGAGCGGGGGATGCAGTGAAGAAGGAATAGTGCGTCGGAAGGGAAATACGCATATCCCAAAAGAGAATCCTGTCGTTTCCATAGAAGCGTTACTCGATTTAGAGGGAGATGTCATACAACCCGTGTTATTTCATAGCGACACTATCTCTGTGTTAATTGGTCAATGAGAGGGAGTGAGGGATGCAGAAAAGAAGAAATAGTGCATCGGGAAGGAGAAGGTCGTATCCCAAAAGAAGGAGCTGTCATTGAACACATAGTATTTCATTCCGACGCCATTTCTGTGTTAATTCGTCAATGTGAGGGAGCGAGGGATGCAGTAAAGAGGAGATAGTGTATCGGAAAGGAGATAGTCGTATCCCAAAAGAAAATCCTGTCGTTTCAACAGAAACGTTACGCGATATAGAAGGAGATGTCTTAGAACCCATAGTATTGCATACCAACGCAATTTCTGTGTTAATTCGACAATGTGAGGGAGCGAGGGATGTAGTAAAGAAGGATTAGTGCATCGGAAAGGAGATACCCGTATCCCAAAAGAGAATCCTGACGTTTCCATAGAAACGTTACTCGATTTTGAGGGAGATGTCATAGAACCAACAGTATTTCATACCAACGCAATTTCTATGTTAAATCGTCAATGTGTGGGAGCGAGGGATGTAGTAAAGAAGGAATAGTGCATCGGAAAGGAGATACCCGTATCCCAAAAGAGAATCCTGACGTTTCAATAGAAACGTTACTCGTTTTAGAGGGAGATTTTATAGAACCAATAGTATCTCATACCAACGCAATTTCTGTGTTAATTCGTCAATGTGAGGGAGCGAGGGATGCAGTAAAGAAGGAATAGTGCATCGGAAATAATATACTCGAATCCCAAAAGAAAATCCTGTCGTTTCCATAGAAACGTTACGCGATTTAGAAGGAGATGTCTTAGAACCCATTGTATTTCATACCAACGCAATTTCTGTGTTAATTCTTCAATGTGAGGGAGCGAGGGACGTAGTAAAGAAGGAATAGTGCATCGGAAAGGAGATACTCGTATCCGAAAAGAAAATCCTGTAGTTTCCACAGAAACCTTACTCGATTTAAAAGGAGAAGTCATAAAACACATAGTATTTCATAGCGACGCGATTTATGTGGCAATTCGTCAATCCGAGGGTGCGAGGAATGCAGTAAAGAAGGAATAGTGCATCGGAAGGAGATACTCGTATCTCAAAAAAGAAGATGTCATAGAACCCATAGAATTTCATAGCGATGTAATTTCTGTGTTAATTCGTCAATGTGAGTGAGCGAGGGATGCAGTAAAGAAGGAATAGTGGACCGGAAAACAGATAGTCATATCCCAAAGTAAAATCCTGTTGTTTCCATAAAGCATTACTCGATTTAGCAGGTGAAGGCATAGAACCCATAGTATATCATAACGACGCAATTTCTGTGTTAAATCGTCAATGTGAGGGAGCGATGGATGCAGTAACGTCGTGATAGTGTATCGGAAAGGAGATACTCGTATCCCAAAAGAAAATCCTGTCATTTCTAGAGAAACGTTACTCGATTTAGAAGGACAGTCATAGAACGTAAAGTATTTCATAGCGACGCAATGTCTGTGTTAATTCGTCAATGTGTTGGTCAAGGAATGCAGAAAAGAAGGAATAGTGCATCGGAAAGGAGATACTCGTATCCCAAAAGAAAAGCCTGTAGTTTCCATAGAAACCTTACTCGATTTAGAAAGAGAAGTCATAAAACATGAGGTATTTCATAGCGACACGATTTATGTGGTAATTCGTCAATCCGAGGGAGCGAGGAATGTAGTAAAGAAGGAATAGTGCATCGGGAAGGAGATAGTCGTATCCCAAATGAAAATCCTGTCGCTTCCATAGAAACGTTACTCGATGTAGAGGTTGAAGTCATAGAACCCATAGTATTTCATAGCGACGCTATTTCTGTGTTAATTCGTCAATGTGAGGGAGCGAGGGATGCAGTAAAGAAGGAATAGTGCATCGGAAAGGATATACTCGAATCCCAGAGAAGAAGATGTCAAAGAACCCATAGTATTTCATAGCGATGTAATTTCTGTGTTAATTCGTCAGTGTGTGGGAGCGAGGGATGCAGTAGAGAAGGAATAGTGCATCGGAAATTAGATAGTCGTATCCCAAAAGTATATCCTATCGTTTCCATACTAACGTTACTCGATTTAGGAGGAGAAGTCATAGAAAGCACGGTATTTCATAGCGACGCAATTTCTGTGTTAATTCGTCAATTTGAGGGAGCGAGGGATGCAGTAAAGAAGGAATAGAGCATCGGAAAGGAGATAATCGCATCCCAAAAGAGAATCCTGTCGTTTCCATAGAAACGTCACTCGATTTAGATGGAGAAGTCATAGAACCCATAGTATTTCATACCAACGCAATTTCTGTGTTAATTCGTCAATGGGAGTGAGCGAAGGATGCAGTAAAGAAGGAATAGTGCATCGGAAAGGAGATAGTCGTATCCCAGAAGAAAATCCTGTCGTTTCCATAGAAACGTTACTCGATTTAGAAGGAGAAGTCATAGAAACCATAGTATTTAACAGCGACGAACCTTCTGTGTTATTTCGTCAACGAGAGGGAGAGAGGAATGCAGTAATGTAGGAATAGTGCATCGGAAAACAGATATTCGTATCCCAAAGTAAAATCCTGATGTTTCCATAGAAGCATTAATCGATTTAGAAGGTGAAGGCATAGAACCCATAGTATATCGCAACGACGCAATTTCTGTGTTAAATCGTCAATGTGAGGGAGCGAGGGATGCAGTAAAGAGGCGATAGTGTATCGGAAAGGAGATACTCGTATCCCAAAAGAAAATCCTGTCGTTTCTATAGAAGCGTTACTCGATTTAGAAGGAGAGTCATAGGACGTATAGTACTTCATAGCGACGCAATTTCTGTGTTAATTCGTCAATGTGGGGGGGCGAGGAATGCAGAAAAGAAGGAATAGTGCATCGGAAAGGAGATAGTCGTTACCCAAAAGAAGGAGATGTCGTAGAACACATAGTATTTCAAACTATCGCAATATCTGTGTTAATTCGTCAATGTGAGGGAGCGAGGGATGTAGTAAAGAAGGAATAGTGCATCGGAAAGGAGATACCCGTATCCCAAAAGAGAATCCTGACGTTTCCATAGAAACGTTACTCGATTTAGAGGGAGATGTCATAGAACCAATAGTATTTCATACCAACGCAATTTCTGTGTTAATTCGTCAATGTGAGTGGGCGAGGGATGCAGTTAAGAAGGAATAGTGCATCGGAAAGGAGATAGTCGTATCCCAAAAGAAAATCCTGCCGTTTCCATAGAAACGTTACTCGATTTAGAAGGAGAAGTCATAGAACCCATAGTATTTCATAGCGACGCTATTTCTGTGTTAATTCGTCAATGTGAGCGTGCGAGGGATGCAGTAAAGAAGGAATAGTGCATCGGAAAACAGGTAGTCGTATCCCAAAGTAAAATCCTGTTGTTTCCATAGAAGCATTACTCGAATTAGAAGGTGAAGGCATAGAACCCATAATATATCATAACGACGCAATTTCTGTGTTAAATCGTCAATGTGAGGGAGCGACGGATGCAGAAAAGTTGTGGTAGTGTATCGGAAAGGAGATACTCGTGGCCCAAAAGAAATTCCTGTCGTTTATATAGGAACGTTACTCGATTTAGAAGGACAGTCATAGAACGTATAGTATTTCATAGCGACGCAATTTCTGTGTTAATTCGTCAATTGGGGGGGCGAGGAATGCAGAAAAGAAGGAATAGTGCATCGGAAAGGAGATAGTCGTATCCCAAAAGAAAATCCTGTCGCTTCCATAGAAACGTTACTCGATGTAGATGTTGAAGTCATAGAACCCATAGTATTTCATAGCGACGCAATTTCTGTGTTAATTCGTTAATGTGAGGGAGCGAGGGATGCAATAAAGAGGGAATAGTGCATGGGAAAGGAGATACTCGTATCCCAAAAGAAAATTTTGTGGTGTTCATAGCAACGTTACTCGATTTAGATGGAGAAGTCGTAGAACCCATAGTATTTCAAGGCGACGAAATTTCTGTGTTAATTCGTCAATGTGAGGGATCGAGGGATGCAGTAAAGAAGGAATAGTGCATCGGATAGGAGATACTCTTATCTCAAAAGAAGGAGATGTCATAGAACTCATAGAATTTCATAGGGACGCAATTTCTGTGTTAATTCATCAATGTGAGGGAGCGAGGGATGCCGCAAAGAAGGATTAGTGCATCGGATAGGAGTTACTCGTAACCTAAAAGACAATCCTGTCGTTTCCATAGAACCCATACTCGATTAAGAAGGAGAAGTCACAGAACCCATAGTATTTCATTGCTACGCAATTTCTGTGTTAATTCGTCAATGTGAGGGGCGCTGGATGCAGGAAAGAAGGAATAGTGCATCGGAAAGGATATACTCGAATCCCAAAGAAGAAGATGTCAAAGAACCCATAGTATTTCATAGCGATGTAATATTTGTGTTAATTCATCAATGTGAGGGAGCGAGGGATGTAGTAAAGAAGGAATAGTGCATCGGAAAGGAGATAGTCGTATCCCAATAGAAAATCCTGTCGTTTCCATAGAAACGTTACGCGATTTAGAAGGAGATGTCTTAGATCCCATAGTATTTCATACCAACGCAATATCTGTGTTAATTCGTCAATGTGAGGGAGCGAGGGATGTAGTAAAGAAGGAATAGAGCATCGGAAAGCAGATACCCGTATCCCAAAAGAGAATCCTGACGTTTCCATCGAAACGCTACTCGATTTAGAGGGAGATGTTTTAGAAACAATAGTATTTCATAGCGACGCAATTTCTGTGTTAATTCGTCAATGTGTGGGAGCGAGGGATGCAGTAAAGAAGGAATAGTGCATCGGAAAGGATATACTCGAATCCCAAAGAAGAAGATGTCAAAGAAACCATAGTATTTCATAGCGACGTAATATCTGTGTTAATTCTTCAATGTGAGATAGCGAGGAATGCAGTGAAGAAGGAAGAGTGCATCGGAAAGAAGATAGTCGTCTCCCAAAAGAAAATCCTGTCGTTTCCATAGATACGTTACTCGATTTAGAAGGAGAGTCATAGAACCTATAGTATTTCATAGCCACGCAATTTCTGTGTTAATTCGTCAATGTAGGGGAGCGAGGTATGCAGTAAACAAGGGATAGTGCATCGGAAAGGAGATACTCGTATCCCAAAAGAGAGTCCTGTCTTATCCATAGAAACGTTACTCGATTTAGATGGAGAAGTCGTAGAACCCATAGTTTTGCATAGCGACGCAATTTCTGTTTTAATTCGTCAATGTGAGGGAGCGAGGCATGCAGTAAAGAAGGAATAGTGCATCGGAACGGAGTTACTCGTATCTCAAAAGAAGGAGATGTCATAGAACCCATTGAATTTCATAGGGACGCATTTTCTGAGTTAATTCTTCAATGTGATTGAGCGAGGGATGCAGTAAAGAAGGAATAGTGCATCGGAAAGGAGATAGTCGTATCCCAAAAGAAAATCCTGTCGTTTCCATAGAAACGTTACTCGATTTAGAAGGAGAGTCGTAGAACCAATAGTATTTCATAGCGACGCAATTTCTGTGTTAATTCGTCAATGTGAGGGGTGAGGGTTGCAGAAAAGAAGGAATAGTGCATCTGAAAAGAGATAATCGTTTCCCAAAAGAAGGAGGTGTCTTAGAACACATAGTATTTCATACCACTGCAATTACTGTGTTAATTCGTCAATGTGAGGGTGCGAGGGATGTAGTAATGAAGGAATAGTGCATCGGAAAGGAGATAGTCGTATCCCAAAAGAAAATCCTGTCGTTTCCATAGAGACGTTACTCGATGTAGAGGGAGAAGTCATAGAACCCATAGTATTTCATAGCGACGGAATTTCTGTGTTAATTCGTCAATGTGAGGGGCGAGAGATGCAGAAAAGAAGGAAAAGTGCATCGGAGTGGATATACTCGAAACTCAAAGAAGAAGATGTCAAAGAACCCGTAGTATTTCATAGCGACGTAATATTTGTGTCAATTCGTCAATGTGAGGGAGCGAGGGATGCAGTAAAGAAGGAATAGTGCATCGGAAAGGAGATAGTAGTATCCCAAAAGAAAATCCTGTCGTTTTCATAGAAATTTTACTCGATTTAGAAGGAGAGTCATAGAACCTATAGTATTTCATGGTGACGCAATTTCTGTGTTAATTCGTCAATGTGGGAGCGAGGGATGAAGAAAAGAAGGAATAGTGCATCGGAAAGGAAATAGTCGTTTCGCAAAAGAAGGAGATGTCTTAGAACTTATAGTAGTTCATAGCGACGCAATTTCTGTGTTAATTCGTCAATGTGAGGGAGCGAGGGATGCAGTAAAGAAGGAATAGTGCATCGGTAAGGATATACCCGAATCCCAAAGAAGAAGATGTCAAAGAACCCATAGAATTTCATAGCGAAGTATTATCTGTGTTAATTCGACAATGTGAGGGAGGGAGGTGTAACGTCCCTTAGCAAAAGACATATTTTGTAGTAAAGAGAAAATATTGAGCATCGTAATCTGTTATTGTATGAAATTATGTATTTTTTTTTATTATTATTTATTTTAGATAATCGCTGTGTCGGCGAGTACGGAAACCGCACAGACGATAAATATCATACACAGATGAAAAACATCACTAGTATAAATAATACAGCATGAACATTAATTTCTTTGTCTTCTTCTTGGAGTTACGGGAGTAAGATAGCCTGTGTCGCAGTTGTACATGCTAACGTAGTCTTCTTTTGTTATGGTTAAGCGATGTACGCCATTACGACTTATTTTTAAAAAAGGTGTGTATTGTAGATAAGTTAACATATTTGAATGTTTTGAATAGAGTTATTTAATGAAACCTTGCATTATTATTTGTAGTAGCTTGCTTAAATTATTATCCCATCCTTTTAAGACATTTTCAGTTATTTAAATTTTATCGGTGGTGCAGAGCTGCGCTACGAACGAACAAGCCGCTGCCGCGGCGCATTCAAACTGCACTAAAAGAAATCGATCATACCGCAAAGAAGCGGGAAGGTAATAGTGAAATAAAATCATCTCTTTCAGCTTCCGGACTTGCAGAGCATAGCAGCAGATTTTATGATGTGTTTTGCAGGTTGACGCGTGCTGCTGACAATATATTGCTAACAGTACAAAAGAGATAATTTACCTTCGTAACATAATAGGAATTTTGTTGTGGTTAGCTCTGGTCTGGGAAACCTTATAATGAAAACGTATTTTTCTCCGACAATAGTCTCATGTTCTTGTGCTAGTCGTGGTAATTATTGGTGTTTTACGCTTAACAAAAATCCACTGCAAAATGTTGAGCAACCTTTGCGAACTGTAACATCAGTATTTCATAACAAAGTAATTTTCATTCTCAATAACTATAAAGTAGGGAGGATATGTTGATTTTTTATAGTGAGTTACAGTAACCAAAAATGTTCCTTTAATAGAAAGCCAGATACAGAACAATAAGAACCCAATATATTCTGTTTTGTAGAAAATTAATGATTATAAAGAAATTCTTGGCACAGCATTACTAAAAGGTATCTCGCGGCTCTTTTCGTATGTGCGTTATAACGCGAGCAATAACAAAAACTAAACCAAAATAAATAGAAAAGAGTATATATATATATATATATATATATATATATATATATATATATATATATATATATATATATATATATTTACGACCAAAAACGCGAAATTGTCTCCCAAAAACGCGAGGCCCGAATTTGCAGTGGCCACGAAAATTAGAATATTTTATGTAGTTTCTTTCAGTGTTTTTTGTTATATATATGTATGTATATAGTGATAAATGTATGTATGTGTATCATGATTAATGCTATGTATTAATGAATGTACAAAAATTGTTCATGAAAAACCGCACCACTGCAAGCAAGTTAGAGGAAACGATCCTGATAGTACTGAGAAACTGTAACGACTACATAATCCGGGGGCAGCCGAACCCCGAGATCAGATAAATAAAAGGTAAGACTACAGTGTAGTTGCCCTGTTTGTAGAAGCTTAACTCCAGTGAAGTGATCTCATATCGCTAGTGGTGTGTAGTTTGATGTTAGTGTTTATGACAGGACAAAGTTGATTGTAGATAGTAATTTTTAGTGTGCAGTGTATTGTGGATAGACTAATATATTTTATGTGCAAGTGAAAAAACTGTCAGGTGTTGTGTTCGAGTAGGTAATTTATGAATATGGCTAAATTGCGTAGTCAACGTCCGAGCAATATGGATACTGAGGAACAGCCCTTAGTTAGTGCAGGAAATGTAGAAACGGGCGCATTAAGCAGTACAAGTACTCTCTTTGAGGATATACCATGCGAAAATGTGGGGGCAGGGGCACAGGAAGTGGTGCCACCGCCCACCAGTGCTCAAGGAGAGGTAGATAAAGAAATAGCACCACCTCCAGAAAAGCAAGAACCAGAGAGTGGTAATCTGCCTGGTGGGTATTCACTTCAGGCGATATTAGAGTGCGTGCTGGATTACCAGGCAAAATTTGCGCAACAGCAAGCTGAGCGAGATCGCCACCAAGCTGAAAGAGATCGCCAGCAAGCTGAGCGGTACCAGCAACTTGTGCAATCGTTAGAAAGTATGAAAAAAGAGATTGCCTGTATGAAACAGAATTATGAGTCGATACCTAAGGCCGTGCAGGAGTTGACTGAACAGGTCAACAACCTGCAAGTAGCAAACACTAACATGGTAGATGAAATAGGTGTCTTAGCCAACCGATTAGAAAAGCTAGAAGTAGATTCCACACAGCTTGTAGAGCAGAAGTGGAACGAACAAGCAACTAAAATTGAAACTGAATTCAACTCATGGCTAGAAGTGAAGGAGAGTGAGATCGACAAAAATATTAATTCTAAGGTACAAGCAGCTATGGCAGATAGAGATTCCGAATCGTTCAGTACCGCAGTAAATAGTCAGGTACAGAACGACGTGCAAACCATCAAACAAATACTCAGTGAGGATATTCCGCAGTGGCAAGTGAATATTAACAAACGGATATCCGACTTGGAAAAGGGTTTAACACAAAGTAGCAAACATCTTGAACATGAAACTATGTCGCCAACAGCCAATGTTTTTGGCAACGCACGAACTTATACGCGACGCAACAATGGTGAATCTTTAGGCGATAATGAGAAGAGCTGTAGCTTCGGTTCGGAGCACACCGCCTATGTCCCAGGAGGAAACCAGTATAGCCCAAAAATATTAGTTGAAGAAAGTTTGATAAAAAATAGGCAGTTTCAAACGTTTACTACTGAACGGAAGTCAGTACACCCAGTAGTATTCATAAAAAGCTTTAAAAATATCTTGCCTAGTGTGTGGAACGAAGCACAGAAAATTCAGTACGTAATGTCATACATTCAGGGTGATGCAGCGTTTTGGGCTACGGAAGTAGCAGACAGCTGCATGACAAATGAACAGTTCGCAAGGGCGTTTTTGTCGAATTACTGGTCGCCTTGTATACAAGAGCGGCTAAGAAAAGAAGTATACAATCCCGAACCGTACTCACCCCGTCTTGGGAATCTGAGACGGTATTTCGAGAAGTACATAAACAAAACGCGTTACTGGGACGAGCCTATCTCACCAAGAGACATAATAAGACTCCCAAAATCACATTTACCCCTTCATATGAAAGAGAAATTAATACACGTACCAGAAAGCGACATGGAACATTTCCTGTCTGTTCTGGATTCAATAGACTTAATCCAGGAAGACGCAAAAGCAGCGTGTGATCACTCGCGGAATAATGGATCAGGGTGTAAACATGACAGAAATAATAGTGCACAAAACCACAACCATGGAAATGGTGGGGGTGGTAACAAGCGGCAAGAGCATTCGCAAAATTGTAATAATGGTAGAAGTCAGAACGGGTATGGGCAGCGGTCCCATAACAAAAAGCGTCGATTTGACGACCGGATTGCCAGGGACCTACCGCTGGAAAAATGCGCGAGGTCAGTGGCATAGCAATTACAATGACGGTAATCGTAATTGGAATCAGAATCAGCGACCAAGCCCAGAGCGGCAGGGTAATGACCGGTACGATAACAACAGACCACCACTGCAGAACGCGCCTATTGCGCAGTCGTGGCGGCCCACAAACCAAAGCGTAAACATAGTAGAGGTCGCGGATAATAGCCGTCCAAGTACCTCGCAAGCAAGCCATCCGACAAACTAGAATCGGCCTCGATATGCTCTCCATCGCTGGCCGAGGGGTGGAGTGAGAGCCATACGAATAACAATAGTATCCCTGGAATACATATGCTGCGATACAACGACGGTATCAGTATGGATAAAGATCTACTGACCGAACCGCATGAATGTATGAAAGATAGCAACGAAAATGTGCAAGCCATAATAGAAGCGAAAATCAATGATGTTGCAGTGAATATAATCATTGACACAGGTGCCTCAGTGAGTGTAATGAGTACAGAGTTGTTTAAAGCGCTAGGGAAGGGACGTAGCATACCGACTTTCCCGGTTAATAATTGCAAGGTGTCTGGAGCTATAAGTGCACAGAGCCAGTTAGTTAAGTACCAGGTGCAGGTGGAGATTTGTAAGGAGGGCGAAGCCATAGTGAGCTCGTTCCTCATTGTTAAAGGGTTAAAGGTGGCCTGCATTCTGGGAGTAGATTTTCTCCGTGAGAGGGACGCAGTGATCGACCTCTCCTCGGGAAAACTAAGTATAGTTAATAAAGGTAGGAGGATTGAGTTGTCTATGATGAAATCGAGGGAGGTACTTGTGCCATGTTGCAATCGAATTAATATCAAAAGTAGGAACCCCTGGGTACTACACTTTAATGATTATTCACCTGTGACGGATCTCTATTATCCGAATATAGGAGATAGAAATTGTGAACCAAATGTTGATGAATTTCGAACCAAAGTACAGGAATCTGAAAGTTTAAGCAACATACAAAAGCAACAGTTGACGCAGCTGTTATCGGAATATACCATGGTATTTACCGACCGACCAGGAATAGTCAAAGGGTACCACTATCACATAGAGGTGATGCCTCACAAAACATACTGTCGCGCATCTTACTCCATCCCTTGGTCGAGGAGGGAGGTAGTGGCTAAAGAGATTAGGAAGATGTTAGAATGGGCTGTCATTGAGCCCTCTCTCTCTCCATATAGAAGTCCTCTTGTAGCAGTGGCGAAAGCCAACGGAAAAATCCGGCTAGTGTTAGATGCACGGGATATCAATAAAATCATTATACCCGTCAGAACTCGCCCAGAAAATTTAGATGAGCAGATACAAAAATTCCACGGAGTGCAGTACTTGACCTCGGTTGATCTTAAAAGTTCGTACTGGCAAATCCCACTTACACCAGAATCAAGGAAGTACACAGCCTTTATATTCGGAGGGCGAAGTTACCAATTCAAGGTATTTCCCTTCGGATTGAATGTAAGTGCTGGAGTATTTATTACGGCTCTAGACACGGTACTGGGTCCAGACTTGTTAGAAAAAATCACAGTATATGTTGATGACCTTGTAATCGCTACTGCTACTTGGGACGAACATATGGAATTGCTGCATAGAGTATTAGAGAAATTTAAGCAAGCAGGTGTGACAGCAAATTTAGAAAAGTCAAAATTCGGACGCAATAAAATTAAATTCCTAGGACACCCTATCACGCCGCTTGGTATCAGCCCAGACAACAAAAAACTAGAGGCGATCCGAGAATTTCCGAGCCCCCGAACTAAGAGGCAATTGAAAGCATTCATTGGACTTACGTCTTTTTTCAGAAGGTTCGTACCTAATCAATTGTTAAATGACGCGTCATTGTTAAATCTACTGCGAAAAAATGTGCAGTGGGTTTGGACTGACAAATGTCAGCAAGCTTTCGAAGCAATTAAAACCGCCCTGCTGAATGCAAATATTTTGCAGCACCCGGACCTATGAAAAAATTTTTGCCTTGCGACGGACTCGTGTTCCTACGGCTTGGGAGCGTGCCTGTTCCAGTGGGAGGAAGGCAACGAACCGGCAGCAATAAAGATTATCGGCTTTGCCAGTAGGACTTTAGCTGCGAGAGAGCCTACTCGGCAACGGAACTGGAAGCGCTCGCCGTAGTCTGGGCTGTAAAAAAGTTTAATTACTATCTATATGGGAAGGAGATTAAAGTGTATAGTGACCACCAGGCGTTAAGTTTTTTGATGTCATGCAAGCTATTCCATACCCGATTAAGGAGATGGATGCTTACATTACAAGAATACCGAATAAAGATTATGTACATAAAAGGACAAGATAACATAGTAGGGGATGCTTTGTCGCGACTGCCGGTAGGATTACCGGAGTTTGCCGAGATGCTAGAACAATCCGCCGAATATAAAGTGCTTTTAGTACGAGACAATGCTTACAGGAAGGATTTTCTATATATATGTCAAAATATGTCTGAACTACAGAGGTTAGATCCGATGTGGACAAAAATCATTAACAATATTGAAAATGGTGTCAACAATAGAGACGAGCAAGGTTTTAAAATTGTGGACAATATTTTGTATTATAAACTTAGCACGAAAGAAGACGGCTGGGCAGTATGCATACCTAACCAGTCTGTCAAACTCATAATATGGCACACGCAATTGGCATGGGGCCATGCAGGAATCGGGAAGCGTGCAGAAATCATGGCGAGATACTGCCACTTTCCCCAAATGAAACACCAAATTCAGGTAACAGTTAGGACTTGTGCTGTATGCCAGAAAGCAAAACATTATAATAGGTCCACCAAATTTGAACTTCATCCCATAGTTCCACTCCGGCCGCTCCAATTAGTATCTGTGGATGTAGCAGGTCCCTACCCCATGGCCAAAGGAGGTATGAAATATATACTGGCCATGTACGATATTTTTTCCAAATACTTGGCGATTTATTGTATAAAATCAGCTACTGCCAAAACCATAGTCAGACGGATCAATCAAGAATACTTGCCTCAAGTGGGGAAACCTGAAGCCATAACGACTGACAATGCCACTTATTTCACGGGTCACACTTGGAAAAATTACCTAATGGAACAAGGTATACAGCATATTCTAGTATCCCGGTTCCATCCAGAAGCAAGTTTAGTCGAAAGAACGTTCAGAGAATTGAATAAGTTCCTCAGAATTTACATAGGGAACCGACACACCAGATGGCCTGAGTTGGTACCTAAATTTGTAGAAATCCACAATTTAACACCCCACTCAAGTACAGGATACCCACCAGTAGAGATATTGAAAGGGGTTAATGAGACACAGAATGAATGGCTCACGCCTTTACCGAGACTACCAGCCAGGGTAGAAACAAGAGAGGAAAAGAGAAAAAAGATATGGGACAAACTAACCAGCTGTGCTGCAAAGAGAAAAAAGAAGTACGACCGAGGTGTAACTAACAAACAGAAATACAATGTAGGGGACATGGTGCTTATTCGTAACCACCCCAAATCCTCAGCCACCCTAAAGCGAAATAGTAAGTGGCAAATGGTATATTCAGGGCCCTTTGAAGTAATAAAGGTGCCACACGAATGTAGCTATTTGTTAGCACATCCCCAGACGGGGAAAATAAAAGGACTGTATCCACGTAAAGATGTAAAGTTATTTATTCAGTGGCATGTCTGATGTAAATAGTAGTGGTAAGAAGATTCCAATTGTGTTTTAGAGTATAAGTATGTTAGTTTTAAGAAAGAATTTATGTATAGTTACAATTTTGAGGAAGTAGAATCAGTAAACTGAGCAATAATATGCAAATGGAAGACTTTGTTTACAGACAGTTAGTGTCATTAAAATACTACATGCTTTTCAAGCAATGAATAGTCTTTTGTTGATAAAATAATGATTAATTTCTTGAATCATTTTGTAGTAAGTAAGTACAATTAATGATGAAATCTCATATAAATATGTAGCAGATGTAATTGTGTTAGAGTTAAGGAACCCTGAGAGAGAGTCTATACTAGCCAAAAATTGACTTTGTAGTACGAAATAATTATGTGATGTAATGTTTACTGCCAATAGTGATCTGAGAACGACACTGGAGCAGAATCCAATAAAAAACAAAACCGTTCCGTGTAACCTATGCTTTGTATGTATTAATGCTTCAATTGAAGCCTGTGTACTTGGTACACGTTCTTCAATATTAATTACGCGGTACGCGAATCAAGTTACGCGGAAACTACACTGTAGTCCTGTAGGACGGACCGTTAGAAATAATACTAGTACTAAATGAAGTATTTATTGAACAATATGCCCAAGTCAAGCTGTCATGCACATGGTAAAATCTGTTTGCTAGATGGGTGATAACCTGGCAAGCTACACTAAAAGAGGAAAAGAAAGCTATGTACAAAAAAATCACACACCTTTAAATAATAACAAAAAAAGCAATATATGCCTAGTAATAGTATTAAAAGTGTGTAATGAAAAGGTAACACAATGGACTCAATATAGATGAGAGTGATTATGCTAAGAACAGTTGTTATGCATTAAAAATAAACTGCGTGCATAAACAATCTAGGAAAGGACGGAATATTGTGTGTAGTAGGGACAGAAAATGACTGTTGTATCTGCACCAATATATACGTCGGTATAAGTGTTGAGTGACTAACTGTCATAGTGCAGTGCTCAACGAACAGTACCTGTGAGTAAAAACGGTAGTTAGTGATCCGTTCGGAGTCGATTCAAACAAACATCGCTCGACGGAGACATTTAGTATGTGTGTACCGAAATATTTTCGCGTGTTGAAAGACGCTCTGGCAGTGTATCAACCGTGAGAACAAGTGAAAGTGTGTAGTACAAAGTGCGTGTGACGAACCCTGAATACCAGTGTCACAATGCCACAAGAAACCTGTTATCACGCCAAAACATCCTGTGCATACCAGCAAAGCGACGGCGTAATGAACAAAGTGCATTTTCTTCCACAGCTAATACGTTGTATCCTTAAAGACAGTACACCGTTGTGGAATATTTGTTTCATGCGTTACGACGGGGAGCCACGCGGAGAAGCAGAGGCGGGTGCCGTGCCGCCAGCCAGCTGGTCGCGGGAAACCACTGCAACACGCCGACATTGGTGAATGGTTCGGCGCGGTTCGCGACTGCTCGAGCGCCACCGCAGCACGCCGTCGATGTTGCTGCTAGCAGGTCGTCGACCTCAGCGGTCGTTGGCACGCCGCGCTCCAGACGACGCTACGCAACAATTGCTTCGCGCCGCCCGCTCCGTACGACATTGTTAACGTTCAACCGAACATTACCAACTACGTTGTTCATGTACTAATATGAAAATGATTTATTGAACACGAAATCATTGTTATCTGTGAACATTGGATAAAGTCCACCTTTGTTTGATGAACAAAACCGTGTGTTAAGACAAACCAGGCGAGATGTCCATGGCTCCGGCGCAGTTTTCCCAGGTTTTCTGATCACACGTAGCCCAAATGGGGGAGCCAGAAAACTGTAATGACCCTGGGACTAGGTTTACGGTCACCTCGCAAAGTGTGAAAAACTATAAAAAGTGTAGTTAAAACTATAATGTAAAAGTGGAAAGAAGTGAACAGTGAATATTCCAAACAAGGTGATAGACAATGACAAAACGGACGTCAGCGGCAAATATTGCCGAACATTCTTAACGTTAGTCAATTGCTGCCAGGGGGCATTGTAACGTCCCTTAGCAAAAGATATATTTTGAAGTAAAGAGAAAATATTGAGCATCGTATTCTGTTATTGTATGGAATTATGTATTTTTTTTTATTATTATTTATTTTAGATAATCTCTGTGTCGGCGAGTACTGAAACCGCACAGACGATAAATACAGTATCATACACAGATGCAAAACATCACTAGTATAAATAATACAGCATGAACATTAATTTCTTTGTCTTTTTCTTGGAGTTACGGGAGTAAGATAGCCTGTGTCGCAGTTCTACATGCTAACGTAGTCTTCTTTTGTTATGGTTAAGCGATGTACGCCATTACGACTTATTTTTAAAAAAGGTGTGTATTGTAGATAAGTTAACATATTTGAATGTTTTGAATAGAGTTATTTAATGAAAACTAGCATTATTATTTGTAGTAGCTTGCTTAAATTATTATCCCATCCTTTTAAGACATTTTCAGTTATTTAAATATTATCCGTGGTGCAGAGCTGCGCTACGAACGAACAAGCCGCTGCCGCGGCGCATTCAAACTGCACTAAAAGAAATCGCTCATACCGCACGTAATTTCTGTGTTAATTCGTCAAAATGAGGGAGCGAGGGATGTAGTAAAGAAGGAATAGTGCATCGGAAAGGAAATAGTCGTACCCCAAAAGCAAATCTTGTCGTTTCCATAGAAACGTTACTCGATCTAGAGGGAGAAGTCATAGAACCCATAGTATTTCATAGCGACGGAATTTCTGTGTTAATTCGTCAATGTGAGGGGCGAGAGATGCAAAAAAGAAGGAAAAGTGCATCGGAGAGGATATACTTGAATCCCAAAGAAGAAGATGTCAAAGAACCCATAGTATTACATAGCGACGTAATATTTGTGTCAATTCGTCAACGTGAGGGAGCGGGGGATGCAGTAAAGAAGGAATAGTGCATCGGAAAGGAGATAGTCGTATCCCAAAAGAAAATCCTTTCGTTTCCATAGAAACGTTACTCGATTTAGAAGGAGAAGTCATAGAAACCATAGTATATCAAGGCGACGCAATTTCTGTGTTAATTCGTCAATGTGAGGGAGCGAGGGAGGCAGTAAGGAAGGAATAGTGCGTCGGAATGGAGTTACCCGTATCCCAAAAGAAGAAGATGTCATAGAACCCGTAGTATTTCATAGCTGCGTAATTTCTGTGTTAATTTGTCAATGTGAGGGAGCGAGGGATGCAGTAAAGAAGGAATAGTGCATCGGAAAGGAGATACTCGTATCCCAAAAGAAAATCCTCTCGCTTCCATTGAAACGTTACTCGATTTAGAAGGAGATGTCATTGAACCCATAGTATTTCAAGCGACGCAATTTCTGTGTTAATTCGTCAATGTGAGGGAGCGAGGAATGCAGGGATGAAGGAATAGTGGATCGGAGATACTCGTATCCCTAAAGAAAATCCTGTCGTTTCCATAGAAACGTTACTCGATTTAGAAGGAGATGTTATAGACCACATAGTATTTCATAGCGACGCTATTTCTAAGTTTATTCGTCAATGTGAGGGAGCGAGGGATGCAACTAAGAAAGAATTGTGCATCGGAAAGGAGATGTCGTATCCCAAAGGAAAATCCTGTCGTTTCCATAGACACTTTACGCGATTTAGAAGGAGATGTCATAGAACCCATAGTATTTCTTAGCGACGCAATTTCTGTGTTAATTCGTCCATGTGAGGGAGCGAGGGATGGAGTAAGGAAGAAATAGTGCATCGGATAGGAGATACTCGTATCCCAAAAGAAAATCCTATCGTTTCCATAGAAATGTTACTCGATTGAGAAGGAGAAGTCATAGAACCTGTAGTATTTGATAGCGACGCAAATTCTGTGTTAATTCGTCAATGTGTGGGAGCCAGGGATGCAGTAAAGAAGGAATAGTGCATCGGAAAGGAGATAATCGCATCCCAAAGAAAATCCTGTAGTTACCATTGAAACGCTACTCGATTTAGAAGGAGAAGTCAAAGAAGACATAGTATTTCATGGCGACGCAATTTCTGTGTTACTTCGTAAATGTGAGGGAGCTAGGGAATAAGTAAAGAAGGAAGAGCGCATTGGAAAGGAGATAGTCGTATCCCAAAAGAAAATGCTGTCGTTTCCATAGAAACGTTACTCGATTTAGAAGGAGATGTCACTGAACCCGTTGTATTTCAAAGCGACGCAATTTCTGTGTTAATTCGTCAATGTGAGGGAGCGAGGGATGCAATAAAGAAGGAATAGTGCATTGGAAACGAGATACACATGTCCCAAAAGAAGGAGATGTCATAGAACCCATAGTATTACATAGCGACGCAATTTTTGTGTTAATTCGTCAATGTGAGGGAGCGAGGGATGCAGTAAAGAAGGAGTAGTGGATCGGAAAAGAGATGTATCCCAAAAGAAAATCCTGCCGTTTCCATAGAAACGTTAGTTGATTTAGAAGCAGAGGTCATAGAACCCACAGTATTTCATAGCGACGCAATTTCTGTGTTAATCCGTCAATGTGAGGGAGCGTTTGATGTGGTAAAGAAGGAATAGTGCATCGGAAAGGAGTTACTCGTAATCCAAAAGATAATCCTGTCGTTTCCATAGAAACGTTACTCGATTTAGAAGGAAGAGTCATTGCACCCATAGGATTTCATAGCGGCGCAATATCTGTGTTTATTCGTCAATGTGAGGGAGCGAGGGATGCAGTAAAGAAGGAATAGTGCATCGGAAAGGAGATAGTCGTATCCCAAAAGAAAATGCTGTCGATTCCACAGCAACGTTACTCGATTTAGAAGGAGAAGTCATAGAACCCACAGTTATTCATAGCGGCGCAATTTCTATTTTAAATCCTTAGTGTTAGGGAGCGAGAGATGCAGTAAAGAAGGAATAGTGCATCGGAAAGGAGATACTTGTATCCCAAAAGAAATTCCTGTCGTTTTAATAGAAACGTTACTCGACTTAGAAGGAGATGTCTTAGAACCCAACTATTTCATAGCGGCGCAATTTCTGTGTTAATTCGTCAAAGTGAGGGAGCGAGGGATGCAGTAAAGAGGGAATAGTGCATCGGAAAGGAGATAGTCGTATCACACAAGAAAATCCTGTCGTTTCCATGGAAACGTTACTTGATTTACAATGTGAAGGCATGGAACCCATAGTATTTCATAGCAACGCAATTTTTGTGTTAATTCGTCAATTTGAGGGAGCGAGGAATGTAGTAAAGTAGGAATAGTGCATCGAAAAGGAGATAGCCGTATCCCAAAAGAAAATCCTGTCGCATCCATAGAAACGTTACTCGATTTTCAAGGAGAGGTCATAGAACGCATTGTATTTCATATCGACGCAATTTCTGTGTTAATTCGTCAATTTGAGGGAGCGAGGGATGCAGTAAAGAAGGAATAGTGCATCGAAAAGGAGATACTCGTATCCCAAATGATTATCATGTCGTTTCCATAGAAGCGTCACTCGATTTAGAAGGAGAAGCCATAGAAGCCTTAGTATTTCATAGCGACGCAATTTCTGTGTTAATTCGTCAATGTGAAGGAGCGAGGGATGCAGTTAAGAAGGAATAGTGCAACGGAAAGGAGATTGTCGTATCCCAACAGGACATACTTTCGCTTCTATAGAAACGTTATTCGATTTAGAACGAGATGTTATAGTCCACTTAGTATTTCATAGCGACGCTATTTCTACGTTAATTCGTCAATGTGAGGGAGCGAGGGATGCAGTAAAGAGGGAATAGTGCATCGGAAAGGAGATAGTCGTATCACAAAAGAAAATTTTGCCGTTTCCATAGAAACGTCATTCGATTCAGAAGGAGAAGTCGTAGAAGCCTTAGTACTTCATAGCGACGCAATATCTGTGTTAATTCGATAATGTGAGCGAGCCAGGATGCAGTAAAGAAGGAATAGTGCATCGGAATTGAGATAGTAGTATTCCAAAGGAAAATCCGGTCGTTTCCATAGAAACGTTACTTGACTTACAAAGTGAAGCCATGGAACAAATAGTATTTCATAGCAACGCAATTTCTGAGTTAGGTCGTCAATGTGAGGGAGCGAGGGATGCAGTAAAGAATGAATGGTGTATCGGATAGGAGATAGTCGTATCTCAAAAGCAAATCAAGTCGTTTCCATAGAAATGTTACTTGATTTAGAAAAAGAAGTCATAGAATCCATAGTATTTCATAGCAACGCAATTTCTGTGTTAATTCGTCAATGTGAGGGAGCGATGGATGCAGTAAAGAAGGAATAGTGCATCGAAAAGGAGATAGTCGTACCCCAAAAGAAGGAGATGTCTTAGAACACATAGTATTACATACCAACGCAATTTCTGTGATAATTTGTCAATGTGAGGGAGCGAGAGATGTAGTACAGAAGGAGTAGTGCTTCGAAAAGGAGATACTCATATCCCAAAGAAAATTCTGTAGTTACCATAAAAACGTTACTCGATTTAGAAGGAGAAGTCATAGAATCCATAGTATTTCATAGCGACAGAATTTCTGTTTTAATTCGTCAATGCGAGAGAGCGAATGATGCAGTAAAGGAGGGATAGTTCATCGGAAAGGAAATACTCGTATCCCAAAAGAAAACGCTGTCGTTTCCATAGAAACGTTACTCGATTTAGAAGGAGATGTTACAGAACACGTTGTATTTCATAGCGACGCAATTTCTGTGTTAATTCGTCAATGTGAGGGAGCCAGGGATGCAGTAAAGAAGGAATAGTGCATCGGAAAGGAGATGCTCATATCCCAAAAGAAAATCCTGTCGTTTCCATAAAAAAGTTATTCGATTTAGAAGGAGAAGACATTGAACCTCTAGTATTTCATAGCGACGCAATTTCTGTGTTAATTCGTCAATGTGTGGGAGTGAGGGATGCAGAAACGAAGGAACAGTGCTTCGGAAAAGAGATAGTCGTATCCCAAAAGTAGCGGATGTTATAGAACACATGGTATTTTATACCGACGCAATTTCTGTGTTAATTCGTCAATGTAAGGGAGCGAGGTATGCAGTAAAGAAAGATTAGTGCATCGGAAGGGAGATAGTCGTACCCCAAAAGAAAATCCTGTCGTTTCCATAGAAACGTAACTCGATCTAGAAGTGGATGTCATAGAACACATAGTGTTTCATACCGACGCAATTTCAGTGTTAATTCGTCAATATGAGTGAGCGAGGGATGCAGTTAAGAAGGAATAGTGCTTCGGAAAGAAGATACACGTATCCCAAAAGAAAATCCTGTCGTTTCCATAGGAACGTTACTCGATTTGGAGGAAGAGGTCGTATAACACATTGTAATTCATAGCGATGCAGTTTCTGTGTTAATTCGTCAATGTGAGGGAGCGAAGGATGTAGTAAAGAAGGAATAGTGCATCGGAATGGAGATACTCGTGTCCCAAAATATAATCCTGTCGTTTCCATAGAAACGTTACTCGATTCAGAAGGAGGAGTCATAGAACCCATAGTATTTCATAGCGACGCAATTTCTGTGTTAATTCGTCATGTGAGGGAGCGAGGGATGGAGTATGGAAGACATAAATCATCGGAAAGGAGATAGTGGTATCCCAAAAGAAAATCCTATCGTTTCCATAGAAACGTTACGCGATTGAGAAGGAGAAGTCATAGAACCTGTAGTATTTCATAGGGACGCAAATTCAGTGTTAATTCGTCAATGTGTGGGAGCCAGGGATGCAGTAAAGAAGGAATAGTGCATCTTAAAGTAGATAGTCGTATCCCAAAGGGAAATCCAGTCGTGTCCATAGAAACGTTACTCGATTTAGAAGGAGAAGTCATAGAACCTTTTGTATTTCATGGCGACGCAATTTCTGTGTTAATTCGTCAATGTGAGGGAGCGATGGATGTAGTAAAGAAGGAATAGTGCATCGGAAAGGAGATACTCGTATTTCAAAAGATAATCCTGACGTTTCCATAGAAACGTTATTTGATTTAGTAGGAAGAGTCATTGAACCCATAGGATTTCATAGCGGCGCAATATCTGTGTTAATTCGTCAATGTGAGTTAGCGAGGGATGCGGTAAAGAAGGAATAGTGCATCGGAATGGAGATAGTGGTACCCCAAAAGAAAATCCTGTCGTTTCCATAGAAAAGTTACTCGATTTAGAAGGAGAGTCATAGAACGTATAGTATTTCATAGCGACGCAATTTCTGTGTTTATTCGTCAATGTGAGGGCCGAGGGATGCAGATAAGAAGGAATAGTGCATCGGAAAGGAGATAGTCGTTTCCCAAACGAAGGAGATGTCTTAGAACACATAGTATTACATACCAACGCAATTTCAGTGTTAATTCGTCAATGTGAGAGAGCGAGGGATGCAGTAAAGCAGGAATAGTCCTACGGAAAGGAGATAGTCGTATCCCAACAGGACATACTTTTGCTTTCACTGAAACGTTATTCGATTTAGAAGGAGATGTTATAGTCCTAAAGGAAAATCCTGTCGTTTCCATGGATACGTTACTTGATTTAGAAGGAGATGTCATAGGACAGAAGTATTACATAGCGACGCAAGTCCTGTGTTAATTCGTCAATGTGAGGGAGCGAGGGATGCAGTAAAGAAGGAATAGTGCATCGGAAAGGAGATGCTCATATCCCAAAAGAAAATCCTGTCGTTTCCATAAAAAAGTTATTCGATTTAGAAGGAGAAGACATTGATCCTCTAGTATTTCATAGCGACGCAATTTCTGTGTTAATTCGTCAATGTGTGGGAGTGAGGGATGCAGAAACGAAGGAACAGTGCTTCGGAAAAGAGATAGTCGTATCCCAAAAGTAGCGGATGTTATAGAACACATGGTATTTCATACCGACGCATTTTCTGTGTTAATTCGTCAATGTAAGGGAGCGAGGGATGCAGTAAAGAAGGATTAGTGCATCGGAAAGGAGATAGTCGTACCGCAAAAGAAAATCCTGTCGTTTCCATAGAAACGTAACTCGATCTAGAAGTTGATGTCATAGAACACATAGTGTTTCATACCGACGCAATTTCAGTGTTAATTCGTCAATGTGAGTGAGCGAGGGATGCAGTTAAGAAGGAATAGCGCTTCGGAAAGAAGATACTCGTATCCCAAAAGAAAATCCTGTCGTTTCCATAGGAACGTTACTCGATTTGGAGGAAGAGGTCATAGAATACATTGTAATTCATAGCGATGCAATTTCTGTGTTAATTCGTCAATGTGAGGGAGCGAAGGATGTAGTAAAGAAGGAATAGTGCATCGGAATGGAAATACTCGTGTCCCAAAATATAATCCTGTCGTTTCCATAGAAACGTTACTCGATTTAGAAGGAGGAGTCATAGAACCAATAGTATTTCATAGCGACGCAATTTCTGTGTTAATTCGTCAATGTGAGGGAGCGAGGGATGTAGTAAAGAAGGAATAGTGCATCGGAAAGGAGATAGTGGTATCCCAAAAGAAAATCCTATCGTTTCCATAGAAACGTTACGCGATTGAGATGGAGAAGTCATAGAACCTGTAGTATTTCATAGCGACGCAAATTCTGTGTTAATTCGTCAATGTGTGGGAGCCAGGGATGCAGTAAAGAAGGAATAGTGCATCTTAAAGGAGATAGTCGTAACCCAAAGGAAAATCCAGTCGTGTCCATAGAAACGTTACTCGATTTAGTAGGAGAAGTCATAGAACATTTTGTATTTCATGGCGACGCAATTTCTGTGTTAATTCGTCAATGTGAGGGAGCGATGGATGTAGTAAAGAAGGAATAGTGCATCGGAAAGGAGATACTCGTATTTCAAAAGATAATCCTGACGTTTCCATAGAAACGTTACTCGATTTAGAAGGAAGAGTCATTAATCCCATAGGATTTCATAGCGGCGCAATATCTGTGTTAATTCGTCAATGTGAGTTAGCGAGGGATGCAGTAAAGAAGGAATAGTGCATCGGAATGGAGATAGTGGTACCTCAAAAGAATATCCTGTCGTTTCCATAGAAAAGTTACTCGATTTAGAAGGAGAGTCATAGAACGTATAGTATTTCATAGCGACGCAATTTCTGTGTTAATTCGTCAATGTGAAGAAGCGAGGGATACAGTAGAGAAGGAATAGTGCATCGGAAAGGAGATAGTCGTATCAAAATGGAAAATCCTGTCGTTTCCATAGAAACATTACTCGATGTAGAAGGTGAAGGCATAGAACCAATAGTATTTCATAGCGACGCAACTGCTGTGTTAATTCGTCAATGTGAGTGAGCGAGAAATGCAGTATAAAAGGAAAAGTGCATCAAAAAGGAGATAGTCGTATCCCAAAGGAAAAACGTGTCGGTTCCATAGAAACGTTACTCGATTCAGAAGGAGATGTCATAGAACCCATTGTATTTCTTAGCGACGCAATTTCTGTGTTAATTCGTCAATGTGAGGGAGCGAGGGATGCAGTAAAGAAGGAATGGTGCATCGGAAAGAAGATACTCGTAACCCAAAAGAAAATCCTGTCGTTTCCATAGAAACGTTACTCTATTTAGAAGGAGATGTCATAGAACCCAAGTATTTCATAGCGACATAATTCCTGTGTAAAATTCCTCAATGTCAGGGAGCGAGGATGCAGTAAAGAGGGAATACTGCGCGGGAAAGGAGATACTCGTATCCCAAAATACAATCCTGTCGTTTCCATGGAAACGTTATTCGATTTAGAAGGAGAAGTCATAGAACCCATAGTATTTCATAGCGAAGCAATTTCTTTGTTAAATCGTCAATGTGAGGGTGTGAGGGATGCAGTAAAGAAGGAATGGTGCATCGGAAAGGAGATACTCGCATCCCAAAAGAAGGAGATGTCATAGAACCCATAGTATATCATAGCGACGCAATTTCTGTGTTAACTCGTCAATGTGAGGGAGCGAGGGATGCAGTAAAAAAGGAATAGTGCAACGGAAAGGAGATGTATCCAAAAGAAAATCCTGTCGTCTCCATAGAGCCGTTACTTGATTTAGAAGCAGACGTCATAGAACCCATAGTGTTTCATAGCGACGCAATTTCTGTGTTAATTCGTCAATGTGAGGGTGCGAGGGATGCAGTAAAGAAGGAATGGTGCATCGGAAAGAAGATACTCGTAACCCAAAAGAAAATCCTGTCGTTTCAATAGAAACGTTACTCGATTTTAGAAGGAGAAGTCATAGAACCCAGAGTATTTAATAGCGACGCAATTTCTGTGTTACTTCGTCGATGTGATCGAGCGAGGGATGCAGTAAAGAAGGAATAGTGGCATCGGAAAGGAGATACTCGTATCCCAAAAGATAATCCACTCGTTCTCCATAGAAACGTTACTCGATTTAGAAGGAGAAGTCACAGAACGCATAGTACTTCATAGCGACGCAATTTCTGTGTTAAATCGTCAATGTGTGGGAGCGAGGGATGTAGTAAAGAAGGAATAGTGCATCGGAAAGGAGATACTCGTATCCAAAAGAAATTCCTTTCGTTTCCATAGAAACGTTACTCGTTTTAGAAGGAGATGTCATAGAACCCAAGTATTTCATAGCAACGCAATTCCTGTGTTAATTCGTCAATGTGAGGGAGCGAGGGATGCAGTAAAGAGGGAATAGTGCATCGGAAAGGAGATAGTCGTATCACAAATGAAAATTTTGCCGTTTCCATAGAAACGTTACTTGATTTAGAAGGAGATGTCATAGAACCCTTTGTATTTCATAGTGACACAATTTCTGTGTTAATTCGTAATGTGAGGGAGCGAGGGATGTAGTAAAGAAGTCATAGTGCATCGAAAAGGAGATACTCGTATCCCAAATGAATATCTTGTCGTTCCATATAAGCGTTACTCGATTTAGAAAGAGGAGTCGTAGAAGCCTTAGTGTTTCATAGCGACACAATTTCTATGTTAATTCGTAAATGTGAGGGAGTGAGGGATGCGGAAAGAAGGAATAGCGCATCGGAAAGGAGACAGTCGTATCCCAAAAGAAAATACTTTCGTTTCCATAGAAACATTACTCGATTTAAGAAGGAGAAGTCATAGAACGCATAATATTTCATAGCGACGCAATTTCTGTGTTAATTCGTCAATGTGAGGGAGCGAAGGATGCTGTAAAGAGGGATTAGTGAATGGAAAGGGAGATACACGTATCCCAAATGAATATCATGTCGTTCCCATAGAAGCGTTACTCGGTTTAGAAGGAGATGTCATAGTAGCTTTAGTATTTCATAGCGACGCAATTGCTGTGTTGATTCGTCAATGTGAGGGAGCGAGGGATGCAGTAAAGAAGGAATAGTGCATCGGAACGGAGATGGTCGTATCCCAAAAGAAAACCCTGTCGTTTCCATAGAAACGTTGCTCGATTTAGAAGGAGTTGTCACAGAACCCAAGAATTTCATAGCGGCGCAATTCCTGTGTTAATTCGTCAATGTGAGGGAGCGAGGGATGCAGTAAAGAGGGAATAGTGCATCTGAAAGGAGATACTCGTATCCCAAAGAAAATCCTCTCGTTTCCATAGAAAACTTACTCGATTTAGAAGGAGAAGACATAGAACCCATACTATTCCGTTGCGACAGAATCTCTGTGTTAATTGGTCAATGTGAGGGAGCGAGGGATGCAATAAAGAAGGAATCGTGCATCGGAAAGCAGATACTCGTATCCCAAAAGAAAATCCTGTCGTTTCCATAGAAACCTGACTCGATTTAGAGGGAGAAGTCATAAAACACATAGAATTCCATAGCGACGGACTTTCTGTGTTATTTCATCAATCTGAGGGTGCGAGGGTTGCAGTAAAGCAGGATTAGTTTATCGGAAATGTGAAACTCGTATCCCAATGAAGACGATGTCACAAAACCCAATAGTATTTCATAGCGACGTAATTTCTGTGTTAATCCGTCAAAGTGAGGGAGCGAGGATGCAGTAAAGATGGAAAAGTGCATCGGAAAGGAGATACTTGTATTCGAAAACAAAAATCCTGTCGTTTCCATAGAAACGTTACTCGATTTAGAAGGAGGAGTCATTGAACCCATAGTATTTCATCGCGGCGAAATTTCTGTGTTAATTCGTCAATGTGACATAGCGAGGGATGCAGTAAGGAAGGAATAGTGCATGGGAAAGGAGATACTCGTTTCCCAAAAGAAGGCGATGTCATGGAACCCATAGTATTTAATAGCGACGCCATTTCTGTGTTAATTCGTCAATGTGAGGGAGCGAGGGATGCAGTATAGAAGGAATAGTGCATCGGAAAGGAGATGTATCACAAAGGAAAATTTGGTCGTTTCCATAGAAACGTACCTCGATTTAGATTGAGAAGTCATAGCACCCATAGTATTTCATAGCGACCGCAATTTCTGTGTTAATTTGTCAAAGTGAGGGAGCGAGGGATGCAGTAAAGAAGGAAAACTGCATCGGAAAGGAGATACTCGTATTCCAAAAGAAATTCCTGTCGTTTCCATAGAAACGTTACTCGATTATAGAAGGAGGAGTCATTGATCCCATAGTATTTCATAGCGGCGCAATTTCTTTGTTAATTGGTCAATGTGAGGGAGCGAGGATGCAGTAAAGAAGGAATAGTGCATCGGAGAGGAGATAGTTGTATCCCAAATGAATATCCTGTCGTTTCCATAGTAACGTTTATCTATTTAGAAGCAGAAATCATAGAACCCACAGTATTTCATAGCGACGCAATTTCTGTGTTAATTCGTCAATGTGAGGGAGCGAGGGATGCAGTAAAGAAGGAACAGTGCATCGGAATGGAGATAGTCGTATCCCAAAAGAAAATCCTGTCGTTTCCATAGTAACGTTACTCTATTTAGAAGGAGAAATTATAGAACCCACAGTATTTCATAGAGACCTTAATTTCTGTGCTAATTCGTCAATGTGAGGAAGCGAGGGATGCAGTAAGGAAGGATAGTGCATCGGAAAGGAGATACTCGTATTCAAAAGAAAATCCTGTCGTTTCCATAGAAACGTTGCTCGAATCAGAAGGAGATGTCATAGAACCCAAGTATTTCATAGCGACGCAAATCTTGTGTTAATTTGTCCAATGTGAGGGAGCGAGGGATGCAGTAAAGCGGGAATAATGCATCGGAAAGGAGATACTCGTATCCCAAAATAAAATCCTGTCGTTTCCATAGAAACGTTACTCGATTGAGAAGGAGAAGTCAAAGTACCCATTGTATTTCATAGCGACGCAATTTCTGTGTTAATTCGACAATGTGTGGGAGCCAGGGATGCAGCGAAGAAGGAATAGTGCATCGAAAAGGAGATAGTTGTATCACAAAAGAAAATCCTGGTCGTTTCCATAGAAACGTTACTCGATTTAGAAGGAGAAGTCCTAGAACCCATAGTATTTAATAGCGGACGCAATTTCTGTGTTAATTCGTCAATGTGAGGGAGCGAGGGATGCAGTAAAAGAAGGAAAAGCGCATCGGAAAGCAGATACTCGTATTCCATAATAAAATCCGTCGTTTCCATAGAAACGTTACTCGATCTAGAAGTAGATGTCATAGAACACATAGTGTTTAATACCGACGTAATTTCTGTGTTAATTCGTCAATGTGAGTGAGCGAGGGATGCAGTTAAGAAGGAATAGTGCTTCGGAAAGGTAGATACGCGTATCCCAAAAGAAAATCCTGTCGTTTCCATAGGAACGTTACTCGATTTGGAGGAAGAGGTCATAGAACACATTGTAATTCATAGCGATGCAATTTCTGTGCTAATTCGTCAATGTGAGGGAGCGAAGGATGTAGTAATAGTGCATGGGAATGGAGATACTCGTGTCCCAAAATATAATCCTGTCGTTTCCATAGAAACGTTACTCGATTGAGAAGGAGAAGTCAAAGTACCCATTGTATTTCATAGCGACGCAATTTCTGTGTTAATTCGTCAATCTGTGGGAGCCAGGTATGCAGTGAAGAAGGAATAGTGCATCGAAAAGGAGATAGTTGTATCACAGAAGAAAATCCTGCCGTTTCCATAGAAACGCTACTCAATTTAGAAGGAGATGTCATAGTACCCACTGTATTTCATAGCGACGCTATTTCTGTGTCAATTCGTCAATGTGAGGGAGAGAGGGATGCAGTATACAAGGAATAGTGCATCGGAAAGAAGATGTATCCCAAATGAAAATCCTGTCTTTTCCATAGAAACGTTACTCGATTTAGAAGGAGGAGTCATTGAACTCATAGTTTTTCATAGCGGCGCAATATCTGTGTTAATTCGTCAATGTGTGTTAGCGAGGGATGCACTAAGGAAGGAATAGTGCATCGGAAAGGAGATACTCGTATCCCAAGAGAAGGAGACGTCATAGAACACATAGTATCTCATTCCGACACAATTTATGTGTTAATTCGTCAATGTGAGGGAGCGAGGTATGCAGTAAAGCAGGATTAGTGCATCGGAAATGAGATAGTCGTACCGCAAAGGAAATTCATGTCGTTTCCATAGAAACGTAACTCGATTTGCAAGGAGATGTCATAGAACCCTCAGTATTTCATAGCGACGCAATTTCTGTGTTAATTCGTCAATGTGAAGGAGCGAGGGATACAGTAAAGAAAGAATAGTGCATCGGAAAGGAGATAGTCGTATCAAAATGGAAAATTCTGTCGTTTCCATAGACACATTACTCGATGTAGAAGTTGAAGGCATAGAACCAATAGTATTTCATAGCGACGCAACTTCTGTGTTAATTCGTCAATGTGAGTGAGCGAGAAATGCAGTTTAAAAGGAAAAGTGCATCGAAAAGGAGATAGTCGTATCCCAAAGGAAAAACGTGTCGGTTCCATAGAAACGTTACCCGATTCAGAAGGAGATGTCACAGAACCCATAGTATTTCTTAGCGACGCAATTTCTGTGCTAATTCGCCAATGTGAGGGAGCGAGGGATGCAGTAAAGGAGGAATGGTGCATCGGAAAGGAGATAGTCGTATCGCAAAACAAAATCCTGTCGTTGCCATAGAAACGTTACTCGATTTAGAAGGAGAGTCATAGAACCTATAATATTTCATAGAGACGCAATTTCTGTATTAATTTGTCAGTGTGATGGAGCGAAGGATGCTGTGAAGATGGATTAGTGCATCGGAAAGGAGATACTCGTATCACAAAAGAATATCCTGCCGTTTCCATAGAAACCTTACTCGATTTAGAACGAGAAGTCATAGAAGGCATAGTATTTCATAGCGACGCAATTTCTATTCTAATTCTTCAATGTGAGGAAGCGAGGGATGCAGTAAAGAAGGAATAGTGCATCGGAAAGGAGTTACTCGTATCCCAACAGAAATTCCTGTCGTTTTCCATAGAAACGTTACTCGTTTTACAAGGAGATGTCATAGAACCCAAGTATTTCCTAGCAACGCAATTCCTGTGTTAATTCGTCAATGTGAGGGAACGAGGGAAGCATTAAAGAGCGAAAAGTGCATCGGAAAGGAGATAGTCGTATCACAAAAGAAAATCCTGCCGTCTCCCTAGAAACGTTACTGGATTTAGAAGGAGATGTCATAGAGCGCATAGTATTTCATAGCAACGCAATATCTGTGTTAATTCGTCAATGTGAGGGAGCGAGGGGTGTAGTAAAGAAGTAATAGTGGATCGAAAAGGAGATACTCGTATCCGAAATGAATATCATGTCGTTTCCATAGAAGCGTTACTCGATTTAGAGGGAGGAGTCGTAGAAGCCTTAGTGTTTCATAGCGACGCAATTTCTATGTTAATTCGTAAATGTGAGGGAGTGAGGGATGCGGTAAAGAAGGAATAGTGCATCGGAAAGGAGATAGTCGTATCCCTAAAGGAAATACTTTCGTTTTCATAGAAACATTACTCGATTTTAGAAGGGGAAGGCATAGACCGCATAATATTTCATAGCGACGCAATTTCTGTGTTAATTCGTCAATGTGAGGGAGCGAAGGATGCTGTAGAGAGGGATTAGTGAATGGAAAAGGAGATACACGTATTACAAATGAATATCATGTCGTTCCCATAGAAGCGTTACTCGGTTTAGAAGTAGAAGTCATAGAAGCCTTAGTATTTCATAGCGACGCAATTGCTGTGTTAATTCGTCAATGTGAGGGAGCGAGAGGTGCAGTAAAGAAGGAATAGTGCATCGGAAAGGAGATTGTCGTAACCCAAAAGAAACTCCTGTCGTTTCCATAGAAACGTTACTCGATTTAGAAGGAGATGTCATAGAACCCAAGTATTTCAAAGCGACGAAATTCCTGTGTTAATTCGTCAATGTGAGGGAGCGAGGGATGCAGTAAAGAGGGAATAGTGCATCGGAAAGCAGATACTCGTATCCCAAAGGAAGGGGATGTCGTAGAACCCATAGTATATCTTAGCGGCGCAATGTCTGTGTTAATACGTCAATGTGACATAGCGAGGGATACAGTAAGGAAGGAATAGTGCATCGGAAAGGAGATACTCGTATCTCAACGAAAATCCTCTTGTTTCCATAGAAAGCTTACTCGATTTAGAAGCAGAAGTCATAGACCCCATACTATTTCGTTGCGACACAATTTTTGTGTTAATTGGTCAATGTGAGGGAGCGAGGGATGCAGTAAAGAAGGAATAATGCATGGGAAAGGAGATAATAGCATCCCAAAAGAAAATCCTGTCGTTCCCATAGGAACTTTACTCGATTTAGAAGGAAAGTCATAGAACCTATAGTATATCATAGCGACGCCATTTCTGTTTTAATTCGTCAACGTGAGGGGCGCGGGATGCAGAAAGGAAGGAATAGTGCATCGGAAAATAGACAGTCGTTTCCCAAACGAAAGAGATGTCTTACAACACATAGTATTTCATACCAACGCAATTTCTGTGTTAATTCGTCAATGTGAGGGAGAGAAAGAAGTAGTAAAGAAGGAATAGTGCATCGGAACGGAGATAGTCGTAACCCAAAAGGTAATCGTGTCGTTTCCATAGAAACGTTGCGCGATTTAGAAAGAGAAGTCATATATCCCATAGTATTTCATAGCGACGGAATTTCTGTGTTAATTCGTCGATGTGATGGAGGGAGGGATGCAGTAAAGAAGTAATAGTGCATCGGATAGGAGATACTCGTATCCCAAGAGAACATCCTGTAGTTTCCATAGAATCCTTACTCGGTTTAGAATGAGAAGTCATAGAAGGCATATTATTTCATAGCGACGCAATTTCTATTCTAATTCCTCAATGTGAGGGAGCGAGGGATGCAGTAAAGAAGAAATAGTGTATCAGAATGGAGTTACTCGTATCCCAACAGAAAATCCTGTCGTTTCCATAGAAACATTACTCGTCTTAGAAGATGTCATAGAACCCAAGTATTTCATAGCAACGCAATTTCTGTGTCAATTCGTCAATGTGATGGAAAGAAAGAAGTAGAAAAGAAGGAATAGTGCATCGGAAATTAGATAGTCGTATCCCAAAAGGTAATCGTGTCGTCTCCGTAGAAACGTTACGCGATTTAGAAGGAGAAGTCATAGATCCCATAGTATTTCATAGCGACGGAATTTCTGTGTTAATTCGTCGATGTGATGGAGCGAGGGATGCAGTAAAGTAGGAATAGTGCATCGGAAAGGAGATACTCGTATCCCAAAAGAAAATCCTGTCGTTTCCATAGAAACATTACTCGATGTAGAACGAGAAGTCATAGAAGGCATAGTATTTCATAGCGACGCAATTTCTATCCTAATTCTTCAATTTGAGGGAGCGAGGGATGCGGTAAAGATGGAATAGTGCATCGGAAAGGAGTTACTCGTATCCCAACAGAAATTCCTGTCGTTTCCATAGAAACGTTACTCGTTTCAGAAGGAGATGTCATAGAACCCAAGTATTTCATAGCAACGCAATTCCTGTGTTAATTCGTCAATGTGAGGGAGCGAGGGATGCAGTAAAGAGGGAAAAGTGCATCGGAAAGGAGATAGTCGTATCACAAAAGAAAATCCTTCCGTTTCCATAAAAACGTTACTCGATTTAGAAGGAGGTGCCATAGAGCGCATAGTATATCATAGCAACGCAATATCTGTGTTAATTCGTCAATGTGAGGGAGCGAGGGATGTAGTAAAGAAGTGATAGTGAATCGAAAAGGAGATACTCGTATCCGAAATGAATATCATGTCGTTTCCATAGAAGCGTTACTCGATCTGGAGGGAGGAGTCGTAGAAGCCTTAGTATTACATAGCGACGCAATTTCAGTGTTAATTGGTCAATGTGAGGGAGCGAGGGATGCGGTAGAGAAGGAATAGCGCATCGGAAAGGAGATAGTCGTATCCCAAAAGGAAATACTTTCGTCTCCATAGAAATATTACTCGATTTTAGAAGGAGAAGTCATAGAACGCATAGTATTTCATAGCGACGCAATATCTGTGTTAATTCGTCAATGTGTGTTAGGGAGGGATGCACTAAGGAAGGAATAGTGCATCGGAAAGGAGATACTCGTATCCCAAGAGAAGGAGACGTCATAGAACACATAGTATCTCATTCCGACACAATTTATGTGTTAATTCGTCAATGTGAGGGAGCGAGGTATGCAGTAAAGCAGGATTAGTGCATCGGAAATGAGATAGTCGTACCGCAAAGGAAATTCATGTCGTTTCCATAGAAACGTAACTCGATTTGCAAGGAGATGTCATAGAACCCTCAGTATTTCATAGCGACGCAATTTCTGTGTTAATTCGTCAATGTGAAGGAGCGAGGGATACAGTAAAGAAAGAATAGTGCATCGGAAAGGAGATAGTCGTATCAAAATGGAAAATTCTGTCGTTTCCATAGACACATTACTCGATGTAGAAGTTGAAGGCATAGAACCAATAGTATTTCATAGCGACGCAACTTCTGTGTTAATTCGTCAATGTGAGTGAGCGAGAAATGCAGTTTAAAAGGAAAAGTGCATCGAAAAGGAGATAGTCGTATCCCAAAGGAAAAACGTGTCGGTTCCATAGAAACGTTACCCGATTCAGAAGGAGATGTCACAGAACCCATAGTATTTCTTAGCGACGCAATTTCTGTGCTAATTCGCCAATGTGAGGGAGCGAGGGATGCAGTAAAGGAGGAATGGTGCATCGGAAAGGAGATAGTCGTATCGCAAAACAAAATCCTGTCGTTTCCATAGAAACGTTACTCGATTTAGAAGGAGAGTCATAGAACCTATAATATTTCATAGAGACGCAATTTCTGTATTAATTTGTCAGTGTGATGGAGCGAAGGATGCTGTGAAGATGGATTAGTGCATCGGAAAGGAGATAGTCGTATCACAAAAGAAAATCCTGCCGTCTCCCTAGAAACGTTACTGGATTTAGAAGGAGATGTCATAGAGCGCATAGTATTTCATAGCAACGCAATATCTGTGTTAATTCGTCAATGTGAGGGAGCGAGGGGTGTAGTAAAGAAGTAATAGTGGATCGAAAAGGAGATACTCGTATCCGAAATGAATATCATGTCGTTTCCATAGAAGCGTTACTCGATTTAGAGGGAGGGGTCGTAGAAGCCTTAGTGTTTCATAGCGACGCAATTTCTATGTTAATTCGTAAATGTGAGGGAGTGAGGGATGCGGTAAAGAAGGAATAGTGCATCGGAAAGGAGATAGTCGTATCCCTAAAGGAAATACTTTCGTTTTCATAGAAACATTACTCGATTTTAGAAGGGGAAGGCATAGACCGCATAATATTTCATAGCGACGCAATTTCTGTGTTAATTCGTCAATGTGAGGGAGCGAAGGATGCTGTAGAGAGGGATTAGTGAATGGAAAAGGAGATACACGTATTACAAATGAATATCATGTCGTTCCCATAGAAGCGTTACTCGGTTTAGAAGTAGAAGTCATAGAAGCCTTAGTATTTCATAGCGACGCAATTGCTGTGTTAATTCGTCAATGTGAGGGAGCGAGAGGTGCAGTAAAGAAGGAATAGTGCATCGGAAAGGAGATTGTCGTAACCCAAAAGAAACTCCTGTCGTTTCCATAGAAACGTTACTCGATTTAGAAGGAGATGTCATAGAACCCAAGTATTTCAAAGCGACGAAATTCCTGTGTTAATTCGTCAATGTGAGGGAGCGAGGGATGCAGTAAAGAGGGAATAGTGCATCGGAAAGCAGATACTCGTATCCCAAAGGAAGGGGATGTCGTAGAACCCATAGTATATCTTAGCGGCGCAATGTCTGTGTTAATACGTCAATGTGACATAGCGAGGGATACAGTAAGGAAGGAATAGTGCATCGGAAAGGAGATACTCGTATCCCAACGAAAATCCTCTTGTTTCCATAGAAAGCTTACTCGATTTAGAAGCAGAAGTCATAGACCCCATACTATTTCGTTGCGACACAATTTTTGTGTTAATTGGTCAATGTGAGGGAGCGAGGGATGCAGTAAAGAAGGAATAATGCATGGGAAAGGAGATAATAGCATCCCAAAAGAAAATCCTGTCGTTCCCATAGGAACTTTACTCGATTTAGAAGGAAAGTCATAGAACCTATAGTACATCATAGCGACGCCATTTCTGTTTTAATTCGTCAACGTGAGGGGCTCGGGATGCAGAAAGGAAGGAATAGTGCATCGGAAAATAGACAGTCGTTTCCCAAACGAAAGAGATGTCTTACAACACATAGTATTTCATACCAACGCAATTTCTGTGTTAATTCGTCAATGTGAGGGAGAGAAAGAAGTAGTAAAGAAGGAATAGTGCATCGGAACGGAGATAGTCGTAACCCAAAAGGTAATCGTGTCGTTTCCATAGAAACGTTGCGCGATTTAGAAAGAGAAGTCATATATCCCATAGTATTTCATAGCGACGGAATTTCTGTGTTAATTCGTCGATGTGATGGAGGGAGGGATGCAGTAAAGAAGTAATAGTGCATCGGATAGGAGATACTCGTATCCCAAGAGAACATCCTGTAGTTTCCATAGAATCCTTACTCGGTTTAGAATGAGAAGTCATAGAAGGCATATTATTTCATAGCGACGCAATTTCTATTCTAATTCCTCAATGTGAGGGAGCGAGGGATGCAGTAAAGAAGAAATAGTGTATCAGAATGGAGTTACTCGTATCCCAACAGAAATTCCTGTCGTTTCCATAGAAACATTACTCGTCTTAGAAGATGTCATAGAACCCAAGTATTTCATAGCAACGCAATTCCTGTGTTAATTCGTCAATGTGAGGGAGCGAGGGATGCAGTAAAGAGGGAAAAGTGCATCGGAAAGGAGATAGTCGTATCACAAAAGAAAATCCTTCCGTTTCCATAAAAACGTTACTCGATTTAGAAGGAGGTGCCATAGAGCGCATAGTATATCATAGCAACGCAATATCTGTGTTAATTCGTCAATGTGAGGGAGCGAGGGATGTAGTAAAGAAGTGATAGTGAATCGAAAAGGAGATACTCGTATCCGAAATGAATATCATGTCGTTTCCATAGAAGCGTTACTCGATCTGGAGGGAGGAGTCGTAGAAGCCTTAGTATTACATAGCGACGCAATTTCAGTGTTAATTGGTCAATGTGAGGGAGCGAGGGATGCGGTAGAGAAGGAATAGCGCATCGGAAAGGAGATAGTCGTATCCCAAAAGGAAATACTTTCGTCTCCATAGAAATATTACTCGATTTTAGAAGGAGAAGTCATAGAACGCATAGTATTTCATAGCGACGCAATATCTGTGTTAATTCGTCAATGTGTGTTAGGGAGGGATGCACTAAGGAAGGAATAGTGCATCGGAAAGGAGATACTCGTATCCCAAGAGAAGGAGACGTCATAGAACACATAGTATCTCATTCCGACACAATTTATGTGTTAATTCGTCAATGTGAGGGAGCGAGGTATGCAGTAAAGCAGGATTAGTGCATCGGAAATGAGATAGTCGTACCGCAAAGGAAATTCATGTCGTTTCCATAGAAACGTAACTCGATTTGCAAGGAGATGTCATAGAACCCTCAGTATTTCATAGCGACGCAATTTCTGTGTTAATTCGTCAATGTGAAGGAGCGAGGGATACAGTAAAGAAAGAATAGTGCATCGGAAAGGAGATAGTCGTATCAAAATGGAAAATTCTGTCGTTTCCATAGACACATTACTCGATGTAGAAGTTGAAGGCATAGAACCAATAGTATTTCATAGCGACGCAACTTCTGTGTTAATTCGTCAATGTGAGTGAGCGAGAAATGCAGTTTAAAAGGAAAAGTGCATCGAAAAGGAGATAGTCGTATCCCAAAGGAAAAACGTGTCGGTTCCATAGAAACGTTACCCGATTCAGAAGGAGATGTCACAGAACCCATAGTATTTCTTAGCGACGCAATTTCTGTGCTAATTCGCCAATGTGAGGGAGCGAGGGATGCAGTAAAGGAGGAATGGTGCATCGGAAAGGAGATAGTCGTATCGCAAAACAAAATCCTGTCGTTTCCATAGAAACGTTACTCGATTTAGAAGGAGAGTCATAGAACCTATAATATTTCATAGAGACGCAATTTCTGTATTAATTTGTCAGTGTGATGGAGCGAAGGATGCTGTGAAGATGGATTAGTGCATCGGAAAGGAGATAGTCGTATCACAAAAGAAAATCCTGCCGTCTCCCTAGAAACGTTACTGGATTTAGAAGGAGATGTCATAGAGCGCATAGTATTTCATAGCAACGCAATATCTGTGTTAATTCGTCAATGTGAGGGAGCGAGGGGTGTAGTAAAGAAGTAATAGTGGATCGAAAAGGAGATACTCGTATCCGAAATGAATATCATGTCGTTTCCATAGAAGCGTTACTCGATTTAGAGGGAGGGGTCGTAGAAGCCTTAGTGTTTCATAGCGACGCAATTTCTATGTTAATTCGTAAATGTGAGGGAGTGAGGGATGCGGTAAAGAAGGAATAGTGCATCGGAAAGGAGATAGTCGTATCCCTAAAGGAAATACTTTCGTTTTCATAGAAACATTACTCGATTTTAGAAGGGGAAGGCATAGACCGCATAATATTTCATAGCGACGCAATTTCTGTGTTAATTCGTCAATGTGAGGGAGCGAAGGATGCTGTAGAGAGGGATTAGTGAATGGAAAAGGAGATACACGTATTACAAATGAATATCATGTCGTTCCCATAGAAGCGTTACTCGGTTTAGAAGTAGAAGTCATAGAAGCCTTAGTATTTCATAGCGACGCAATTGCTGTGTTAATTCGTCAATGTGAGGGAGCGAGAGGTGCAGTAAAGAAGGAATAGTGCATCGGAAAGGAGATTGTCGTAACCCAAAAGAAACTCCTGTCGTTTCCATAGAAACGTTACTCGATTTAGAAGGAGATGTCATAGAACCCAAGTATTTCAAAGCGACGAAATTCCTGTGTTAATTCGTCAATGTGAGGGAGCGAGGGATGCAGTAAAGAGGGAATAGTGCATCGGAAAGCAGATACTCGTATCCCAAAGGAAGGGGATGTCGTAGAACCCATAGTATATCTTAGCGGCGCAATGTCTGTGTTAATACGTCAATGTGACATAGCGAGGGATACAGTAAGGAAGGAATAGTGCATCGGAAAGGAGATACTCGTATCCCAACGAAAATCCTCTTGTTTCCATAGAAAGCTTACTCGATTTAGAAGCAGAAGTCATAGACCCCATACTATTTCGTTGCGACACAATTTTTGTGTTAATTGGTCAATGTGAGGGAGCGAGGGATGCAGTAAAGAAGGAATAATGCATGGGAAAGGAGATAATAGCATCCCAAAAGAAAATCCTGTCGTTCCCATAGGAACTTTACTCGATTTAGAAGGAAAGTCATAGAACCTATAGTACATCATAGCGACGCCATTTCTGTTTTAATTCGTCAACGTGAGGGGCTCGGGATGCAGAAAGGAAGGAATAGTGCATCGGAAAATAGACAGTCGTTTCCCAAACGAAAGAGATGTCTTACAACACATAGTATTTCATACCAACGCAATTTCTGTGTTAATTCGTCAATGTGAGGGAGAGAAAGAAGTAGTAAAGAAGGAATAGTGCATCGGAACGGAGATAGTCGTAACCCAAAAGGTAATCGTGTCGTTTCCATAGAAACGTTGCGCGATTTAGAAAGAGAAGTCATATATCCCATAGTATTTCATAGCGACGGAATTTCTGTGTTAATTCGTCGATGTGATGGAGGGAGGGATGCAGTAAAGAAGTAATAGTGCATCGGATAGGAGATACTCGTATCCCAAGAGAACATCCTGTAGTTTCCATAGAATCCTTACTCGGTTTAGAATGAGAAGTCATAGAAGGCATATTATTTCATAGCGACGCAATTTCTATTCTAATTCCTCAATGTGAGGGAGCGAGGGATGCAGTAAAGAAGAAATAGTGTATCGGAATGGAGTTACTCGTATCCCAACAGAAATTCCTGTCGTTTCCATAGAAACATTACTCGTCTTAGAAGATGTCATAGAACCCAAGTATTTCATAGCAACGCAATTTCTGTGTCAATTCGTCAATGTGATGGAGAGAAAGAAGTAGAAAAGAAGGAATAGTGCATCGGAAATTAGATAGTCGTATCCCAAAAGGTAATCGTGTCGTCTCCGTAGAAACGTTACGCGATTTAGAAGGAGAAGTCATAGATCCCATAGTATTTCATAGCGACGGAATTTCTGTGTTAATTCGTCGATGTGATGGAGCGAGGGATGCAGTAAAGAAGGAATAGTGCATCGGAAAGGAGATACTCGTATCCCAAAAGAAAATCCTGTCGTTTCTATAGAAACATTACTCGATGTAGAACGAGAAGTCATAGAAGGCATAGTATTTCATAGCGACGCAATTTCTATCCTAATTCTTCAATGTGAGGGAGCGAGGGATGCGGTAAAGATGGAATAGTGCATCGGAAAGGAGTTACTCGTATCCCAACAGAAATTCCTGTCGTTTCCATAGAAACGTTACTCGTTTCAGAAGGAGATGTCATAGAACCCAAGTATTTCATAGCAACGCAATTCCTGTGTTAATTCGTCAATGTGAGGGAGCGAGGGATGCAGTAAAGAGGGAAAAGTGCATCGGAAAGGAGATAGTCGTATCACAAAAGAAAATCCTTCCGTTTCCATAAAAACGTTACTCGATTTAGAAGGAGGTGCCATAGAGCGCATAGTATATCATAGCAACCCAATATCTGTGTTAATTCGTCAATGTGAGGGAGCGAGGGATGTAGTAAAGAAGTGATAGTGAATCGAAAAGGAGATACTCGTATCCGAAATGAATATCATGTCGTTTCCATAGAAGCGTTACTCGATCTTGAGGGAGGAGTCGTAGAAGCCTTAGTATTACATAGCGACGCAATTTCAGTGTTAATTGGTCAATGTGAGGGAGCGAGGGATGCGGTAGAGAAGGAATAGCGCATCGGAAAGGAGATAGTCGTATCCCAAAAGGAAATACTTTCGTCTCCATAGAAATATTACTCGATTTTAGAAGGAGAAGTCATAGAACGCATAGTATTTCATAGCGACGCAATATCTGTGTTAATTCGTCAATGTGAGGGAGCGAAGGATGCAGTAAAGAGGGATTAGTGAATGGAAAAGGAGATAAACGTATCCCAAATGAATATCGTGTCGATCCCATAGAAGCGTTACTCGGTTTAGAGGGAGAAGTCATAGAAGCCTTAGTATTTCACTGCGACGCAATTGCTGTGTTAATTCGTCAATGTGAAGGAGCGAGGGGTGCAGTAAAGAAGGAATGGTGCATCGGAAAGGAGATAGTCGTAACCCAAAAGAAAATCCTGTCGTTTCCATAGAATCGTTACTCGATTTAGAAGGAGATGTAATAGAACCCAAGTATTTCATAGCGACGCAATTCCTTTGTTAATTCGACAATATGAGGGAGCGAGGGATGCAGTAAAGGGGGAATAGTGCATCGGAAAGGAGATACTCGTATCCCAAGAGAAGGAGATGTCCTAGAACCCATAGTATTTCATAGCGACGCAATTTCTGTGTGAATTCGTCAATGTGACATAGCGAGGGATGCAGTAAGTTAGGAATTGTGCATCGGAAGGGAGATACTCGTATCCCAAAGAAAATCCTCTCGTTTCCATAGAAACCTTACTCGATTTAGAAGGAGATGTCATAGAACTCAAGTATTTCATAGCGACGCAATACCTGTGCTAATTCGTCAATGTGAGGGAGCGAGGGATGCAGTAAAGAGGGAATAGTGCATCGGAAAGGAGTTGCTCGTATCCCAAAATAAAATCCTGTCGTATCCATAGAAACGTTACTTGATTTAGAAGGCGAAGTCATAGCACCCATAGTATTTCATAGCGACGCAATTTCTGTGTTAATTCGTCAATGTGTGGAAGCGAGGGATGCAGTAAGGAAGGAATAGAGCATCGGAAAGGAGATGTATAATAAAAGAAAATTTTGTCGTTTCAATAGAAACGTTACTCGATTTAGAAGGAGAAGTCATAGCACCCATAGTATTTCATAGCGACGCAATTTCTGTGTTAATTCGTCAATGTGAGGGAGCGAGGGATGCAGTAAGGAAGGAATAGTGCATCGGAAAGGAGATACTCGTATCCCAAAAGAAAATCCTGTCGTTTCCATAGAAACGTTACTCGATTGAGAAGTAGAAGTCAAAGAACCCATAGTATTTCATAGAGACGCAATTTCTGTGTTAATTCGTCAATGTGTGGGAGCCAGGGATGCAGTAAAGATGGAATAGTGCTTCGAAATGGAGATAGTTGTATCACTAAAGAAAATCCTGTTGTTTCCATAGAAACGTTACTCGATTTAGATGGAGAAGTCATTGAACACATAGTATTTCATAGCGACGCAATTTCTGTGTTAATCCGTCAAAGTGAGGGAGCGAGGGCTGCTGTAAGGAGGGAATAGTGCATCGGAATGGAGATACTCGTATCCCAAAAGAAAATCCTGTCGTTTCCATAGAAACGTTACATGATTTAGAAGGAGAAGTCATTGAACCCATAGTATTTCATAGCGACGCAATTTCTGTGTTAATCCGTCAAAGTGAGGGAGCGAGGGATGCAGTAAAGATGGAAAAGTGCATCTGAAAGGAGATACTTGTATTCCAAAACAAAATCGTGTCATTTCCATAGAAACGTTACTCGATTTAGAAGGAGAAGTCATTGAACACATAGTATTTCATAGCGACGCAATTTCTGTGTTAATCCGTCAAAGTGAGGGAGCGAGGGATGCAGTAAAGATGGAAAAGTGCATCGGAAAGGAGATACTTGTATTCCAAAACAAAATCCTGTCGTTTCCATAGAAACGTTGCTCGATTTAGAAGGAGGAGTCATTGAACCCATAGTATTTCATAGCGGCGAAATTTCTGTGTTAATTCGTCAATGTGACATAGCGAGGGATGCAGTAAGGAAGGAATAGTGCATCGGAGAGGAGATAAACGTATCCCAAATGAAAATCCTGTCGTTTCCATTGTAACGTTACTCTATTTAGAAGTAGAAATCATAGAACCCACAGTATTTCATAGCGTCGCAATTTCTGTGTTAATTCGTCAATGTGAGGGAACGAGGGATGCAGTAAAGTAGGAATAGTACATCGGAAAGGAGATGTATCCCAAAACAAAAATTTGTCGTTTATATAGAAACGTTACTCGATTTAGAAGGGGAAGTCATAGCACCCATAGTATTTCATAGCGACGCAATTTCTGTGTTAATTCGTCAATGTGAGGGAGCGAGGGATGCTGTAAGGAGGGAATAGTGCATCGGAATGGAGATACTCGTATCCCAAAAGAAAATCCTGTCGTTTCCATAGAAACGTTACATGATTTAGAAGGAGAAGTCATTGAACCCATAGTATTTCATAGCGACGCTATTTCTGTGTTAATCCGTCAAAGTGAGGGAGCGAGGGATGCAGTAAAGATGGAAAAGTGCATCGGAAAGGAGATACTTGTATTCCAAAAGTATATTCTGTCGTTTCCATAGAAACGTTACTCGATTTAGAAGGAGGAGTCATTGAACCCATAGTATTTCATAGCGGCGAAATTTCTGTGTTAATTCGTCAATGTGACATAGCGAGGGATGCAGTAAGGAAGGAATAGTGCATCGCATAGGAGATACTCGTATCCCAAAAGAAGGCGATGTCATAGAACCCATAGTATTTAATAGCGACGCAATTTCTGTGTTAATTCGTCAATGTGAGGGAGCGAGGGATGCAGTATAGCAGGAATAGTGCATCGGAAAGGAGATGTATCACAAAAGGAAATTGGGTCGTTTCCATAGAAACGTTACTCGATTTAGAAGGAGAAGTCATGGCACCCTTAGAATTTCATAGCGACGCAATTTCTGTGTTAATTGGTCAATGTGAGGGAGCGAGGGATGCAGTAAAGAAGGAATAGTGCATCGGAGAGGAGATAGTTGTATCCCAAATGAAAATCCTGTCGTTTCCATAGTAACGTTACTCTATTTAGAAGGAGAAATTATAGAACCCACAGTATTTCATAGAGGCGTAATTTCTGTGCTACTTCGTCAATGTGAGGAAGCGAGGGATGCAGTAAGGAAGGAACAGTGCATCGGAAAGGAGATACTCGTATTCCAAAAGAAAATCCTGTCGTTTCCATAGAAACGTTGCTCGAATCAGAAGGAGAAGTCATAGAACCCAAGTATTTCATAGCGACGCAAATCTTGTGTTAATTTGTCAATATGAGGGAGCGAGGGATGCAGTAAAGAGGGAATAATGCATCGGAAAGGAGATACTCGTATCCCAAATGAATATCCTGTCGTTTCCATAGTAACGTTACTCTATTTAGAAGGAGAAATCATAGAACCCATAGTATTTCATGGCGACACAATATCTGTGTCAATTGGTCAATGTGAGGAAGCGAGGGATGCAGGAAAGAAGGAATAGTGCATCGGAAAGAATATACTCGTGTCCCAAAAGAGAATACTGTCGTTTCCATAGAAACGTTACTCGATTTGTAAGGAGGAGTCATCGAACGCATTGTATTTCATAGCGGCGCAATTTCTATGTTAATTCGTCAATGTGGCATAGCGAGGGATGCAGTAAGGAAGGAATAGTGCATCGGAAAGGTGATACTCGTATCCCAAAGAAAATCCTCACGTTTCCATAGAAACCTTACTCGATTTGGAAGGAGATGTCATAGAACCCATAGTATTTCATGGCGACACAATATCTGTGTTAATTGGTCAATGTGAGGGAGCGAGGGATGCAGGAAAGAAGGAATAGTGCATCGGAAAGGATATACTCGTGTCCCAAGAGAAAATCATGTCGTTTTCATAGCAACATTACTCTATTTAGAAGGAGAAATCATAGAACCCACAGTATTTCATAGCGACGCAATTTCTGTGTTAATTCGTCAATGTGAGGGAGCGAGGGATGCAGTAAAGAAGGATAAGGTGCATCGGAAATGAGATACTCGTATCCCAAAAGAAAAACCTGTCGTTTCCAAAGAACCATTGCTGGATTTAGCGTAGGAAGTCATAGAACCCATAGTATCTCATAGCGACGCATATTCTGTGTTAATTCGTCAATGTGAGGGAGCGAGGGATGCAGTAAAGAAGGAATAGTGCATCGGAGAGGAGAATGTCGTATCCCAAATGAAAATCCTGTCGTTTCCGTAGTAACGTTAGCCTATTTACAAAGAGTAATCATAGAATCCACAGTATTTCATTGCCACGCAATTTCTGTGTTAATTCGTCAATGTGAGGGAGCGAGGGATCCAGTAAAGAAGGAATAGTGCATCGGAAAGGAGATAATCGCATCCCAAAAGAAAATCCTGTCGTTTCCATAGAAACGTTACTCGATTTAGAAGGAGAGGTCGTAGAAGACATAGTTTTTCGTAGCGACGCAATTTCATTGTTAATTCGTCAATGTGAGGGAGCGAGGGATGCAGTAAAGAAGGAAAAGTGCATCGGAAAGGAGATACTCGTATTCCAAAAGATAATCCTGTCGTTTCCATAGAAACGTTGCTCGAATCAGAAGGAGATGTCATAGAACCCAAGTATTTCATAGCGACGCAAATCTTGTGTTAATTTGTCAATATGAGGGAGCGAGGGATGCAGTAAAGAGGGAATAATGCATCGGAAAGGAGATACTCGTATCCCAAATGATTATCCGGTCGTTTCCGTAGTAACGTTACTCTATTTAGAAGGAGAAATCATAGAACCCATAGTATTTCATGGCGACACAATATCTGTGTCAATTGGTCAATGTGAGGGAGCGAGGGATGCAGGAAAGAAGGAATAGTGCATCGGAAAGGATATACTCGTGTCCCAAAAGAGAATCCTGTCGTTTCCATAGAAACGTTACTCGATTGAGAAGGAGAAGTCAAAGAACCCATTGTATTTCATAGCGACGAAATTTCTGTGTTAATTCGTCAATGTGTTGGAGCCAAGGATGCAGTGAAGAAGGAACAGTGCATCGAAAAGGAGATAGTTGTATCACAAAAGAAAATCCTGTCGTTTCCATAGAAACGTTACTCGATTTAGAAGGAGAAGTCATAGAACCCATAGTACTTAATAGCGACGCAATTTCTGTTTTAATTCGTCAATGTGAGGGAGCGATGGATGTAGTAAAGAAGGAAAAGTGCATCGGAAAGCAGATACTCGTATTCCATAAGAAAATCCTTTCGTTTCCATAGAAACGTTACTCGATTTATAAGGAGGAATCATTGAACGCATTGTATTTCATAGCGGCGCAATTTCTATGTTAATTCGTCAATGTGGCATAGCTAGGGATGCAGTAAGGAAGGAATAGTGCATCGGAAAGGTGAAACTCGTATCCCAAAGAAAATCCTCACGTTTCCATAGAAACCTTAGTCGGTTTGGAAGGAGAAGTCATAGAACCCATAGTATTTCATGGCGACACAATATCTGTGTTAATTGGTCAATGTGAGGGAGCGAGGGATGCAGGAAAGAAGGAATAGTGCATCGGAAGGGATATACTCGTGTCCCAAAAGAAAATCATGTCGTTTTCATAGTAACATTACTCTATTTAGAAGGAGAAATCATAGAACGCACAGTATTTCATAGCGACGCAATTTCTGTGTTAATTCGTCAATGTGAGGGAGCGAGGGATGCAGTAAATAAGGATAAGGTGCATCGGAAATGAGATACTCGTATCCCAAAAGAAAAACCTGTCGTTTCCATAGAAAAATTGCTGGATTTAGCGTAGGAAGTCATAGAACCCATAGTATTTCATAGCGACGCATATTCTGTGTTAATTCGTCAATGTGAGGGAGCGAGGGATGCAGTAAAGAAGGAATAGTGCATCGGAGAGGAGAATGTCGTATCCCAAATGAAAATCCTGTCGTTTCCGTAGTAACGTTACTCTATTTAGAAAGAGAAATCATAGAATCCACAGTATTTCATTGCCACGCAATTTCTGTGTTAATTCGTCAATGTGAGGGAGCGAGGGATGCAGTAAAGAAGGAAAAGTGCATCGGAAAGGAGATACTCGTATTCCAAAAGAAAATCCTGTCGTTTCCATAGAAACGTTACTCGATTTAGAAGGAGAAGTCATAGAACCCATAGTATATAATAGGGACGCAATTTCTGTGTTAATTCGTCAATGTGAGGGAGCGAGGGATGCAGTAAAGAAGGAATAGTGCATCGGAAAGGAGATGTATCCCAAAAGAATATTTTGTCGTTTCCATAGAAGCGTGACTCGATTTAGAAGGAGAAGTCGTAGCACCCATAGTATTTCATAGCGACGCAATTACTGTGTTAATCCGCCAATGTGAGGGAGCGAGGGATGCAGTAAAGAAGGAAAAGTGCATCGGAAAGGAGATACTCGTATTCCAAAAGAAAACCCTGTAGTTTCCATAGAAACGTTATTAGATTTAGAAAGAGGAGTCATTGAACCCATAGTAATTCATAGAGGCGCAATTTCTATGTTAATTTTTCAATGTGAAGGAGCGAGGGTTGCAGTAAAGAAGGAATAGTGCATCGGAGAGGCGATAGTAGTATCCCAAATGAAAATCCTGTCGTTTCCATAGTAACGTTACTGTATTTAGAAGGAGAAATCATAGAACCTACGGTATTTCATAGCGACCCAATTTCTGTGTTAATTCGTCAGTGTGAGGGAACGAGGGATGCTCTAAAGAAGGAATAGTGCATCGGAAAGGAGATAGTCGTATCCCAAAAGAAAGTCCAGTCGTTTCCATAGTAACGTTACTCAATTTAGAATGAGAAATCATAGAACCCACAGTATTTCATAGCGACGCAATTTCTGTGTTAACTCGTCAATGTGAGGGAGCGAGGGATGCAGTAAAGAAGGAATAGTGCATCGGAAAGGAGAAAGTCGTATTCCAAAAGAAAATCCTAACGTTTCCATAGAAACATTACTCGATTTAGAAAGAGGAGTCATTGACCCATAGTATTTCATAGCGGCGCAATTTCTGTGTTAATTCGTCAATGTGAGGTAGCGAATGATGCAGTAAGGATGGAATAGTGCATCGGAAAGGAGATACTCGTATCCCAAAAGAAAATCCTGTCGTTTCCATACAAACGTTACTCGACTTGGAAGGAGATGTCATAGAACCCAAGTATTTCATAGCGACGCAAATCCTGTGTTAATTCGTCAATGTGAAGGAGCGAGGGATGCAGTAAAGAGGGAATAGTGCATCGGAAAGGAGATACTTGTTTTCCAAAATAAAATCCTGCCGTTTCCATAGAAACGTTACTCGATTGAGAAGGAGAAGTCAAAGAACCCCTAGTATTTCATAGCGGCGCAATTTGTGTGTTAATTTGTCAATGTGTAGGAGCCAGGGATGCAGTAAAGAAGGAAAAGTGCATCGTAAAGCAGATACTCGTATTCCATTAGAAAATCCTGTCGTTTCCACAGAAACCTTACTCGATTTAGAAGGAGAAGTAATTGAACCCATAGTATTTTATAGCGACGCAATTTCTGTGTCAATCCTTCAAAGTGAGGGAGCGAGGGATGCAGTAAAGATGGAAAAGTGCATCGGAAAGGAGATACTTGTATTCCAAAACAAAATCCTGTCGTTTCCATAGAAACGTTACTCGATTTAGAAGGAGAAATCATAGAACCGTAGTATTTAATAGGGAAGCAATTTCTGTGTTAATTCGTCAATGTGAGGGAGCGAGGGATGCTGTAATGAAGGAATAGTGCATCGGAAAGGAGATGTATCCCAAAAGAAAATGTTGTCGTTTCTATAGAAACGTGACTCGATTTAGAAGGAGAAGTCATAGCACCCATAGTATTTCATAGCGACGCAATTTCTGTGTTAATCCGTCAATGTGAGGGAGCGAAGGATGCAGTAAAGAAGGAAAAGTGCTTCGGGAAGGAGATACTCGTATTCCAAAAGAAAATCCTGTCGTTTCCATAGAAACGTTACTCGATTTAAAAGCAGGTGTCATTGAACCCATAGTATTTCATAGCTGTGCAATTTCTGTGTTAATTTGTCAATGTGAGGGAGCGGGGGATGCAGTAAAAAAGGAATAGTGCACCGGAGAGGAGATAGTCGTATCAAAAATGAAAATCCACTCGTTTCCATATTAACGTTACTCTATTTAGAAGGAGAAATCGTAGAATCCACAGTAATTCATAGCGACGCAATTTCTGTGTTAATTCGTCAATGTGAGGGAGCGAGGGATTCAGTAAAGATGGAATAGTGCATCGGAAAGGAGATAATCGCATCCCAAAAGAAAATCCTGTCGTTTCCATAGATACATTACTCGATTTAGAAGGAGAGGTCATAGAAGACATAGTTTTTCATAGCGACGCAATTTCTGGGGTAATAATCGTCAATTTGAGGGAACGAGGGATGCAGTAAAGAAGGAATAGTGCATCGAAAACAGACAGTTGTATCACGAAAGAAAATCCTGTCGTTTCCATAGAAACGTTACTCGATTTAGAAGGCGAAATCATTGAACCCATAGTATTTAATAGCGACGCAATTTCCGTGTTAATTCGTCAATGTGAGGGAGAGAGGGATGCAGTAAAGAAGGAATATTGCATCGGAAAGGAGATGTATCCCAAGAGAAAATTTTGTCGTTTCCATAGAAACGTGACTCGATTTAGAAGGAGAAGTCATAGCACCCATAGTATTTCATAGCGGCGCAATTTCTGTGTTAATTCGTCAATGTGACATAGCGAGGGATGCAGTAAGGAAGGAATAGTGCATCGGAAAGGAGATACCCGTTTCCCAAAAGAAGAAGATGTCATAGAACCCATAGTATTTAATAGCGACGCAATTTCTGTGTTAATTCGTCAATGTGAAGCAGCGAGGGATGCAGTAAAGAAGGAATAGTGCATCGGAAAGGAGATGTATCCCAAAAGAAAATTTGGTCGTTTAGATAGAAACGTTACTCGATTTAGAATAAGATGTCATAGCACCCATAGTATTTCATAGCGACGCAATTTCTGTTTTAATTTGTCAGTGTGAGGGAGCGAGGGATGCAGTAAAGAAGGAAAAATGCATCGGAAAGCAGATACTCGTATTCCATTAGAAAATCCTGTCGTTTCCATAGAAACGTTACTCGATTTAGACGGAGGAGTCATTGAACGCATAGTATTTAATAGCGGCGCAATTTCTGTGTTAATTCATCAATGTGGCATAGCGAGGGATGCGGTTAGCAAGGAATAGTGCATTGGAAAAGTGATACTTGTATCCCAAAGAGAATCCTCTCGTTTCCATTGAAACCTTACTCGATTTGGAGGGAGAAGTAATAGAACCCATAGTATTTCATGGCGACACAATTTCAGTGTTAATTGGTCAATGTGAGGGAGCGAGGGATGCAGTAAAGAAGGAACAGTGCATCGGAAAGGAGTTGTATCCCAAAAGAAAATTTTGTCGTTTCCATAGAAACGTGTCTCGATTTAGAAGGAGAAGTCATAGCACCCATAGTATTTCATAGCGACGCAATTTCCGTGTTAATTCGTCAATGTGAGGCAGCGAGGAATTCAGTAAAGAAGGAATAGTGCATCGGAAAGGAGATAATCGCATCCCAAAAGAAAATCCCGTCGTTTCCATAGAAACGTTACTCGATTTAGAAGGAGAGGTCATAGAAGACATAGTTTTTCATAGCGACGCAATTTCTGTGTTAATTCGTCAATGTGAGGGAGCGAGGGATGCAGTAAAGAAGGAATAGTGCATCGACAAGAAGACAGTTGTATCACAAAAGAAAATCCTGTCGTTTCCATAGAAACGTTACTCGATTTAGAAGGAGAAATCATTGAACCCATAGTATTTAATAGCGACGCAATTTCCGTGTTAATTCGTCAATGTGAGGGAGCGAGGGATGTAGTAAAGAAGGAATAGTGCATCGGAAAGGAGATTTATCCCAAGAGAAAATTTTGTCGTTTTCATAGAAACGTGACTCGATTTAGAAGGAGAAGTCATAGCACCCATAGTGTTTCATAGCGGCGCAATTTCTGTGTTAATTCGTCAATGTGACATAGCGAGGGATGCAGTAAGGAAGGAATAGTGCATCGGAAAGGAGATACTCGTTTCCCAAAAGAAGGAGATGTCATAGAACCCATAGTATTTAATAGCGACGCAATTTCTGTGTTAAATCGTCAATGTGAGGGAGCGAGGTATGCAGTAAAGAAGGAATAGTGCATCGGAAAGGAGATGTACCCCCAAAAGAAAATATGGTCGTTTATATAGAAACGTTACTCGATTTAGAATGAGATGTCATAGCACCCATAGAATTTCATAGCGACGCAATTTCTGTGTTAATCTATCAATGTGAGGGAGCGAGGGATGCAGTAAAGAAGGAAAAGTGCATCGAAAAGGAGAGACTCGTATCCCAAAAGAAAATCCAGTCGTTTCCATAGAAACGTTACTCGATTGAGAAGGAGAAGTCAAAGAACCCATAGTATTCCATAGCGATGCAATATCTGTGTTAATTCGTCAATGTGTGGGAGCGAGGGATGCAGTAAAGAAGGAAAAGTGCATCGGAAAGGAGATAGTTGAATCACAAAAGAAAATCCTGTCGTTTCCATAGAAACGTTACCCGATTTAGAAGGAGAAGTCATAGAACCCATAGTATTTTATAAGCGTCGCAATTTGTGTGTTAATTCGTCAATGTGAGGGAGCGAGTGATGCAGTAAAGAAGGAATAGTGCATCGGAAAGGAGATGTACCCCCAAAAGAAAATATGGTCGTTTATATAGAAACGTTACTCGATTTAGAAGGAGAAGTCATAGCACCCATAGTATCTCATAGCGACGCAATTCCTGTGTTAATTCGTCAATGAGAGGGAGCGAGGGATGCAGTAAGGACGGAATAGTGCATCGGAAAGGATATATTCGTATCCCAAAAGAAAATCCTGTCGTTTCCATAGAAACGTTACTCGATTGAGAAGGAGAAGTCAAAGAACCCATAGTATTCCATAGCGACGCAATTTCTGTGTTAATTCGTCAATGTGTGGGAGCGAGGGATGCAGTAAAGAAGGAACAGTGCATCGGAAAGGAGATAGTTGAATCACAAAAGAAAATCCTGTCGTTTCCATAGAAACGTTACCCGATTTAGAAGGAGAAGTCATAGAACCCATAGTATTTTATAAGCGTCGCAATTTGTGTGTTAATTCGTCAATGTGAGGGAGCGAGTGATGCAGTAAAGAAGGAATAGTGCTTCGGAAAGGAGATGTATCCCAAAAGAAAATTTTGTCGTCTCCATTGAAACGTTACTCGATTTAGAATGAGGTGTCATTGACCCCATAGTATTTCATAGCGGCGCAATTTCTGTGTTAATTCGTCAATGTGACATAGCGAGGGATGCAGTAAGGAAGGAATAGAGCATCGGAAAGGAGATTCTCGTATCCCAAAAGAAGGAGATGTCATAGAACCCATGGCATTTAATAGCGACGCAATTTCTGTGTTAATTCGTCAATGTGAGGGAGCAGAGGATGCAGTAAAGAAGGAATAGTGCATCGGAAAGGAGATGTATCCCAAAAGAGAATTTTGTTGTTTCCATAGAAACATTACTCGATTTAGAAGGAGAAGTCATAGGACCCATAGTATTTCATAGCGAACAATTTCTGTGTTAATTCGTCAATGTGAGGAGCGAGGGATGCAGCAAGGACGGAATAGTGCATCGGAAAGGATATATTCGTATCCCAAAAGAAAATCCTGTCGTTTCCATAGAAACGTTACTCGATTGAGAAGGAGAAGTCAAAGAACCCATAGTATTCCATAGCGATGCAATATCTGTGTTAATCTGTCAATGTGAGGGAGCGAGGGATGCAGTAAAGAAGAAAAAGTGCATCGGAAAGAAGATACTCGTATTCCAAATGAAAACTATGTCGTTTCCATAGTAAGGTTTCTCTATTTAGAAGGAGAAATCATAGAACCCACAGTATTTCATAGCGACGCTATTTCTGTGTTAATTCGTCAATGTGAGGGAGCGAGGGATGCAGTAAGGACGGAATAGTTTATCGGAAAGGATATACTCGTATTCCAAAAGAAAATCCTGTCGTTTCCATGGAAACGTTACTCGATTTAGAAGGAGGAGTCATTGAACCCATAGTATTTCATAGCGGCACAATTTCTGTGTTAATTCGTCACGGTGTGGGAGCGAGGGATGCAGTAAAGAAGGAATAGTGCATCGGAGAGGAGATAGTCGTATCCCAGATGAATATCCTGTCGTTTCCATAGTAACGTTACTCTATTTAGAAGGAGAAATCATAGAACCCACAGTATCTCATAGCGCCGCAATTTCTGTGTTAATTCACCAATGTGAGGGAGCGAGGGATGCAGTAAAGAAGGACTAGTGCATCGGAAAGGAGATAGTCGTATCCCAAAAGAAAATCCTGTCGTTTACATAGTAACGTTACTCTATTTAGAAGGAGAAGTCATAGCACCCATAGTATTTCATAGCGACGCTATTTCTGTGTTAATTCGTCAATGTGAGGGAGCGAGGGATGCAGTAAAGAAGGAATAGTGCATCGGAGAGGAGATAGTCGTATCCCAGATGAATATCCTGTCGTTTCCATAGTAACGTTACTCTATTTAGAAGGAGAAATCATAGAACCCACAGTATTTCATAGCGACGCAATTTCTGTGTTAATTCGTCAATGTCTGGGAGCGAGGGATGCAGTAAGGAAGGAACAGTGCATCGGAAAGGAGATGTATACCAAAAGAAAATTTTTATGTTTCCACAGAAACGTTACTCGACTTAAAAGGAGAAGTCATAGCACCCGTAGTATTTCATAGCGACGCAATTTCTGTGTTAATTCGTCAATGTGAGGGAGAGAGGGGTGCAATAAGGAAGGAATAGTGCATCGGAATGGAGATACTCGTATTCCAAAATAAAATCCTGTCGTTTCCATAGAGACGTTACTCGATTTAGAAGGAGAAGCCATAGAACCCATAGTATTTAATATCGACGCAATTCCTGTGTAAATTCGTAAATCTGAGGGAGCGAGGAATGCTGTAAAGCGGGGATAGTGCATCGGAAAGGAGATACTCGCATCCCAAAGAAGAAGATGTCATAGAACTCATAGTATTTCATAGCGACGCAATTTCTGTGTTAATTCGTCAATGTGAGGGAGCGAGGGATTCAGTAAAGAAGGAATAGTGCATCGAAAAGGAGATAATCGCATCCCTAAAGAAAATCCCGTCGTTTCCATAGAAACGTTACTCGATTTAGAAGGAGAGGTATAAAAGACATAGTTTTTCGTAGCGACGCAATTTCTGTGTTAATTCGTCAATGTGAGGGAGCGAGGGATGCAGTAAAGAAGGAATAGTGCATCGGAAAGGAGATGTACCCCCAAAAGAAAATTTGGTCGTTTAGATAGAAACGTTACTCGATTTAGAATAAGATGTAATAGCACCCATAGTATTTCATAGCGACGCAATTTCTGTGTTAATTTGTCAGTGTGAGGGAGCGAGGGATGCAGTAAAGAAGGAAAAGTGCATCGGAAAGGAGAGACTCGTATTCGAAAAGAAAATCCTAACGTTTCCATAGAAACGTTACTCGATTTAGAAGGAGGAGTCATTGAACCCATAGTATTTCATAGCGGCGCAATTTCTGTGTTAATTTGTCAATGTGAGGGAGCGAGGGATGCGGTAAAGAAGGAATGGTGAATCGGAGAGGGGAAAATCGTAGTCCAAATAAAAATTCTGTCGTCTCCTTAGTAACGTTACTCTATTTAGAAGCAGAAATCGTAGAACCCACAGTATTTCATAGCGACGCAATTTCTGTGTTAATTCGTCAATGTGAGGGAGCGAGGGATGCAGTAAAGAAGGAATTGTGCATCGGAAAGGAGATACTCGTATCCAAAAATAAAATCCTGTCGTTTCAATAGAAACGTTACTTGATTTAGAAGGAGAAGTCACAGAACCCATAGTATTTCATAGCGACGCAATTTCTGTGTTAATTCGTCAGTGTGAGGGAGCGAGGGATGCAGTAAAGAGGGAATAGTGCATCGGAAAGGAGATGTATCCCAAAAGAAAATTTTGTCGTTTCCATAGAAACGTTACTCGATTTAGAAGGCGAATTCAAAGGACCCATAGTGTTTAATAGCGACGCAATTTCTGGGTTAATTCGTCAATGTAAGGGAGCGAGGGATGCAGTAAAGAAGGAAAAATGCATCGGAAAGCAGATACTCGTATTCCATTAGAAAATCCTGTCGTTTCCATAGAAACGTTACTCGATTTAGAAGGAGGAGTCATTGAACGCATAGTATTTAATAGCGGCGCAATTTCTGTGTTAATTCATCAATGTGGCATAGCGAGGGATGCAGTAAGCAAGGAATAGTGCATCGGAAAAGTGATACTCGTATCCCAAAGAGAATCCTCTCGTTTCCATTGAAACTTTACTCGATTTGGAAGGAGAAGTCATAGAAAACATAGTATTTCATGGCGACACAATTTCAGTGTTAATTGGTCAATGTGAGGGAGCGAGGGATGCAGTAAAGAAGGAATAGTGCATCGGAAAGGAGATACTCGTATTCCTAAGAAGAAGATGTCATAGAACCCATAGTATTTCATAGCAACGTAATTTCTGAGTTAATTCGTCAATGTGAGGGAGCGAGGGATGCAGTAAAGATAGAATAGTGCATCGGAGAGGAGATACTCGTATCCCAAATGAAAATCATGTCGTTTCCATAGTAACGTTACTCTATTTAGAAGGAGAAATCATAGAATCCACAGTATTTCATAGCGACGCAATTTCTGCGTTAATTCGTCAATGTGAGGGAGCGAGGGATTCAGTAAGAAGGAATAATGCATGGGAAAGGAGATAATCGCATCCCAAAAGAAAATCCTGTCGTTTCCATAGAAACGTTACTCGATTTAGAAGGAGAAATCATTGAACCCATAGTATTTAATAGCGACGCAATTTCCGTGTTAATTCGTCAATGTGAGGGAGCGAGGGATGCAGTAAAGAAGGAATAGTGCATCGGAAAGGAGATGTATCCCAAAAGAAAATTTTGTCGTTTCCATACAAATGTGACTCGATTTAGAAGGAGAAGTCATAGAACCCATAGTATTTCATAGCGACGCAATTTCTGTGTTAATCCGTCAATGTGAGGGAACGAAGGATGCAGTAAAGAAGGAAAAGTGCATCGGAATGGAAATACTCGTATTCCAAAAGAAGATCCTGTCGTTTCCGTAGAAACGTTCCTCGATTTAGAAGGAGGAGTCATTGAACCCATAGTATTTCATAGGGGCGCAATTTCTGTGTTAATTTGACAATGTGAGGGAGCGAGGGATGCAGTAAAGAAGGAATAGTGCATCGGAGAGGAGATAGTCGTATCCCAAATGAAAATCCTCTCGTTTCCATAATAACGTTACTCTATTTAGAAGGAGAAATCATAGAATCCACGGTATTTCATAGCGACGCAATTTCCGTGTTAATTTGTCAATGTGAGGGAGCGAGGGATTCAGTAAAGATGGAATAGTGCATCGGAAAGGAGATAATCGCATCCCAAAAGAAAATCCCGTCGTTTCCATAGAAACGTTACTCGATTTAGAAGGAGAGGTCATAGAAGACATAGTTTTTCATAGCGACGCAATTTCTGTGTTAGTTCGTCAATGTGAGGGACGGAGGGATGCAGTAAAGAAGGAATAGTGCATCGAAAAGGAGACAGTTGTATCACAAAAGAAAATCGTGTCGTTTCCATAGAAACGTTACTCGATTTAGAAGGAGAAATCATTGAACCCATAGTATTTAATAGCGACGCAATTTCCGTGTTAATTCGTCAATGTGAGGGAGCGAGGGATGCAGTAAAGAAGGAATAGTGCACCGGAAAGGAGATGTATCCCAAGAGAAAATTTTGTCGTTTTTATAGAAACGTAACTCGATTTAGATGGAGAAGTCATAGCACCCATAGCATTTCATAGCGGCGCAATTTCTGCGTTAATTCGTCAATGTGACATAGCGAGGGATGCAGTAAAGAAGGAATAGTGCATCGGAAAGGAGATGTACCCCCAAAAGAAAATTTGGTCGTTTATATAGAAACGTTACTCGATTTAGAATGAGATGTCATAGCACCCATAGTATTTCATAGCGACGGAATTTCTGTGTTAATCTATCAATTTGAGGGAGCAAGGGATGCAGTAAAGAAGGAGAAGTGCAACTAAAAGGAGATACTCGTATCCCAAAATAAAATCCTGTCGTTTCCATAGTAACGTTACTCTATTTAGAGGGAGAAATCATGGAACCCACAGTATTTCATAGCGACGCTATTTCTGTGTTTATTCGTCAATGTGAGGGAGCGAGGGATGCAGTAAAGAAGGAATAGTGCATCGAAAAGGAGACAGTCGTATTTCAAAGAAAATCCTGTCGTTTCCATAGTAACGTTACTCGATTTAGAAGGAGAAGTCATAGAACCCATAGTATTTCATAGCGACGCAATTTCTGGTTTAATTCGTCAATGTGAGGGAGCGAGGGATGCAGTAAAGAAGGAACAGTGCATCGGAAAGCAGATGTATCCGAAAAGAAAATTTTGTCGTTTCCATAGAAACGTTACTCGACTTAGAAGGAGAAGTCATAGCACCCATAGTATCTCATAGCGACGCAATTTCTGTGTTAATTCGTCAATGTGAGGGAGCGAGGGATGCAGTAAGGACGGAATAGTGCTTCGGAAAGGATATATTCGTATCCCAAAAGAAAATCCTGTCGTTTCCATTGAAACGTTGCTCGATTGAGAAGGAGAAGTCAAAGAACCCATAGTATTCCATAGCGACGCAATTTCTGTGTTAATTCGTCAATGTGAGGGAGCGAGGGATGCAGTAAAGAAGGAACAGTGCATCGGATAGGAGATAGTTGTATCACAAAAAAAAATCCTGTCGTCTCCATAGAAACGTTACCCGATTTAAAAGGAGAAGTCATAGAACCCACAGTATTTCATAGCGACGCTATTTCTGTGTTTATTCGTCAATGTGAGGGAGCGAGGGATGCAGTAAAGAAGGAATAGTGCATCGAAAAGGAGACAGTCGTATTCCAAATGAAAATCCTGTCGTTTCCATAGTAACGTTTCTCTATTTAGAAGGAGAAATCATAGAACCCACAGTATTTCATAGCGACGCCATTTCTGTATTAATTCGTGAAATTGAGGGAGCGAGGGATGCAGTAAAGGAGGAATAGCGCATCGGAAACGAGATACTCGTATTCCAAAAGAAAATCCTGTAGTTTCCATAGAAACGTTACTCGATTTAGAAGGAGGAGTCATTGAACCCATAGTATTTCATAGCGGCACAATTTCTGTGTTAATTCGTCACGGTGTGGGAGCGAGGGATGCAGTAAAGAAGGAATAGTGCATCGGAGAGGAGATAGTCGTATCCCAAATGAATATCCTGTCGTTTCCATAGTAACGTTACTCTATTTAGAAGGAGAAATCATAGAACCCACAGTATTTCATAGCGACGCAATTTCTGTGTTAATTCGTCAATGTGAGGGAGCGAGGGGATCCAGTAATAAAGGACTAGTGCATCGGAAAGGAGATAGTCGTATCCCAAAGAAAATCCTGTCGTTTAAATAGTAACGTTACTCTATTTAGAAGGAGATGTCATAGAACCCAAGTATTTCATAGCGACGCAATTCCTGTGTCAATTCGTCAATGTGAGGGAGCGAGGGATGCAGTAAAGAGGGACTAGCGCATCGGAAAGGAGCTACCCGTATCCCAAAACAAAATCATGTCGTTTCCATAGAAACGTTACTCGATTTAGAAGGAGAAGCCATAGAACCCATAGTATTTCATAGCGACGCAATTTCTGTGTCAATTCGTCAATGTGAGGGAGCGAGGGATGCAGTAAAGAAGGAATAGTGCATCGGAAAGGAGATGTATCCCAAAAGAAAATTTTGTTGTTTCCATACAAACATTACTCGATTTAGAAGGAGAAGTCATAGCAAACATAGTATTTCATAGCGACGCAATTTCTGTGTTAATTCGTCGATGTGAGGGAGCGAGGGATGCAGTAAGGACGGAATAGTTTATCGGAAAGGATATACTCGTATCCCAAAAGAAAATCCTGTCGTTTCCATAGAAACAATACTCGATTGAGAAGGAGAAGTCAAAGAACCCATAGTATTTCATAGCGACGCAATTTCTGTATTAATTCGTCAATGTGAGGGAGCGAGGGATGCAGTAAAGAAGGAATAGTGCATCGGAGAGGAGATAGTCGTATCGCAAATTAAAATCCTGTCGTTTCCATAGTAACGTTACTCTATTTAGCGAGAGAAATCGTAGAACCCACAGTATTTCTTAGCGACGCAATTTCTGTGTTAATTCTTCAATGTGAGGGAGCGAGGGATGCGGTAAAGAAGGAATAGTGCATCGCAAAAGGAGATAGGCGTATTTCAAAAGAAAATCCTGTCGTTTCCATAGTAACGTTACTCGATTTAGAAGGAGAAGTCATAGAACCCATAGTATTTCATAGCGACGCAATTTCTGGTTTAATTCGTCAATGTGAGGGAGCGAGGGATGCAAAAAAGATGGAATAGTGCATCGGAAAGCAGATGTATCCGAAAAGAAAATTTTGTCGTTTCCATAGAAACGTTACTCGATTTAGAAGGAGAAGTCATAGCACCCATAGTATTTCATAGCGACGCAATTTCCGTGTTAATTCGTCAATGTGAGGGAGCGAGGGAGCAGTAGGGAAGGAATAGTGCATCGGAAAGGAGATACTCGTATCCCAAAAGAAAATCCAGTCGTTTCCATAGAAACGTTACTCGATTGAGAAGGAGGAGTCAAAGAACCCATAGTATTTCATAGCGACGCAATTTCTGGTTTAATTCGTCAATGTGAGGGAGCGAGGGATGCAAAAAAGATGGAATAGTGCATCGGAAAGCAGATGTATCCGAAAAGAAAATTTTGTCGTTTCCATAGAAACGTTACTCGATTTAGAAGGAGAAGTCATAGCACCCATAGTATTTCATAGCGACGCAATTTCTGTGTTAATTCGTCAATGTGAGGGAGAGAGGGATGCAGTAAAAAAGGGAATAGTGCATCGGAAAGGAGATGTACCCCCAAAAGAAAATTTGGTCGTTTATATAGAAACGTTACTCGATTTAGAATGAGATGTCATAGCACCCATAGTATTTTATAGCGACGCAATTTCTGTGTTAATCTATCAATGTGAGGGAGCGAGGGATGCAGTAAAGAAGGAAAAGTGCATCGAAAAGGAGATACTCGTATTCCAAAAGAAAATCCTGTCGTTTCCATAGAAACGTTACTCGATTTAGAAGGAGGAGTCATTGAACCCATCGTATTTCATAGCGGCGCAATTTCTGTGTTAATTTGTCAATGTGAGGGAGCGAGGGATGCAGTAAAGAAGGAATAGTGCATCGGAGAGGAGATAGTCGTATCCCAAATTAAAATCCTGTCGTTTCCATAGTAACGTTACTCTATTTAGAGGGAGAAATCATAGAACCCACAGTATTTCATAGCGACGCAATTTCTGTGTTAATTCGTCAATGTGAGGGAGCGTGGGATGCGGTAAAGAAGGAATAGTGCATCGCAAAAGGAGATAGTCGTATTTCAAAAGTAAATCCTGTCGTTTCCATAGTAACGTTACTCGATTTAGAAGGAGAAGTCATAGAACCCATAGTATTTCATAGCGACGCAATTTCTGGTTTCATTCGTCAATGTGAGGGAGCGAGGGATGCAGTAAAGAAGGAATAGTGCATCGGAAAGCAGATGTATCCGAAAAGAAAATTTTGTCGTTTCCATAGAAACGTTACTCGATTTAGAAGGAGAAGTCATAGCACCCGTAGTATTTCATAGTGACGCAATTTCTGTTTTAATTCGTCAATGTGAGGGAGCCAGGTATACAGTAAAGAAGGAATAGTGCATCGAAAAGGAGATAGTTGTATCACAAAAGGAAATCCTGTCGTTTCCATAGAAACGTTACTCGATTTAGAAGGAGAAGTCATAGAACCCATAGTATTTAATAGCGAAGCAATTCCTGTGTTAATTCGTCAATCTGAGGGAGCGAGGGATGCAGTAAGGACGGAATAGTGCATCGGAAAGGATATATTCGTATCCCAAAAGAAAATCCTGTCGTTTCCATAGAAACGTTACTCGATTGAGAAGGAGAAGTCAAAGAACCCATTGTATTTCATAGCGACGCAATTTCTGTGTTAATTCGTCAATGTGTGGGAGCCAGGGATGCAGTAAAGGGGGAACAGTGCATCGGAAAGGAGATAGTTGTATCACAAAAGAAAATTCTGTCGTTTCCATAGAAACGTTACCCGATTTAGAAGGTGAAGTCATAGAACCCATAGTATTTTATAAGCGACGCAATTTCTGTGTTAATTCGTCAATGTGAGGGAGCGAGGGATGCAGTAAGGACGGAATAGTGCTTCGGAAAGGATATATTCGTATCCCAAAAGAAAATCCTGTCGTTTCCATTGAAACGTTGCTCGATTGAGAAGGAGAAGTCAAAGAACCCATAGTATTCCATAGCGACGCAATTTCTGTGTTAATTCGTCAAAGTGAGGGAGCGAGGGATGCAGTAAAGAAGGAACAGTGCATCGGATAGGAGATAGTTGTATCACAAAAAAAAATCCTGTCGTCTCCATAGAAACGTTACCCGATTTAAAAGGAGAAGTCATAGAACCCACAGTATTTCATAGCGACGCTATTTCTGTGTTTATTCGTCAATGTGAGGGAGCGAGGGATGCAGTAAAGAAGGAATAGTGCATCGAAAAGGAGACAGTCGTATTCCAAATGAAAATCCTGTCGTTTCCATAGTAACGTTTCTCTATTTAGAAGGAGAAATCATAGAACCCACAGTATTTCATAGCGACGCCATTTCTGTATTAATTCGTGAAATTGAGGGAGCGAGGGATGCAGTAAAGGAGGAATAGCGCATCGGAAACGAGATACTCGTATTCCAAAAGAAAATCCTGTAGTTTCCATAGAAACGTTACTCGATTTAGAAGGAGGAGTCATTGAACCCATAGTATTTCATAGCGGCACAATTTTCTGTGTTAATTCGTCACGGTGTGGGAGCGAGGGATGCAGTAAAGAAGGAATAGTGCATCGGAGAGGAGATAGTCGTATCCCAAATGAATATCCTGTCGTTTCCATAGTAACGTTACTCTATTTAGAAGGAGAAATCATAGAACCCACAGTATTTCATAGCGACGCAATTTCTGTGTTAATTCGTCAATGTGAGGGAGCGAGGGATCCAGTAATAAAGGACTAGTGCATCGGAAAGGAGATAGTCGTATCCCAAAAGAAAATCCTGTCGTTTAAATAGTAACGTTACTCTATTTAGAAGGAGATGTCATAGAACCTTCATAGCGACGCAATTCCTGTGTCAATTCGTCAATGTGAGGGAGCGAGGGATGCAGTAAAGAGGGACTAGCGCATCGGAAAGGAGCTACCCGTATCCCAAAACAAAATCATGTCGTTTCCATAGAAACGTTACTCGATTTAGAAGGAGAAGCCATAGAACCCATAGTATTTCATAGCGACGCAATTTCTGTGTCAATTCGTCAATGTGAGGGAGCGAGGGATGCAGTAAAGAAGGAATAGTGCATCGGAAAGGAGATGTATCCCAAAAGAAAATTTTGTTGTTTCCATACAAACATTACTCGATTTAGAAGGAGAAGTCATAGCAAACATAGTATTTCATAGCGACGCAATTTCTGTGTTAATTCGTCGATGTGAGGGAGCGAGGGATGCAGTAAGGACGGAATAGTTTATCGGAAAGGATATACTCGTATCCCAAAAGAAAATCCTGTCGTTTCCATAGAAACAATACTCGATTGAGAAGGAGAAGTCAAAGAACCCATAGTATTTCATAGCGACGCAATTTCTGTATTAATTCGTCAATGTGAGGGAGCGAGGGATGCAGTAAAGAAGGAATAGTGCATCGGAGAGGAGATAGTCGTATCGCAAATTAAAATCCTGTCGTTTCCATAGTAACGTTACTCTATTTAGCGAGAGAAATCGTAGAACCCACAGTATTTCTTAGCGACGCAATTTCTGTGTTAATTCTTCAATGTGAGGGAGCGAGGGATGCGGTAAAGAAGGAATAGTGCATCGCAAAAGGAGATAGGCGTATTTCAAAAGAAAATCCTGTCGTTTCCATAGTAACGTTACTCGATTTAGAAGGAGAAGTCATAGAACCCATAGTATTTCATAGCGACGCAATTTCTGGTTTAATTCGTCAATGTGAGGGAGCGAGGGATGCAAAAAAGATGGAATAGTGCATCGGAAAGCAGATGTATCCGAAAAGAAAATTTTGTCGTTTCCATAGAAACGTTACTCGATTTAGAAGGAGAAGTCATAGCACCCATAGTATTTCATAGCGACGCAATTTCCGTGTTAATTCGTCAATGTGAGGGAGCGAGGGAGCAGTAGGGAAGGAATAGTGCATCGGAAAGGAGATACTCGTATCCCAAAAGAAAATCCAGTCGTTTCCATAGAAACGTTACTCGATTGAGAAGGAGGAGTCAAAGAACCCATAGTATTTCATAGCGACGCAATTTCTGGTTTAATTCGTCAATGTGAGGGAGCGAGGGATGCAAAAAAGATGGAATAGTGCATCGGAAAGCAGATGTATCCGAAAAGAAAATTTTGTCGTTTCCATAGAAACGTTACTCGATTTAGAAGGAGAAGTCATAGCACCCATAGTATTTCATAGCGACGCAATTTCTGTGTTAATTCGTCAATGTGAGGGAGAGAGGGATGCAGTAAAAAAGGAATAGTGCATCGGAAAGGAGATGTACCCCCAAAAGAAAATTTGGTCGTTTATATAGAAACGTTACTCGATTTAGAATGAGATGTCATAGCACCCATAGTATTTTATAGCGACGCAATTTCTGTGTTAATCTATCAATGTGAGGGAGCGAGGGATGCAGTAAAGAAGGAAAAGTGCATCGAAAAGGAGATACTCGTATTCCAAAAGAAAATCCTGTCGTTTCCATAGAAACGTTACTCGATTTAGAAGGAGGAGTCATTGAACCCATCGTATTTCATAGCGGCGCAATTTCTGTGTTAATTTGTCAATGTGAGGGAGCGAGGGATGCAGTAAAGAAGGAATAGTGCATCGGAGAGGAGATAGTCGTATCCCAAATTAAAATCCTGTCGTTTCCATAGTAACGTTACTCTATTTAGAGGGAGAAATCATAGAACCCACAGTATTTCATAGCGACGCAATTTCTGTGTTAATTCGTCAATGTGAGGGAGCGTGGGATGCGGTAAAGAAGGAATAGTGCATCGCAAAAGGAGATAGTCGTATTTCAAAAGTAAATCCTGTCGTTTCCATAGTAACGTTACTCGATTTAGAAGGAGAAGTCATAGAACCCATAGTATTTCATAGCGACGCAATTTCTGGTTTCATTCGTCAATGTGAGGGAGCGAGGGATGCAGTAAAGAAGGAATAGTGCATCGGAAAGCAGATGTATCCGAAAAGAAAATTTTGTCGTTTCCATAGAAACGTTACTCGATTTAGAAGGAGAAGTCATAGCACCCGTAGTATTTCATAGTGACGCAATTTCTGTTTTAATTCGTCAATGTGAGGGAGCCAGGTATACAGTAAAGAAGGAATAGTGCATCGAAAAGGAGATAGTTGTATCACAAAAGGAAATCCTGTCGTTTCCATAGAAACGTTACTCGATTTAGAAGGAGAAGTCATAGAACCCATAGTATTTAATAGCGAAGCAATTCCTGTGTTAATTCGTCAATCTGAGGGAGCGAGGGATGCAGTAAGGACGGAATAGTGCATCGGAAAGGATATATTCGTATCCCAAAAGAAAATCCTGTCGTTTCCATAGAAACGTTACTCGATTGAGAAGGAGAAGTCAAAGAACCCATTGTATTTCATAGCGACGCAATTTCTGTGTTAATTCGTCAATGTGTGGGAGCCAGGGATGCAGTAAAGGGGGAACAGTGCATCGGAAAGGAGATAGTTGTATCACAAAAGAAAATTCTGTCGTTTCCATAGAAACGTTACCCGATTTAGAAGGTGAAGTCATAGAACCCATAGTATTTTATAAGCGACGCAATTTCTGTGTTAATTCGTCAATGTGAGGGAGCGAGGGATTCAGTAAAGAAGGAATAGTGCTTCGGAAAGGAGATGTATCCCAAAAGAAAATTTTGTCGTTTCCATAGAAACGTTACTCGATTTAGAAGGAGAAGTCAAAGAACCCATAGTATTTCATAGCGACGCAATTTCTGTGTTAATTCGTCAATGTGAGGGAGCGAGGAATGCAGTAAAGAAGGAATAGTGCATCGAAATGGAGACAGTTGTATCACAAAAGAAAATCCTGTTGTTTCCATAGAGACGTTACTCGATTTAGAAGGAGAAATCATTGAACCCATAGTATTTAATAGCGACGCAATTTCCGTGGTAATTCGTCAATGTGAGGGAGCGAGGGATGCAGTAAAGAAGGAATAGTGCATCGGAAAGGAGATGTATCCCAAGAGAAAATTTTGTCGTTTTCATAGAAACGTGACCCGATTTAGAAGGAGAAGTCATAGCACCCATAGTATTTCATAGCGGCGCAATTTCTGTGTTAATTCGTCAATGTGACATAGCGAGGGATGCAGTAAGGAAGGAATAGTGCATCGGAAAGGAGATACTCGTTTCCCAAAAGAAGGAGATGTCATTGAACCCATAGTATTTAATAGCGACGCAATTTCTGTGTTAAATCGTCAATGTGAGGGAGCGAGGGATGCAGTAAAAAAGGAATAGTGCATCGGAAAGGAGATGTACCCCCAAAAGAAAATTTGGTCGTTTATATAGAAACGTTACTCGATTTAGAATGAGATGTCATAGCCCCTATAGTATTTCATAGCGACGCAAATTCTGTGTTAATCTATCAATGTGAGGAAGCGAGGGATGCAGTAAAGAAGGAAAAGTGCATCGAAAAGGAGATACTCGTATTCCAAAAGAAAATCCTGTCGTTTCCATAGAAACGTTACTCGATTTAGAAGGAGGAGTCACTGAACCCATCGTATTTCATAGCGGCGCAATTTCTGTATTAATTTGTCAATGTGAGGGAGCGAGGGATGCAGTAAAGAAGGAAGAGTGCATCGGAGAGGAGATAGTCGTATCCCAAATTAAAATCCTGTCGTTTCCATAGTAACGTTACTCTATTTAGCGGGAGAAATCATAGAACCCACAGTATTTCATAGCGACGCAATTTCTGTGTTAATTCGTCAATTTGAGGGAGCGAGGGATGCGGTAAAGAAGGAATAGTGCATCGCAAAAGGAGATAGGCGTATTTCAAAAGAAAATCCTGTCGTTTCCATAGTAACGTTATTCGATTTAGAAGGAGAAGTCATAGAACCCATAGTAATTCATAGCGACGCAATTTATGGTTTAATTCGTCAATGTGAGGGAGCGAGGGATGCAGTAAAGATGGAATAGTGCATCGGAAAGCATATGTATCCGAAAAGAAAATTTTGTCGTTTCCATAGAAACGTTACTCGATTTAGAAGGAGAAGTCATAGCACCCATAGTATTTCATAGCGACGCAATTTCTGTGTTAATTCGTCAATGTGAGGGAGCGAGGGAGCAGTAGGGAAGGAATAGTGCATCGGAAAGGAGATACTCGTATCCCAAAAGAAAATCCAGCCGTTTCCATAGAAACGTTACTCGATTGAGAAGGAGAAGTCAAAGAACCCATAGTATTTCATAGCGACGCAATTTCTGTTTTAATTCGTCAATGTGTGGGAGCCAGGTATACAGTAAAGAAGGAATAGTGCTTCGAAAAGGAGATAGTTGTATCACAAAAGAAAATCCTGTCGTTTCCATAGAAACGTTACTCGATTTAGAAGGAGAAGTCATAGAACCCATAGTATTTAATAGCGAAGCAATTCCTGTGTTAATTCGTCAATCTGAGGGAGCGAGGGATGCAGTAAGGACGGAATAGTGCATCGGAAAGGATATATTCGTATCCCAAAAGAAAATCCTGTCGTTTCCATAGAAACGTTACTCGATTGAGAAGGAGAAGTCAAAGAACCCATAGTATTCCATACCGACGCAATTTCTGTGTTAATTCGTCAATGTGTGGGAGCGAGGGATGCAGTAAAGAAGGAACAGTGCATCGGAAGGGAGATAGTTGTATCACAAAAGAAAATCCTGTCGTTTCCATAGAAACGTTACCCGATTTAGAAGGAGAAGTCATAGAACCCATAGTATTTTATAAGCGACGCAATTTCTGTGTTAATTCGTCAATGTGAGGGAGCGAGGGATTCAGTAAAGAAGGAATAGTGCTTCGGAAAGGAGATGTATCCCAAAAGAAAATTTTGTCGTTTCCATAGAAACGTTACTCGATTTAGAAGGAGAAGGCAAAGAACCCATAGTATTTCATAGCGACGCAATTTCTGTGTTAATCCGGCAAAGTGAGGGAGCGAGGGATGCAGTAAAGAAGGAAAAGTGCATCGGAAAGGAGATACTTGTATTCCAAAACAAAATCCTGTCGTTTCCATTGAAACGTTACTCCATTTAGAATGAGGAGTCATTGAACCCATAGTATTTCGTAGCGGCGCAATTTCTGTGTTAATTCGTCAATGTGACATAGCGAGGGATGCAGTAAGGAAGGAATGAAGCATCGGAAAGGAGATACTCGTATCCCAAAAGAAGGAGATGTCATAGAACCCATGGTATTAAATAGCGACGCAATTTCTGTGTTAATTCGTCAATGTAAGGGAGCAGAGGATGCAGTAAAGAAGGAATAGTGCATCGGAAAGGAGATGTATCCCAAAAGAAAATTTTGTTGTTTCCATAGAAACGTTTCTCTATTTAGAAGGAGAAATCATAGAACCCACAGTATTTCATAGCGACGCAATTTCTGTGTTAATTCGTCAATGTGAGGGAGCGAGGGATGCAGTAAAGAAGGAATAGTTCATCGGAAAGGAGATACTCGTATTCCAAAAGAAAATCCTGTCGTTTCCATAGAAACGTTACTCGATTGAAAAGGAGGAGTCATTGAACCCATAGTATTTCATAGCGGCACAATTTCTGTGTTAATTCGTCACGGTGTGGGACCGAAGTACGCAGTAAAGAAGGAATAGTGCATCGGAGAGGAGATAGTCGTATCCCAAATGAATATCCTGTCGTTTCCATAGTAACGTTACTCTATTTAGAAGGAGAAATTATAGAACCCACAGTATTTCATAGCGACGCAATTTATGTGTTAATTCGTCAATGTGAGGGAGCGAGGGATGCAGTAAAGAAGGACTAGTGCATCGGAAAGGAGATAGTCGTATCGCAAAAGAAAATGCTGTCGTTTCCATAGAAACGTTACTCGATTTAGAAGGAGAAGCCATAGAACCCATAGTATTTCATAGCGACGCAATTCCTGTGTCAATTCGTCAATGTGAGGGAGCGAGGGATGCAGTAAAGATGGAATAGTGCATCGGAAAGGAGATGTATCCCAAAAGGAAATTTTGTTGTTTCCATAGAAACATTACTCGATTTAGAAGGAGAAGTCATAGCACCCATAGTATCTCATACCGACGCAATTTCTGTGTTAATTCGTAAATGTGAGGGAGTGAGGGATGCAGTAAGGACGGAATAGTTTATCGGAAAGGAAATACTCGTATCCCAAAAGAAAATCCTGTCGTTTCCATAGTAACGTTACTCGATTGAGAAGGAGAAGTCAAAGAACCCATAGTATTTCATAGCGACGCAATTTCTGTGTTAATTCGTCAATGTGTGGGAGCGAGGGATGCAGTAAAGAAGGAACAGTGCATCGGAAAGGAGATGTACCCCAAAAGAAAATTTTGTCGTTTCCATAGAAACGTTACTCGATTTAAAAGGAGAAGTCATAGAACCCATAGTATTTCATAGCGACGCAATTTCTGTGTTAATCCGTCAAAGTGAGTGAGCGAGGGATGCAGTAAAGAAGGAAAAGTGCATCGGAAAGGAGATACTTGTATTACAAAACAAAATCCTGACGTTTCCATTGAAACGTTACTCGATTTTGAAGGAGGAGTCATTGAACCCATACTATTTCATAGCGGCGCAATTTCTGTGTTAATTCGTCAATGTGACATAGCGATTGATGCAGTAAGGAAGGAATAGTGCATCGGAAAGGAGATACTCGTATCCCAAAAGAAGGAGGTGTCATAGAACCCATGGTATTTAATAGCGACGCAATTTTTGTGTTTGTTAGTCAATGTGAGGGAGCAGAGGATGCAGTAAAGAAGGAATAGTGCATCGGAAAGGAGATACTCGTATTCCAAAAGAAAATCCTGTCGTTTCCGTAAAACGTTACTCGATTTAGATGGAGGAGTCATTGAACCCATAGTATTTCATAGCGACGCAATTTCTGTGTTAATCTGTCAATGTGAGGGAGCGAGGGATGCAGTAAAGAAGAAAAAGTGCATCGGAAAGGAGATACTCGTATTCCAAAAGAAAATCCTGTCGTTTCCGTAAAACGTTACTCGATTTAGATGGAGGAGTCATTGAACCCATAGTATTTCATAGCGGCGCAATTTCTGTGTTAATTTGTCAATGTGAGGGAGCGAGGGATGCAGTAAAGAAGAAATAGTGCTTCGGAGCGGAGATAGTCCTATCCCAAATGAAAATCCTGTCGTTTCCATAGTAACGTTACTCTATTTAGAAGGAGAAATCTTAGAACCCACAGTATTTCATAGCGACGCAATTTCTGTGTTAATTCGTCAATGTGAGGGTGCGAGGGATGCAGTAAAGAAGGAATAGTGCATCGGAAAGGAGATACTCGTATTCCCAAAGAATATCCTGTCGTTTCCATAGAAACGTTACTCGATTTAGAAGGAGGAGTCATTGAACCCACAGTATTTCATAGCGGCACAATTTCTGTGTTAATTCGTCGCGGTGAGGGAGCGAGGGATGCAGTAAGAAGGAATAGTGCATCGGAGAGGAGATAGTCGTATCCCAAATGAATATCCTGTCGTTTCCATAGTAACGTTACTCTTTTTAGAAGGAGAAATCATAGAACCCACAGTATTTCATAGCGACGCAATTTCTGTGTTAATTCGTCAATGTGAGGAAGCGAGGGATGCAGTAAAGAAGGACTAGTGCATCGGAAAGGAGATAGTCGTATCCCAAAATTAAATCCTGTCGTTTACATAGTAACGTTACTCTATTTAGAAGGAGGAATCATAGAATACACAGTATTTCATAACGACGCAATTTCTGTATTAGTTCGTCAATGTGAGGGAGCGAGGGATGCAGTAAAGAAGGAATAGTGCATCGGAAAGGAGATAGTCGTATCCCAAAGGAAAATCCTGTCGTTTACATAGTAACGTTACCCTATTTAGAAGGAAATGTCATAGAACCCAAGTATATCTAAGCGACGCAATTCCTGTGTTAATTCGTCAATGTGAGGGAGCGAGGGAAACAGTAAAGAGGGAATAGCGCATCGGAAAGGAGATACCCGTATCCCAAAATAAAATCATGTCGTTTCCATAGAAACGTTACTCGATTTAGAAGGAGAATCCATAGAACCCATAGTATTTCATAGCGACGCAATTTCTGTGTCAATTCGTCAATGTGAGGGAGCGAGGGATGCAGTAAAGAAGGAATAGTGCATCGGAAAGGCGTTGTATCATAAAAGAAAACTTTGTTGTTTCCATAGAAACATTACTCGATTTAGAAGGAGAAGTCATAGCACCCATAGTATTTCATAGCGACGCAATTTCTGTGTTAATTCGTCAATGTGAGGGAGCCAGGTATACAGTAAAGAAGGAATAGTGCATCGAGAAGGAGATAGTTGTATCACAAAAGAAAACTCTGTCGTTTCCATAGAAACGTTACCCGATTTAGAAGGAGAAGTCATAGAACCCATAGTATTTTATAAGCGACGCAATTTCTGTGTTAATTCGTCAATGTGAGGGAGCGAGGGATTCAGTAAAGAAGGAATAGTGCTTCGGAAAGGAGATGTATCCCAAAAGAAAATTTTGTCGTTTCCATAGAAACGTTACTCGATTTAGAAGGAGAAGTCAAAGAACCCATAGTATTTCATAGCGATGCAATTTCTGTGTTAATTCGTCAATGTGAGGGAGCGAGGGATGCAGTAAAGAAGGATTAGTGCATCGGAAAGGAGATGTATCCCAAGAGAAAATTTTGTCGTTTTCATAGAAACGTGACTCGATTTAGAAGGAGAAGTCATAGCACCCATAGTATTTCATAGCGGCGCAATTTCTGTGTTAATTCGTCAATGTGACATAGCGAGGGATGCAGTAAGGTAGGAATAGTGCATCGGAAAGGAGATACTCGTTTCCCAAAAGAAGGAGATGTCATAGAACCCATAGTATTTAATAGCGACGCAATTTCTGTGTTAAATCGTCAATGTGAGGGAGCGAGGGATGCAGTAAAAAAGGAATAGTGCATCGGAAAGGAGATGTACCCCCAAAAGAACATTTGGTCGTTTATATAGAAACGTTACTCGATTTAGAATGAGATGTCATAGCACCTATAGTATTTCATAGCGACGCAAATTCTGTGTTAATCTATCAATGTGAGGAAGCGAGGGATGCAGTAAAGAAGGAAAAGTGCATCGAAAAGGAGATACTCGTATTCCAAAAGAAAATCCTGTCGTTTCCATAGAAACGTTACTCGATTTAGAAGGAGGAGTCACTGAACCCATCGTATTTCATAGCGGCGCTATTTCTGTATTAATTTGTCAATGTGAGGGAGCGAGGGATGCAGTAAAGAAGGAATAGTGCATCGGAGAAGAGATAGTCGTATCCCAAATTAAAATCCTGTCGTTTCCATAGTAACGTTACTCTATTTAGCGGGAGAAATCATAGAACCCACAGTATTTCATAGCGACGCAATTTCTGTGTTAATTCGTAAATGTGAGGGAGTGAGGGATGCAGTAAGGACGGAATAGTTTATCGGAAAGGAAATACTCGTATCCCAAAAGAAAATCCTGTCGTTTCCATAGTAACGTTACTCGATTGAGAAGGAGAAGTCAAAGAACCCATAGTATTTCATAGCGACGCAATTTCTGTGTTAATTCGTCAATGTGAGGGAGCGAGGAATGCAGTAAAGAAGGAATAGTGCATCGAAATGGAGACAGTTGTATCACAAAAGAAAATCCTGTTGTTTCCATAGAGACGTTACTCGATTTAGAAGGAGAAATCATTGAACCCATAGTATTTAATAGCGACGCAATTTCCGTGGTAATTCGTCAATGTGAGGGAGCGAGGGATGCAGTAAAGAAGGAATAGTGCATCGGAAAGGAGATGTATCCCAAGAGAAAATTTTGTCGTTTTCATAGAAACGTGACCCGATTTAGAAGGAGAAGTCATAGCACCCATAGTATTTCATAGCGGCGCAATTTCTGTGTTAATTCGTCAATGTGACATAGCGAGGGATGCAGTAAGGAAGGAATAGTGCATCGGAAAGGAGATACTCGTTTCCCAAAAGAAGGAGATGTCATTGAACCCATAGTATTTAATAGCGACGCAATTTCTGTGTTAAATCGTCAATGTGAGGGAGCGAGGGATGCAGTAAAAAAGGAATAGTGCATCGGAAAGGAGATGTACCCCCAAAAGAAAATTTGGTCGTTTATATAGAAACGTTACTCGATTTAGAATGAGATGTCATAGCCCCTATAGTATTTCATAGCGACGCAAATTCTGTGTTAATCTATCAATGTGAGGAAGCGAGGGATGCAGTAAAGAAGGAAAAGTGCATCGAAAAGGAGATACTCGTATTCCAAAAGAAAATCCTGTCGTTTCCATAGAAACGTTACTCGATTTAGAAGGAGGAGTCACTGAACCCATCGTATTTCATAGCGGCGCAATTTCTGTATTAATTTGTCAATGTGAGGGAGCGAGGGATGCAGTAAAGAAGGAAGAGTGCATCGGAGAGGAGATAGTCGTATCCCAAATTAAAATCCTGTCGTTTCCATAGTAACGTTACTCTATTTAGCGGGAGAAATCATAGAACCCACAGTATTTCATAGCGACGCAATTTCTGTGTTAATTCGTCAATTTGAGGGAGCGAGGGATGCGGTAAAGAAGGAATAGTGCATCGCAAAAGGAGATAGGCGTATTTCAAAAGAAAATCCTGTCGTTTCCATAGTAACGTTATTCGATTTAGAAGGAGAAGTCATAGAACCCATAGTAATTCATAGCGACGCAATTTATGGTTTAATTCGTCAATGTGAGGGAGCGAGGGATGCAGTAAAGATGGAATAGTGCATCGGAAAGCATATGTATCCGAAAAGAAAATTTTGTCGTTTCCATAGAAACGTTACTCGATTTAGAAGGAGAAGTCATAGCACCCATAGTATTTCATAGCGACGCAATTTCTGTGTTAATTCGTCAATGTGAGGGAGCGAGGGAGCAGTAGGGAAGGAATAGTGCATCGGAAAGGAGATACTCGTATCCCAAAAGAAAATCCAGCCGTTTCCATAGAAACGTTACTCGATTGAGAAGGAGAAGTCAAAGAACCCATAGTATTTCATAGCGACGCAATTTCTGTTTTAATTCGTCAATGTGTGGGAGCCAGGTATACAGTAAAGAAGGAATAGTGCTTCGAAAAGGAGATAGTTGTATCACAAAAGAAAATCCTGTCGTTTCCATAGAAACGTTACTCGATTTAGAAGGAGAAGTCATAGAACCCATAGTATTTAATAGCGAAGCAATTCCTGTGTTAATTCGTCAATCTGAGGGAGCGAGGGATGCAGTAAGGACGGAATAGTGCATCGGACAGGATATATTCGTATCCCAAAAGAAAATCCTGTCGTTTCCATAGAAACGTTACTCGATTGAGAAGGAGAAGTCAAAGAACCCATAGTATTCCATACCGACGCAATTTCTGTGTTAATTCGTCAATGTGTGGGAGCGAGGGATGCAGTAAAGAAGGAACAGTGCATCGGAAGGGAGATAGTTGTATCACAAAAGAAAATCCTGTCGTTTCCATAGAAACGTTACCCGATTTAGAAGGAGAAGTTATAGAACCCATAGTATTTTATAAGCGACGCAATTTCTGTGTTAATTCGTCAATGTGAGGGAGCGAGGGATTCAGTAAAGAAGGAATAGTGCTTCGGAAAGGAGATGTATCCCAAAAGAAAATTTTGTCGTTTCCATAGAAACGTTACTCGATTTAGAAGGAGAAGGCAAAGAACCCATAGTATTTCATAGCGACGCAGTTTCTGTGTTAATCCGGCAAAGTGAGGGAGCGAGGGATGCAGTAAAGAAGGAAAAGTGCATCGGAAAGGAGATACTTGTATTCCAAAACAAAATCCTGTCGTTTCCATTGAAACGTTACTCCATTTAGAATGAGGAGTCATTGAACCCATAGTATTTCGTAGCGGCGCAATTTCTGTGTTAATTCGTCAATGTGACATAGCGAGGGATGCAGTAAGGAAGGAATGAAGCATCGGAAAGGAGATACTCGTATCCCAAAAGAAGGAGATGTCATAGAACCCATGGTATTAAATAGCGACGCAATTTCTGTGTTAATTCGTCAATGTAAGGGAGCAGAGGATGCAGTAAAGAAGGAATAGTGCATCGGAAAGGAGATGTATCCCAAAAGAAAATTTTGTTGTTTCCATAGAAACGTTTCTCTATTTAGAAGGAGAAATCATAGAACCCACAGTATTTCATAGCGACGCAATTTCTGTGTTAATTCGTCAATGTGAGGGAGCGAGGGATGCAGTAAAGAAGGAATAGTTCATCGGAAAGGAGATACTCGTATTCCAAAAGAAAATCCTGTCGTTTCCATAGAAACGTTACTCGATTGAAAAGGAGGAGTCATTGAACCCATAGTATTTCATAGCGGCACAATTTCTGTGTTAATTCGTCACGGTGTGGGACCGAAGTACGCAGTAAAGAAGGAATAGTGCATCGGAGAGGAGATAGTCGTATCCCAAATGAATATCCTGTCGTTTCCATAGTAACGTTACTCTATTTAGAAGGAGAAATTATAGAACCCACAGTATTTCATAGCGACGCAATTTATGTGTTAATTCGTCAATGTGAGGGAGCGAGGGATGCAGTAAAGAAGGACTAGTGCATCGGAAAGGAGATAGTCGTATCGCAAAAGAAAATGCTGTCGTTTCCATAGAAACGTTACTCGATTTAGAAGGAGAAGCCATAGAACCCATAGTATTTCATAGCGACGCAATTCCTGTGTCAATTCGTCAATGTGAGGGAGCGAGGGATGCAGTAAAGATGGAATAGTGCATCGGAAAGGAGATGTATCCCAAAAGGAAATTTTGTTGTTTCCATAGAAACATTACTCGATTTAGAAGGAGAAGTCATAGCACCCATAGTATCTCATACCGACGCAATTTCTGTGTTAATTCGTAAATGTGAGGGAGTGAGGGATGCAGTAAGGACGGAATAGTTTATCGGAAAGGAAATACTCGTATCCCAAAAGAAAATCCTGTCGTTTCCATAGTAACGTTACTCGATTGAGAAGGAGAAGTCAAAGAACCCATAGTATTTCATAGCGACGCAATTTCTGTGTTAATTCGTCAATGTGTGGGAGCGAGGGATGCAGTAAAGAAGGAACAGTGCATCGGAAAGGAGATGTACCCCAAAAGAAAATTTTGTCGTTTCCATAGAAACGTTACTCGATTTAAAAGGAGAAGTCATAGAACCCATAGTATTTCATAGCGACGCAATTTCTGTGTTAATCCGTCAAAGTGAGTGAGCGAGGGATGCAGTAAAGAAGGAAAAGTGCATCGGAAAGGAGATACTTGTATTCCAAAACAAAATCCTGACGTTTCCATTGAAACGTTACTCGATTTTGAAGGAGGAGTCATTGAACCCATACTATTTCATAGCGGCGCAATTTCTGTGTTAATTCGTCAATGTGACATAGCGATTGATGCAGTAAGGAAGGAATAGTGCATCGGAAAGGAGATACTCGTATCCCAAAAGAAGGAGGTGTCATAGAACCCATGGTATTTAATAGCGACGCAATTTTTGTGTTTGTTAGTCAATGTGAGGGAGCAGAGGATGCAGTAAAGAAGGAATAGTGCATCGGAAAGGAGATACTCGTATTCCAAAAGAAAATCCTGTCGTTTCCGTAAAACGTTACTCGATTTAGATGGAGGAGTCATTGAACCCATAGTATTTCATAGCGACGCAATTTCTGTGTTAATCTGTCAATGTGAGGGAGCGAGGGATGCAGTAAAGAAGAAAAAGTGCATCGGAAAGGAGATACTCGTATTCCAAAAGAAAATCCTGTCGTTTCCGTAAAACGTTACTCGATTTAGATGGAGGAGTCATTGAACCCATAGTATTTCATAGCGGCGCAATTTCTGTGTTAATTTGTCAATGTGAGGGAGCGAGGGATGCAGTAAAGAAGAAATAGTGCTTCGGAGCGGAGATAGTCCTATCCCAAATGAAAATCCTGTCGTTTCCATAGTAACGTTACTCTATTTAGAAGGAGAAATCTTAGAACCCACAGTATTTCATAGCGACGCAATTTCTGTGTTAATTCGTCAATGTGAGGGTGCGAGGGATGCAGTAAAGAAGGAATAGTGCATCGGAAAGGAGATACTCGTATTCCCAAAGAATATCCTGTCGTTTCCATAGAAACGTTACTCGATTTAGAAGGAGGAGTCATTGAACCCACAGTATTTCATAGCGGCACAATTTCTGTGTTAATTCGTCGCGGTGAGGGAGCGAGGGATGCAGTAAAGAAGGAATAGTGCATCGGAGAGGAGATAGTCGTATCCCAAATGAATATCCTGTCGTTTCCATAGTAACGTTACTCTTTTTAGAAGGAGAAATCATAGAACCCACAGTATTTCATAGCGACGCAATTTCTGTGTTAATTCGTCAATGTGAGGAAGCGAGGGATGCAGTAAAGAAGGACTAGTGCATCGGAAAGGAGATAGTCGTATCCCAAAATTAAATCCTGTCGTTTACATAGTAACGTTACTCTATTTAGAAGGAGGAATCATAGAACCCACAGTATTTCATAACGACGCAATTTCTGTATTAGTTCGTCAATGTGAGGGAGCGAGGGATGCAGTAAAGAAGGAATAGTGCATCGGAAAGGAGATAGTCGTATCCCAAAGGAAAATCCTGTCGTTTACATAGTAACGTTACCCTATTTAGAAGGAAATGTCATAGAACCCAAGTATTTCTAAGCGACGCAATTCCTGTGTTAATTCGTCAATGTGAGGGAGCGAGGGAAACAGTAAAGAGGGAATAGCGCATCGGAAAGGAGATACCCGTATCCCAAAATAAAATCATGTCGTTTCCATAGAAACGTTACTCGATTTAGAAGGAGAATCCATAGAACCCATAGTATTTCATAGCGACGCAATTTCTGTGTCAATTCGTCAATGTGAGGGAGCGAGGGATGCAGTAAAGAAGGAATAGTGCATCGGAAAGGCGTTGTATCATAAAAGAAAACTTTGTTGTTTCCATAGAAACATTACTCGATTTAGAAGGAGAAGTCATAGCACCCATAGTATTTCATAGCGACGCAATTTCTGTGTTAATTCGTCAATGTGAGGGAGCGAGGGATGCAGTAAGGACGGAATAGTGCATCGGAAAGGATATACTCATATCCCAAAAAGAAAATCCTGTCCTTTCCATAGAAACGTTACTCAATTGAGAAGGAGAAGTCAAAGAACCCATCGTATTTCATAGCGACGCAATTTCTGTGTTAATTCGTCAATGTGAGGGAGCCAGGTATACAGTAAAGAAGGAATAGTGCATCGAGAAGGAGATAGTTGTATCACAAAAGAAAACTCTGTCGTTTCCATAGAAACGTTACCCGATTTAGAAGGAGAAGTCATAGAACCCATAGTATTTTATAAGCGACGCAATTTCTGTGTTAATTCGTCAATGTGAGGGAGCGAGGGATTCAGTAAAGAAGGAATAGTGCTTCGGAAAGGAGATGTATCCCAAAAGAAAATTTTGTCGTTTCCATAGAAACGTTACTCGATTTAGAAGGAGAAGTCAAAGAACCCATAGTATTTCATAGCGATGCAATTTCTGTGTTAATTCGTCAATGTGAGGGAGCGAGGGATGCAGTAAAGAAGGATTAGTGCATCGGAAAGGAGATGTATCCCAAGAGAAAATTTTGTCGTTTTCATAGAAACGTGACTCGATTTAGAAGGAGAAGTCATAGCACCCATAGTATTTCATAGCGGCGCAATTTCTGTGTTAATTCGTCAATGTGACATAGCGAGGGATGCAGTAAGGTAGGAATAGTGCATCGGAAAGGAGATACTCGTTTCCCAAAAGAAGGAGATGTCATAGAACCCATAGTATTTAATAGCGACTCAATTTCTGTGTTAAATCGTCAATGTGAGGGAGCGAGGGATGCAGTAAAAAAGGAATAGTGCATCGGAAAGGAGATGTACCCCCAAAAGAAAATTTGGTCGTTTATATAGAAACGTTACTCGATTTAGAATGAGATGTCATAGCACCTATAGTATTTCATAGCGACGCAAATTCTGTGTTAATCTATCAATGTGAGGAAGCGAGGGATGCAGTAAAGAAGGAAAAGTGCATCGAAAAGGAGATACTCGTATTCCAAAAGAAAATCCTGTCGTTTCCATAGAAACGTTACTCGATTTAGAAGGAGGAGTCACTGAACCCATCGTATTTCATAGCGGCGCTATTTCTGTATTAATTTGTCAATGTGAGGGAGCGAGGGATGCAGTAAAGAAGGAATAGTGCATCGGAGAAGAGATAGTCGTATCCCAAATTAAAATCCTGTCGTTTCCATAGTAACGTTACTCTATTTAGCGGGAGAAATCATAGAACCCACAGTATTTCATAGCGACGCAATTTCTGTGTTAATTCGTCAATGTGAGGGAGCGAGGGATGCGGTATAGAAGGAATAGTGCATCGCAAAAGGAGATAGGCGTATTTCAAAAGAAAATCCTGTCGTTTCCATAGTAACGTTACTCGATTTAGAAGGAGAAGTCATAGAACCCATAATATTTCATAGCGACGCAATTTCTGGTTTAATTCGTCAATGTGAGGGAGCGAGGGATGCAGTAAAGTTGGAATAGTGCATCGGAAAGCAGATGTATCCGAAAAGAAAATTTTGTCGTTTCCATAGAAACGTTACTCGATTCAGAAGGAGAAGTCATAGCACCCATAGTATTTAATAGCGAAGCAATTCCTGTGTTAATTCGTCAATCTGAGGGAGCGAGGGATGCAGTAAAGAAGGAATAGTTCATCGGAAAGGAGATGCTCGTATCCCAAAAGAAAATCCTGTCGTTTCCATAGAAACGTTACTCGGTTTAGAAGGAGAAGTCATAGCACCCATAGTATTTCATAGCGACGCAATTTCTGAGTTAATCCGTCAAAGTGAGTGAGCGAGGGATGCTGTAAAGAAGGAAAAGTGCATCGGAAAGGAGATACTTGTATTCCAAAACAAAATCCTGACGTTTCCATTGAAACGTTACTCGATTTTGAAGGAGGAGTCATTGAACCCATAGTATTTCATAGCGACGCAATTTCTGTGTTAATCTGTCAATGTGAGGGAGCGAGGGATGCAGTAAAGAAGAAAAAGTGCATCGGATAGGAGATACTCGTATTCCAAAAGAAATTCCTGTCGTTTCCGTAGAAACGTTACTCGATTTAGAAGGAGGAGTCATTGAACACATAGTATTTCATAGCGGCGCAATTTCTGTGTTAATTTGTCAATGTGAGGGAGCGAGGGATGCAGTAAAGAAGGAATAGTGCATCGGAGAGGAGATAGTCGTATCCCAAATGAATATCCTGTCGTTTCCATAGTAACGTTACTCTATTTAGAAGGAGAAATCATAGAGCCCACAGTATTTCATAGCGACGCAATTTCTGTGTTAATTCATCAATGTGAGGGAGCGATGGATGCAGTAAAGAAGGACTAGTGCATCGGGAAAGGAGATAGTCGTATCCCAAAATGAAATCCTGTCGTTTACATAGTAACGTTACTCTATTTAGAAGGAGATGTCATAGAACCCAAGTATTTCATAGCGACGCAATTTCTGTGTCAATTCGTCAATGTGAGGAAGCGAGGGATGCAGTAAGGAGGGAATAGCGCATCGGAAAGGAGATACCGTATCCCAAAATAAAATTATGTCGTTTCCATAGAAACGTTTCTCGATTTAGAAGGAGAAACCATAGAACCCATAGTATTTCATAGCGACGCAATTTCTGTGTCAATTCGTCAATGTGAGGGAGCGAGGGATGCAGTAAAGAAGGAATAGTGCATCGGAAAGGAGATACTCGTTTTCCAAAAGGAAATCCTGTCGTTTCCATAGAAACGTTACTCGATTTAGAAGGAGGAGTCATTGAACCCATAGTATTTCATAGCGGCGCAATTTCTGTGCTAATTCGTCACGGTGAGGGAGCGAGGGATGCAGTAAAGAAGGAATAGTGCATTGGAGAAGAGATAGTCGTATCCCAAATTAAAATCCTGTCGTTTCCATAGTAACGTTACTCTATTTAGCGGGAGAAATCATAGAACCCACAGTATTTCATAGCGACGCAATTTCTGTGTTAATTCGTCAATGTGAGGGAGCGAGGGATGCGGTATAGAAGGAATAGTACATCGCAAAAGGAGATAGGCGTATTTCAAAAGAAAATCCTGTCGTTTCCATAGTAACGTTACTCGATTTAGAAGGAGAAGTCATAGAACCCATAATATTTCATAGCGACGCAATTTCTGGTTTAATTCGTCAATGTGAGGGAGCGAGGGATGCAGTAAAGTTGGAATAGTGCATCGGAAAGCAGATGTATCCGAAAAGAAAATTTTGTCGTTTCCATAGAAACGTTACTCGATTCAGAAGGAGAAGTCATAGCACCCATAGTATTTCATAGCGACGCAATTTCTGTGTTAATTCGTCAATGTGAGGGAGCGAGGGAGCAGTAGGGAAGGAATAGTGCATCGGAAAGGAGATACTCGTATCCCAAAAGAAAATCCAGTCGTTTCCATAGAAACGTTACTCGATTGAGAAGGAGAAGTCAAAGAACCCATAGTATTTCATAGCGACGCAATTTCTGTTTTAATTCGACAATGTGTGGGAGCCAGGTATACAGTAAAGAAGGAATAGTGCATCGAAAAGGAGATAGTTGTATCACAAAAGAAAATCCTGTAGTTTCCATAGAAACGTTACTCGATTTAGAAGGAGAAGTCATAGAACCCATAGTATTTAATAGCGAAGCAATTCCTGTGTTAATTCGTCAATCTGAGGGAGCGAGGGATGCAGTAAAGAAGGAATAGTTCATCGGAAAGGAGATACTCGTATCCCAAAAGAAAATCCTGTCGTTTCCATAGAAACGTTACTCGGTTTAGAAGGAGAAGTCATAGCACCCATAGTATTTCATACCGACGCAATTTCTGTGTTAATTCGTAAATGTGAGGGAGTGAGGGATGCAGTAAGGACGGAATAGTTTATCGGAAAGGAAATACTCGTATCCCAAAAGAAAATCCTGTCGTTTCCATACTAATGTTACTCGATTGAGAAGGAGAAGTCAAAGAACCCATAGTATTTCATAGCGACGCAATTTCTGTGTTAATTCGTCAATGTGTGGGACGAGGGATGCAGTAAAGAAGGAACAGTGCATCGGAAAGGAGATGTATCCCAAAAGAAAATTTTGTCGTTTCCATAGAAACGTTACTCGATTTAGAAGGAGAAGTCATAGAACCCATAGTATTTCATAGCGACGCAATTTCTGAGTTAATCCGTAAAAGTGAGTGAGCGAGGGATGCTGTAAAGAAGGAAAAGTGCATCGGAAAGGAGATACTTGTATTCCAAAACAAAATCCTGACGTTTCCATTGAAACGTTACTCGATTTTGAAGGAGGAGTCATTGAACCCATAGTATTTCATAGCGACGCAATTTCTGTGTTAATCTGTCAATGTGAGGGAGCGAGGGATGCAGTAAAGAAGAAAAAGTGCATCGGATAGGAGATACTCGTATTCCAAAAGAAATTCCTGTCGTTTCCGTAGAAACGTTACTCGATTTAGAAGGAGGAGTCATTGAACACATAGTATTTCATAGCGGCGCAATTTCTGTGTTAATTTGTCAATGTGAGGGATCGAGGGATGCAGTAAAGAAGGAATAGTGCATCGGAGAGGAGATAGTCGTATCCCAAATGAATATCCTGTCGTTTCCATAGTAACGTTAGTCTATTTAGAAGGAGAAATCATAGAGCCCACAGTATTTCATAGCGACGCAATTTCTGTGTTAATTCATCAATGTGAGGGAGCGAGGGATGCAGTAAAGAAGGACCAGTGCATCGGAAAGGAGATAGTCGTATCCCAAAATGAAATCCTGTCGTTTACATAGTAACGTTACTCTATTTAGAAGGAGATGTCATAGAACCCAAGTATTTCATAGCGACGCAATTTCTGTGTCAATTCGTCAATGTGAGGGAGCGAGGGATGCAGTAAGGAGGGAATAGTGCATCGGAAAGGAGATAGTCGTATTCCTAATGAATATCCTGTCGTTTCCATAGTAACGTTACTCTATTTAGAAGGAGGAATCATAGAACCCACAGTATTTCATAACGACGCAATTTCTGTGTTAATTCGTCAATGTGAGGGAGCGAGGGATGCAGTAAAGAAGGAATAGTGCATCGGAAAGGAGATAGTCGTATCCCAAAGGAAAATCCTGTCGTTTACATAGTAACGTTACTCTATTTAGAAGGAGATGTCATAGAACCCAAGTATTTCATAGCGACGCAATTCCTGTGTTAATTCGTCAATGTGAGGGAGTGTGGGATACAGTAAAGAGGGAATAGCGCATCGGAAAGGAGATACCCGTATCCCAAAATAACATCATTTCGTTTCCATAGAAACGTTACTCGATTTAGAAGGAGAAGCCTTAGAACACATAGTATTTCATAGCGACGCAATTTCTGTGTCAATTCGTCAATGTGAGGTAGCGAGGGATGCAGTAAAGAAGGAATAGTGCATCGGAAAGGCGATGTATCATAAAAGGAAATTTTGTTGTTTCCATAGAAACATTACTCGATTTAGATGGAGATGTCATAGCACCCATAGTATTTCATAGCGACGCAATTTCTGTGTTAATTCGTAAATGTGAGGGAGTGAGGGATGCAGTAAGGACGGAATAGTTTATCGGAAAGGATATACTCGTATCCCAAAAGAAAATCCTGTCGTTTCCATACTAATGTTACTCGATTGAGAAGGAGAAGTCAAAGAACCCATCGTATTTCATAGCGACGCAATTTCTGTGTTAATTCGTCAATGTGTGGGAGCGAGGGATGCAATAAGGAAGGAATAGTGCATCGGAAAGGTGATGTATCCCAAAAGAAAATTTTTATGTTTCCATAGAAACATTACTCGACTTAGAAGGAGAAGTCATAGCACCCGTAGTATTTCATAGCGACGCAATTTCTGTGTTAATTCGTCAATGTGAGGGAGCGAGGGATGCAATAAGGAAGGAATAGTGCATCGGAAATGAGATACTCGTATCCCAAAATAAAATCCTGTCGTTTCCATAGGAACGTTACTCGATTTAGAAGGAGAAGCCATAGAACCCATAGTATTTAATATCGACGCAATTCCTGTGTTAATTCGTCAATCTGAGGGGGCGAGGAATGCTGTAAAGCAGGAATAGTGCATCGGAAAGGAGATATTAGTATCCCAAAGAAGAAGATGTCATAGAACTCATAGTATTTCATAGCGACGTAATTTCTGTGTTAAATCGTCAATGTGACGGAGCGAGGGAGGCAGTAAAGAAGGATAGTGCATCGGAGAGGAGATAGTCGGATCCCAAATGAAAATCCTCTCGTTTCCATAGTAACGTTATTCTACTTAGAAGGAGATATCATAGAATCCACGGCATTTCATAGCGACGCAATTTCTGTGTTAATTCGTCAATGTGAGGGAGCGAGGGATTCAGTAAAGAAGGAATAAGGCATCGGAAAGGAGATAATCGCATCCCAAAAGAAAATCCTTTCGTTTCCATAGAAACGTTACTCGATTTAGAAAAGAGGTCATGGAAGACATAGTTTTTCATAGGGACGCAATTTCTGTGTTAGTTCGTCAATGTGTGGGAGCCAGGGATGCAGTAATGAAGGAATAGTGCATCGAAATGGAGATAGTTGTATCACAAAAGAAAATCCTGTCGTTTCCATAGATACGTTACCCGATTTAGAAGGAGAAGTCATAGAACCCATAGTATTTTATAAGTGACACAATTTCTGTGTTAATTCGTCAATGTGAGGGAGCGAGGGATGCAGTAAAGAAGGAATAGTGCTTCGGAAAGGAGATGTATCCCAAAAGAAAATTTTGTCGTTTCCATAGAAACGTTACTCGATTTAGAAGGAGAAGTCTAAGAACCCATAGTATTTCATAGCGACGCAATTTCTGTGTTAATTCGTCAATGTGTGGGAGCGAGGGATGCAATAAAGAAGGAACAGTGCATCGGAAAGGAGATGTATCCCAAAAGAAAATTTCTATGTTTCCATAGAAACGTTATTCGACTTAGATAGAGAAGTCACAGCACCCGTAGTATTTCATAGCGACGCAATTTCTGTGTTAATTCGTCAATGTGACGGAGCGAGGGAGGCAGTAAAGAAGGATAGTGCATCGGGAAGGAGATACTCGTATCCCAAAGAAGAAGATGTCATAGAACTCATAGTATTTCATAGCGACGTAATTTCTGTGTGTTAATTCGTCAATGTGACGGAGCGAGGGAGGCAGTAAAGAAGGATAGTGCATCGGAGAGGAGATAGTCGGATCCAGAATGAAAATCCTCTCGTTTCCATTGTAACGTTATTCTATTTAGAAGGAGAAATCATATAATCCACGGTATTTCATTGCGACGCAATTTCTGTGTTAATTCGACAATGTGAGGGAGCGAGGATTCAGTAAAGAAGGAATAAAGCATCGGAAAGGAGATAATCGCATCCCAAAAAAAAATCCTATTGTTTCCTTAGAAACGTTACTCGATTTAGAAAAGAGGTCATGGAAGACATAGTTTTTCATAGCGACGCAATTTCTGTGTTAGTTCGTCAATGTGTGGGAGCCAGGGATGCAGTAATGAAGGAATAGTGCATCGAAATGGAGATAGTTGTATCACAAAAGAAAATCCTGTCGTTTTCCATAGAAACGTTACCCGATTTAGAAGGAGAAGTCATAGAACCCATAGTATTTTATAAGCGACGCAATTTCTCTGTTAATTCGTCAATGTGAGGGGAGCGAGGGATCCAGTAAAGAAGGAGTAGTGCTTTGCAAAGGAGATGTATCGCAAAAGAAAATTTTGTCGTTTCCATAGAAACGTTACTCGATTTAGAAGGAGAAATCAAAGAACCCATAGTATTTCATAGCGACGCAATTTCTTGTGTTAATCCGTCAAAGTGAGTGGAGCGAGGGATGCAGTAAAGCGGGAATAGTGCATCGGAAAGGAGATACTCGTATCCCAAAGAAGAAGATGTCATAGAACTCATAGTATTTCATAGCGACGTAATTTCTGTGCTAACTCGTCAATGTGACCTGAGCGAGGGAGGCAGTAAAGAAGGAATCGTGCATTGGAGAGGAGATAGTCGGATCCCAAATGAAAATCCTCTCGTTTCCATATTAACGTTATTCTATTTAGAAGGAGAAATCATAGAATCCACGGTATTTCATAGCGACGCAATTTCTGTGTTAATTCGTCAATGTGAGGGAGCGAGGGATTCAGTGAAGAAGGAATAAGGCATCGGAAAGGAGATAATCGCATCCCAAAAGAAAAACCTATCGTTTCCATAGAAACGTTACTCGATTTAGAAAAGAGGTCATGGAAGACATAATTTTTCATAGCGACGCAATTTCTGTGTTATTTCGTCAATGTGAGGGAGCGAGGGATGCAGTAAAGAAGGAATAGTGCATCGAAAAAGAGACAGTTGTATCACAAAAGAAAAACCTGTCGTTTTTATAGAAACGTCACTCGATTTAGAAGGAGAAATCATTGAACCCATAGTATTTCATAGCGGCGCTATTACTGTGTTAATTCGTCACGGTGGGGGAGCGAGGGATGCAGTAAAGAAGGAATAGTGCATCGGAGAGGAGATAGTCGTATTCCAAATGAATATCCTGTCGTTTCCATATTAACGTTACTCTATTTAGAAGGAGGAATCATAGAACCCACAGTATTTCATAACGACGCAATTTCTGTGTTAATTCGTCAATGTGAGGGAGCGAGGGATGCAGTAATGAAGGAATAGTGCATCGGAAAGGAGATAGTCGTATCCCAAAGGAAAATCCTGTCGTTTACATAGTAACGTTACTCTATTTAGAAGGAGATGTCATAAAACCCTACTATTTCATAGCGACGCAATTAATGTGTTAATTCGTCAATGTGAGGGAGCGAGGGATACAGTAAAGAGGGAATAGCGCATCAGAAAGGAGATACCCGTATCCCAAAATAAAATCATGTCGTTTCCATAGAAACGTTACTCGATTTAGAAGGAGAAGCCATAGAACCCATAGTATTTCATAGCGACGCAATTTCTGTGTTAATTCGTCAATGTGTGGGGGCGAGGGATGCAGTAAAGAAGGAACAGTGCATCGGAAAGGTGATGTATCCCAAAAGAAAATTTTTATGTTTCCATAGAAACGTTACTCGACTTAGATGGAGAAGACATAGCACCCGTAGTATTTCATAGCGACGCAATTTCTGTGTTAATTCGTTAATGTGAGGGAGCGAGGGATGCAATAAGGAAGGAATAGTGCATCGGAAAGGAGATACTCGTATCCCAAAATAAAATACTGTCGTTTCCATAGAAACGTTACTCGATTTAGAAGGAGAAGCCATAGAACCCATAGTATTTAATATCGACGCAATTCCTGTGTTAATTCGTCAATGTGACGGAGCGAGGGAGGCAGTAAAGAAGGATAGTGCATCGGAGAGGAGATAGTCGGATCCCAAATGAAAATCCTCTCGTTTCCATAGTAACGTTATTCTATTTAGAAGGAGTATCATAGAATCCACGGTATTTCATAGCGACGCAATTTCTGTGTTAATTCGTCAATGTGAGGGAGCGAGGGATTCAGTAAAGAAGGAATAAGGCATCGGAAAGGAGATAATCGCATCCCAAAAGAAAACCTATCGTTTCCATAGAAACGTTACTCGATTTAGAAAACAGGTCATAGAAGACATAGTTTTTCATAGGGACGCAATTTCTGTGTTATTTCGTCAATGTGTGATAGCCAGGGATGCAGCAATGAAGGAATAGTGCATCGAAATGGAGATAGTTGTATCACAAAAGAAAATCCTTTCGTTTCCATAGAAACGTTACCCGACTTAGAAGGAGAAGTCATAGAACATATAGTATTTTATAAGTGACACAATTTCTGTGTTAATTCGTCAATGTGAGGGAGCGAGGGATGCAGTAAAGAAGGAATAGTGCTTCGGAAAGGAGATGTATCCCAAAAGAAAATTTTGTCGTTTCCGTAGAAACGTTACTCGATTTAGAAGGAGAAGTCAAAGAACCCATAGTATTTCATAGCGACGCAATTTCTGTGTTAATCTGGCAATGTGAGGGAGCGAGGGATGCAGTATAGAAGGAATAGTGCCGCGGAGAGGAGATAGTCGTATACCAAATGAAAATCCTGTCTTTTCCATAGTAACGTTTCTCTATTTAGAAGGAGAAATCATAGAACCCACAGTATTTCATAGCGACGCAATTTCTGTGTTAATTCGTCAATGTGAGGGAGCGAGGGATGCAGTAAAGAAGGAATAGTGCATCGGAAAGGAGATACTCGTATTCCTAAAGAAAATCCTGTCGTTTCCATAGAAACGTTACTCGATTTAGAAGGAGGAATCATTGAACCCATTGTATTTCATAGCGGCACAATTTCTGTGTTCATTCGTCACGGTGAGGGAGCGAGGGATGCAGTAAAGAAGGAATAGTGGATCGGAGAGGAGATAGTCGTATCCCAAATGATTATCCTGTCGTTTCCATAGTAACGTTACTCTATTTAGAAGGAGAAATCATAGAACCCACAGTATTTCATAGCGACGCAATTTCTGTGTTAATTCGTCAATGTGAGGGAGCGAGGGATGCAGTAAAGATGGACTAGTGCATCGGAAAGGAGATAGTCGTATCCCAAAATGAAATCCTGTCGTTTACATAGTAACGTTACTCTATTTAGAAGGAGAAATCATAGAACCCAAGTATTTCATAGCGACGCAATTTCTGTGTTAATTCGTCAATTTGAGGGAGCGAGGGATGCAGTAAAGAAGGAATAGTGCATCGGAAAGGAGATACTCGTATTCCAAAAGGAAATCCTGTCGTTTCCATAGAAACGTTACTCTATTTAGAAGGAGAAATCATAGAACCCACAGTATTTCATAGCGACGCAATTTCTGTGTTAATTCGTCAATGTGAGGGAGCGAGGGATGCAGTAAAGAAGGAATAGTGCATCGGAAAGGAGATACTCGTATTCCTAAAGAAAATTCTGTCGTTTCCATAGAAACGTTACTCGATTTAGAAGGAGGAATCATTGAACCCATAGTATTTCATAGCGGCGCAATTTCTGTGTTAATTCGTCACGGTGAGGGAGCGAGGGATGCAGTAAAGAAGGAATAGTGCATCGGAGAGGAGATAGTCGTATCCCAAATGAATATCCTGTCGTTTCCATAGTAACGTTACTCTATTTAGAAGGAGGAATCATAGAACCCACAGTATTTCATAACGACGCAATTTCTGTGTTAATTCGTCAATGTGAGGGAGCGAGGGATGCAGTAAAGAAGGAATAGTCCATCGGAAAGGAGATAGTCGTATCCCAAAGGAAAATCCTGTCGTTTACATAGTAACGTTACTCTATTTAGAAGGAGATGTCATAGAACCCAAGTATTTCATAGCGACGCAATTCCTGTGTTAATTCGTCAATGTGAGGGAGTGAGGGATACAGTAAAGAGGGAATAGCGCATCGGAAAGGAGATACCCGTATCCCAAAATAAAATCATGTCGTTTCCATAGAAACGTTACTCGATTTAGAAGGAGAAGCCATAGAACCCATAGTATTTCATAGCGACACAATTTCTGTGTCAATTCGTCAATGTGAGGGAGCGAGGGATGCAGTAAAGAAGGAATAGTGCATCGGAAAGGCGATGTATCATAAAAGAAAATTTTGTTGTTTCCATAGAAACATTGCTCGATTTAGAAGGAGAAGTCATAGCACCCATAGTATTTCATAGCGACGCAATTTCTGTGATAATTCGTCAATGTGAGGGAGCGAGGGATGCAGTAAGGACGGAATAGTGCATCGGAAAGGATATACTCATATCCCAAAAGAAAATCCTGTCCTTTCCATAGAAACGTTACTCAATTGAGAAGGAGAAGTCAGAGAACCCATCGTATTTCATAGCGACGCAATTTCTGTGTTAATTCGTCAATGTGTGGGAGCGAGGGATGCAGTAAAGAAGGAACAGTGCATCGGAAAGGTGATGTATCCCAAAAGAAAATTTTTATGTTTCCATAGAAACGTTACTCGATTTAGAAGGAGAAGTCAAAGAACCCATAGTACTTCATAGCGACGCAATTTCTGTGTTAATTCGTCAATGTGTGGGAGCGAGGGATGCAGTAAAGAAGGAACAGTGCATCGGAAACGAGATGTATCCCAAAAGAAAATTTTTATGTTTCCATAGAAACGTTATTCGACTTAGAAAGAGAAGTCACAGCACCCGTAGTATTTCATAGCGACGCAATTTCTGTGTTAATTCGTCAATGTGACGGAGCGAGGGAGGCAGTAAAGAAGGATAGTGCATCGGAAAGGAGATACTCGTATCCCAAAGAAGAAGATGTCATAGAACTCATAGTATTTCATAGCGACGTAATTTCTGTGTTAATTCGTCAATGTGACGGAGCGAGGGAGGCAGTAAAGAAGGATAGTGCATCGGAGAGGAGATAGTCGGATCCCAAATGAAAATCCTCTCGTTTCCATAGAAACGTTACTCGATTTAGAAAAGAGGTCATGGAAGACATAGTTTTTCATAGCGACGCAATTTCTGTGTTAATTCGTCAATGTGAGGGAGCAGAGGATGCAGTAAAGAAGGAATAGTGCATCGTAAAGGAGATGTATCCCAAAAGAAAATTTGGTCGTTTCCATAGAAACGTTACTCGATTTAGAAGGAGAAGTCATACCACCCTTAGTATTTCATAGCGACACAATTTCTGTGTTAATCTGTCAATGTGAGGGAGCAAGATGCAGTAAAGAAGAAAAAGTGCATCGGAAAGGAGATACTCGTATTCCAAAAGAAAATCCTGTCGTTTCCATAGTAACGTTCCTCTATTTAGAAGGAGAAATCATAGAACCCACAGTATTTCATAGCGACGCAATTTCTGTGTTAATTCGTCAATGTGAGGGAGCGAGGGATGCAGTAAAGAAGGAATAGTGCATCGGAAAGGAGATACTCGTATTCCAAAAGAAAATCCTGTCGTTTCCATAGAAACGTTACTCGACTTAGAAGGAGAAGTCATAGCAACCATAATATTTCTTTAAGACGCAATTTCTGTGTTAATTCGTCAATGTGAGGGAGCGAGGGATGCAATAAGGAAGGAATAGTGCATCGGAAAATAGATACTCGTATCCCAAATGAAAATCCTCTCGTTTCCATAGTAACGTTATTCTATTTAGAAGGAGAAATCATAGAATCCACGGTATTTCATAGCGACGCAATTTCTGTGTTAATTCGTCAATGTGAGGGAGCGAGGGATTCAGTAAAGAAGGAATAAGGCATCGGAAAGGAGATAATCGCATTCCAAAAGAAAATCCTGTCGTTTCCATAGAAACGTACTCGATTTAGAAGGAGAAGCCATAGAACCCATAGTATTTAATAGCGACGCAATTCCTGTGTTAATTCGTCAATCTGAGGGAGCGAGGAATGCTGTAAAGCGGGAATAGTGCATCGGAAAGGAGTTACTCGTATCCCAAAGAAGAAGATGTCATAGAACTCATAGTATTTCATAGCGACGTAATTTCTGTGCTAATTCGTCAATGTGACGGAGCGAGGGAGGCAGTAAAGAAGGAATCTTGCATTGCAGAGGAGATAGTCGGATCCCAAATGAAAATCCTCTCGTTTCCATTTTAACGTTATTCTATTTAGAAGGAGAAATCATAGAATCCACGGTATTTCATAGCGACGCAATTTCTGTGTTAATTCGTCAATGTGAGGGAGCGAGGGATTCAGTGAAGAAGGAATAAGGCATCGGAAAGGAGATAATCGCATCCCAAAAGAAAATCCTATCGTTTCCATAGAAACGTTACTCGATTTAGAAAAGAGGTCATGGAAGACATAATTTTTCATAGCGACGCAATATCTGTGTTATTTCGTCAATGTGAGGGAGTGAGGGATGGAGTAAAGAAGGAATAGTGCTTCGAAAAAGAGACAGTTATATCACAAAAGAAAATCCTGTCGTTTCCATAGAAACGTCACTCGATTTAGAAGGAGAAGTCATAGAACCCATAGTATTAAATAGCGACGCAATTTCTGTGTTAATTCGTCAATGTGAGCGAGCGAGGGATGCAGTAGAGAAGGAATAGTGCATCGGAAAGGAGATGTATCCCAAAAGAAAATTTTGTCGTTTCCATAGAAACGTGGCTCGATTTAGAAGGAGAAGTCATAGCACACATAGTTTATTTATTTAGCGTATGGCTAATACAGACATATCATGAAATTACATATATATATGTACATATTGGCACACAAGAAACTTAAGTTTGTTTTTACAACTGAATATCCAGTCCTTCAATCCAGCGCACTGCATCTGGAGTTGCTAGCAGGAAGTCCTCTTTGGCGCCGTGATAGGCTCGAATCCTGCATTCACTGACGATGTGGTGAACAGTCTGGTATGGAGCCCCGCAGTCACAAGCTGGATCAGGCAGCTTGTTCCACTTAAAGAGAGCATCCCTGCATCGCCCATGGCTGGTACGGATTCTGTTGAGAGTAGACCACGTCTTGCGTGGTAAGTCGAATCCACTTGGAAGTTTAGCACCTGAGAAGATGTTATGCAGGTGCACATCTGTCACTGCTTCCCACCGACCTTTCCATTCTTCAAGAGGTTTGAAATTCTTAGCCACTATGTCAGCAGCATCGCACAGAGTTGGATGACGTGATTTCAGTCTCTTGCGATTTAAAAGTGGCAGGTCGCTACGCACGGGTAGGTTAGAATTCCTGGAGATCTTGTGGAATTCTCTCATAAGGGCAGTACATCTGCGTAGATCAGGAGGTATTATACCAGTTAACAGTGGAAGCCAATAAACTGGAGTAGATCTGATTGTACCAGATATTATGCGCATTGTCGTATTCAGCTGGGTATCAACAAGCCTTGTATGATGACTATTCATCCAAACAGGTGCACAATACTCAGCACTTGAGTATACCAAGCCCAGAGCTGAAGTTCGCAGGGTGGTTGCTGAAGATCCCCAGGTAGTTCCGCATAGCTTATGGAGGATGTTGTTTCGAGTCCTCAGCTTTTGAGCTAAGTTAAGAAGGTGTTGTTTGAAGCATAGTGTACGATCCAGGGTGACACCAAGATATTTTGGGTTCCAGTTGTGATGAAGAATTCTGCCTCTGAAACTTACCTCCAGTTTTACGTTCGCCAACTGGTTATTTAGATGGAAGCAACACACTTCTGTTTTACTCACACTGGGTTGGAGTCTCCAGATTTTGAAGTAATTGTCTAATGCAGACAGGTCATTGGCTAAAATCTCTTCTGTTGTCTTCATTTCCTGGTGTTTGACGGCTAGAGCCAGATCATCGGCATAGCAGTATTTTCTGGACGAAGTGTAAGGTAGATCAGATAGATATAGGTTGAACAGTAAGGGTGAGAGAACTGATCCTTGAGGCAATCCGTTGTTCAGCTTCCTCTCCTTACTTATGTTGCTTCCAGTGATTACCTGGAACTTCCGATCACTTAGCATGCTGTTAATCAGTCGAGCCATTGTTCTGCAGGGTATGATGCGGAGAAATTTGTAGATAAGGCCTTCCCTCCACACAGTGTCGAAGGCGGCAGTTAGATCAACAGATGCCACAGATGTTTTCTGCTTCATTTGGTATCCTGACTCTATGAAGGATGTGAGAGACAATACTTGGTCGCAGCAGCTACGCCCTGGTCTGAAGCCTGCCTGATCAACTGGAACGTTCTCTAAGATAGCGCTACTTATTCTGTTATATATTAGCCTTTCAAAAAGCTTGTAGCAGCAGCTGAGTAGGGAAATGGGGCGATAGTTTTCTACCCTGTTGCTGGGTTTGCCAGGTTTCAGAACAGATATTATCTTCACCTTTTTAAACTCAGATGGAAGTTGACCAGTCAGCAGGATGTCAGTGAAGAATTCTGCCAGCCATTTCTTAGCTTTTCCTCCCATATGGATCAGGAATTCTGGGTGGATACCATCGAATCCAGGTGCCTTAAGAGATTTGAGGTCCTTCAGTCCAGAGTCAATGTCTGAAACTGTGAAGGGATGGGTATACTCAGATGAGGGAGATGCCTTCTTTTTAAGGTCACGATGCTGTCGTCTGATATGTCTTGTATGTTTCTTGTCAGGAGGTACTCTTGAGGTGGTAATGATGTGGGAAGCAATTTGGTCTGGTGTTACTTCGGAATTTTTTCTGCATGCTGGTGCACTTCCTCCCAGTTTTCTCAGAAGACTCCATGCTTTCCTGCTCGAGTGGGTAAAGTCCATAGTTTTGACTGTTTCTGCCCATTTCTGCCTCCGAGACATGTCCAAGCTGGACAATAGTTCCGTAGCTATCTCTGGGTCACCACTTTGCTGAAAGTATTGGTACAGTGTTTCACTTTCCTCATTCCATCCTGGAACATATTCTTTTCGGTATCCTCTTGGCATACACTTTTTAGCTGTTGCTGTTACTGCACCAATGAAGCGTTGATAGTTATTATGTGATGGAGGTATCCATCGAATGGTCTTATCCAGTTCCGTTGAAAACTTCATCCAGTCGGCTTTCTGGAAATTCCATCGAGCATGCGGAGTTGATCGTATGACAGGAACAGTGCGGCCAATTTGTATTATTACAGGTCTGTGTTGGCTGTGAGGAAAGGCATCTATCACTTTCCTTGTATTGTTGATGGGAAAGCCAGTTTCGTTGCAGCTAACAAAGCATAAGTCAGGATTTGAATCCTTGTCCCAAGCAGCTGACCTGAAAGTGCCTTGATCTTTGGCATCAAACACTAGATGAAGATTATTCTCTTCGATCCATTCTGCAAGCATGCTCCCATTTTCATCATTTTGAGAGTACTTCCAAAGTTCATGGTGACTATTGAAGTCTCCTATGTAAATTGCAGGATGTTCTACTGTGTGTAGGACAAAATCGGGCCATGTTGTTTTGGGTGGTTTGTAAACATTTGTAATAGTAATGCTGTGCAATTGTATGACAACTGTATGTATATCTGCCTCCACACTTACAGAAATCAGCGAAGCTTCGTTTATGTTGTTACGGACATACGTAGCAATTCCATACACCTCGTGGTAAGTTACACCAAGTGCAGAATATCCAGGAATTCGACCTCGGCTTCGGAATATTTCTTCGCTGGAAACACGAGTTTCTTGAATGGCGACGACATCGATATTGTTGTCCAGCAAAAATTTTGACAGGTAGTCACACTTTGCCCTGCTAATGCTTTCGATATTCAGTTGAAGGAGTCTGATAGTTGATCCAATGTTTCTTGTCAATGAGCTCTGAAAAGAACTGTTTCTGCTATTTAGTTGATATGTCATTGCCAGGAGATCCTATAGATAGTCTGGCTGCCTGTAATCACTGTTGCTCAATTAGCACCACCCAGGAGGCACGTGTAGGGTATTTTAAGGTTAAACCTACGGACGTGAGCAACGCTACCTCCCAGCACACATAGTATTTCATAGCGACGCAGTTTCTGTGTTAATCCGTCAATGTGAGGGAGCGAGGGATGCAGTAAAGAAGGAAAAGTGCATCGCAAAGGAGATACTCGTATTCCAAAAGAAAATCCTGTCGTTTCCATAGAAAAGTTACTCGACTTAGAAAGAAGAGTCATTGAACTCATAGTATTTCATAGCGGCGCAATTTCTGTGTTAATTCGTCAATGTGAGGGAGCGAGGGATGCAGTAAAGAAGGAATAGTGCATTGGAGAGGAGATATCCGTATCCCAAATGAAAATCCTGTCGTTTCCATAGTAACGTTACTCTATTTAGAAGGAGAAATCATAGAACCCCCAGTATTTCATAGCGACGCAATTTCTGTGTTAATTCGTCAATGTGAGGGTGCGAGGGATGCAGTAAAGAAGGAATAGTGCATCGGAAAGGAGATAGTCGAATCCCAAAAGAAAATCCTGTCGTTTCCATAGTAACGTTACTCGATTTGGAAAGAGAAGTCATAGAAGACATAGTTTTCCATAGCGACGCAATTTCTGTGTTAATTCGTCTATGTGTGGGAGCCAGGGATGCAGTAATGAAGGAATAGTGCATCGAAAAGGAGATAGTTGTATCACAATAGAAAATCCTGTCGTTTCCATAGAAACGTTACTCGATTTAGAAGGAGAAGTCGTAGAACCCATAGTATTTCATAGCGACGCAATTTCTGTGGTAATTCGTCAATGTGAGGGAGCGAGGGATGCAGTAAAGAAGGAATAGTGCATCGGAAAGGAGATGTATCCCAAAAGAAAATTTGGTCGTTTCCATAGAAACGTTACTCGATTTAGAAGGAGAAGTCATAGCACCCTTAGTATTTCTTAGCGCCGCAATTTCTGTGTTAATCTGTCAATGTGAGGGAACGAGGGATGCAGTAAAGAAGGAAAAGTGCATCGGAAAGGAGATACTCGTATTCCAAAAGAAAATCCTGTCGTTTACATAGAAACGTTACACGATTTAGAAGCAGGAGTCATTGAACCCATAGTATTTCATAGCGGCGCAATTTCTGTGTTAATTCGTCAATGTGAGGGAGCGAGGGATGCAGTAAAGAAGGAATAGTGCTTCGGAGAGGAGATAGTCGTATCTTAAATGAAAATCCTGTCGTTTCCATAGTAACGTTACTCTATTTAGAAGGAGAAATCATAGAACCCACAGTATTTCATAGCGACGCAATTTCTGTGTTAATTCATCAATGTGAGGGAGCGAGAGATGCAGTAAAGAAGGAATAGTGCATCGGAAAGGAGATACTCGTATTCCAAAAGAAAATCCTGTCATTTCCATAGAAACGTTGCTCGAATCAGAAGGAGATGTCATAGAACCCAAGTACTTCATAGCGACGCAATTCCTGTGTTAATTCGTCAATGTGAGGGAGCGAAGGATGCAGTAAAGAGGGAATAGTGCATCGGAAAGGAGATACTCGTATCCCAAAATAAAATCCTGTCGTTTCCATAGAAACGTTACTCGATTTAGAAGAAGGAGTCATTGAACGAATAGTATTTCATAGCGGTGCAATTTCTGTGTTAATTCGTCAATGAGGCATAGCGAGGGATGCAGTAAGGAAGGAATAATGCATCGGAAAGGTGATACTCGTATCCCAAAGAAAATCCTCTCGTTTCAATAGAAACCTTACTCGATTTGGAATGAGAAGTCATAGAACCCAAAGTATTTCATGGCGACACAATTTCTGTGTTAATTGGTCAATGTGAGGGAGCGAGGGATGCAGTAAAGAAGCAACAGTGCATTGGAAGGATATACTCGTATGCCAAAAGGAAATCCTATCGTTTCCATAGAAATCTTACTCGATTTAGAAGGAGAAGTCATGAAACACTTAGTATTTCATAGCGACGCAATTCCTGTGTTAATTCGTCAATCCCAGGGAGCGAGGGATGCAGTAAAGCGGGAATAGTGCATCGGTAAGGAGATACTCGTATCCCAAAGAAGAAGGTGTCATAGAACCCATAGTATATCATAGCTACGTAAATTCAGTGTTAATTCGTCAATGTGAGGGAGCGACTGATGGAGTAAAGAAGGAATACTGCATCGGAAAGAGATGTATCCCAAAAGAATATTTTTGTCGTTTCCATAGAAACGTGACTCGATTTAGAAGGAGAAGTCATAGCACTCATAGTATTTCATAGCGACGCAATTTCTGTGTTAATCCGTCAATGTGAGGGAGCGAGGGATGCAGTAAAGAAGGAATAGTGCTTCGGAAAGGAGATGTATCCCAAAAGAAAATTTTGTCGTTTCCACAGAAACGTTTCTCGATTTAGAAGGAGAAGTCATAGCACCCTTAGTATTTCATAGCGACGCAATTTCTGTGTTAATCCGTCAAAGTGAGAGAGCGAGGGATGCAGTAAGGAAGGAATAGTGCATCGGAAAGGAGATACTCGTATCCCAAAAGAAAATCCTGTCGTTTCCATAGTAACGTTGCTCGAATCAGAAGGAGATGTCATAGAACCCAAGTACTTCATAGCGACGCAATTCCTGTGTTAATTCGTCAATGTGAGGGAGCGAGGGATGCAGTAAAGAGGGAATAGTGCATCGGAAAGGAGATACTCGTATCCCAAATTTAAATCCTGTCGTTTCCATAGAAACGTTACTCGATTTAGAAGGAGGAGTCATTGAACGCATAATATTTCATAGCGGCGCAATTTCTGTGTTAATTCGTCAATGTGGCATTGCGAGGGATGCAGTAAGGAAGGAATAGTGCATCGGAAAGGTGATACTCGTATCCCACGGAAAAACCTCTCGTTTCCATAGAAACCTTACTCGATTTGGAATGAAAAGTCATAGAACCCATAGTATTTCATGGCGGCACAATTTCTGTGTCAATTGGTCAATGTGAGGGCGCGAGGGATGCAGTAAAGAAGGAACAGTGCCTCGGAAAGGAGATACTCGTATCCCAAAAGAAAATCCCATCGTTTCCATAGAAATCTTACTCGATTTAGAAGGAGAAGTCATAGAAGCCGTAGTATTTCATAGCGATGCAATTTCTGTGTCAATTCGTCAATGTGAGGGAGCGAGGGATGCAGTATAGAAGGAATAGTGCATCGGAAAGGAGATGTATCCCAAAAGAATGTTTTTGTCGTTTCCATAGAAACGTGACTCAATTTAGAAGGACAAGTCATAGCACCCATAGTATTTCATAGCGATGCAATTTCTGTGTCAATTCGTCAATGTGAGGGAGCGAGGGATGCAGTATAGAAGGAATAGTGCATCGGAAAGGAGATGTATCCCAAAAGAATGTTTTTGTCGTTTCCATAGAAACGTGACTCAATTTAGAAGGAGAAGTCATAGCACCCATAGTATTTCATAGCGACGCAATTTCTGTGTTAATCCGTCAAAGTGAGGGAGCGAGGGATGCAGTAAAGATGGAAAAGTGCATCGGAAAGGAGATACTTGTATTCCAAAACAAAATCCTGTCGTTTCCATAGAAACGATACTCGATTTAGAAGGAAGAGTCATTGAACCCATAGTTTTTCATGGCGACACAATTTCTGTGTTAATTCGTCAATCCGAGGGAGCGAGGGATGCAGTAAAGCGGGAATAGTGCATCGGAAAGGTGATACTCGTATCCCAAAGAAGAAGGTGTCATAGAACCCATAGTATTTCATAGCGACGTAATTTCTGTGTTAATTCGTCAATGTGAGGGCGTGAGGGATGCAGTAAGGAAGGAATAGTGCATCGGAGAGGAGATAGTCGTATCCCAAATGAAAATCCTGTCGTTTCCATAGAAACGTTACTCGATTTAGAAGGAGAGGTCATAGAAGACATAGTTTTTCATAGCGACGCCATTTCTGTGTTAATTCGTCAATGTGAGGCAGCGAGGGATGCAGTAAAGAAGGAATAGTGCATCGAAAAGGAGACAGTTGTATCACAAAGGAAAATCCAGTCGTTTCCATAGAAACGTTACTCGATTTAGAAGGAGAAGTCATAGGACCCATAGTATTTAATAGGGACGCAATTTCTGTGTTAATTCGTCAATGTGAGGGAGCGACTGATGCAGTAAAGAAGGAATACTGCATCGGAAAGGTGATCCTCGTATCCCAAATGAAAATCCTGACGTTTCTATAGTAACGTTACTCTATTTAGAAGGAGGAATCATAGGACCCACAGCATTTCATAGCGATGCAATTTCTGTGTTAATTCGTCAATGTGAGGGAGCGAGGGATGCAGCAAAGAATTAATAGTGCATCAAAAAAGGAGATACTCGTATTCCAAAAGAAAATCCTGGGGTTTCCATAAAAACGTTACTCGATTTAGAAGGTGGAGTCATTGAATCCATAGTATTTCATAGCGACGCAATTTCTGTGTTAATTCGTCAATGTGAGGGCGCGAGGGAATCAGTAAGGAAGGAATAGTGCATCGGAGAGGAGATAGTCGTATCCCAAATGAAAATCCTGTAGTTTCCATAGTAACGTTACTCTATTTAGAACGAGTAATCATAGGATACACAGTATTTCATAGCGACGCAATTTCTGTGTTAATTCGTCTATGTGAGGGTGCGAGGGATTCAGTAAAGAAGGAATAGTGCATCGGAAAGGAGATAATCGCATCCCTAAAGAAAATCCTGTCGTTTCCATAGAAACGTTACTCGATTTAGAAGGAGAGGTCATAGAAGACATAGTTTTTCATAGCGACGCCATTTCTGTGTTAATTCGTCAATGTGAGGCAGCGAGGGATGCAGTAAAGAAGGAATAGTGCATCGAAAAGGAGACAGTTGTATCACAAAGGAAAATCCAGTCGTTTCCATAGAAACGTTACTCGATTTAGAAGGAGAAGTCATAGGACCCATAGTATTTAATAGGGACGCAATTTCTGTGTTAATTCGTCAATGTGAGGGAGCGACTGATGCAGTAAAGAAGGAATACTGCATCGGAAAGGTGATCCTCGTATCCCAAATGAAAATCCTGACGTTTCTATAGTAACGTTACTCTATTTAGAAGGAGGAATCATAGAACCCACAGCATTTCATAGCGATGCAATTTCTGTGTTAATTCGTCAATGTGAGGGAGCGAGGGATGCAGCAAAGAATTAATAGTGCATCAAAAAAGGAGATACTCGTATTCCAAAAGAAAATCCTGGGGTTTCCATAAAAACGTTACTCGATTTAGAAGGTGGAGTCATTGAATCCATAGTATTTCATAGCGACGCAATTTCTGTGTTAATTCGTCAATGTGAGGGCGCGAGGGAATCAGTAAGGAAGGAATAGTGCATCGGAGAGGAGATAGTCGTATCCCAAATGAAAATCCTGTAGTTTCCATAGTAACGTTACTCTATTTAGAACGAGTAATCATAGAATACACAGTATTTCATAGCGACGCAATTTCTGTGTTAATTCGTCTATGTGAGGGTGCGAGGGATTCAGTAAAGAAGGAATAGTGCATCGGAAAGGAGATAATCGCATCCCTAAAGAAAATCCTGTCGTTTCAATAGAAACGTTACTCGATTTAGAAGGAGAGGTCATAGAAGACATAGTTTTTCATAGCGACGCCATTTCTGTGTTAATTCGTCAATGTGAGGGAGCGACTGATGCAGTAATGAAGGAACACTGCATCGGAAAGGAGATACTCGTATCCCAAATGAAAATCCTTTCGTTTCCATAGTAACGTTACTCTATTTAGAAGGAGGAATCATAGAACCCACAGCATTTCATAGCGACGCAATTTCTGTGTTAATTCGTCAATGTGAGGGAGCGAGGGATGCAGTAAAGAATTAATAGTGCATCAAAAAAGGAGATACTCGTATTCCAAAAGAGAATCCTGGCGTTTCCATAGAAACGTTACTCGATTTAGAAGGTGGAGTCATTGAATCCATAGTATTTCATAGCGGCGCAATTTCTGTGTTAATTCGTCAATGTGAGGGAGCGAGGGATGCAGTAAAGGGAGATAAGTGCATCGGAAAGCAGATACTCGTATTCCAAAGGAAAATTCTGTCGTTCCATAGAAACGTTACTCGATGTATAAGGAGGAGTCATTGAACGCATAGTATTTCATACCGGCGCAATTTCTGTGTTAATTCGTCAATGTCGCATAGCGAGGAATGGAGTAAGGAAGGAATAGTGCATCGGAAAGGTGATACTCGTATCCCAAAGAAAATCCTCTCCTTTCCATAGAAACCTTACTCGATTTGGAAGGAGAAGTCATAAAACACTTAGTATTGTATAGCGACGCAATTCCTGTGTTAATTCGTCAATCTGAGGCAGCGAGGGATGCAGTAAAGCGGGAGTAGTGCATTGGAAAGGAGATACTCGTATGCCAAAGAACAAGATGTCATAGAACCCATAGTATTTCATAGCGACGTAATTTCTGTGTTAATTCGTCAATGTGAGGGAGCGAGGGACGCAGTAAAGAAGGAATAGTGCATCGGAGAGGAGATAGTCGTATCCCAAATGAAAATCCTGTCGTTTCCATAGTAACGTTACTCTATTTAGAAGGAGATATCATTGAACCCACAGTATTTCACAGCGACGCAATTTCTGTGTTAATTCGTCAATGTGAGGGAGCGAGGGATGCAGTAAAGAAGGAATAGTGCATCGGAAAGGAGATACTCGTATTCCAAAAGAAAATCCTGTCGTTTCCATAGAGACGTTACACGATTTAGAAGGAGGAGTCATTGAACCCATAGTATTTCATAGCGGCGCAATTTCTGTGTTAATTCTTCAATGTGAGGGAGCGAGGGATGCAGTAAAGAAGGAATAGTGCATCGGAGAGGAGTTGGTCGTATCCCAAATGAAAATCCTGTCGTTTCCATAGAAACGTTGCTCGATTCAGAGGGAGATGTCATAGAACCCAAGTATTTCACAGCGACGAAATTCCTGTGTTAATTCGTGAATGTGAGGGTGCGAGGGATGCTGTAAAGCGGGAATAGTGCATCGGAAAGGTGATACTCGTATCCCAAAATAAAATCCTGTCGTTTCCATAGTAACGATACTCGATTGAGAAGGAGAAGTCAAAGAACCCATAGTATTTCATATCGACGTAATTTCTGAGTTAATTCGTCAATGTGTGGAGCCAGGGATGCAGTAAAGAAAGAATAGTGCATCGATACGGCGATAGTTGTATCACAAAAGAAGATCCTGTCCTTTCCATAGAAACGTTACTCAATTTAGAAGGAAAAGTCATAGAACCCATAGTTTTTAATAACGACTCAATTTCTGTGTTAATTCGTCAATGTGAGGGAGCGAGGGATGCAGTAAAGAAGGAAAAGTGCATCGGAAAGGAGATACTCGTATTCCATAAGAAATTCCTGTCGTTTCCATAGAAACGTTATTCGATTTAGAAGGAGGAGTCATTGAACGCATAGTATTTAATAGGGACGCAATATCTGTGTTAATTCGTCAATGTGAGAGAGCGAGGGATGCAGTAAAGAAGGAATAGTGCATCGGAAAGGAAAAGTATCCCAAAAGAAAATCCTGTCGTTTCCATAGAAACGTTACACGATTGGGAAGGAGAAGTTAAAGAACCCATAGTATTTCGTAGCGACTCAATTTCTGTGTTAATTCGTCAATGTGTGGGAGCCAGGGATGCAGTAAAGTAGGAATAGTGCATCGAAAAGTAGATAGTTGTATCACAAAAGATTATCCTGTCGTTTCCATAGAAACGTTACAAAATTTAGAACGAGAGGTCATAGAACCCACAGTATTTAATAGCGACGCAATTTCTGTGTTAATTCGTCAATGTGGCATAGCGAGGGATGCAGTAAGGAAAAAATAGTGCATCGGAAAGGAGATACTCGTATCCCAAAAGATAAGCCAGTCGTTTCTATAGAAATCTTACTCGATTTAGAAGGAGAAGTCAGAGAACCCATATTATTTAATAGGGACGCAATATCTGTGTTAATTCGTCAATGTGAGAGAGCGAGGGATGCAGTAAAGAAGGAATAGTGCATCGGAAAGGAAAAGTATCCCAAAAGAAAATCCTGTCGATTCCATAGAAACGTTACACGATTGGGAAGGAGAAGTTAAAGAACCCATAGTATTTCGTAGCGACTCAATTTCTGTGTTAATTCGTCAATGTGTGGGAGCCAGGGATGCAGTAAAGTAGGAATAGTGCATCGAAAAGTAGATAGTTGTATCACAAAAGATTATCCTGTCGTTTCCATAGAAACGTTACAAGATTTAGAACGAGAAGTCATAGAACCCACAGTATTTAATAGCGACTCAATTTCTACGTTAATTCGTCAATGTGAGGGAGCGAGGGATGCAGTAAAGAAGGAATAGTGCATCGGAAAGGAGATACTCGTATCCCAAAGAAAATCCTCTCGTTTCCATAGAAACCATACTCGATTTGGAAGGAGAAGTCATAAAACACTTAGTATTTTATAGCGACGCAATTCCTGTGTTAATTCGTCAATCTGAGGCAGCGAGGGATGCAGTAAAGCGGGAATAGTGCATCGGAAAGGAGATACTCGTATTCCAAAAGGAAATTTGGTCGTTTCCATAGAGACGTTACTCGATTCAGAAGGAGATGTCATAGAACCCAAGTATTTCATAGCGACGCAATTCCTGTGTTAACTCGTCAATGTGAGCGAACGAGGGATGCAGTAAAGAAGGAATAGTGCATCGAAAGGGAGATAGTTGTATCACAAATGAAAATTCTGTCGATTCCATAGAAACGTTACTTAATTTACAAGGAGAAGTCATAGAACCCATAGTATGTCATAGCGACGCAATTTCTATGTTAATCTGTCAATGTGAGGGAGCGAGGGATGCAGTAAAGAAGGAAAAGTGCATCGGAAAGGAGGTACTCGTATTCCAAAAGAAAATCCTGTCGTATCCACAGAAACGTTACTCGATTTAGAAAGAGAAGTCATAGAACCCATAGTATTTCAAAGCGTCGATATTTCTGTGTTCATTCGTTAATGTGACATAGCGAGGGATGCAGTAAGGTAGGAATAGTGCATCGGAGAAGGGGTATTCGTATCCCAAAAGAAGGAGATGTCCTAGAACCCATAGTATTTCATAGCGGCGCAATTTCTGTGTTAATATGTGACATAGCGAGAGATGCAGTAAGGAAGGAATAGTGCATCGGAGAGGAGATACTCGTATCCCAAATAAAATTCTCTCGTTTCCATAGAATCCTTTCTCGATTTAGAAGGAGAAGTCATAAAACACATAGTATTTCATAGCGACGCAATTTCGGTGTTAATTCGTCAATGTGAGGGAGAGAGGGATGCAGTAAAGGAGGAATAGTTCATCGGAAAGTAGATAATCGCATCCCAAAAGCAAATCTTGTAGATTCCATAGAAACGTTACTCGGTTTAGAAGGAGAAGTCATAAAAGACATAGTTTTTCATAGCGACGCAATTTCTGTGTTAAATCGTCAATGTGATGGAGCGAGGGATGCAGTAAACAAGGAATAGTGCATCGAAAAGGAGACAGTTGTATCACAAAAGAAAATCCTGTCGTTTCCATAGAAACGTTACTCGATTTAGAAGGAGAAGTCATAGAACCCAAAGTATTTAATAGGGACGCAATTTCTGTGTTAATTCGTCAACGTGTGGAAGCTAGGGATGCAGTAAAGAAGGAATAGTGCATCGAAAAGGATATAGTTGCGTCACAAAAGAAAATCCTGTCGTTTCCATAGAAACGTTACTCGATTTAGAAGGAGAAGTCATAGAACCCATAGTATTTAATAGCGACTTAATTTCTGTGTTAATTCGTCAATGTGAGGGAGCGAGGGATGCAGTAAAGACGGAATACTGCATCGGAAAGGAGATGTATCTCAAAAGAAAATTATGTCGTTTCCGTAGAAACGTTACTCGATTTAGAAGGAGAAGCCAAAGAACCCATAGTATTTCATAGCGACGCAATTTCTGTGTTAAATCGTCAACGTGTGGGAGCTAGGGATGCAGTAAAGAAGGAATAGTGCATCGAAAAGGATATAGTTGCGTCACAAAAGAAAATGCTGTCGTTTCCATAGAAACGTTACTCGATTTGAAAGGAGAGGTCATAGAACCCAAAATAAATAATAGCGACGCAGTTTCTGTGTTCATTCGTCAACGTGTGGGAGCCAGGGATGCAGTAAAGAAGGAATAGTGCATCGAAAAGGAGATAGTTGTATCACAAAAGAAAATCCTGTCGTTTTCATAGAAACGTTACTCGATTTAGAAGGATAAGTCATTCAACCAATAGTATTTCATAGTGCCGCAATTTCTATGTTAATTTGTCAATGTGAGGGAGCGAGGGACGCAGTAAAGAAGAAATAGTGCATCGGAAGGGAGATGTATACCAAAAGAAAATTTTGTCGTTTCCATAGAAACGTTACTCGATTTAGAAGGAGAAGTCATAAAACCCATAGTATCTCATAGCGACGCAATATCTGTGTTAATCCGTGAATGTGAGGGAGCGAGGGATGCAGTAAAGAAGGAATAGTGCATCGGAAAGGAGATGTATCCCAAAAAAAAATTTGTCGTATCCATAGAAACGTTACTCGATTTAGAAGGAGAAGTCATAGAACCCATAGTATCTCATAGCGACGCATTTTCTGTGTTAATCCGTCAATGTCAGGGAGCGAGGGATGCAGTAAAGAAGGAAAAGTGCATCGGAAAGGAGATACTCGTATTCCAAAAGAAAATCCTTTCGTATCCATAGAAACGTTACTCGATTAAAAAGAGAAGTCATAGAACCCATAGTATTTCATAGCGACGATATTTCTGTGTTAATTCGTCAATGTGACATAGCGAGGGCTGCAGTAAGGAAGGAATAGTGCATCGGAAAGGAGATACTCGTATCCCAAAGAAAATCCTCTCGTTTCCATAGAATCCTTACTCGATTTGGAAGGAGAAGTCATAGAACCCATAGTATTTCATGACGACTCAATTTCTGTGTTAATTGGTCAATATGAGTACGCGAGGGATGCAGTTAAGATGGAATAGTGCATCGGAAAGGAGATACTGGTACCCCAAAGGAAAATCCTGTCGTTTCCATTGAAACCTTACTCGATTTAGAAGGAGAAGTCATAAAACACATAGTATTTCATAGCAATTTCTGTGTTAATTCGTCAATCTGAGGGAGCGTGGGATGCAGTAAAGCAGGAATAGTGCATCGGAAAGGAGATACTCGTATCCCAAAGAAGAAGATGTCATAGAACCCATAGTATTTCATAGCGCCGTAATTTCTGTGTTAACTCGTCAATGTGAGGGAACGAGGGATGCAGTAAAGAAGGAATAGTGCATCGGAGAGGAGATGGTCCTATCCCAAATGAAAATCCTGTCGCTTCCATAGTAACGTTACTCTATATAGAAGGAGAAATCATAGAACCCACAGTATTTCATAGCGACGCAATTTCTGTGTTAATTCGTCAATGTGAATGAGCGAGGGATGCAGTAAAGGAGGAATAGTGCATCGGAAAGGAGATAATCGCATCCCAAAGGAAAATCTTGTCGTTTCCATACAAACGTTACTCGGTTTAGAAGGAGAAGTCATAGAAGACATAGATTTTCATAGCGACGCAATTTCTGTTTTTAATCGTCAATGTGATGGAGCGAGGGATGCAGTAAACAAGGAATAGCGCATCGAAAAAGGAGACAGTTGTATCACAAAAGAAAATCCTGCCGTTTCCATAGAAACGTTACTCGATTTAGAAGGAGAAGTCATAGAACCCATAGTATTTAATAGCGACGCAATTTCTGTGTCAATTCGTCAATGTGAGGGAGCGAGGGATGCAGTAAAGAAGGAATATTGCATCGGAAAATAGATGTATCCTAAAAGAAAATTTTGTCGTTTCCATAGGAACGTCACTCGATATAGAAGGAGAAGTGAAAGCACTCATAGTATTTCATAGCGAAGCAATTTCTGTGTTAATTCGCCAATGTGAGGGAGCGAGGGATGCAGTAAAGAAGGATTAGTGCATCGGAGAGGGTATAGTCGTATCCCAAATGAAAATCCTGTCGTTTCCATAGTAACGTTACTCTATTTAGAAGGATAAATCATAGAACTCACAGTATTTCATAGCGACGCCATTTCTGTGTTAATTCGTCAATGTGAGGGAGCGAGGGATGCAGTAAAGAAGGAATAGTGCATTGGAAAGGAGACAAACGTATCCCAAAAGAAAATCCTATCGCTTCCATAGTAACGTTACTCTATTTAGATGGTGAAATCATAGAACTCACAGTATCTCATAGCGACGCAATTTCTGTGTTAATTCGTCAATGTGAGGGAGCGAGGGATGCAGTAAAGAAGGAATAGTGCATCGGAAAGCAAATACTCGTATCCCAAAATAAAATCCTGTCGTTTCCATAGAAACCTTACTCGATTTAGAAGGAGAAGTCATAAAACACATAGCATTTCATAGCGACGCAATTTCGGTGTTAATTCGTCAATCTGAGGGAACGAGGGATGCAGTAAAGCAGGAATAGTGCATCGGAAAAGAGATACTCGTATCCCAAAGAAGAAGATGTCATAGAACCCATAGTATTTCATAGCGACGTAATTTCTGTGTTAATTCGTCAATGTGAGGGAGCGAGGGATGCAGTAAAGGAGGAATAGTTCATCGGAAAGGAGATAATCGCATCCCAAAAGCAAATCTTGTCGTTTCCATAGAAACGTTACTCGATTTAGAAGGACAAGGCATAAAAGACATAGTTTTTCATAGCGACGCAATTTCTGTGTTAAATCGTCAATGTGATGGAGCGAGGGATGCAGTAAACAAGGAATAGTGCATCGAAAAGGAGACAGTTGTATCACAAAAGAAAATCCTGTCGTTTCCATAGAAACGTTACTCGATTTAGAAGGAGAAGTCATAGAACCCAAAGTATTTAATAGGGACGCAATTTCTGTGTTAAGTCGTCAACGTGTGGGAGCTAGGGATGCAGTAAGGAAGGAATAGTGCATCGGAAAAGAGATATTCGTATCCCAAAAGAAAATCCTGTCGTTTCCATAGAAACGTTACTCGATTTGGAAGGAGAAGTCAAAGAACCCATAGTATTTCATGACGACTCAATTTCTGTGTTAATTGGTCAATATGAGTACGCGAGGGATGCAGTTAAGATGGAATAGTGCATCGGAAAGGAGATACTGGTATCCCAAAGGAAAATCCTGTCGTTTCCATTGAAACCTTACTCGATTTAGAAGGAGAAGTCATAAAACACATAGTATTTCATAGCAATTTCTGTGTTAATTCGTCAATCTGAGGGAGCGTGGGATGCAGTAAAGCAGGAATAGTGCATCGGAAAGGAGATACTCGTATCCCAAAGAAGAAGATGTCATAGAACCCATAGTATTTCATAGCGCCGTAATTTCTGTGTTAACTCGTCAATGTGAGGGAACGAGGGATGCAGTAAAGAAGGAATAGTGCATCGGAGAGGAGATGGTCCTATCCCAAATGAAAATCCTGTCGCTTCCATAGTAACGTTACTCTATATAGAAGGAGAAATCATAGAACCCACAGTATTTCATAGCGACGCAATTTCTGTGTTAATTCGTCAATGTGAATGAGCGAGGGATGCAGTAAAGGAGGAATAGTGCATCGGAAAGGAGATAATCGCATCCCAAAGGAAAATCTTGTCGTTTCCATACAAACGTTACTCGGTTTAGAAGGAGAAGTCATAGAAGACATAGATTTTCATAGCGACGCAATTTCTGTTTTTAATCGTCAATGTGATGGAGCGAGGGATGCAGTAAACAAGGAATAGCGCATCGAAAAAGGAGACAGTTGTATCACAAAAGAAAATCCTGCCGTTTCCATAGAAACGTTACTCGATTTAGAAGGAGAAGTCATAGAACCCCTAGTATTTAATAGCGACGCAATTTCTGTGTCAATTCGTCAATGTGAGGGAGCGAGGGATGCAGTAAAGAAGGAATATTGCATCGGAAAATAGATGTATCCTAAAAGAAAATTTTATCGTTTCCATAGGAACGTCACTCGATATAGAAGGAGAAGTGAAAGCACTCATAGTATTTCATAGCGAAGCAATTTCTGTGTTAATTCGCCAATGTGAGGGAGCGAGGGATGCAGTAAAGAAGGATTAGTGCATCGGAGAGGGTATAGTCGTATCCCAAATGAAAATCCTGTCGTTTCCATAGTAACGTTACTCTATTTAGAAGGATAAATCATAGAACTCACAGTATTTCATAGCGACGCCATTTCTGTGTTAATTCGTCAATGTGAGGGAGCGAGGGATGCAGTAAAGAAGGAATAGTGCATTGGAAAGGAGACAAACGTATCCCAAAAGAAAATCCTATCGCTTCCATAGTAACGTTACTCTATTTAGATGGTGAAATCATAGAACTCACAGTATCTCATAGCGACGCAATTTCTGTGTTAATTCGTCAATGTGAGGGAGCGAGGGATGCAGTAAAGAAGGAATAGGGCATCGGAAAGCAAATACTCGTATCCCAAAATAAAATCCTGTCGTTTCCATAGAAACCTTACTCGATTTAGAAGGAGAAGTCATAAAACACATAGCATTTCATAGCGACGCAATTTCGGTGTTAATTCGTCAATCTGAGGGAACGAGGGATGCAGTAAAGCAGGAATAGTGCATCGGAAAAGAGATACTCGTATCCCAAAGAAGAAGATGTCATAGAACCCATAGTATTTCATAGCGACGTAATTTCTGTGTTAATTCGTCAATGTGAGGGAGCGAGGGATGCAGTAAAGGAGGAATAGTTCATCGGAAAGGAGATAATCGCATCCCAAAAGCAAATCTTGTCGTTTCCATAGAAACGTTACTCGATTTAGAAGGACAAGGCATAAAAGACATAGTTTTTCATAGCGACGCAATTTCTGTGTTAAATCGTCAATGTGATGGAGCGAGGGATGCAGTAAACAAGGAATAGTGCATCGAAAAGGAGACAGTTGTATCACAAAAGAAAATCCTGTCGTTTCCATAGAAACGTTACTCGATTTAGAAGGAGAAGTCATAGAACCCAAAGTATTTAATAGGGACGCAATTTCTGTGTTAAGTCGTCAACGTGTGGGAGCTAGGGATGCAGTAAGGAAGGAATAGTGCATCGGAAAAGAGATATTCGTATCCCAAAAGAAAATCCTGTCGTTTCCATAGAAACGTTACTCGATTGAGAAGGAGAAGTCAAAGAACCCATAGTATTTCATAGCGACGCAATTTCTGTGTTAATTCGTCAACGTGTGGGAGCCAGGGATGCAGTAAAGAAGGAATTGTGCATCGAAAAGGAGATAGTTGTATCACAAAAGAAAATCCTGCTGTTTCCATAGAAACGTTACTCGATTTAGAAGGAGAAGTCATAGAACCCAAAGTATTCAATAGCGACGCAGTTTCTGTGTTAATTCGTCAATGTGAGGGAGCGATGGAATGCAGTAAAGAAGAAATAGTGCATCGGAAAGGAGAAGTATACCAAAAGAAAATTTTGTCGTTTCCATAGAAACGTTACTCGATTTAGAAGGAAAAGTCATAAAACCCATAGTATCTCATAGCGACGCAATATCTGTGTTAATCCGTGAATGTGAGGGAGCGAGGGATGCAGTAAAGAAGGAATAGTGCATCGGAAAGGAGATGTATCAAAAAAAAAAATTTGTCGTATCCATAGAAACGTTACTCGATTTAGAGGGAGAAGTCATAGAACCCATAGTATGTCATAGCGGCGCATTTTCTGTGTTAATCCGTCAATGTCAGGGAGCCAGGGATGCAGTAAAGAAGGAAAAGTGCATCGGAAAGGAGATACTCGTATTCCAAACGAAAATCCTTTCGTATCCATAGAAACGTTACTCGATTTAGAAAGAGAAGTCATAGAACCCATAGTATTTCATAGCGACGATATCTCTGTGTTAATTCGTCAATGTGACATAGCGAGGGATGCAGTAAGGAAGGAATAGTGCATCGGAAAGGGGATAAGCGTATCCCAAAGGAAATCCTCTCGTTTCCATAGAATCCTTACTCGATTTGGAAGGAGAAGTCATAGAACCCATAGTATTTCATGGCTACTCAATATCTGTGTTACTGGTCAATATGATTAAGCGAGGGATGCAGTTAAGATGGAATAGTGCATCGGAAAGGAGATACTGGTATCCCAAAGGAAAATCCTGTCGTTTCCATTGAAACCTTACTCGATTTAGAAGGAGAAGTCATAAAACACATAGTATTTCATAGCGACGCAATTTCTGTGTTAATTCGTCAATCTGAGGGAGCGTGGGATGCAGTAAAGCAGGAATAGTGCATCGGAAAGGAGATACTCGTATCCCAAAGAAGAAGATGTCATAGAACCCATAGTATTTCATAGCGCCGTAATTTCTGTGTTAACTCGTCAATGTGAGGGAACGAGGGATGCAGTAAAGAAGGAATAGTGCATCGGAGAGGAGATGGTCCTATCCCAAATGAAAATCCTGTCGTTTCCATAGTAACGTTACTCTATGTAGAAGGAGAAATCATAGAACCCACAGTATTTCATAGCGACGCAATTTCTGTGTTAATTCGTCAATGTGAGGGAGCGAGGGATGCAGTAAAGGAGGAATAGTGCATCGGAAAGGTGATAATCGCATCCCAAAGGAAAATCTTGTCGTTTCCATACAAATGTTACTCGGTTTAGAAGGAGAAGTCATAGAAGACATAGTTTTTCATAGCGACGCAATTTTTATGTTAAATCATCAATGTGACGGAGCGAGGGATGCAGTAAACAAGGAATAGCGCATCGAAAAAGGAGACAGTTGTATCACAAAAGAAAATCCTGCCGTTTCCATAAAAACGTCACTCGATTTACAAGGAGATGTTATAGATCACGTAGTATTTCATAGCGACGCTATTTCTATGTTAATTCGTCAATGTGAGAGAGCGAGGGATGCATCTAAGAAAGAATAGTGCATCGGAAAGAAGAGAGTCGTATCCCAAACGAAAAACCTGTAATTTCCATAGAAACGTTACTCGATTTAGAAGGAGATGCTATTGAACCCATAGTATTTCGTAGCGACGCAATTTCTGTCTTAATTCGTCAATGTGAGGGAGCGAGTGATGCAGTAAAGGAATAGTGAATCGGAAAGGAGATACACGTATCCCAAAAGAGAATCCTGTCGTTTCCATAGAAACGTGACTCGATTTAGAGGGAGAAGTCATAGAACCCACAGTGTTTCATAGCGACGCAATTTCTGTGTTATGTCGTCAATGCGAGGGAGCGAGGGACGCAGTAAAGAAGGATTAGTGCATCGGAAAGAAGATCGTCGTATCCCAAAAGAAAATCCTGTCGTTTCCATAGAAACGTTACTCGATTTAGAAGGAGAAGTCATAGAACCCAAAGTATTTAATAGGGACGCAATTTCTGTGTTAAGTCGTCAACGTGTGGGAGCTAGGGATGCAGTAAAGAAGGAATAGTGCATCGAAAAGGATATAGTTGCGTCACAAAAGAAAATCCCTTCGTTTCCATAGAAACGTTACTCGATTTAGAAGGAGAAGTCATAGAACCCATAGTATTTAATAGCGACGCATTTTCCGTGTTAATTCGTCAATGTGAGGGAGCGAAGGATGCAGTAAAGACGGAATACTGCATCGGAAAGGGGATGTATCTCAAAAGAAAATCTTGTCGTTTCCGTAGAAACGTTACTCGATTTAGAAGGAGAAGCCAAAGCACCCATAGTATTTTATAGCGACGCAATTTCTGTGTTAAATCGTCAACGTGTGGGAGCTAGGGATGCAGTAAAGAAGGAATACTGCATCGAAAAGGATATAGTTGCGTCACAAAAGAAAATCCTGTCGTTTCCATAGAAACGTTACTCGATTTAAAAGGAGAAGTCATAGAACCCAAAATAAATAATAGCGACACAGTTTCTGTGTTCATTCGTCAACGTGTGGGAGCCAGGGATGCAGTAAAGAAGGAATAGTGCATCGAAAAGGAGATAGTTGTATCACAAAAGAAAATCCTGTCGTTTCCATAGAAACGTTACTCGATTTAGAAGGAGAAGTCATACAACCAATAGTATTTCATAGTGCCGCAATTTCTATGTTAATTTGTCAATGTGAGGGAGCGAGGATGCAGTAAGGAAGGAATAGTGCATCGGAAAAGAGATATTCGTATCCCAAAAGAAAATCCTGTCGTTTCCATAGAAAAGTTACTCGATTGAGAAGGAGAAGTCAAAGAACCCATAGTATTTCATAGTGACGCAATTTCTGTGTTAATTCGTCAACGTGTGGGAGCCAGGGATGCAGTAAAGAAGGAATTGTGCATCGAAAAAAAGATAGTTGTATCACAAAAGAAAATCCTGCTGTTTCCATAGAAACGTTACTCGATTTAGAAGCAGAAGTCATAGAACCCAAAGTATTCAATAGCGACGCAGTTTCTGTGTTAATTCGTCAATGTGAGGGAGCGATGGAATGCAGTAAAGAAGAAATAGTGCATCGGAAAGGAGAAGTATTCCAAAAGAAAATTTTGTCGTTTCCATAGAAACGTTACTCGATTTAGAAGGAAAAGTCATAAAACCCATAGTATCTCATAGCGACGCAATATCTGTGTTAATCCGTGAATGTGAGGGAGCGAGGGATGCAGTAAAGAAGGAATAGTGCATCGGAAAGGAGATGTATCAAAAAAAAAAATTTGTCGTATCCATAGAAACGTTACTCGATTTAGAGGGAGAAGTCATAGAACCCATAGTATGTCATAGCGGCGCATTTTCTGTGTTAATCCGTCAATGTCAGGGAGCCAGGGATGCAGTAAAGAAGGAAAAGTGCATCGGAAAGGAGATACTCGTATTCCAAACGAAAATCCTTTCGTATCCATAGAAACGTTACTCGATTTAGAAAGAGAAGTCATAGAACCCATAGTATTTCATAGCGACGATATCTCTGTGTTAATTAGTCAATGTGACATAGCGAGGGATGCAGTAAGGAAGGAATAGTGCATCGGAAAGGAGATACTCGTATCCCAAAGGAAATCCTCTCGTTTCCATAGAATCCTTACTCGATTTGGAAGGAGAAGTCATAGAACCCATAGTATTTCATGGCTACTCAATTTCTGTGTTAATTGGTCAATATGATTAAGCGAGGGATGCAGTTAAGATGGAATAGTGCATCGGAAAGGAGATACTGGTATCCCAAAGGAAAATCCTGTCGTTTCCATTGAAACCTTACTCGATTTAGAAGGAGAAGTCATAAAACACATAGTATTTCATAGCGACGCAATTTCTGTGTTAATTCGTCAATCTGAGGGAGCGTGGGATGCAGTAAAGCAGGAATAGTGCATCGGAAAGGAGATACTCGTATCCCAAAGAAGAAGATGTCATAGAACCCATAGTATTTCATAGCGCCGTAATTTCTGTGTTAACTCGTCAATGTGAGGGAACGAGGGATGCAGTAAAGAAGGAATAGTGCATCGGAGAGGAGATGGTCCTATCCCAAATGAAAATCCTGTCGTTTCCATAGTAACGTTACTCTATGTAGAAGGAGAAATCATAGAACCCACAGTATTTCATAGCGACGCAATTTCTGTGTTAATTCGTCAATGTGAGGGAGCGAGGGATGCAGTAAAGGAGGAATAGTGCATCGGAAAGGTGATAATCGCATCCCAAAGGAAAATCTTGTCGTTTCCATACAAACGTTACTCGGTTTAGAAGGAGAAGTCATAGAAGACATAGTTTTTCATAATGACGCAATTTTTATGTTAAATCATCAATGTGACGGAGCGAGGGATGCAGTAAACAAGGAATAGCGCATCGAAAAAGGAGACAGTTGTATCACAAAAGAAAATCCTGCCGTTTCCATAAAAACGTAACTCGATTTACAAGGAGATGTTATAGATCACGTAGTATTTCATAGCGACGCTATTTCTATGTTAATTCGTCAATGTGAGGGAGCGAGTGATGCAGTAAAGGAATAGTGCATCGGAAAGGAGATACACGTATCCCAAAAGAGAATCCTGTCGTTTCCATAGAAACGTGACTCGATTTAGAGGGAGAAGTCATAGAACCCACAGTGTTTCATAGCGACGCAATTTCTGTGTTATGTCGTCAATGCGAGGGAGCGAGGGACGCAGTAAAGAAGGATTAGTGCATCGGAAAGAAGATCGTCGTATCCCAAAAGAAAATCCTGTCGTTTCCATAGAAACGTGACTCGATTTAGAGGGAGAAGTCATAGAACCCACAGTGTTTCATAGCGACGCAATTTCTGTGTTAATTCGTCAATGTGAGGGAGCGAGGGATGCAGAAAAGAAGGAATAGTGGATCGGAACGGAGATAGTCGTATCCCAAAAGAAAACTCCGTGGTTTCCGTGGAAACGTTACTCGATTTGGAAGGAGATATCATAGTACCCATAGTATTTCATAGCGAAGCAGTTTCTGTGTTAATTCGTCAATGTGGGGGAGCGAGGGAAGCAGTAAAGAAGGAATAGTACATCGGAAAGGAGATAGTCGTATCCCAAACGAAAATCCTGTCGTCCCCATAGAAACGTTACTCAATTCAGATGGTGAAGTCATAGAACACATACTACTTCATGGCGAAGCAATTTCAGTGTCAATTCGTCAATGTGAGGGAGCGAGGGATGCAGTAAAGAAGGAATAGTGCATCGGAAAGGAGATACTCGTATCCAAAAGCAAATACTGTCGTTTCCATAGAAACGATACTCGATTTAGAAGAGGATGTCATAGAACCCATAGTATTTCATAGCGACGCAGTTTCTGTGTTAATTCGTCAATGTGAGGGAGCGAGGGGTGCGGTAAAGAAGGAATAGTGCATCGCAATGGTGATACTCGTATCCAAAAAGATAACTTTGTTGTTTCCATAGAAACGTTACTCGACTTAGAAGAAGAGTCATAAAATCTATAGTAATTTCATAGAGACGCAATTTCTGTGTTAATTCGTCAATGTGGGGGAGCGAGGGATGCAGTAACGATGGCATAGTGCATCGCCAAACGATATATTCGTATCCCAAAAGAAGGCGATGTCATAGAACCCATACTATTTCCTAGCGACGCAATTTCAGTGTTAATTCGTCAAAGGGAGGGAGCGAGGGATGCAGTAAAGAAGGAAAGGTGCATCGTAAAGGAGATAGTCGTATCCCAAAACAAAATCCTGTCGTTTCCATAGAAACGCTAATCGATTTAGAAGGAGAGTCACAGAACATATAGTAATTCATAGCGACGCAAATTCTGTCTTAATTCGTCAATGTGAGGGAGCGAGCGATGCAGAAAAGAGGGAATAGTGCATCGGAAAGGAGATAACCGTATTCCAAAAAAAATCCTGTCGTTTCCATAGAAACGTTACCCGATTTAGAATCAGATGTCATAGAACCCATAGTATATCATAGCGACGCAATTTCTATGTTAATTCGTCAATGTGAGGGAGCGAGGGGTGCGGTAAAGAAGGAATAGTGCATCGCAATGGTGATACTCGTATCCAAAAAGATAACTTTGTTGTTTCCATAGAAACGTTACTCGACTTAGAAGAAGAGTCATAAAATCTATAGTAATTTCATAGAGACGCAATTTCTGTGTTAATTCGTCAATGTGGGGGAGCGAGGGAAGCAGTAACGATGGCATAGTGCATCGCCAAACGATATATTCGTATCCCAAAAGAAGGCGATGTCATAGAACCCATACTATTTCCTAGCGACGCAATTTCGGTGTTAATTCGTCAAAGGGAGGGAGCGAGGGTTGCAGTATAGAAGGAATAGTGCATCGGAAAGGGGATACTCGTATCATAAAAGAAAATCCTGTCGTTTCCATAGAAACGTTACTTGATGTAGAAGGAGAGTCATAGAACACATAGTATTTCATAGCGACGCAAATTCTGTGTTAATTTGTCAATGTGATGGAGCATGGGTTGCAATAAAGGAGGCATAGCGCATCGGAAAGGGGATTCACGTATTCCAAGCGAAAATCCTGTCGTTTCCATAGAAACGTTAATCGATTTAGAAGGATAAGTCATAGACCCCAAACGTATTTCACAGCGACGCAATGTCGGTGTTAATTCGTCAATGTGAGGGACCGAGGGATGCAGTAAAGTAGGAATAGTGCATCGGAAAGGTGATAGTCGTATCCCAATAAAAGGAGATGTCATAGAACCTATAGTAATTCATGCCAACGCAATTTTTGTGTTAATTCGTCAATGTGAGGGAGCGAGGGATGCAGTAAAGAAGGAATAGTGCATCGGAAAGGAGGTACTCGTATCCCAAAGAAAATACTGTCGTTTCCATAGAAACGTTACTCGATTTAGAAGGAGATGTCATAGAAACCATTGTATTTCATAGCGACGCCATGTCTGTGTTAATTTGTCAATGTGAGGGAGCGAGGGATGTAGGAAAGAAGGATTAGTGCATCGAAAAGGAGATACTCGTATCCCAAATGAATATCATGTCGTTTCCATAGAAGCGTTACTCGATTTAGAAGGTGATGTCATAGAAGCCTTAGTATTTCATAGCGACGCAATTTCTGTGTTAATTCGTCAATGTGAGGGAGCGAGGGATGCAGTAAAGTAGGAATAGTGCATCGGAAAGGACATAGTCGTATCCCTATAAAAGGAGATGTCATAAAACCCATAGTATTTCATACCATCGCAATTTATGTGTTAATTCGTCAATGTGAGGGAGCGAAGGATGCAGTAAAGAAGGAATAGTGCATCGGAAAGGTGATACTCGTATCCAAAAGGAAAATTTTGTCGTCTCCATAGAAACGTTACTCGACGTAGAAGGAGAGTCATAGAACCTATAGTAATTTCATAGCGACGCAATTTCTGTGTTAATTCGTCAATGTGAGGGAGCAAGGGGTGCAGTGAGGAAGGAATAGTGCATCGCCAAAGGAGATAGTTGTATCCCTAAAGAAGGAGATGTCATAGAGCCCATAGTATATCCTAGCGACGCAATTTCTGTGTTAATTCGTCAATGTGAGGGAGCGAGGGATGCAGTAAAGAAGGAATAGTGCATCGGGAAGGAGATACTCGTGTCCCAAAAGAGAATCACGTGGTTTTCATAGAAACCTTACTCGATTTAGAAGGAGAGTCATAGAACCTATAGTGATTTCATAGCGACGCAATTTCTTTGGTAATTCGTCAATGTGGGGGAGCGAGGGATGCAGTGAAGAAGGAATAGTGCATCGCCAAAGGAGATAGTCGTATCCCAAAAGAAGGAGATGTCATAGAACCCATAGTATTTCCTAGCGACGCAATTTCTGTGTTAATTCGTCAATGTGAGGGAGCGAGGGATGCAGTAAAGAAGGAAAGGTGCATCGGAAAGGAGATAGCCGTATCCCAAAACAAAATCCTGTCGTATCCATAGAAACGTTACTCGATTAAGAAGGAGAGTCGTAGAACATATAGTATTCCATAGCGACGCAATCTCTGTGTTAATTCGTCAATGTAAGGGAGCGAGGGATGCAGTAAAGAAGGAATAGTGCAACGGAAAGGAGATAGTCGTATCCCAAAGGAAAATCCTGTCGATTCCGTAGAAATGTTACTCGATTCAGAATTAGATGTCATAGAACACATAGTATTTCATGGTGACGCAATTTCTGTGTTAATTCGTCAATGTGAGGGAGTGAGGGATCCAGTAAAGATGGATTAGTGCATCGGAAAGGTGATACTCGTATCCAAAAAGAAAATTTTGTCGTTTCCAAAGATACGTTACCCGATTTACAAGGAGAGTCATAGAACCTATAGTAATTTCATAGCGACGCAATGTCTCTGTTAATTCTTCAATGTGAGGGAGTGAGGGATGCAGCAAGGAAGCAATAGTGCATCGCCAAAGGAAATAGTCGTATCCCAAAAGAAGGATATGTAATAGAACCCATAGTATTTCCTAGCGACGCAATTTCTATGTTAATTCGTCAATGTGAGGGACCGAGGGATGCAGTAAAGAAGGAATGGTGCATCGGAATGGAGATAGTCGTATCCCAAAAGGAAATACTTTCGTTTCCATAGAAACGTTACTCGATTTAGAAGGAGATGTCATAGAAACCATTGTATTTCATAGCCACGCCATTTCTGTGTTAATTCGTCAATGTGAGGAAGAAAGGGATGCAGTAAAGAAGGAATAGTGCATCGAAGAGGAGATACTAGTATCGCAAAAGAATATCATGTCGTTTCCATAGAAACGTTACTCGATTTAGAAGGAGAGTCGTAGAACCAGTGGTATTTCATAGCGACGCAATTTGTGTGTTAATTCGTCAATGTGAGGGAGCGAGGGATGCAGTAAAGAAGGAATAGTGCAGCGGAAAGGAGGTACTCGTATCCCAAAGAAAATACTGTCGTTTCCATAGAAACGTTACTCGATTTAGAAGGAGATGTCATAGAAACCACTGTATTTCATAGCGACGCCATGTCTGTGTTAATTTGTCAATGTGAGGGAGCGAGGGATGTAGGAAAGAAGGATTAGTGCATCGAAAAGGAGATACTCGTATCCCAAATGAATATCATGTCGTTTCCATAGAAGCGTTACTCGATTTAGAAGGAGATGTCATAGAAGCCTTAGTATTTCATAGCGACGCAATTTCTGTGTTAATTCGTCAATGTGAGGGAGCGAGGGATGCAGTAAAGTAGGAATAGTGCATCGGAAAGGACATAGTCGTATCCCTATAAAAAGAGATGTCATAAAACCCACAGTATTTCATACCATCGCAATTTATGTGTTAATTCGTCAATGTGAGGGAGCGAGGGATGCAGTAAAGAAGGAATAGTGCATCGGAAAGGTGATACTCGTATCCAAAAGGAAAATTTTGTCGTCTCCATAGAAACGTTACTCGACGTAGAAGGAGAGTCATAGAACCTATAGTAATTTCATAGCGACGCAATTTCTGTGTTAATTCGTCAATGTGAGGGAGCAAGGGGTGCAGTGAGGAAGGAATAGTGCATCGCCAAAGGAGATAGTTGTATCCCTAAAGAAGGAGATGTCATAGAGCCCATAGTATATCGTAGCGACGCAATTTCTGTGTTAATTCGTCAATGTGAGGGAGCGAGGGATGCAGTAAAGAGGGAATAGTGCATCGGAAAGGAGATACTCGTGTCCCAAAAGAGAATCACGTGGTTTTCATAGAAACCTTACTCGATTTAGAAGGAGAGTCATAGAACCTATAGTGATTTCATAGCGACGCAATTTCTTTGGTAATTCGTCAATGTGGGGGAGCGAGGGATGCAGTGAAGAAGGAATAGTGCATCGCCAAAGGAGATAGTCGTATCCCAAAAGAAGGAGATGTCATAGAACCCATAGTATTTCCTAGCGACGCAATTTCTGTGTTAATTCGTCAATGTGAGGGAGCGAGGGATGCAGTAAAGAAGGAAAGGTGCATCGGAAAGGAGATAGCCGTATCCCAAAACAAAATCCTGTCGTATCCATAGAAACGTTACTCGATTAAGAAGGAGAGTCGTAGAACCTATAGTATTCCATAGCGACGCAATCTCTGTGTTAATTCGTCAATGTAAGGGAGCGAGGGATGCAGTAAAGAAGGAATAGTGCAACGGAAAGGAGATAGTCGTATCCCAAAGGAAAATCCTGTCGATTCCGTAGAAATGTTACTCGATTCAGAATTAGATGTCATAGAACACATAGTATTTCATGGTGACGCAATTTCTGTGTTAATTCGTCAATGTGAGGGAGTGAGGGATCCAGTAAAGATGGATTAGTGCATCGGAAAGGTGATACTCGTATCCAAAAAGAAAATTTTGTCGTTTCCATAGAAACGTTACTCGATGTAGAAGGAGAGTCATAGAACCTATAGTAATTTCATAGCGGCGCAATGTCTGTGTTAATTCTTCAATGTGAGGGAGTGAGGGATGCAGTAAGAAAGGAATAGTGCGTCGCCAAAGGAAATAGTCGTATCCCAAAGAAGGAGATGTAATAGAACCCATAGTATTTCCTAGCGACGCTATTTCTATGTTAATTCGTCAATGGGAGGGAGCGAGGGATGCAGTAAAGCAGGAAAGGTGCATCTGAAAGGAGATAGTCGTATCCCTAAAGGAAATACTTTCGGTTCCATAGAAACGTTACTCGATTTAGAATGAGATGTCATAGAAACTATTGTATTTCATAGCGACGCCATTTCTGTGTTAATTCGTCAATGTGAGGGAGCGAGGGATGCAGAAAAGAAGGAATAGTCCATCGGAAAGGAGATTGTCGTATCCCAAAAGAGAATCCCGTGGTTTCCATAGAAACGTTACTCGATTTGGAAGGAGATGTCATAGTACCCATATTATTTCATAGCGAAGCTATTTCTGTGTATTTCGTCAATAAGGGGGAGCGAGTAATGCAGTAAAGAAGGAATAGTGCATCATAAAGGAGATAGTCGTATCCCAAAGGAAAATCCTGATGTTTCCATAGAAATGTTACTCAATTCAGAAGGTGAAGTCATAGAACCCATAGTTTTTCATAGCGAAGCAATTTGTGTGTTAATTCGTCAATGTGAGGGAGCGAGGGATGCTGTAAAGAAGGAATAGTGCATCGGAAAGGAGGTACTCTTATCCCAAAGAAAATACTGTCGTTTTTATAGAAACGTTACTCGATTTAGAAGGAGATGTCATAGAAACCATTGTATTTCATAGCGATGCCATTTCTGTGTTAATTCGTCAATGTGAGGGAGCGAGGGATGCAGGAAAGAAGGATTAGTGCATCGAAAAGGAGATACTCGTATCCCAAATGAATATCATGTCGTTTCCATAGAGGCGTTACTCGATTTAGAAGGAGATGTAATAGAAGCGTTAGTATTTCATAGCGACGCAATTTCTGTGTTACTTCGTCAATGTGAGGGAGTGCGGGATTCAGTAAAGAAGGAAAAGTGCATCGGAAAAGAGATAGTCGTATCCCAAAAGGAAATACTTTCGTTTCCGTAGAAACGTTACTCGATTTTGAAGCAGATGGCATAGAACCTATATTATTCCAAGCGACGCAATTTCTGTGTTAATTTGTCAATGTGAGGGAGCGAGGAATGCAGGAAAGAAGGAATAGTGCATCGGAGATACTCGTATCCCAAAAGAAAATTCTGTCGTTTCCATAGAAACGTTTCTCGATTTAGAAGGAGAGTCATAGAACCTATGGTATTTCATAGCGACGCAATTTCTATTTTAATTCTTCAATGTGAGGGAGCGAGGGATGCAGTAAAGAAGGAATAGTGCATCGAAAAGGAGATACCCGTATCCCAAATGAATATCATGTCGTTTCCATAGATGCGTTTAGTCGATATAGAAGGAGAAGCCTTAGTATTTCATAGCGACGCAATTTCTGTGTTTATTCGTCAATGTGAGGGAGCGAGGGATGCAGTAAAGAAGGAATAGAGCATCGGAAAGGAGGTCGTCGTATCCCAAAAGAAAATCCTGTCGTTTCCATAGAAACGTTACTCGATTTAGAAGGAGATGTTATAGACCACACAGTATTTCATAGCGACAATAATTCTATGTTAATTCGTCAATGTGAGGGAGCGAGGGATGCAACTAAAAAAGAATAGTGCATCGGAAAGGAGAAATTCGTATCCCAAATGAAAATTCTGTAATGTCCATAGAAACGTTACTGATTTAGAAATTGAAGCTATTGAACCCATAGTATTTCATGGCGACGCAATTTCTGAGTTAATTCGCCTATGTGAGGGAGCGAGTGATGCAGTATGGAGGGAATAGTGCACCGGAAAGGAGATACTCGTATCCCAAAAGAGAATCCTGTCGTTTCCATAGAAACAGGACTCGATTTAGAGGGAGAAGTCATAGAACCCATAGTTTATTTATTTAGCGTATGGCATTTAGACACAATTGTTATTACAATCAATATGCAAAATTGTAACAATTTGGCATTAGATATTCTTACAGTTATCACAATAGTTATACAGAATTATACAAAACTATACAAAATTACACATAATACACATGTTACAGTAGTTATAGAAAGTTATAGTAGTTTGGAAGTAATTACAAACAAACATCTAATGAGTTAATATATGCAATTGATTCTGGAGTCAGCATCAGGAAATCTTCTGGAGTCCCATCATAGGCTGTCCTGGGGCAGTCTTCTATTATGTGCTGGATAGTTTGATTTTCTCCACATTGACATAGCGACGATTCTGTCATGCCCCACTGGTAGAGGGAATAGGCGCATCTGCCATGTTTAGTTCTAATTCTGTTTAAAGTTGCCCAGGTTTTGCGTGATAAGTCAAAACCTGGAGGCTTCTGGGAGATACATGGAAGTTTGCTGATGTTCTTTAAGGACCATTCTTGGTGCCAGGCGCTGGTTATGTTGAATTCTTCCTCTGTTGCAGATGTGGCTATTGCGGTTCTGATGGGTGACCTTCTGGAGCGTAAGCGGCTTTGGGTGGCATCTTCAAAATTCTCATGGATGGGTAGATTCCGATTGCTCATTATCTTTTTGTACTCTCTTATAAGAGCGTTTGTGCGGCGTAGGTTAGGGGGTGGTATGTGGCTTAGTACTGGGAGCCATTCCACGGGTGCAGTCTTTATTACACCAGCGATCATTCTCATTGTGTTATTGAGCTGTGCATCGATTCTATGGGTGTGGGGGCTGTTTAGCCATACCGGCGCACAATATTCGGCAGTTGAGAAGACGAGACTTAAGGCTGATGTCCGTAACGTAGCAGCTGCCGCTCCCCATGTCGTTCCACAGAGCTTCTGTATAATGTTATTCCTTGTTTTTAGTTTCTCTGCTGTTTTCATTAGGTGACCTTTGAAAGAGAGTGTTCTATCGAGGGTCACACCAAGGCACTTTGGGGTTTTATTGTGGGTAAGCCATGTGGTCTCGAATTTTATTCTGAGCTCCCTCCTAGCCGCTTTATTGTTTGGGTGAAAACATGATACTTCTGTTTTGTTGGCGTTAGGTTGCAGGTGCCATTTTCGGAAATATTCTCCCATCTTCTCCAAGTCAGCTGTTAGGGTCTCCTCTGCCCCTTCAAATGACTGACTTCTCGTTGCAAGGACCCAGTCATCGGCGTAGCCAAACTTCTTTGATCTTGTTTCCGGTATGTCTGCAATGTAGAGATTGAAGAGGAGTGGTGCAAGCACCGATCCTTGAGGTAGGCCATTTTTTAATTTCCTCGGTGAACTAATATCTGAACCCATGGTGACTTGGATCGTTCTGTCATTCAGCATGTTGTTTAGTAGGCGAGCTGTTAATTTACATGGGATTATGCGGAGGAACTTATAAATCATGCCTTCTCTCCAGACTGTGTCGTAGGCAGCTGACAGGTCTATGAATGCTGCAAAGGTTTTAAGCTTTCTTTGGAACCCAGCTTCAATGTACGTCGTGAGTGAGAGAACTTGATCGACACAGCTGCGGTTTGGTCTGAAACCTGCTTGTTCGATTGGTATAGCATTGAGTATTTTCTGGCAGATTCTATTGTAGATGAGCCTTTCTAACAATTTATATATTACTGACAGTAGTGCTATGGGTCTGTAGCTCTTCGGTGAATTTGTTGGTTTCCCTGGTTTTAAGATGGCTATTATTTTCGATCTTTTGAGGTCGCTAGGCACATTACCGGTTTGGATGATGTCGGTGAAGAATCTCGCCAGCCAGAGTGTTGTGTATTTACCGCAGTGTATCAGGAGTTCTGGGTTAATGCTGTCGAGTCCTGGTGCTTTCCCTGGCTTGACCTCTTTGAGTGCTGTTTCTATTTCTTCGAGTGAGAAAGGGAGAGCGTATTCAGTTTCTGTCGCCTTATTCCTCAGATTCCTGAGTTCTCGTTTTATCTTGATCGTGTGTGCTCTGTCACTAGGGGCTCTGGACGTGGCCACTATATGAGATGCCATGGTGTTTGGGGAGACGTTTGCTGTCTGTCTTTGAATAGGTGCTCCACTTCCTAATTTCCTTAACAGGGTTCATGCTTGTCGGCTTGAAGTCTGGAAATTCAGGCTCTCCATTGCTTCTGTCCATTTACGTTGTCTTGCAGTATCAAGGCTGTGGAGAAGGTCATCGGCCAGTTCTTTATCGCCCGTCTTGAGGAAGCGCTGGTAGAGCTCGTCACTGTTTTTGGACCACCCTGGGACATACTCTCGTCGGTATCCCCTAAGGATGTGCTTCTTGGCAGTGCTTATTACTGCTCCGATGAATCTTCTATAGTTTTTATGGGTAGGTGGTATCCATCCTAGACATTTATCAAGGTCTCGAGAGTACTTTTCCCAATTTGCGTTCCTGAAATTCCATCTGGGGCAAGGCATGGAAGTCACCAGTGGGATTTGGCTGCCAATTTCAATAATGACTGGTCAGTGCTGGCTATGAGGAAAGTCGCACAGGACTTTACGGGTAGCTGGTAGAGGTCGGTTATTTCTGTCAGTTGAGGTGAAGCATAGATCCGGGTTGTATTCCTGCTCCCAGGCAGCTGATCTGAATGTGTAACGGTCTTTCGCATCAAAGATAAGGTTAGGATTTTCATTTTCAGCCCATTTCACCAAGGTTTCACCATTAGCATCACACTCCTTATATTTCCACTGTTCGTGGTGGCTATTGAAGTCTCCCAGATAGATTGCTGGGTGAGGTTGAGCCGGAATTACTGATCTTGGCCATGGAGTGGTTGGAGGTTTATAAATATTTGTAACGGTTACGCTTCCAATTTTTTCTGTGACATTATGGATTCCATCACCTGACGACGTGGAGATAAGGGAGGCATTTTCTATATCATGTCTGATGTAGGTTGCAACACCATGGGTATGGTGGTAAGTGGCACCAAGTAATTCAAATCCGGGTATTTTGCCCCTTTTCTGCAGTTGTACTTCAGTACTACAATGTGTTTCCTGAATGGCGATCAGATCAATGTTGTCTTTCTTCAGTAGTTTTGATAAGTATTGGCACCTAGAATAGCTTATGCTCTCTATATTGAGATGCCAGATTCGGACCGTACGTCCAAGTTTCCTTGTTGGCAAATCCTTAGGAGGACGTTTTTTGTGTCTACTTGCATAGTCAGGAGAACCTTTCACGGTTTGTCTGACTGCCATTATGTGCTAGCTCATTTAGCGTTACCCGGGGTGCACCACGTGGAGGCGAGCTAGCATTACACCCATAGTATTTCACAGCGACGCAATTTCTGTGATATTTCGTCAATGTGAGGGAGCGAGGGATGCAGGAAAGAAGGATTAGTGCATCGGAAAGGAGATCGCCGTATCCCAAAAGAAAATCCTGTCGTTTCCATAGAAACGTTGCAGGATTTAGAAGGAGATGTCATAAAATCCAAGTATTTCATAGCGACGTAATTCCTGTGTTAATTCGTCAATGTGAGGGAGCGAGGGATGCAGTAAAGAGGGAATAGTGCATCGGAAAGGAGATAGTCGTATCACAAAAGAAAATCCTGCCGTTTCCATAGAAACGTTACCCGATTCAGAAGGAGAAGTCATAGGAGCCTTAGTATTTCATAGCGACGAAATTTCTGTGTTAATTTGTCAATGTGATGGAGCGATGAATGCAATAAAGAAGGAATAGTGCATCGGAAAGGAGATTCACGTATCCCAAACGAAAATCCTGTCGTTTCCATAGAAACGTTACTCGATTTAGAAGGAGATGTCATAGAACCCATAGCATTTCATAGCGACGCAATTTCTGTGTTAATTCGTCAATGTGAGGGAGCGAGGGATGCAGTAAAGAAGGAATAGAGTATCGGAAAGGAGATAGTCGTATCCCAAAAGAAAATCCTGTCGTTTCCATAGAAACGTTACTCGATTTAGAAGGAGATGTTATAGACCACACAGTATTTCATAGCGACAATATTTCTATGTTAATTCGTCAATGTGAGGGAGCGAGGGATGCAACTAAAAAAGAATAGTGCATCGGAAAGGAGAAATTCGTATCCCAAATGAAAATCCTGTAATTTCCATAGAAACGTTACTCGATTTAGAAGGTGAAGCTATTGAACCCATAGTATTTCATAGCGACGCAATTTCTGTGTTAATCCGCCTATGTGAGGGAGCGAGTGATGCAGTAAAGAAGGAATAGTGCATCGGAAAGGAGATACTCGTATCCCAAAAGAGAATCCTGTCGTTTCCATAGAAATGGTACTCGATTTAGAGGGAGAAGTCATAGAACCCATAGTATTTCACAGCGACGCAATTTCTGTGTTATTTCGTCAATGTGAGGGAGCGAGGGATGCAGGAAAGAAGGATTAGTGCATCGGAAAGGAGATCGCCATATCCCAAAAGAAAATCCTGTCGTTTCAAAGGAAACGTTACTGGATGTAGAAGGAGATGTCATAGAACCCAGGTATTTCATAGCGACGTAATTCCTGTGTTAATTCGTCAATGTGAGGGAGCGAGGGATGCAGTAAAGAGGGAATAGTGCATCGGAAAGGAGATAGTCGTATCACAAAAGAAATTCCTGCCGTTTCCATAGAAACGTTACCCGATTCAGAAGGAGAAGTCATAGAAGCCTTAGTACTTCATAGCGACGCAATTTCTGAGTTAATTCGTCAATATGAGGGAGCGAGGGATGCAGAAAAGAAGGAATAGTGCATCGGAAAGGAGATACTCGTATCCCAAAAGAGAATCCTGTCGTTCCCATAGAAACGGAACTCGATTTAGAGGGAGAAGTCATAGAACCCATAGTATTTCACAGCGACGCAATTTCTGTGTTATTTCGTCAATGTGCGGGAGCGAGGGATGGAGGAAAGAAGGAATAGTGCATGGGAAAGGAGATAGTCGTATCCCAAAAGAAGGAGATGACATAGAACCCATAGTACTTCATAGCAACGAATTCATGTGTTAATTCGCCAATGTGAAGGAGCGAGAAATGCAGTAAAGAAGGAATAGTGCATCGGAAAGGAGATAACCGTATCCCAAAAATAATCCTGCCGTTTCCATAGAAACGTTACTCGATTTAGAAGGAGAGACATAGAACACATAGTATTTCATAGCGACGTAAATTCTGTGTTAATTTGTCAATGTGAGGGAGCAAGGGATGCAGTAAAGAAGGAATAGTGCATCGGAAAGGTGATACTCGTATCCAAAAAGAAAATTTTGTCGTTTCCATAGACACGTTACTCGATTTAGAAGGAGAGTCATAGAACCTATAGTAATTTCATGGCGACGCAATTTCTGTGTTATTTCGTCAATGTGAGGGAGCGAGGGATGCAGTAATGAACGAGTACTGCATCGCCAAAGGAGATAGTCGTATCCCAAAAGAAGGAGATGTCATAGAACCCATAGTATTTCCTAGCGACGCAATTTCTATGTTAATTCGTCAATGGAATTGAGCGAGGGATGCAGTAAAGAATGAATAGTGCATCGGAAAGGAGATAGTCGTATCCCAAAACAAAATCCTGTCGTTTCCATTGAAACGTTACTCGATTTAGATGGAGAGTCGCAGAACCTATAGTATTTCATAGCGACGCAATTTCTGTGTTAATTCGTCAATCTGAGGGAGCGAGGGATGCAGTAAAGAAGGAATAGTGGATCGGAAAGGAGATAGTCGTATCCCAAAAGAAAATCCCGTGGTTTCCATAGAAAAGTACTCGATTTGGAAGGAGATGTCATAGTACCCATATTATTTCATAGCGAAGCTATTTCTGTGTTAAATCGTCAGTAAGGGGGTGCGAGGGATGCAGTAAAGAAGGAATAGTGCATCGGAAAGGAGATAGTCGTATCCCAAAGGAAAATCCTGTTGTTTCCATAGAAATGTTACTCAATTCAGAAGGTGAAGTCATAGAACCCATAGTTTATCATAGCGACCCAATTTCTGTGTTAATTCGTCAATGTGAGGAAGCGAGGAATGCAGGAAAGTTGGAATAGTGCATCGGAGCTACTCGTATCCCGAAAGGAAATCCTGTCGTTTCCATTGAAACGTTACTCGAATTAGAAGGAGATGTTATAGACCACATAGTATTTCATAGCGACGCTATTTCGATGTTAATTCGTCAATGTGAGGGAGCGATGGATGCAACTAGGAAAGAATAGTGCATTGGAATGGAGAAAGTCGTATACCAAAAGAAAATCCTGTCGTTTCCATAGAAAAGTTACTCGATTTAGAAAGAGATGTCATAGAACCCAAGTATTTCATAGCGACGCAATTCCTGTGTTAAGTCGTCAGTGTGAGGGAGCGAGGGATGCAGTAAAGAGGGAATAGTGCATCGGAAAGGAGATAGTCGTATCACAAAAGAAAATCCAGCCGTTTCCATAGATACGTTACTCGAGTCAGAAGAAGAAGTCGTAGAAGCCTTAGTATTTCATAGCGATGCTATTTCTGTGATAATTCGTCAATGTGAGGGAGCGAGGGATGCAGTAAAGAATGAATAGTGCATCGGAAAGGAGATAGTCGTATCCCAAAAGGAAATACTTTCGTTTCGATCGATACGTTACCCGATTTAGAAGGAGATGTCATAGAACCCATAGTATTTCATAGCGACGCAATTTCTGTGATAATTCGTCAATGTGAGGGAGCGACGGATGCTGTAAAGAAGGAATAGTGCATCGGAAAGGAGACACTCGTATCCCAAAAGAAAATCCTTTCGTTTCCGCAGAAACGTTACGCTATTTAGAAGGAGAGGTCATAGAACTCACAGTGTTTCATAGCGACGCAATTTCTGTGTTAATTCGCCAATGTGAATGAGCGAGGGATGCAGTAAAGAAGGAATAGTGCATCGAAAAGGAGATACTTGTATCCCAAAAGAGAATCCTGTCGTATCCAAAGGAACGGGACTCGATTTAGAAGGAAATGTCATAGAACCCATAGTATTTCATAGCGACGCAATTTCTGTCTTAATTCGGCAATGTGAGGGAGCGACGGATGCTGTAAAGAAGGAATAGTGCATCGGAAAGGAGATACTTGTATCCCAAAAGAAAATCCTGTCGTTTCCATAGAAACGTTACGCTATTGAGAAGTAGAAGTCATGTTGTTGTTGTGGTCTTCAGTCCTGAGACTGGTTTGATGCAGCCCTCCATGCTACTCTATCCTGTGCAAGCCTTTTCATCTCCCAGTACCTACTGCAACCTACATCCTTCTGTATCTGCTTAGTGTATTCATCTCTTGGTCTCCCTCTACGATTTTAACCCTCCACGCTGCCCTCCAATACTAAATTGGTGATCCCTTGATGCCTCAGAACATGTCCTACCAACCGATCCCTTCTTCTGGTCAAGTTGTGCCACAAACTTCTCTTCTCCCCAATCCTATTCAATACTTCCTCATTAGTTATGTGATCTACCCATCTAATCTTCAGCATTTTTCTGTAGCACCACATTTCGAAAGCTTCTATTCTCTTCTTGTCCAAACTATTTATCGTCCATGTTTTACTTCCATACATGGCTACACTCCATACGAATACTTTCAGAAATGACTTCCTGACACTTAAATCAATACTGGATGTTAACAAATTTCTCTTCTTCAGAAACGCTTTCCTTGCCATTGCCAGCCTACATTTTATATCCTCTCTACTTCGACCATCATCAGTTATTTTGCTCCCCAAATAGCAAAACTCCTTTACTACTTTAAGTGCCTCATTTCCTAATCTAATTCCCTCAGCATCACCCGACTTAATTAGACTACATTCCATTATCCTTGTTTTGCTTTTGTTGATGTTCATCTTATATCCTCCTTTCAAGACACTGTCCATTCCATTCAACTGCTCTTCCAAGTCCTTTGCTGTCTCTGACAGAATTACAATGTCATCGGCGAACCTCAAAGTTTTTATTTCTTCTCCATGAATTTTAATACCTACTCCGAATTTTTCTTTTGTTTCCTTTACTGCTTGCTCAATATACAGATTGAACAACATCGGGGAGAGGCTACAACCCTGTCTTACTCCCTTCCCAACCACTGCTTCCCTTTCATGTCCCTCGACTCTTATAACTGCCATCTGGTTTCTGTACAAATTGTAAATAGCCTTTCGCTCCCTGTATTTTACCCCTGCCACCTTTAGAATTTGAAAGAGAGTATTCCAGTCAACATTGTCAAAAGCTTTCTCTAAGTCTACAAATGCTAGAAACGTAGGTTTGCCTTTCCTTAATCTTTCTTCTAAGATAAGTCGTAATGTCAGTATTGCCTCACGTGTTCCAGTGTTTCTACGGAATCCAAACTGATCTTCCCCGAGGTTGGCTTCTACTAGTTTTTCCATTCGTCTGTAAAGAATTCGTGTTAGTATTTTGCAGCTGTGACTTATTAAGCTGACAGTTCGGTAATTTTCACATCTGTCAACACCTGCTTTCTTTGGGATTGGAATTATCATATTCTTCTTGAAGTCTGAGGGTATTTCGCCTGTTTCATACATCTTGCTCACCAGATGGTAGAGTTTTGTCAGGACTGGCTCTCCCAAGGCCGTCAGTAGTTCCAATGGAATATTGTCTACTCCGGGGGCCTTGTTTCGACTCAGGTCTTTCAGTGCTCTGTCAAACTCTTCACGCAGTATCATATCTCCCATTTCATCTTTATCTACATCCTCTTCCATTTCCATAATATTGTCCTCAAGTACATCGCCCTTGTATAGACCCTCTATATACTCCTTCCACCTTTCTGCTTTCCCTTCTTTGCTTAGAACTGGGTTTCCATCAGAGCTCTTGATATTCATACAAGTCGTTCTCTTATCTCCAAAGGTCTCTTTAATTTTCCTGTAGGCGGTATCTATCTTACCCCTAGTGAGATAGGCCTCTACATCCTTACATTTGTCCTCTAGCCATGCCTGCTTAGCCATTTTGCACTTCCTGTCGATCTCATTTCTGAGACGTTTGTATTCCTTTTTGCCTGTTTCACTTACTGCATTTTTATATTATCTCCTTTCATCAATTAAATTCAATATTTCTTCTGTTAGCCAAGGATTTCTACTAGCCCTCGTCTTTTTACCTACTTGATCCTCTGCTGCCTTCACTACTTCATCCCTCAAAGCTACCCATTCTTCTTCTACTGTATTTATTTCCCCCATTCCTGTCAATTGCTCCCTTATGCTCTCCCTGAATCTCTGTACCACCTCTGGTTCTTTTAGTTTATCCAGGTCCCATCTCCTTAAATTCCCACCTTTTTGTAGTTTCTTCAGTTTTAATCTACAGGTCATAACCAATAGATTGTGGTCAGAGTCCACATCTGCCCCTGGAAATGTCTTACAATTTAAAACCTGGTTCCTAAATCTCTGTCTTACCATTATATAATCTATCTGATACCTTTTAGTATCTCCAGGATTCTTCCATGTATACAACCTTCTTTCATGATTCTTAAACCAAGTGTTAGTTATGATTATGTTGTGCTCTGTGCAAAATTCGACCAGGCGGCTTCCTCTTTCATTTCTGTCCCCCAATCCATATTCACCTACTATGTTTCCTTCTCTCCCTTTTCCTACACTCGAATTCCAGTCACCCATGACTATTAAATTTTCGTCTCCCTTCACAATCTGAATAATTTCTTTTATTTCATCATACATTTCTTCAATTTCTTCGTAATCTGCAGAGCTAGTTGGCATATAAACTTGTACTACTGTAGTAGGCGTGGGCTTTGTATCTATCTTGGCCACAATAATGCGTTCACTATGCTGTTTGTAGTAGCTTACCCGAATTCCTATTTTCCTATTCATTATTAAACCTACTCCTGCATTACACCTATTTGATTTTGTGTTTATCACCCTGTAGTCACCTGACCAGAAGTCTTGTTCCTCCTGCCACCGAACTTCACTAATTCCCACTATATCTAACTTCAACCTATCCATTTCCCTTTTTAAATTTTCTAACCTACCTGCCCGATTAAGGGACATTCCACGCTCCGATCCGTAGAACGCCAGTTTTGTTTCTCCTGATAACGACATCCTCTTGAGTAGTCCCTGCCCGGAGATCCGAATGGGGGACTATTTTACCTCCGGAATATTTTACCCAAGAGGAAGCCATCATCATGTAATCATACAGTAAAGTTGCATGCCCTCGGGAAAAATTACGGCTGTAGTTTCCCCTTGCTTTCAGCCGTTCGCAGTACCAGCACAGCAAGGCTGTTTTGGTTATTGTTACAAGGCCTGATCAGTCAATCTTTCAGACTGTTGCCCTTGCAACTACTGATAAGACTGCTGCCCCTCTTCAGGAACCACACGTTTGTCTGGCCTCTCAGCAGATACCCCTCCGTTGTGGTTGCACCTACGGTACGGCTATCTGTATCGCTGAGGCACGCAAGCCTCCCCACCAACGGCAAGGTCCATGGTTCATGGGGGAAGTCATAGAACTCATAATATTTCATAGCGACGCAATTTCAGTGTTAATTCGATAATGTGATGGAGCGAGGGATGCAGTAAAGAAGGAATAGTAAATCGGAAAGGAGATACTCGTATCGCAAAAGATAATCCGGTCGTTTCCATAGAAACCTTACTCGTTTTAGAACGAGAAGTCATAGAAGGCTTAGTATTTCATAGCGACGCAATTTCTATTTTAATTCTTCAATGTGAGGGAGCGAGGGATGCAGGAAAGAAGGAATAGTGCATCGGAAAGGAGATAGTCGTATCCCAAAAGTAAATCCTGTCGTTTCCATAGAAACGTTACTCTATTTAGAAGATGTCAAAGAACCAAAGTATTTCATACAGACGCAATCCCTGTGTCAATTCGTAAATGTGAGGGAGCGAGGGATGCAGTAAAGAGGGAATAGTGCATCCGAAAGGAGATAGTCGTCCCCCAAAAGGAAACACTTTCGTTTCCATGGAAACGTTACTCGATTTAGAAGGAGATGGCATAGAACACCTAGTATTCCAAGCGACGCAATTTCTGTGTTAATTCATCAATGTGCGGGAGCGAGGAATGCAGGAAAGAAGGAATGGTGCATCGGAGATACTCATATCCCAACAGAAAATCCTGTCGTTTCCATAGAAACGTTACTCGATTTAGTAGGAGATGTTATAGACCACATAGCATTTCATAGCGACGCTATCTCTATGTTAAATCGTCAATGTGAGGGAGCGTGGGATGCAACTAAGAAAGAATTGTGCATCGGAAAGGAGATAGTCGTATACCAAAAGAAAATCCTGTCGTTTCCATAGAAACGTTACTCGATTTAGAAGGAGATGTCATAGAACCCATAGTATTTCATAGCGACGCAATTTCTGTTTTAATTCGTCAATGTGATGGAGCGAGGGATGCAGTAAAGAGGGAATAGTGCTTCGGAAAGGAGATACTCGTTTCCCAAAAGAAAATCCTGTCGTTTCCATAGAAACGTTACTTGATTTTGAAGGGGAAGTCATAGAATCAATCATATTTCATGGCAAAGCAATGTCGGTGTTAATTCGTCAATGTGAGGGAGCGAGGGATCCAGTAAGGAAGGAATAGTGCATCGGAAAGGAGATACTCGTATCCGAAATGAAAATTCTGTCGTTGCCATAGAACGTTACTCGATTTAGAAGCAGATGTCATAGAACCCATAGTATATTTTAGTGACGCAATATCTGTGTTAATTCGTCAATGTGAGGGAGCGAGGAATGCAGGAAAGAAGGAATAGTGCATCGGAGATACTCATATCCCGAAAGAAAATCCTGTCGTTTCCATAGAAACGTTACTCGATTTAGTAGGAGATGTTATAGACCACATAGTATTTCATAGCGCGCTATTTCTATGTTAAATCGTCAATGTGAGGGAGCGTGGGATGCAACTAAGAAAGAATTGTGCATCGGAAAGGAGATAGTCGTATTCCAAAAGAAAATCCTGTGGTTTCCACAGAAAAGTTACTCGATTTAGAAGGAGATGCCATAGAACCCATAGTATTTCATAGCGACGCAATTTCTGTCCTAATTCGCCAATGTGGTGGAGCGAGGGATGCAGTAAAGAGGGAATAGTGCTTCGGAAAGCAGTTACTCGTTTCCCAAAAGAAAATCCTGTCGTTTCCATAGAAACGTTACTTGATTTTGAAGGGGAAGTCATGGAATCAATCATATTTCATAGCAAAGCAATGTCGGTGTTAATTCGTCAATGTGAAGGAGCGAGGGATCCAGTAAAGAAGGAATAGTGCATCGGAAAGGAGATACTCGTATCCGAAATGAAAATTCTGTCGTTGCCATAGAACCTTACTCGACTTAGAAGCAGATGTCATAGAACCCATAGTATTTCTTTGTGACGCAATATCTGTGTTAATTCGTCGATGTGAGGGAGCGAGGGATGCAGTAATGAAGGAATGGTGCATCGGAAAGGAGATAGTCGTATCCCAAAAGAAAATCCTGTCGTTTCCATAGAAACGTTACTCGATTCAGAAGAAGAATTCATAGAACCCACAGTATTTCATAGCGACGCAATTTCTTTGTTAATTCGTCAATGTGAGTTAGCGAGGGATGCTGTAAGGAAGGAGTAGTGCATCGGTAAGGAGATAGTCGTATCCCAAAGGAATATCCTGTCGTTTACGTAGAAACGTCACTCGATTCAGAAGGAGAAGTCATAGATCACATAGTATTACATGGCGACGCAATTTCTGTGTTAATTCGTCAATGTGAGGGAGCGAGGGATGCAGAAAAGAAGGAATAGTGCATCGGAAATTAGATAATCGTTTCCCAAAAGAAAATGTTGTCATACAACCCATAGTATTTCATACCAACGCAATTTCTGTGTTAATTCGTCAATGTGAAGGAGCGAGGGATGCAGTAAAGAAGGAATAGTGCATCGGAAAGGAGATACTGGTATCCCAAAAGAAGGAGAAGCCATAGAACCCACCGTATTTTCCAACGAGGCAATTTCTGTGTTAATTCGTACATGTAAGGGAGCGAGGGATGCAGTAAAGAAGGAATAATGTATCGCCAAAGGTGATAGTCGTATCCCAAATGAAGGAGATGTCATAGAACACATAGTATTTCCTTGCGACACAATGTCTGTGTTAATTCGTCAATGTGAGGGAGCGAGGGATGCAGTAAAGAAGGAATAGTGCATCGGTAAGGAGATAGTCGTATCCCAAAGGAATATCCTGTCGTTTCCATACAAACGTTACTCGATTCAGAAGGAGAAGTCATAGAACACATAGTATTTCATGGCGACGCAATTTTTGTGTTAACTCTTCAATGTGAGGGAGCGAGGGATGCAGTAAAGAGGGAATAGTGCATCGGAAAGGAGATAGTCGTATCACAAAAGAAAATGTTGTCATACAACCCATAGTATTTCATACCAATGCAATTTCTGTGTTAATTCGTCAATGTGAAGGAGCAAATGATGCAGTAAAGAGGGAATAGTTCATCGGAAAGGAGATAGTCGTATCACAAAAGAAAATCTTGCCGTTTCCATAGAAACGTTACTCGATTTAGAAGGAGATGACATAGAACCCATAGTATTTCATAGCGACGCAATTTCTCTGTTTATTCGTCAATGTGAGGGAGCAAGGGATGCAGTAAAGAAGGTATAGTGCATCGAAAAGGAGATACTAGTATCCCAAATGAATATCATGTCATTTCCATAGAAGCGTCACTCGATTTAGAAGGAGAAGTCATTGAACCCAAAGTATTTCTTAGCGGCGCAATGTCTGTGTTAATTCGTCAATGTGAGGGAGCGAGGGATGCAGTAAAGAAGGAATAGTGCATCGGAAAGGAGATAGTTGTATCCCAAAAGGAAATACTTTCGTTTTGATCGATACGTTACCCGATTTAGAAGGAGATGTCATAGAACTCATAGTATTTCATAGCGATGCAATTTCTGTGTTAATTCGTCAATGTGAGGGAGCGACGGATGCTGTAAAGAAGGAATAGTGCATCGGAAAGGAGAAACTTGTATCCCACAACAAAATCCTGTCGTTCCCATAGAAACGTTACGCTATTGAGAAGGAGAAGTCATAGAAAACATAATATTTCATAGCGACGCAATTTAAGTGCTAATTCGCCAATGTGATGGAGCGAGGGATGCAGTAAAGAAGGAATAGTGCATTGGTAAGGAGATACTCGTATCCCAAAAGAAATTCCTGTCGTTTCCATAGAAACGTTACTCGATTTAGAAGATGTCAAAGAACCAAAGTATTTCATACAGACGCAATTCCTGTGTTATTTCGTCAATGTGAGGGAGCGAGGGATGCAGTAACGAGGGAATAGTGCATCGGAAAGGAGATAGTCGTATCACAAAAGAAAATCCTGCCGTTTCCATAGAAACGATACTCGAGTCAGAAGGAGAAGTCATAGAAGCCGTAGTATTTCATAGCGATGCAATTTCTGTGTTAATTCGTCAATGTGAGGGAGCGAGGGATGCAGTAAAGAAGGAATAGTGCATCGGAAAGGAGGTAGTTGTATCCCAAAAGGAAATACTTTCGTTTCGATCGATACGTTACCCGATTTAGAAGGAGATGTCGTAGAACTCATAGTATTTCATAGCGACGCAATTTCTGTCTTAATTCGTCAATGTGACGGAGCGATGGATGCTGTATAGAAGGAATAGTGCATCGGAAAGGAGTTACTCGTATCCCAAAAGAAAATCCTTTCGTTTCCACAGAAACGTTACGCCATTTAGAAGGAGAAGTCATAGAACCCACAGTGTTTCATCGCGACGCAATTTCTGTGTTAATTCGTCAATGTGAGGGAGCGACGATTGCAACTAAGAGAGAATAGTGCATCGGAAAGGAGATAGTCGTATCCTAAATGAAAATCCTGTCATTTAAATAGAAACGTTACTCGATTTAGAAAGAGAAGTTATAGAACCCATTGCATTTCATAGCGACGCAATTCCTGTGTTAATTCGTCTATGTGAGGGAGCGAGTGATGCAGTAAAGATGGAATGGTTTATCGGAAAGGAGATTCTCGTATCCCAAACGAAAATCCTGTCGTTTCCATAGAAACGTTACTCGATTTAGAAGGAGAGTCATAGAACTTATAGTATTTCATAGCGACGCAGTTTCTGTGTTAAATCGTCAATGTGAGGGAGCGACGGATGCTGTAAAGAAGGAATAGTGCATCGGAAAGGAGATAGTCGTATCACAAATGAAAATCCTGTCATTTCCATAGAAACGATACTCTAATTAGAAAGAGAAGTTATAGAACCCATAGTATTTCATAGCGACACAATTTCTGTGTTAATTCGCCTATGTGAGGGAGCGAGTGATGCAGTAGAGATGGAATAGTGCATCGGAAAGGAGATACTCGTATCCCAAAAGAGAATCCTGTCGTATCCATAGGAACGTGACTCGATTTAGAAGGAAATGTCATAGAACCCATAGTATTTCATTACGACGCAATTTGTGTCTTAATTCGGCAATGTGAGGGAGCGACGGATGCTGTAAAGAAGGAATAGTGCATCGGAAAGGAGAAACTTGTATCCCACAACAAAATCCTGTCGTTCCCATAGAAACGTTACGCTATTGAGATGGAGAAGTCATAGAACCCATAATATTTCATAGCGACGCAATTTCAGTGTTAATTCGCCAATGTGATGGAGCGAGGGATGCGGTAAAGAAGGAATAGTGCATCGGAAAGGAGATACTCGTATCCCAAAAGAAATTCCTGTCGTTTCCATAGAAACGTTACTCGATTTAGAAGATGTCAAAGAACCAAAGTATTTCATACAGGCGCAATTCCTGTGTTATTTCGTCAATGTGAGGGAGCGAGGGATGCAGTAAAGAGGGAATAGTGCATCGGAAAGGAGATAGTCGTATCACAATAGAAAATCTTGCCGTTTCCACAGAAACGTTACTCGATTTAGAAGGAGATGTCATAGAACCCATTGTATTTCATAGCGACTCAATTTCTGTGTTAATTCGTCAATGTGAGGGAACGAGGGATGCCGAAAAGAAGAAATAGTGCATCATAAGGGAGATAGTCGTACCCCAAAAGGAAATACTTTCGTTACCATGGAAACGTTACTCGATTTAGAAGGAGATGGCATAGAACCCATAGTATTTCAAGCGACGCAATTTCTGTGTTAATTCGTCATTGTGCGGGAGCGAGGAGTGCAGGAAAGAAGGAATAGTGCATTGGAGATACTCATATCCCAAAAGAAAATCCTGTCGTATCCAAAGAAACGTTACTCGATTTAGAAGGAGATGTTATAGACCACGTAGCATTTCATAGCGACGCTATATCTATGTTAATTCGTCAATGTGAGGGAGCGAGGAATGCAACTAAGAATGAATTGTGCATCGGAAAGGAGATAGTCGTATACCAATAGAAAATCCTGTCGTTTCCATAGAAACGTTACCCGATTTAGAAGAAGAAATCATAGATCCCAAGAATCTCATAGCGACGCAATTTCTGTGTTAATTCGTCAATGTGAGGGAGCGAGGGATGCAGTAAAGAAGGAATAGTGCATCGGAAAGGAGATAGTCGTATCCCAAAGGAATATCCTGTCGTTTCCATAGAAACGTTACTCGATTCAGATGGAGAAGTCATAGAACACATAGTATTTCATGACGACGCAATTTTTGTGTTAATTCTTCAATGTGAGGAAGCGAGGGATGCCGTAAAGAAGGAATAGTGCATCGGAAAGGAGATACTAGTATCGCAAAAGAAAATCATGTCGTTCACATAGAAAGTTACTCGATTTAGAAGGAGAGTCATAGATCCTATAGTATTTCATAGCGACGCAATTTCTGTGTTAATTCGTCAATGGGAGGGAGCGAGGGATGCAGTATAGAAGGAATAGTGCATCGGAAAAGACATAGTGGTATCCCACAAGGAAATGCTGTCGTTTCCATAGAAATGTTACTCGATTTAGAAGGAGAAGTCATAGAACACATATTACTTCATAGCGACGCAATTTCTGTGTTAATTCTTCAATGTGAGGGAGCAAGGGATGCAGTAAAGATGGGGTGGTGCACCGGAAAGGAGATACTCGTATACCAGAAGAATATCCCGTCCTTTCCATAGAAACGTTACTCCACTTAGATGGAGATGTCATAGAACCCATAGTATTTCATAGCGACGCAATGCCTGTGTTAATACGTCAATGTGAGGGAGTGAGGGATGCTGTATAGAAGGAATAGTGCATCGGAAAGGAGTTAATCGTATCCCAAAGGAATAGCCTGTCGTTTCCTTAGAAACGTTACCCGATTCAGAAGAAGAACTCATAGAACACATAGTATTTCATGGCGACGCAATTTCTGTGTTAATTCGTCAATGTGAGGGAGCGAGGGATGCAGTAAAGAAGAAATAGTGCATCGGAAAGGGGATACTCGTATCCCAAAGGAAAATACTGTCGTTTCCGTGGAAACGTTACTCAATTCAGAGGGTGAAGTCATAGAACACATTGTATCCCATGGCGACGCAATTTCTGTGTTAATTCGTAAATGTGAGGGAGCGAGGGATGCTGTAAAGAAGGAATAGTGCATCGGAAAGGAGTTAATCGTATCCCAAAGGAATACCCTGGCGTTTCCTTAGAAACGTTACCCGATTCAGAAGAAGAACTCATAGAACACATAGTATTTCATGGCGACGCAATTTCTGTGTTAATTCGTCAATGTGAGGCAGCGAGGGATGCAGTAAAGAAGGAATAGTGCATCGGAAAGGAGTTACTTGTATCCCAAAAGAAGGAGAAGCCATAGAACCCATAGTATTTCCTAGCGACACATTTTCTGTGTTAATTCGTCGATGTGAGGGAGCGAGGGATGCAGAAAAGAAGGAATAGTGCATCGGAAAGGAGTTAATCTTCTCCCAAAAGAAGGTGATGTCATACAACACATGGTATTTCATACCAACGCAATATCTGTGTTAATTAGTCAATGTGAAGGAGCGAAGGATGCAGTAAAGAAGGAATAGTGCATCGGAAAAGACATAGTGGTATCCCACAAGAAAATGCTGTCGTTTCCATAGAAATGTTACTCGATTCAGAAGGAGAAGCCATAGAACACATATTATTTCATAGCGACGCAATTTCTGTGTTAATTCTTCAATGTGAGGGAGCGAGAGATGCAGTAAAGAAGGAATAGTGCATCGGAAAGGAGATACTCGTATCCCAAATGAAGATCATGTCGTTTCCATTGAAGCGTTACCCTATTTAGAAGGAGATTCACTGAAGCATTAGTATTTCATAGCGACGCAATTTCTGTGTTAATTCGTCAATGTGAGGGAGCGTGGGATGCAGTAAAGAAGGAATAGTGCATCGGAAAGGAGATAGTCGTACCCCAAAAGGAAATATATTCGTTTGCATAGAAACGGTACTCGATTTTGAAGGAGATGGCATAGAACCCATAATATTCCAAGCGACGCAATTTCAGTGTTAATTCGCCAATGTGATGGAGCGAGGGATGCGGTAAAGAAGGAATAGTGCATCGGAAAGGAGATACTCGTATCCCAAAAGAAATTCCTGTCGTTTCCATAGAAACGTTACTCGATTTAGAAGTCGTCAAAGAACCAAAGTATTTCATACAGACGCAATTCCTGTGTTATTTCGTCAATGTGAGGGAGCGAGGGATGCAGTAAAGAGGGAATAGTGCATCGGAAAGGAGATAGTCGTATCACAGTAGAAAATCTTGCCGTTTCCACAGAAACGTTACTCGATTTAGAAGGAGATGTCATAGAACCCATTGTATTTCATAGCGACTCGATTTCTGTGTTAATTCGTCAATGTGAGGGAACGAGGGATGCCGAAAAGAAGAAATAGTGCATCATAAGGGAGATAGTCGTACCCCAAAAGGAAATACTTTCGTTACCATGGAAACGTTACTCGATTTAGAAGGAGATGGCATAGAACCCATAGTATTTCAAGCGACGCAATTTCTGTGTTAATTCGTCAATGTGCGGGAGCGAGGAGTGCAGGAAAGAAGGAATAGTGCATCGGAAAGGAGATACTCGTATCCCAAAGGAATATCCTGTCGTTTCAATAGAAACGTTACTCGATTCAGAAGGAGAAGTCATAGAACACATAGTATTTCATGACGACGCAATTTTTGTTTTAATTCTTCAATGTGAGGGAGCGAGGGATGCCGAAAAGAAGGAATAGTGCATCGGAAAGGAGATACTCGAATCCCAAAAGAAATTACTGTCGTTTCGATAGAAACGTTACTCGATTTAGAAGGAGATGTCATAGAACCCATAGTACTTCTTAGCGGCGCAATGTCTGTGTTAATTCGTCAATGTGAGGGAGCGAGGGATGCTGTAAAGAAGGAGTAGTGCATCGGAAAGGAGATACTAGTATCCCAAAAGAAAATCACGTCGTTCACATAGAAACGTTACACGATTTAGAAGGAGAGTCATAGATCCTATAGTATTTCATAGCGACGCAATTTCTGTGTTAATTCGTCAATGTGAGGGAGCGAGGGATGCAGAAAACAAGGAATAGTGCATCTGAAAGGAGTTAATCGTTTCCCAAAAGAAGGAGAGGTCATACAACAAATAGTATTTCATAATAACGCAATATCTGTGTTAATTCGTCAATGTGAAGGAGCGAGGGATGCAGGAAAGAAGCAATAGGGCATCGGAAAAAACATAGTGGTATCCCACAAGAAAATACTTTCGTTTCCATAGAAATGTTACTCGATTTAGAAGGAGAAGTCATAGTACACATATTATTTCATAGCGACGCAATTTCTGTGTTAATTCGTCAATGTGAGGGAGCGAGGGATGCAGTAAAGAAGGAATAGTGCATCGGAAAGGAGATACTCGTATCCCAAATGAAGATCATGTCGTTTCCATTGAAGCGTTACCCGATTTAGAAGGAGATGCCATAGAAGACTTAGTATTTCATAGATTTCATAGCAACGCAATTTCTGTGTTAATTCGTCAATGTGAGGGAGCGTGGGATGCAGTAAAGAAGGAATAGAGCATCGGAAAGGGGATACTCGTATCCGAAATGAAAATTCTGTCGTTGCCAAAGAACGTTACTCGATTTAGAAGCAGATGTCATAGAACCCATAGTATTTCTTAGTGACGCAATATCTGTGTTAATTCGTCAATGTGAGGGAGCGAGGGATGCAGTAAAGAAGGCATAGTGCATCGGACAGGAGATAGTCGTATCTCAAAGGAAAATCCTGTCGTTACCATAGAAACGTTACTCGATTTAGAAGGAGAAGTCATAGAACGCATAGTATTTCATAGCGACGCATTTTCTGTGTCAATTCGTCAATGTAAGGGAGCGAGGGATGCAGTAAAGAAGGAATAGTGCATCGCAAAACAGATAGTCGTGTGCCAAACGAAAATCATGACGTTTCCATAGAAGCGTTACTCGATTTAGAAGGAGAAGTCATAGAAGGATTAGTATTTCATATCGACGCAATTTCTGTGTTAATTCTTCAATGTGAATGAGCGAGGGATGCAGTAAAGAAGGAATAGTGCATCGGAAAGGAGATAGTCGTATCCCAAAAGGATATACATTCGTTCCCATTGAACCGTTATTCGATTTAGGAAGAGATGTCATAGAACTCATAGTATTTCATAGCGACGCCATTTCTGTGTTAATTCGTCAATGTGAGGGAGCGAAGGATGCAGTAAAGAAGGAATAGTGCTTCAGAAAGGAGATACTCGTATTCCAAACGAAAATCCTGTCGTTTCCATAAAACGTTACTCGATTTACAAGGAGATGTCATACACCCATAGTATTTCAAGCGACGCAATTCCTGTGTTAATTCGTCAATGTGAGGGAGCGAGGGATGCATTAAAGAAGGAATAGTGCATCGGAAAGGAGATACCCGCACCCCAAACAAAATCCCTTCGTTTCCATAGAAACAATACTCGATTTAGAAGGAGATGTCATAGATCCCATAGTATTTCATAGCGACGCCATTTCTGTGTTAATTCGTCAATGTGAGGAAGCGAGGGATGCAGTAAAGAAGGGATAGTGCATCGGAAAGGAGATACTCGTATCCCAAAAGAAAATCCTGTCGATTCCATTGAATTGTTACTCGATTTAGTAGTAAAGTCATAGAACCTGTAGTATTTCATAGCTACGCAATTTCTGTGTCATGTCGTCGATGTAAGGGAGCGAGGGAAGCAGCAAAGAAGGAATAGTGCATCGGAAAGGAGATCCTCGTATCCCAAACAATAATCCGGCCGTTTCCATAGAAACGTTACTCGATTTAGAAGGAGAAGTCATAAAACCCATAGTATTTCATAGCGACGTAATTCCTGTGTTAAATCGCCAATTTGAAGTAGCGAGAAATGCAGTACAGAAGGAATAGTGCATCGGAAAGGAGTTAACAGTATCCCAAAAGAAAATCCTGTCGCTTCCATAGAAACGAAACTCGATTTAGATGGAGATGTCTTAGAACCCATAGTATTTCATAGCGACGCAAAGTCTGTGTTAATTCGCCGATGTGAAGGAGCGAGAAATGCAGTAAAGAAGGAATATTGCATCAGAAAGGAGATATTCGAATCCCAAAAGAATATCCTGTCGTTTCCATAGAGACATTACTTGATTCAGAAGGAGAAATCATAGAACACATAGTATTTCATGGCGTCGCAATTTCTGTGTTAATTCGTCAATGTGAGGGAGCGAGGGATGCAGTAAAGAAGGAATAATGCATCGGAAAGGAGATAACCGTATCCCAAAAGAAAATCCTGTCGCTCTCATAGAAACGAAACTCGATTTAGATGGGGATGTCTTAGAATCCATAGTATTTCATAGCGACGCAAATTCAGTGTTAATTCGTCAATGTGAGGGAGCGAGGGTGTCAGTAAAGAAGGAATAGTGCATCGGAATGGAAATACTCGTATCCCAAAAGAAAATTCTGTCGTTTCCATAGAAACGTTACTCGATTTAGCAGGAGAATTCATAGAACGCATAGTATTTCATAGCGACGCAATTTCTGTGTTTATTCGTCAATGTGAGGGAGCGAGGGATGCAGTAAAGAGGGAAAAGTGCATCGGAAAGGACATAGTCGTATCCCAAAAGGAAACACTTTCGTTTCCATAGAAACGTTACTCGATTTTTAAGGAGATGGCATAGAACACATAGTATTTCATGGCGTCGCAATTTCTGTGTTAATTCGTCAATTTGAGGGAGCGAGGGATGAAGTAAAGAAGGAATAGTGCATCGGAAAGGAGATTATCGTATCCCAAACGAAAGTCCTGTCGTATCCATAGAAACATTGCCTGTTTTAAAAATAGAAGTTATAGAACCCATAGTATTTCATAGCGACTTAATTCCTGTGTTAATTCGTCAATGTGGGGGAGCGAGGGATGCAGGAAAGAAGGAATAGTGCATCGGAAAGGAGATACTCGTATCCCAAAAGTAAATCCTGTCGTTTCCATAGAAACGTTACTCGATTTAGAAGGAGAGTCATAGATCCTATAGTATTTCATAACGACGCAATTTCTGTGTTAATTCGTCAATGTGAGGGAGCGACGGATGCAACTAACAAAGAATAGTGCATCGGAAAGCAGATAGAAGTAACCCAAATGAAAATCCTGTCATTTCCATTGAAACGTTACTCGATTTAGAAGGAGAAGTTATAGAACCCATAGTATTTCATAGCGACGCAATTTCTGTGTTAATTCGTCTATGTGAGGGAGGGAGTGATGCAGTAAAGATGGAATAGTGCATCGGAAAGGAGATACTCGTATCCCAAAAGAAAATCCCGTCGTTCCCATAGCAACGTGAGTCGATTTAGTAGGAGATGTCATAGAACAGATAGTATTTCATAGCGAAGCAATTTCTGTGTTAATTCGTCAATTTGAGGGAGCGAGTGATGCAGTAAAGAAGGATTAGTTTATCGGAAAGGAGATTCTCGTATCCCAAACGAAAATCCTGTCGTTTCCATAGAAACGTTACTCGATTGAGAAGGAGAGTTATAGAACCTATAGTATTTCATAACGACGCAATTTCTGTGTTAATTCGTCAAAGTGAGCTAGCGACGGATGTAACTAAGAAAGAATAGTGCATCGGAAAGGAGATAGTCGTATCCCAAATGAAAATCCCGCCATTTCCATAGAAACGTTACTCGATTTAGATGGAGAAGTTATAGAACCCATAGTATTTCATAGCGACACAATTTCTGTGATATTTCGTCTATGTGAGGGAGGGAGTGATGCAGTAAAGATGGAATAGAGCATCGGAAAGGAGATACTCGTATCCCAAAAGAAAATCCTGTCGTTTCCATAGAAACGTGAGTCAATTTAGAAGGAGATGTCATAGAACACATAGTATTTCATAGCGACGCAATTTCTGTGTTAATTCGTCAATGTTAGTTAGCGAGTGATGCAGTAAAGAAGGATTAGTTTATCGGAAAGGAGATTCTCGTATCCCAAACGAAAATCCTGTCGTATCCATAGGAACGTGACACTATTTAGAAGGAGATGTCATAGAACCCATAGTATTTCATAGCGACGCCATTTCTGTGTTAATTCGTCATTGTGAGGGAGCGAAAGATGCAGTAAAGAAGGAATAGTGCATCGGAAAGGAGATACTCGTATCCCAAATGAATATCATGTCGTTTCCATTGAAGCGTTACCCGATTTAGAAGGAGAAGTCATAGAAGCCTTAGTATTTCATAGCGACGCAATTTCTGTGTTAATTCGTCAATGTGAGGGAGCGAGGGATGCAGTAAAGAAGGAATAGTGCATCGGAAAAGAGAAAGTCGTACCCCAAAAGGAAATACTTTCGATTCCATAGAAACGTTACTCGATTTTGAAGGAGATGGCATAGAACCCATATAATTCCAAGCGACGCAATTTCAGTGTTAATTCGTCAATGTGAGGGAGCGAGGAATGCAGGAAAGAAGGAATAGTGCATCGGAGATACTCATATCCCAAAAGAAAATCCTGTCGTTTCCATAGAAACGTTACTCGATTTATAAGGAGATGTTATAGACCACATAGTATTTCATAGCGACGCTATTTCTATGTTAATTCGTCAATGTGAAGGAGCGAGGGATGCGACTAAGACAGAATTGTGCATCGGAAAGGAGATAGGCGTATTCCAAAAGAAAATCCTGTCATTTCCATAGAAAAGTTACTCGATTTAGAAGGAGAAGTCATAGAACCCAGGTATTTCATAGCAACCCAATTCCTGTGTTAATTCGTCAATGTCAGGGAGCGAGGGAAGCAGTAAAGAGGGAATAGCGCATCGGAAAGGAGATACTCGTATCACAAAAGCAAATCCCGCCGTTTCAATAGAAACGTTACTCGATGCAGAAGGAGAATTCAGAGAAGCCTTAGTATTTCATAGCGACGCAATTTCTGTGTTAATTCGTCAATGTGAGGGAGCGAGGAATGCAGGAAAGAAGGATTAGTGCATCGGAGATACTCATATCCAAAAAGAAAATCCTGTCGTTTCCATAGAAACGTTTCTCGATTTAGAAGGATAAGTCATAGAACCCAAGTATTTCATAGCGTCGCAATTCCTGTGTTAATTCGCCAATGTGAAGGAGCGTGAAATGCAGTAAAGAAGGAATAGTGCATCGGAAAGGAAATAGTCGTATCCCAAAGGATTATCCTGTCGTTTCCATAGAGATGTTACTCGATTCAGAAGGAGAAGTCATAGAACACATAGTATTTCAAGGCGACGCAACTTCTGCGTTAATTCGTCAATGTGAGGCAGCGAGGGATGCAGTAAAGAAGGAATAGTGCATCGGAAAGAAGATACTCGTATCCCAAATGATGGAGATGTCACAGAACCCATAGTATTTCCTAGCGACGCAGTTTCTGTGATAATCGTCCACATGAGGGAGCGAGGGATGCAGTAAAGAAGGAATAGTGCAACTCCAAAGGAGATAGTCGTATCATAAAAGAAAGAGATGTCATAGAACCCATGGTATTTCCTAGCGACCCAAATTCTGTGTTAATTCGTCCATGGGAGGGAGCGATGGATGCAGTTAAGAAGGAATAGTGCCTCGGAAAGGAGATAGTCGTATCCCAAAAGGAAACTCTTTCGTTCACATAGAAACGTTACTCGATTTAGGAGGAGATGTCATAGAACTCAAAGTATTTCTTACCGACGCAATTTCAGTGTTAATTGGTCAATGTGAGGGAGTGAGGGATGCAGTAAAGAAGGAATGGTGCATCGGAAAGGAGATAGTCGTATGCCAAAAGAAAAAACCTGTCGTTTCCATAGGAACGTTACTCGATTTAGAAGGAGAAGTCATAGCACCCATAGTATTTCTTAGCGGCGCAATTTCTGTGTTAATTCGTCAATGTGAGGGAGCGAGAGATGCTGTAAAGACGGAATAGTGCATCGGATAGTAGATACTAGTATCCCAAAAGAAAATCCTGTCGTTTTCATAGAAACGTTACTCGATTTGGAAAGAGAGTCATAGATCCTATAGTATTTCATAGCGACGCAATTTCTGTGTGAATTCGTCAATGTGAGGGAGCGAGGGATGCAGAAAAGAAGGAATAGTGCATCGGAAAGGAGATACTCGTTACCCAAATGAAATAGATGTCATAGAACCCACAGTATATCATACCAACGCAATTTCTGTATTAATTCGTGAATGTGATGGAGCGAGGGATGCAGGAAAGATAGAATAGTGCATCGCAAAGGAGATAGTCGTATCCCAAAAGGATACACTTTCGTTCCCATGGAACCGTTACTCGATTTAGGAAGAGATTTCATAGAACCCATAGTATCTCATAGCGACGCAGTTTCTGTGTTAATTCGTCAATGTGAGGGAGCGAAGGATACAGTAAAGAAGGAATAGTGCATCGGAAATGAGAAACTCGTATCCCAAAGGACAATCCTGTCGTTACCATAGAAACGTTACTCGATTTATAAGGAGATGTCATAGACCCATAGTATATCAAGAGACGCAATTCCTGTGTTAATTCGTCAATGTGAGGAAGCGAGGGACGCAGTAAGGAAGAAATAGTGCATCGGAAAGGAGATACTCGTATCCCAAATGAAAATCTTGTCGATACCATAGAAATGTTACTCGATTTAGAAGGAGAGTCATAGAACCTATAGTATTTCATAGCGACGCAACTTCTGTGTCAAGTCGTCGATGTAAGGGAGCGAGGAATGCAGTAAAGAAGGAATAGTGCATCGGAAAGGAGATACTCGTATCCCAAAAGAAAGTCCTGTCGTTTCCATAGGAACGTTACTCGATTTAGATGAAGATGTCATAGAACCCATAGTATATTATAGCGACGCAGTTTCGGTGTTAATTCTACAATGTGAGGGAGCGAGGGATGCAGTAAAGAAGGAATAGCGCATCGGAAAGGAGATACTCGTATCCGAAAAGAAAGTCCTGTCGTTTCCATAGGAACGTTACTCGATTTAGAAGGAGATGCCATAGAGCCCACAGTATGCATTAGCGACGCTATTTGTGTGTTAATTCGTCAATGTGAGGGGGCGAGGGATGAAGTAAAGGAGTAATGGTGCATCGAAAAGGAGATAGTCGTATCACAAAAGGATATCCTGTCGATTCCATAGAAACGTTACTCGATTTAGAAGGAGAAGTCATAAAACCCATAGTATTTCATAGCGACTCAATTCCTGTGTTAATTCGCCAATGTGAAGTAGCGAGAAATGCAGTAAAGAAGTAATAGTGCATCGGAAAGGAGATAACCGTATCCCAAAAGAAAGTCCTGTCGTTTCCATAGAAACGTTACTCGATTTAAAAGGAGAGTCATAAAATCCATAGTATTTCTTAGTGACGCAATTTCTGAGTTAATTCGTCAATGTGAGGGAGGGAGGGATGCAGTAAAGAAGGAATACTGCATCGGACGTTAGATAGTCGTATCCCAAAGGAAAATCCTGTCGTTTCCATAGAAACGTTACTCAAACCAGAAGGTGGAGTCATAGAACCCATAGTATTTCATAGCGACGCAATTTCTGTCATAATACGTGAATGTGAGGGAGCGACGGATGCAACTAACACAGAATAGTGCATCGGAAAGGAGATAGTCGTATCCTAAATGAAAATCCAGTCATTTCCATAGAAACGTTATTCGATTTAGGAGGAGAAGTTATAGAAAACATAGTATTTTATAGCGACGCAATTTCTGTGTTAATTCGTCAATGTGAGGGAGCGAGTGATGCAGTAAAGAAGGACTAGTGCATCGGAAAGGAGATACTCGTATCCCAATAGAGATTCCTATCGTTTCCATAGAAATGTGACTCGATTTAGAGGGAGAAGTCATTTAACCCATAGTATTTCATACCGACGCAATTTCTATGTTAATTCGTCAATGTGGGGGAGCAAGGGATCCAGTATAGAAGGAATAGTGCATCGGAATGGAGATAGTTGTATCCCAAAAGAAAATCCTGTCGTTTCCATAGAAATGTTACTCGATTGGGAAGGAGAAGTCATAGAACCCATAGTATTTCATAGCGACCCAATTCCTGTGTTAATTCGCCAATGTGAAGGAGCGAGAAATGCAGTAAAGAAGGAATAGTGCATCGGAAAGGAGATAACCGTATCCCAAAAGAAAATCCTGTCGTTTCCATAGAAACGTAACTCGATTTAGAAGGAGATATCATGGAACCCATAATATTTCATAGCGACGCAATTTCTGTGTTGATTCGTCAATGTGAGGGTTGCTAGGGATGCAGTAAAGAAGGAAAAGTGCATAGGAAAGGAGATACTCGTATCCCAAAAGAAAATCCTGTCGTTTCCATTGAAACGTTGCTCGATTTAGAAGGAGAGTCATAGAACCCATAGTATTACATATCGGCGCATTGTCGGTGTTAATTCGTCAATGTGTGCGAGCGAGGGATGCAGCAAAGAAGGAATAGTGCATCGGAAAGGAGATACTCGAATCCCAAAAGAAAATCCTGTCGCTTCCATAGAAACGTTACTCGATTTAGAAGGTGAGTCATAGAACCCATAGCATTTCTTAGTGGTGCAATTTCTGTATTTATTCGTCATTGAGAGGGAGCGAGGGATGCAGAAAAGAAATAATAGTGCATCGGAAAGGGGATAGTGGTATCCCAATAGAAGGAGATGTCATAGAATCTATAGTATTTCATAGCGACGCAATGTCTGTGTTAATTCGTCAATGTGAGGGAGCGAGGGATGCAGTAAGGAAGGAACGGTGCATCGGAAAGGAGATACTCGTTTCCCAAAACGGAATCCTATCGTTTCCATAGAGACGTGACTCGATTTAGAGGGAGAAGTCATTTAACCCATAATATTTCATACCGACGCAATTTCTGTGTTAATTCGTCAATGTGAGGGAGCGAGGAATGCAGTAAAGAAGGAATAGTGCATCGGAATGCAGATAGTTGTATCCCAAAATAAAATCCTGTCGTTTCCATAGAAATGTTACTCTATTTAGAAGGAGAAGTCATAGAACGCATAGTATTTCATATCGACGCAATTTCTGTGTTAATTCGTCAATGTGAGTGAGCGAGGGATGCAGCAAAGAATGAATAGTGCATCGGAAAGGAGATACTCGTATCCCAAAAGAAAATCCTTTCGTTTCCATAGAAACGTTGCGCGATTTAGAAGGAGTAGTCAAAGAAGCCACAGTATTTCATAGCGACGCAATTTCTGTGTTAATACGTCAATGTGATGGAGCGAGGGATGCAGTAAAGAAGGAATAGTGCATCGGAAAGGAGATTCTCGTATCCCACAAGAAAATCCAGTCGTTTCCGTAGAAATGTCACTCGATTTAGAGGGAGAAGTCATTGAACACATAATATTTCATAGCGACGCAATTTCTGTGTTAATACGTCAATGTGAGGGAGCGAGGGATTCAGTAAAGAAGAAATAGTGCTTCGGAAAGGACATACTCGTATCGCAAACGAAAATCATGTCGTTTGCATAGAAGTGTTACTCGATTTAGAAGGAGAAGTCATAGAAGGCTTAGTATTTCATAGCGACGCAATTTCTGAGTTAATTCGTCAATTTGAGGGAGCGAGGGATGCAGTAAATTAGGAATAGTGCATCGGAAAGGAGGTAGTCATATCCCAAAGGAAAATCCTGTCGTTTCCATAGAAACGCTACTCGATTTAGTAGGAGAAGTCATCGAACCCATAGTATCTCACAGCGACGCAATTTTTGTGTTAATTCGTCAAAGTGAATGAGCGGGGGATGCAGAAAAGAAGGAATAGTGCATCGGAAAGGAGAAAGTCGTATCCCAAAAGAGGCAGATGACATAGAACCCATAGTAGTTCATCGCGACGCAATTCCTGTGTTAATTCGCCAATGTGAGGCAGCGAGAAATGCAGTAAAGAAGGAATAGTGCATCGGAAAGGAGTTACCCGTATCCCAAAAGAAAATCCTTTCGTTTCCATAGTAACGATTTAGAACCCATAGTATTTCACATCGATGGTAGGAAATACTATGGGCTCTGCGACTTCTTGTGCTAAGTCGAGAAACGTTTCTATGGAAACGACAGGATTTTCTTAAGCGATACGACTTTCTTCACTCCGATGCACTATTCCTTCTTTACTGCATCCCTCGCTCCCTCACATTGACCAATTAACACAGAAATTGCGTCGCTATGAAATACTATGGGTTCTATGACATCTCCTTCTATTTCGAGTAACGTTTCTATGGAAACGACACGATTTTCTTTTGGGGTACGACTATCTCCTTTCCGAAGCACTATTCCTTCTTTACTGCATCCCTCGCTCCCTCATTTGACGAATAAACACAGAAATTGCGACGCTATGAAATACTATGGGTTCTATGACATCTCGTTCTAAAACGAGTAACGTTTCTATGTAAACGACACGATTTTCTTTTGGGATACGGTTACCTCCTTTCCGATGCACTATTAGTTCTTTACTGCATCCCTCGCTCCCACACATTGACGAATCAACACAGAAATTGCATCGCTATGAAATACTATAGGTTCTATGACTTCTCCTTCTAAATCGAGTAACGTTTCTATGGAAACGGTAGGATTTTCTTTTGTGATACGACTATCTCCATCCGATGTACTATTCCTTCCTTACTGAATTCCTGATTCGCTCATATTGACGAATTAAAACAGAAAAAGCGTCGCTATGATATACTATGGGTTCTATGACATCTCCTAAATCGAGGAACGTTTCTATGGAAACGACAGGATTTTGTTTTGGGTTCCGAGTATCTCCGTTCCGTTGCACTATTCCTTCTTTACTGTATCCCACGCTCCCTCACATTGACGACTTAACACAGAAATTGCACCGCTATGAAATTCTATGGGTTCTATGACACCTCCTTCTAAATCGAGTAATGTTTCTATGGAAACGACAGGACTTTCTTTTGGGATACGGTTATCTCATTTCCGATGCACTATTAGTTATTTACTGCATCCCTCGCTCCCACACATTGGCGAATTAACACAGATATTGCGTCGCTATTAAGTACTATGGGTTCTATGACTTCTCTTCCTAAATCGAGTAACGTTTCTATGGAAACGATTGAATTTTCTTTTGGGATACGAGTATCTCCTTTGCTATGCACTATTCCTTCTTTACTGCATCCCTAGCTCCCACACATTGACGAATTAACACAGAAATTGCATCGCTATGAAATACTGTGGGTTCTATGACATCTCCTTCTAAATCGAGTAACGTTTCTATGGAAAAGACAGGTTTTCCTTTTGGGAAACGAGTATCACCTTTCCGATGCAGTATTGCTTCCTTACTGCATCCATCGTTCCCACACATAGACGAATTAACACAGACATTGCATCGCTAGGAAATACTATGGATTCTATGACTGCTCCTTCTAAACCGAGTGACGTTTCTGTGGAAACGACAGGATTTACTTTTCGGGTACGACTATCTCCTTTCCGAAGCACTATTCCTTCTTTACTGCATCCCTCGCTCCCTCATTTGGCGAATTAACACAGACATTGCGACACTATGAAATACTATGGGTTCTATGACTTCTCGCTCTAAAACGAGTAACGTTTCTATGGAAACGACACGATTTACTTTTGGGATACGAGTATCCCCTTTCCGATGCACTATTCCTTCTTTACTGCATCCCTCGCTCCCTTACATTGACGAATTGACACAGAAATTGCATCGCTATGAAGTACTATGGGTTCTATGACTTCTCCTTCTATATCGAGTAACGTTTCTATGGAAACGATAGGATTTTCATTTGAGATTCGACTATCTCCATCCGATGCACTATTCCTTCTCTACTGCATTTCTGAATCCCTCACATTGACGAATTTACACAGAAAAATCGTCGCTATGAAATACTATGGGTTCTATGACATCCCCTTCTAAATCGAGTAACGTTTCTATGGAAACGACAGGATTTTCATTTGGGACCGAGTATCTCCGTTCCGTTGCACTATTCCTTCTTTACTGTATCCCACGCTCCCTCACATTGACGAATTAACACAGAAATTGCAACACTATGAAATTCTAAGGGTTCTATGTCATCTCCTTCTAAATCGAGTAACGACAGGATTTTTTTTTTTGATACGAGCATCTCCTTTCTGATGCACTATTCCTTCTTTACTGCATCTCTCGCTCCCTCACATTGGCGAATTAACACAGAAATTGCGTCGTTATGAAATACTATGGGTTCAATGACTGCTCTCTCTAAACCGAGTAACGTTTCTATGGAAACGACACGATTTTCTTTTGGGGTACGGTTATCTCCTTTCCGCTGCACTATTAGTTCTTTACTGCATCCCTCGCTCCCACACATTGGCGAATTAACACAGATATTGCGTCGCTATTAAATACTATGGGTTCTATGACTTCTCTTTCTAAATCGAGTAACGTTTCTATGGAAACGATAGGATTTTCATTTGAGATTCGACTATCTCCATCCGATGCACTATTCCTTCTCTACTGCATTCCTGAATCCCTCACATTGACGAATTAACACAGAAATTGCATCGCTATGATATACTGTGGTTCTATGACATCTCCTTCTAAATCGAGTAACGTTTCTATGGAATAGCCAGGATTTTCTTTTGGGAAACGAGTATCACCTTTCCGATGCAGTATTCCTTCCTTACTGCATCCATCGTTCCCACACATAGACGAATTAACACAGACATTGCATCGCTAGGAAATACTATGGATTCTATGACTTCTCCTTCTAAATCGAGTAACGTTTCTGTGGAAACGACAAGATTTTCTTTTGGGATACGAGTATCTCCTTTCCGATGCGCTATTCCTGCTTTACTGTATCCCCTGCTCCCTCACAGTGACGAATTAACACAGAAATTGCGTTGCTATGGAATACTGTGGATTCTCTGATATCTCATTCTAAATCGAGTAACGTTTCTATGGAAACGACGGGATTTTCATTTGGGATACGAGTATCTCCTTTTACGATGCATTATTCCTTCTTTACTGCAGCCCTCGCTCCCTCACATTGACGAATGAAGACAGAAAATGCGTTGATATGAAATACTGTGGGTTCAATAACATCTCCTTCTAAATCGAGTAACGTTTCTATGGAAACGACAGGATTTTCTTTTGGGCTTCGACTATCTCTATCCGATGCACTATTCATTCTTTACTGAATCCCTCACCCCCCTCACATAGACGAATTGACATAGAAATTTCGTCGGTATGAAATACTATGAGTTCTATGACATCTCCATCTAAATCGAGTAACGTATCTATGGAAACGATAGGATTTACCTTTTGGATACGACAATCTCCTTTTTCGATGCACTATTCGTTCCTTACATCATCCCACGCTCCCTCACATTGACGAATTAACACAGAAATTGATCCGCTATGAAATACTATGCGTCGAATTACATCTCCTTCTAAATCGAATAACGTTTCTATGGAAACGACGGTATTTTCTTTTGGGATACGAGCTTCTCTTTCCAATGCACTATTCCTTCTTTACAGCATCCCTAGCTGAATCACATTGACGAATTAACACAGAAATTGCGTCGCTATGAAATACTATGGGTTTTATGACTTCTAATTCTAAATCAAGTAACGTTATTATGGAAACGACAGGATTTTCTTTTGGGATACGACTATCTCTTTCCGATGCACTATTCATTCTTTACTGAATCCCTCGCCCCCCTCACATTGACGAATTAACATACAAATTGCTTTGCTATGAAGTACTATGGGTTCTATGACATCTTCTAAATCGAGTAACGTTCCTATGGAAACGACAGGCTTTTCCTTTGGGATATGACAATCTCTTATTTCGATGCACTATTCGTTCCTTACATCATCCCCCGCTCCCTCATATTGACGAATTAACACAGAAATTGAGTCGCTATGAAATACTATGCGTTCTATGACACCTCTTTCTAAATCGAGTAACGTTTCTATGGAAACGACAGGATTTTTTTTTTTTTTTGATACGAGCATCTCCTTTGCGATGCAGTAATCCTTCTTTACTGCATCTCTCGCTCCCTCACATTGGCGAATTAACACAGAAATTGCGTCGTTATGAAATACTATGGGTTCTATGACTGCTCCTTCTAAACCGAGTGACCTTTCTGTGGAAACGACAGGATTTTCTTTTCGGGTACGACTATCTCCTTTCCGAAGCACGAATCCTTCGTTACTGCATCCCTCGCTCCCTCATTTGGCGAATTAACACAGAAATTGCGACGCTATGAAATACTATGGGTTCTATGACATCTCGATCTAAAACGAGTAACGTTTCTATGGAAACGACACGATTTTCTTTTGGGATACGAGTATCCCCTTTCCGATGCACTATTCCTTCTTTACTGCATCCCTCGCTCCCTCACATTGACGAATTGACACAGAAATTGCATCGCTATGAAATACTATGGGTTCTATGACTTCTCCTTCTAAATCGAGTAGCGTTTCTATGGAAACGATAGGATTTTCATTTGAGATACGACTATCTCCATCCGATGCACTATTCCTTCTCTACTACATTTCTGAATCCCTCACATTGATGAATTAACACAGAAAAAGCGTCGCTATGAAATACTATGGGTTCTATGACATCCCCTTCTAAATCGAGTAACGTTTCTATGGAAACGACAGGATTTTCCTTTGGGTTCCGAGTATCTACGTTCCGTTGCACTATTCCTTCTTTACTGTATCCCACGCTCCCTCTTATTGACGAATTAACACAGAAATTGCACCACTATGAAATTCTATGTGTTCTATGACATCTTCTAAATCGAGTAACGTCTTGAATGTAAACCACAGGATTTTCTTTTGGGATACGGTTATCTCATTTCCGATGCACTATTCCCTCTTTACTGCATCCCTTGCTCCATCACGTTGACGAATTAACACAGAAATTGCGTCGCTATGAAATACTATGGGTTCTATAACTTCTCCTTCGAATCCGAGTAACGTTTCTATGGAAGCGACAGGATTTTCTTTTGGGGTACGACTATCTCCTTTCCGAAGAACTGTTCCTTCTTTATTGCATCCCTCGCTTCATCATTTGACGAATTAACAAAGATATTGCGTCGCTATGAAATACTATGTGTTCTATGACATCTCGTTCTACGACGAGTAACGTTTCTATGGAAACGACACGATTTTCTTTTGTGATATGAGCAAATCCTTTCCGAAGTACTATTCCTTCTTTACTGCATCCCTCGCTCCCTCACATTTACGAATTAACACAGAAATTGCATCGCTATGAAATACTATGGGTTCTATGACTTCCCGTTGTAAATCGAGTAACGTTTCTATGGAAACGATAGGATTTTCTTTTGTGATACGACTATCTCTTTCCGATGCACTATTCCTCCTTTACTGCATTCCTGATTCCCTCACATTGACGAATTAGCACAGAAATTGCGTCGCTATGAAATACTATGGTTTCTATGATATCTCCATCTAAATTGAGTAACGTTTCTATGGAAACGACAGGATTTTCTTTTGTGATACGGTTATCTCCTTTCCGATGCACTATTAGCTCTTTACTGCATCCCTCGTTCCAACACATTGGCGAATTAACACAGAAAATGCGTCGCTATTAAATACTGTGGGTTCTATGATTTCTCCTTCTAAATCGAGTAACTTTTGTATGGAAACGACAGGATTTTCTTTTGGTGTACGACTATCTCCTTTCCGATTCACTATTCCTTCTTTACTACATCCCTCGCTCCCTCATATGACGAATTAACACAGAAATCACGTCGCCATGAAATACTATGGATTCTATGACATCTCGTTCTAAATCGAGTAACGTTTCTATGAAAACGACACGATTTTCTTTTGGGATACGAGAATCTCCTTTCCGACGCACTATTCCTTCTTTACTGCATCCCTCGCTCCCTCACATTGACGAATTAACACAGAAATTGCATCGCTATGAAATACTATGAGTTCTATGACATCTTCTTCTAAATCGAGTAACGTGTCAATAGAAACCACAGGATTGTCTTTTGGGATACGGTTATCTCCTTTCCGATGCACTAATCCCTCTTTACTGCATCTCTCGCTCCCTCACATTGTCGAATTAACACAGAAATTGCGTCGCTATGAAATACTATGGGTTTTATAACTTCTAATTCTAATCCGAGTACCGTTTCTATGGAAACGACAGGATTTTCTTGTTGGGTACGACTATCTCCTTTCCGATGCAGTATTCCTTCTCTACTGCATCCCTCGCTCCCTCCCATTGACGAATTAACACAGATATTGCGTCGCTATGAAATACTATGAGTTCTATGACATCTCCTTCTAAATCGCGTAACGTTTCTATTTAAACTACAGGATTTTCTTTTGGGCTTCGACTATCTCTATCCGCTGCACTATTCAATCTTTACTGAATCCCTCGCCCCCCTCACATTGACGAATTGACATAGCAATTGCGTCGCTATGAAATACTATGAGTTCTATGACATCTCCTTCTAAATCGAGTAACGTTTGTATGGAAACAACAGGATTTTCCTTTGGGATACGACAATCTCCTTTTTCGATGCACTATTCGTTCCTTACATCATAACCCGCTCCCTCACATTGACGAATTAACACAGAAATTGAGTCGCTATGAAATACTATGCGTCCTATTACATCTCCTTCTAAATCAAGTAACGTTTCTATGGAAACGACGGGATTTTCTTATGGGATACGAGCTTTTCTTTCCAATGCACTATTCCTTCTTTACAGCATCCCTCGCTGAATCACATTGACGAATTAACACAGAAATTGCGTCGCTATGAAATACAATGGGATCTAAGGCATCTCGTTCTAAAAAGAGTATCGTTTCTACGGAAACGATAGGATTTTCTTTTGGGATACGAGTATCTCCTTTCCGATGCACTAATCCTGCTCTACTGCATCCCTCGCTCCCTCACATTGACGAATTAACACAGAAATTGCGTCGCTATGAAATACTATGGGTTCTATGACTTCTCCTTCTAAATCAAGTAACGTTATTATGGAAACGACAGGATTTTCTTTTGGGATACGACTATCTCTTTCCGCTGCACTATTCATTCTTTACTGAATACCTCGCCCCCCTCACTTCGACGAATTAACATAGAAATTGCGTCGCTATGAAGTACTATGTGTTCTATGACATCTCCTTCTAAATCGAGTAACGTTTCTATGGAAACGACAGGATTTTCCTTTGGGATACGACAATCTCCTATGTCGATGCACTATTCGTTCCCTACATCATCCCCCGCTCCCTCACATTGCCGAATTAACACAGATATTGAGTCGCTATGAAATACTATGCGTTCTATGACATCTCCTTCTAATTCGAGTAACGTTTCTATGGAAACGGCAGGATTTTTTTTTTTGATACGAGCATCTCCTTTCCGATGCACTAATCCTTCTTTACTCCATCTCTCGCTCCCTCACACTGGCGAATTAACACAGAAATTGCGTCGTGACGAAATACTATGGGTTCAATGACTGCTCTCTCTAAACCGAATAACGTTTCTATGGAAACGACACGATTTTCTTTTGGCGTACGACTATTTCCTTCCTGAAGCACTATTCCTTCTTTACTGCATCCCTCGCTCCCTCATTTGACGAATAAACATAGAAATTGCGACGCTTTGAAATACCATGGGTTCTATGACATCTCGTTCTAAAACGAGTAACGTTTCTATGGAAACGACACGATTTTCTTTTGGGATACGGTTATCTCCTTTCCGATGCACTATTAGTTTTTTACTGCATCCCTCGCTCCCACACATTGAGGAATTAACACAGAAATTCCATCGCTATGAAATACTATAGGTTCTATGACTTCTCCTTCTAAATCGAGTAACGTTTCTACGGAAACGATAGGATTTTCTTTTGTGATACGACTATCTCCATCCGAAATACTATTCCATCCTTACTGCATTCCTGATTCGCTCATATTGACGAATTAAAACAGAAAAAGCTTCGCTATGATATACTATGGGTTCTATGACATCTCCTAAATCGAGTAACGTTTCTATGGAAACGACAGGATTTTGTTTTGGGTTCCGAGTATCTCCGTTCCGTTGCACTATTCCTTCTTTACTGTATCCCACGCTCCCTCACATTGACGACTTAACACAGAAATTGCACCGCTATGAAATTCTATGGGATCTATGACATCTCCTTCTAAATCGAGTAATGTTTCTATGGAAACGACAGGATTTTCTTTTGGGATACGGTTATCTCCTTTCCGATGCACTATTAGTTCTTTACTGCATCCCTCGCTCCCACACATTGGCGAATTAACACAGATATTGCGTCGCTATTAAATACTATGGATTCTATGACTTCTCTTTCTAAATCGAGTAACGTTTCTATGGAAACGATTGGATTTTCTTTTGGGATACGAGTATCTCCTTTCCTATGCACTATTCCTTCTTTACTGCATCCCTCGCTCCCACACATGGACGAATTAACACAGAAATTGCATCGCTATGAAATACTGTGGGTTCTATGACATCTCCTTCTAAATCGAGTAACGTTTCTATGGAAAAGACAGGATTTTCTTTTGGGAAACGAGTATCGCCTTTTCGATGCAGTATTCCTTCCTTACTGCATCCATCGTTCTCACACATAGACGAATTAACACAGACATTGCTTCGCTAGGAATTACTATGGATTCTATGACTTCTCCTTCTAAATCGAGTAACGTTTCTATGGAAACGACTGGATTTTCTTTTGAGTTCCGAGTATCTCCGTTCCGTTGCACTATTCCTTCTTTACTGTATCCCACGCTCCCTCACATTGACGAATTAACACAGAAATTGCACCACTATGAAATTCTATGGGTTCTATGACATCTCCTTCTAAATCGAGTAACATTTCAATGGAAACAACAGGATTTTCTTTTGGGATACGGTTATCTCCTTTCCGATGCACTATTCCTTCTTTACTGTATCCCACGCTCCCTCACATTGACGACTTAACACAGAAATTGCACCGCTATGAAATTCTATGGGTTCTATGACATCTCCTTCTAAATCAAGTAATGTTTCTATGGAAACGACAGGATTTTCTTTTGGGATACGGCTATCTCCTTTCCGATGCACTATTAGTTCTTTACTGCATCCCTCGCTCCCACACATTGGCGAATTAACACAGATATTGCGTCGCTATTAAATACTATGGATTCTATGACTTCTCTGTCTAAATCGAGTAACGTTTCTATGGAAACGATTGGATTTTCTTTTGGGATACGAGTATCTCCTTTCCGATGCACTATTCCTTCTCTACGGCATCCCTTGCTCCCTCACATTAAGGAATTAAGACAGAAATTGCGTCGCTATAAAATACTATGGGTTCTATGACTTCTTCATTTAAATCAAGTAACGTTTCTATGGAAACAACAGGATTTTCTTTTGGGATACGACTATCTCTTTCCGATGCACTATTCATTCTTTACTGAATCCCTCGCCCCCCTCACATTGACGAATTGACATAGAAATTGCGTCGCTATGAAATACTATGGGTTCTATGACATCCCCTTCTAAACCGAGTAACGTTTCTTTGGAAACGACAGGATTTTCTTTTGGGGTACGACTATCTCCTTTCCGAAGAACTGTTCCATCTTTATTGCATCCCTCGCTAAATCATTTGACGAATTAACACAGATATTGCGCCGCTATATAATACTATGTGTTCTATGACATCCCGTTCTAAAACGAGTAACGTTTCTATGGAAACGACACGATTTTCTTTTGGGATACGAGCATCTCCTTTCCGAAGTACTATTCCTTCTTTACTGCATCCCTCGCTCCCTCACATTGACGAATTAACACAGAAATTGCATCGCTATGAAATACTATGGGTTCTATGACTTCTCGTTGTAAATCGAGTAACGTTTCTATGGAAACGACAGGATTTTCTTTTGGGGTACGACTATCTCCTTTCCGATGCACTATTCCTTCTTTACTGCATCCCTGATTCCCTCTCATTGACGAATTAACACAGAAATAGCGTCGCTAAGAAATACTATGGGTTCTATGACATCTCCTTCTAAATCGAGTAACGTTACTATGTAAACGACAGGATTTTCTTTTGGGATACGAGTATCTCCTTTCCGTGGCACTATTCCTTCTTTACTGTATCCCACGCTCCCTCACATTGACGAATGAACACAGAAATAGCGCCGCTATGAAATACTATGGGTTCAATGACATCTCCTTCTAAATCGAGTAACGTGTCAATAGAAACCACAGGATTTTCTTTTGGGATACGGTTATCTCCTTTCCGATGCACTATTCCCTCTTTACTGCATCTCTCGCTCCCTCATATTGTCGAATTAACACAGAAATTGCGTTGCTATGAAATACTATGGGTTTTATAACTTCTAATTTTAATCCGAGTAACGTTTCTATGGAAACGACAGGATTTTCTTGTTGGGTACGACTATCTCCTTTCCGATGCAGTATTCCTTCTCTACTGCATCCCTTGCTCCCTCACATTGACGAATTAACACAGAAATTGCGTCGCTATGAAATACTATGAGATCTATGACAGCTCGTTCTAATTCGAGTAACGTTTCTATTTAAACGACAGGAATTTCTTTGGGCTTCGACTATCTCTATCCGATGCACTATTCAATCTTTACTGAATCCCTCGCCCCCCTCACATTGACGAATTAACATAGAATTTGCGTCGCTATGAAATACTATGAGTTCTATGACATCTCCTTCTAAATCGAGTAACGTTTCTATGGAAACGACAGGATTTTCCTTTGGGATACGACAATCTCCTTTTTCGATGTACTATTCGTTCCTTACATCATCACCCGCTCCCCCACATTGACGAATTAACACAGAAATTGAGTCGCTATGAAATACTATGCGTTCTATTACATCTTCCTCTAAATCGAGTAACGTTGTTATGGAAACGACAGGATTTTCTTTTGGGATACGACTATCTCTTTCCGATGCACTATTCAATCTTTACTGAATACCTCGCCCCCCTCACTTCGACGAATTAACATAGAAATTGCGTCGCTATGAAGTACTATTGGTTCTATGACATCTCATTCTAAATCGAGTGACGTTTCTATGGAAACGACAGGATTTTCCTTTGGGATACGACAATCTCCTATTTCGATGCACTATTCGTTCCTTACATCATCCCCCGCTCCCTCACATTGCCGAATTAACACAGAAATTGAGTCGCTATGAAATACTATGCGTTCTATGACATCTCCTTCTAAACCGAGTAACGTTTCTATGGAAACGACAGGATTTTTTTTTGGATACGAGCATCTCCTTTCCGATGCACTATTCCTTCTTTACTGCATCTCTCGCTCCCTCACATTGGCGAATTAACACAGAAATTGCGTCGTTATGAAATACTATGGGTTCAATGACTGCTCCTTCTAAACCGAGTAACGTTTCTATGGAAACGACACGATTTTCTTTTGGGATACGGCTATCTCCTTTCCGAAGCACTATTCCTTCTTTACTGCATCCCTCGCTCCCTCATTTGAAGAATAAACACAGAAATCGCGACGCTATGAAATACTATGGGTTCTATGACATCTCGTTCTAAAACGAGTAACGTTTCTTTGGAAACGACACGATTTTCGTTTGGGATACGAGTGTCCCCGTTCCGATGCACTATTCCTTCTTTACTGCATCCCTCGTATCCCTCACATTGACGAATTAACACAGAAATTGCATCGCTATGAAATACTATGGATTCTATGACTTCTCATTCTAAATCGAGTAACGTCTCCATGGAAACGATAGGATTTTCCTTTGTGATACGACTATCTCCATCCGATGTACTATTCCTACTTTACTGCATTCCTGATTCGCTCATATTGACGAATTAAAACAGAATAAGCGTCGCAATGATTTACTATGGGTTCTATGACATCTCCTTCTAAATCTAGTATCGTTTCTTTGGAAACGACAGGATTTTGTCTTGGGTTCCGAGTATCTCCGTTCCGTTGCACTATTCCTTCTTTACTGTATCCCACGCTACCTCACATTGACGAATTAACACAGAAATTGCACCGTTATGAAATTCTATGGGTTCTATGACATCTCCTTCTAAATCGAGTAATGTTTCTATGGAAACGGCAGGATTTTCTTTTGGGATACGGTTATCTCCTTTCCGATGCACTATTAGTTCTTTACTGCATCCCTCGCTCCCACACATTGGCGAATTAACACAGATATTGCGTCGCTATTAAATACTATGGGTTCTATGACGTCTCTTTCTAAATCTGGTAACGTTTCTATGGAAACGATTGGATTTTCGTTTGGGATACGAGTATCCACTTTCCTATGCACTATTCCTTCTTTACTGCATCCCTCGCTCCCACACATTGACGAATTAACACAGAAATTGCATCGCTATAAAATACTGTGGGTTCTATGACATCTCCTTCTAAATCGAGTAACGTTTCTATGGAAAAGACAGGATTTTCTTTTGGGAAACGAGTATCGCCTTTCCGATGCAGTATTCCTTCCTTACTGCACCCATCGTTCCCACACATAGACGAATTAACACAGACATTGCTTCGCTAGGAATTACTATGGATTCTATGACTTCTCCTTCTAAATCGCGTAACGTTTCTATGGAAACGACTGGATTTTCTTTTGAGTTCCGAGTATCTCCGTTCCGTTGCACTATTCCTTCTTTACTGTATCCCACGCTCCCTCACATTGACGAATTAACACAGAAATTGCACCACTATGAAATTCTATGGGTTCTATGACATCTCCTTCTAAATCGAGTAACGTTTCAATGGAAACAACAGGATTTTCTTTTGGGATACGGTTATCTCCTTTCCGATGCACTATTCCTTCTTTACTGTATCCCACGCTCCCTCACATTGACGACTTAACACAGAAATTGCACCGCTATGAAATTCTATGGGTTCTATGACATCTACTTCTAAATCAAGTAATGTTTCTATGGAAACGACAGGATTTTCTTTTGGGATACGGTTATCTCCTTTCCGATGCACTATTAGTTCTTTACTGCATCCCTCGCTCCCACACATTGGCGAATTAACACAGATATTGCGTCGCTATTAAATACTATGGATTCTATGACTTCTCTGTCTAAATCGAGTAACGTTTCTATGGAAACGATTGGATTTTCTTTTGGGATACGAGTATCTCCTTTCCGATGCGCTATTCCTTCTCTACGGCATCCCTTGCTCCCTCACATTAAGGAATTAAGACAGAAATTGCGTCGCTATAAAATACTATGGGTTCTATGACTTCTTCATTTAAATCAAGTAACGTTTCTATGGAAACACCAGGATTTTCTTTTGGGATACGGCTATCTCTTTCCGATGCACTATTCATTCTTTACTGAATCCCTCGCCCCCCTCACATTGACGAATTGACATAGAAATTGCGTCGCTATGAAATACTATGGGTTGTATGACATCCCCTTCTAAACCGAGTAACGTTTCTATGGAAACGACAGGATTTTCTTTTGGGGTACGACTATCTCCTTTCCGAAGAACTGTTCCATCTTTACTGCATCCCTCGCTCCCTCACATTGACGAATTAACACAGAAATTGCATCGCTATGAAATACTATGGGTTCTATGACTTCTCGTTGTAAATCGAGTAACGTTTCTATGGAAACGACAGGATTACCTTTTGGGGTACGACTATCTCCTTTCCGATGCACTATTCCTTCTTTACTGCATCCCTGATTCCCTCTCATTGACGAATTAACACAGAAATAGCGTCGCTAAGAAATACTATGGGTTCTATGACATCTCCTTCTAAATCGAGTAACGTTACTATGTAAACGACAGGATTTTCTTTTGGGATACGAGTATCTCCTTTCCGTGGCACTATTCCTTCTTTACTGTATCCCACGCTCCCTCACATTGACGAATGAACACAGAAATTGCGCCGCTATGAAATACTATGGGTTCAATGACATCTCCTTCTAAATCGAGTAACGTGTCAATAGAAACCACAGGATTTTCTTTTGGGATACGGTTATCTCCTTTCCGATGCACTATTTCCTCTTTACTGCATCTCTCGCTCCCTCACATTGTCGAATTAACACAGAAATTGCGTTGCTATGAAATACTATGGGTTTTATAACTTCTAATTTTAATCCGAGTAACGTTTCTATGGAAACGACAGGATTTTCTTGTTGGGTACGACTATCTCCTTTCCGATGCAGTATTCCTTCTCTACTGCATCCCTCGCTCCCTCACATTGACGAATTAACACAGAAATTGCGTCGCTATGAAATACTATGAGATCTATGACAGCTCGTTCTAATTCGAGTAACGTTTCTATTTAAACGACAGGAATTTCTTTGGGCTTCGACTATCTCTATCCGATGCACTATTCAATCTTTACTGAATCCCTCGCCCCCCTCACATTGACGAATTAACATAGAATTTGCGTCGCTATGAAATACTATGAGTTCTATGACATCTCCTTCTAAATCGAGTAACGTTTCTATGGAAACGACAGGATTTTCCTTTGGGATACGACAATCTCCTTTTTCGATGTACTATTCGTTCCTTACATCATCACCCGCTCCCTCACATTGACGAATTAACACAGAAATTGAGTCGCTATGAAATACTATGCGTTCTATTACATCTTCCTCTAAATCGAGTAACGTTGTTATGGAAACGACAGGATTTTCTTTTGGGATACGACTATCTCTTTCCGATGCACTATTCATTCTTTACTGAATACCTCGCCCCCCTCACTTCGACGAATTAACATAGAAATTGCGTCGCTATGAAGTACTATGGGTTCTATGACATCTCCTTCTAAATCGAGTGACGTTTCTATGGAAACGACAGGATTTTCCTTTGGGATACGACAATCTCCTATTTCGATGCACTATTCGTTCCTTACATCATCCCCCGCTCCCTCACATTGCCGAATTAACACAGAAATTGAGTCGCTATGAAATACTATGCGTTCTATGACATCTCCTTCTAAACCGAGTAACGTTTCTATGGAAACGACAGGATTTTTTTTTGGATACGAGCATCTCCTTTCCGATGCACTATTCCTTCTTTACTGCATCTCTCGCTCCCTCACATTGGCGAATTAACACAGAAATTGCGTCGTTATGAAATACTATGGGTTCAATGACTGCTCCTTCTAAACCGAGTAACGTTTCTATGGAAACGACACGATTTTCTTTTGGGGTACGGCTATCTCCTTTCCGAAGCACTATTCCTTCTTTACTGCATCCCTCGCTCCCTCATTTGAAGAATAAACACAGAAATCGCGTCGCTATGAAATACTATGGGTTCTATGACATCTCGTTCTAAAACGAGTAACGTTTCTTTGGAAACGACACGATTTTCGTTTGGGATACGAGTGTCCCCTTTCCGATGCACTATTCCTTCTTTACTGCATCCCTCGCTCCCTCACATTGACGAATTAACACAGAAATTGCATCGCTATGAAATACTATGGATTCTATGACTTCTCCTTCTAAATCGAGTAACGTCTCCATGGAAACGATAGGATTTTCCTTTGTGATACGACTCTCTCCATCCGATGTACTATTCCTTCTTTACTGCATTCCTGATTCGCTCATATTGACGAATTAAAACAGAATAAGCGTCGCAATGATATACTATGGGTTCTATGACATCTCCTTCCTAAATCTAGTAACGTTTCTTTGGAAACGACAGGATTTTGTTTTGGGTTCCGAGTATCTCCGTTCCGTTGCACTATTCCTTCTTTACTGTATCCAACGCTCCCTCACATTGACGAATTAACACAGAAATTGCACCGCTATGAAATTCTATGGTTTCTATGACATCTCCTTCTAAATCGAGTAATGTTTCTATGGAAACGGCAGGATTTTCTTTTGGGATACGGTTATCTCCTTTCCGATGCACTATTTGTTCTTTACTGCATCCCTCGCTCCCACACATTGGCGAATTAACACAGATATTGCGTCGCTATTAAATACTATGGGTTCTATGACGTCTCTTTCTAAATCGAGTAACGTTTCTATGGAAACGATTGGATTTTCGTTTGGGATACGAGTATCCACTTTCCTATGCGCTATTCCTGCTTTACTGTATCCCCTGCTCCCTCACATTGACGAATTAACACAGAGATTGCGTCGCTATGGAATACTATGGATTCTCTGACATCTCATTCTAAATCGAGTAATGTTTCTATGGAAACGACGGGACTTTCTTTTGGGATACGAGTATCTCCTTTTACGATGCACTAATCCTTCTTTACTGCATCTCTCGCTCCCTCACATTGGCGAATTAACACAGAAATTGCCTCGTTATGAAATACTATGGGTTCTATGACTGCTCCTTCTAAACCGAGTGACGTTTCTGTGGAAACGACAGGATTTTCTTTTCGGGTACGACTATCTCCTTTCCGAAGCACTATTCCTTCTTTACTGCATCCCTCGCTCCCTCATTTGGCGAATTAACACAGAAATTGCGACGCTATGAAATACAATGGGTTCTATGACATCTCGCTCTAAAACGAGTAACGCCTCTATCGAAACGACACGACTTTCTTTTGGGATACGAGTATCCCCTTTCCGATGAACTATTCCTTCTTTACTGCATCCCACGCTCCCTCACATTGACGAATTAACACAGAAATTGCACCGCTATGAAATTCTATGTGTTCTATGACATCTCCTTCTAAATCGAGTAATGTTTCTATGGAAACGACAGGATTTTCTTTTGGGATACGGTTATCTCCTTTCCGATGCACTATTAGTTCTTTACTGCATCCCTCGCTCCCACACATTGGCGAATTAACACAGATATTGCGTCGCTATTAAATACTATGGGTTCTATGACTTCTCCTTCTAAATCGAGTAACGTTTCTATGGAAACGATAGGATTTTCATTTGAGATACAACTATCTCCATCCGATGCACTATTCCTTCTCTACTGCATTTCTGAATCACTCACATTGACGAATTAACACAGAAGAAGCGTCGCTATGAAATACTATGGGTTCTATGACATCCCCTTCTAAATCGAGTAACGTTTCTATGGAAACGACAGGATTTTCTTTTGGGTTCCTAGTAACTCCGTTCCGTTGCACTATTCCTTCTTTACTGTATCCCACGCTCCCTCAAATTGACGAATTAACACTGAAATTGCACCACTATGAAATTCTATGGGTTCTATGACATCTCCTTCTAAATCGAGTAACGTTTCAGTGGAAACCACAGGATTTTCTTTTGGGATACGGTTATCTCCTTTCCGATGCACTATTCCCTCTTTACAGCATCCCTTGCTCCCTCACATTGACGAATTAACACCGAAATTGCGTTGCTATGAAATACTAAGGGTTCTATAACTTCTCCTTCTAATCCGAGTAACGTTTCTATGGAAACGACAGGATTTTCTTGTGGGGTATGACTATCTGCATTCCGATGCACTATTCCTTCTCTACGGCATCCCTTGCTCCCTCACATTGAGGAATTAACACAGAAATTGCGTCGCTATGAAATACTATTGTTCTATGACTTCTTCATTTAAATCAAGTAACGTTTCTATGGAAACAACAGGATTTTCTTTTGGGATACGACTATCTCTTTCCGATGCACTATTCATTCTTTACTGAATCCCTCGCCCCCCTCACATTGACGAATTAACATAGAAATTGCGTCGCTATGAAATACTATGGGTTCTATGACATCCCCTTCTAAACCGAGTAACGTTTCTTTGGAAACGACAGGATTTTCTTTTGGGGTAAGACTATCTCCTTTCCGAAGCACTGTTCCTTCTTTATTGCATCCCTCGCTACATCATTTGACGAATTAACACAGATATTGCTTCGCTATGAAATACTATGTGTTCTAGGACATCTCGTTCTAAAACGTGTAACGTTTCTATGGAAACGACACGATTTTCTTTTGGCATACGAGCATCTCCTTTCCGAAGTACAATTCCTTCTTTACTGCATCCCTCGATCCCTCACATTGACGAATTAACACAGAAATTGCATCGCTATGAAATACTATGGGTTCTATGACTTCTCGTTCTAAATCGAGTAACGTTTCTATGGAAACGATAGGATTTTCTTTTGTGATACGACTATCTCTTTCCGATGCACTATTCCTCCTTTACTGCTTTCCTGATTCCCTCACATTGACGAATTAGCACAGAAATTGCGTCGCTATGAAATACTATGGTTTCTATGATATCTCCATCTAAATTGAGTAACGTTTCTATGGAAACGACAGGATTTTCTTTGGGGATACGGTTATCTCCTTTCCGATGCACTATTAGCTCTTTACTGCATCCCTCGTTCCAACACATTGGCGAATTAACACAGAAAATGCGTCGCTATTAAATACTTTGGGTTCTATGACTTCTCCTCCTAAATCGAGTAACGTTTCTATGGAAACGACAGGATTTTCTTTTGGGGTACAAATATCTCCTTTCCAATGCCCTATTCCATCTTTACTACATCCCTCGCTCCCTCATTTGACGAATTAACACAGAAATCACGTCGCCATGAGATACTATGGGTTCTATGAAATCTCGTTCTAAATCGAGTAACGTTTCTATGAAAACGACACGATTTTCTTTTGGGATACGAGAATCTCCTTTCGGATGCACTATTCCTTCTTTACAGCATCCCTCGCTGAATCACATTGACGAATTAACACAGAAATTGCGTCGCTATGAAATACAATGGGATCTAAGGCATCTCGTACTAAAAAGAGTATTGTTTCTATGGAAACGATAGGATTTTCTTTTGGGATACGAGTATCTCCTTTCCGATGCACTAATCCTTCCCTACTGCACCCCTCGCTCCCTCACATTGACGAATTAAAACAGAAATTGCGTCGCTATGAAATACTATGGGTTCTATGACTTCTCCTTCTAAATCAAGTAACGTTATTATGGAAACGACTGGATTTGCTTTTGGGATACGACAATCTCTTTCCGAAGCACTATTCATTCTTTACTGAATACCTCGCCTCCCTCACTTCGACGAATTAACATAGAAATTGAATCGCTATGAAGTACTATGGGTTCTATGACATCTCCTTTTAAATCGAGTAACGTTTCTATGGAAACGACAGGATTTTCCTTTGGGATACGACAATCTCCTTTTTCGATGCACTATTCGTTCTTTACATCATCCCCCGTTCCTTCACATTGCCGAATTAACACAGAAATTGAGTCGCTATGAAATACTATGCGTTCTATGACATCTCCTTCTAATTCGAGTAACGTTTCTATGGAAACGACAGGATTTTTTTTTTTTTTGATATGAGCATCTCCTTTCCGATGCTGTATTCCTTCTTTACTGCATCTCTCGCTCCCTCACATTGGCGAATTAACTTAGAAATTGCGTCGTTATGAAATACTATGGGTTCAATGACTGCTCCTTCTAAACCGAGTAACGTTTCTATGGAAACGACACGATTTTCTTTTGGGGTACGACTATCTCCTTTCCGAAGCACTATTCCTTCTTTACTGCATCCCTCGCTCCCTCATTTGACGAATAAACACAGAAATTGCGACGCTATGAAATACTATGGGTTCTATGACATCTCGTTCTAAAACGAGTAACGTTTCTATGGAAACGACACGATTTTCTTTTGGGATACGAGTGTCCCCTTTCCGATGCTCTATTCCTTCCTTACTGCATCCCTCGCTCCCTCACATTGACGAATTAACACAGAAATTGCATCGCTATGAAACACTATAGGTTCTGTGACTTCTCCTTCAAATCGAGTAACGTTTCTATGGAAACGATAGGATTTTCTTCTGTGATACGACTATTTCCATCCGATGTACTATTCCTTCTTTACTGCATTCCTGATTCTCTCATATTGACGAATTAAAACAGAAAAAGCGTCGCTATGATATACTATGGGTTCTATGACATCTCCTTCTAAATCGAGTAACGTTTCTATGGAAACGACAGGATTTTCTTTTGGGCTTCGACTATCTCTATCCGATGCACTATTCATTCTTTACTGAATCCCTCACCCCCCTCACATTGACGAATTAACATAGAAATTGCGTCGGTATGAAATACTACGAGTTCTATGACATCTCCATCGAAATCGAGTAACGTTTCTATGGAAACGACAGGATTTTCCTTTGGGACACGACAATCTCTTATTTCGATGCACTATTCGTTCCTTACATCATCCCACGCTCCCTCATAGTGACGAATTAACACAGAAATTGAGTCGCTATGAAATACTATGCGTTCTATGACATCTCCTTCTAAATCGAGTAACGTTTCTATGGAAACGACAGGATTTTTTTTTTTGATACGAGCATCTCCTTTCCCAAGCACTAATCCTTCTTTACTGCATCCCTCGCTCCCTCACATTGACGAATTGACACAGAAATTGCATCGCTATGAAATACTATGGGTTCTATGACTTCTCCTTCTAAATCAAGTAACGTTTCTATGGAAACGGTAGGATTTTCATTTGAGATACGACTATCTCCATCCGATGCACTATTCCTTCTCTACTGCATTCCTGAATCCCTCACAATGACGAATTAACACAGAAAAAGCGTCGCTATGAAATACTATGGGTTCCATGACTTCTCGTTCTAAATCGAGTAACGTTTCTATGGAAACGACAGGATTTTCTTTTGGGTTCCGAGTATCTCCGTTCCGTTGCACTATTCCCTCTTTACTGTATCCCACGCTCCCTCACATTGACGAATTAACACAGAAATTGCACCACTATGAAATACTACGGGTTCTATGACATCTCCTTCAAAATCGAGTAACGTTTCAATGGAAACCACAGGATTTTCTTTTGGGATACGGTTATCTCCTTTCCGATGCACTATTTCCTCTTTACAGCATCCCTTGCTCCCTCACATTGCCGAATTAACACAGAAATTGCGTTGCTATGAAATACTTTGGGTTCTATAACCTTTCCTTCTAATCCGAGTTACGTTTCTATGGTAACGACAAGATTTTCTTATGGGGTATGACTATCTGCATTCCGATGCACTATTCCTTCTCTACGGCATCCCTTGCTCCCTCACATTGAGGAATTAACACAGAAATTGCATCGCTATGAAATACTATGGGTTCTATGACTTCTCGTTCTAAATCGAGTAACGTTTCTATGGAAACGATAGGGTTTTCTTTTTGATACGACTATCTCTTTCCGATGCACTATTCCTCCTTTACTGCATCCCTGATTCCCTCACATTGACAAATTAGCACAGAAATTGCGTCGCTATGAAATACTATGGTTTCTATGATATCTCCATCTAAATTGAGTAACGTTTCTATGGAAACGACAGGATATTCCTTTGGGATACAGTTATCTCCTTTCCGATGCACTATTAGCTCTTTACTGCATCCCTCGCTCCCACACATTTGCGAATTAACACAGAAAATGCGTCGCCATGAAATACTATGGCTTCTATGACATCTCGTTCTAAATCGAGTAACGTTTCTATGAAAAGACACGATTTTCTTTTGGGATACGAGAATTTCCTTTCCGATGCACTATTCCTTCTTTACTGCATCCCTCGCTCCCTCACATTGACGAATTAACACAGAAATTGCATGGCTATGAAATTCTATGGGTTCTATGACTTCTCCTTCTAATTCGAGTAACGTTACTATGGAAACGATAGGTTTTACTTTTGTGATTCAACTATCTCTTTCCGATGCACTATTCCTACTTTACTGCATCCCTCATTCCCTCACATTAACGAATTAATACAGAAATTGCGTCGCTATGAAATACTATGGGTTCTATGAATTCTCCTTCTAAATCGAGTAATGTTTTAATGGAAACGACAAAATTTTCTTATGGGATACGAGTATCTCCAATCCGATGCACTATTCCTTCTGTACTGCATCATTCGCTCCCTCACAGTGACGAATTAACTATGAAATTGCGGGGCTATGATATACTATGGGTTCTATGTCTTCTCCTTCTAAATGGAGTAACGTTTCTATGGAAACGACTGGATTTTCTTTTGGGATACGAGTTTCTTTTTTCCTATGCACTATTCCTTCTTTACTGTATCCCACGCACACTCACATTCACAAATTAATACAGAAATGGCGTCGCTATGAAATACTATGCGTTCTTTGACATCTCCTTCTATATCGAGTAACGTTTCTAAGGAAACGACAGGATTTTCTTTTGGAATACGAGCATCTCCTTTCTGATGCACTATTCCTTCTTTACTGCATCCCTTGCTCACTCACATTGACGAATTAACACAGAAATAACGTCGCTATGAAATACTATGGTTTCTATGACTTCTGCTTCTAAACCGAGCAACGTTTCAATGGAAACGACATGATTTTCTTTTCGGATACGAGTATCTCCTTCCCGATGCACTATTAATTTTTTACTGCATCCCTCACACCCTCACTTGACGAATTAACATAGAAATTGCATCGCTATGAAATACTATGGGTTCTATGACGTCTCGTTCTAAATCGAGTAACGTTTCTATGGAAACGATCGGATTTTCTTTTGTGATACGACTATCTCTCTCCGATGCACTATTCCTCCTTTTCTGCATCCCTGATTCCCTCACATTGACAAATTAACACAGAAATTGCGTCGCTATGAAATACTATGGGTTCTATGATATCTCCATCTAAATTGAGTAACGTTTCAATGGAAACGACTGGATTTTCTTTGGGATACGAGTATGTCCTTTCCGTACCACTATTCCTACATTACTGTATATCACGCTCCCTCACAGTGCCGAATTAACACAAAAATTGCGTCGCTATGAAATACTATGCGTTCTATGACATCTCCTTCTAAATCGAGTAACGTTTCAATGGAAACCACAGGATTTTTTTTTGGGATACGGTTATCTCCTTTCCGATACACTATTCCCTCTTTACAGCATCCCTTGCTCCCTCACATTGACGAATTAACACAGAAATTGCGTCGCTATGAAATACTATGGGTTGTATAACTTGTCCTTCTAATCCGAGTAACGTTTCCATGGAAACGACAGGATTTTCTTATGGGGTATGACTATCTGCATTCCGATGCACTATTCCTTCTCTACGGCATCCCTTGCTCCCTCACATTGAGGAATTAACACAGAAATTGCATCGCTATGAAATACTATGGGTTCTATGACTTATCGTTCTAAATCGTGTAACGTTTCTATGGAAACGATAAGATTTTCTTTTGTGATACGACTATCTCTTTCCGATGCACTATTCCTCCTTTACTGCATCCCTGATTCCCTCACATTGACGAATGAAGACAGAAAATGAGTTGCTATGAAATACTGTGGGTTCTATGACATCTCCTTCTAAATCGAGTAACGTTTCAATGGAAACGACAGAATATTCTTTTGGGATACGAGTATCTCCTTTCCGATGCACTATTCCTTGTTTACTGCATCCCTCGCTCCCACACATTGACGAATTAACACAGAAATTTTGGGGCTATGAAATACTATGGGATCTATGACTTCTCCTTCTAAATCGAGTAACGTATCTATGGAAACGACAGGATTTTCTTTTGGGATACGAGTATCTCCTTTCCGATGCACTATTCCTTCTTTACTGCATCCTTCGCTCCCTCACATTGACGAATTAACACAGAAATAGAGGGCTATGAAATTCTATGTGTTCCATGACTTCTCCTTCTAAATCGAGTAACGTTCCTATGGAAACGACATGATTTTCTTTTGGGATACGACTATCTCCTTTCCGATGCACTATTCCTTCTTTACTGCATCCCTCGCTCCCTCACATTCACGAATTAACACAGAAATTTCGGGGCTATGAAATACTATGTGATCTATGACTTCTCCTTCTAAATCGAGTGACGTTTCTATGTAAACGACAGGATTTTCTTTTGGGATACGAGTATCTGCTTTCCGATGCACCATTCCATCTTTACTGCATCCCTCGCTCCCTCACATTGACGAATTAACACTGAAATTGCGGTTCTATGAAATACTATGTGTTCTATGATTTCTCCTTCTAAATCGAGTAACGTGTCTATGGAAACGCCAGGATATTGTTTTCGGATACGAGTATCTATTTTTCCGATGCATTATTCCTTCTTTACTGCCTCCCTCGCTCCCACACATAGACGAATGAACACAGAAATAGCGTCGCTATGAAATACTATGGGTTCTTTGACTTCTCCTTCTAAATCGAGTAAAGTTTCTTTGGAAACAACAGGATTTTCTTTTGGGATACGACTATCTCCTTTCCGATGCACTATTCCTTCTTTACTGCATCCCTCGCTCCCTCACATTGACGAATTAACACAGAAATTGCGGGGCTATGAAATACTATGGGTTCTATGACTTCTCCAACTAAATCGAGTAACGTTTCTATGGACACGACAAGCTATACTTGTGGGATAGTGCTATCCCCTTTCCGATGCACTATTCCTTCTGTACTGCATCCCTCGCTCCCTCACATTGACGAATTAACACAGGTATTGCGGGGATATGAAATACTATGGGTTCTATGACTTCTCCTTCTAAATCGAGTAAAGTTTCTATGGAAACGAAAGAATTTTCTTCTCGGATACGAGTATCTATTTCCGATGCACTATTTCTTCTTTACTGCATCCCTCGCTCCCACACATAGACGAATTAATACAGAAATGTCGTCGCTATGAAATACGATGGGTTTATTGACATCTCTTTCTAAATCGAGTAACGTTTCCTTGGAAACCACAGCATTTTCTTTTGGGATACAAGTATCTCCTTCCCGATGCACCATTCCTTCTTTACTGGATCCGTCGCTCCCTCACATTGGCGAATAAACACAGAAATTGCAGGGCTATGAAATACTATGGGTTCTATGACTTCTCCTTCTAAATCGAGTAACGTTTCTATGGAAACGACAGTATTTTCTTTTCGGATACGAGTATCTCCTTTCCGATGCACTATTCCCTCTATACTGCATCCCTCGCCCCCACACTTAGACGAATAAACACAGAAATTGCATCGCTATGAAATACTATGGGTTCTATGACTTCTCCTTCTAAATCGAGTAACGTTTCTATGGAAACGACAGGATTTTCTTTTGGGATACGAGTATCTTCTTTCCGATGCGCTATTCCTTCTTTACTGTATCCCTTGCTCCCTCACGTTGACGAATTAACACAGAAATTGCGTCGCTATGAAATACTATGGATTCTCTGACATCTCATTCTAAATCGAGTAACGTTTCTAAGGAAACGATAGGATTTTCTTTAGTGACACGACTATCTCTTTCCGATGCACTTATCCTACTTTACTGCATCCCTAATTCCCTCACATTAACGAATTAACACAGAAATTGCGTCGCTATGAAATACTGTGGGTTCTATGACATCTCCTTCTAAATCGAGTAACGTCTCCATGGAAACGACAGGATTTTCTTCTGGTATACAGATATCACCTTTCCGTTGCCTCCATCGCTACCACACATATACGATTTAACACAGAAAATTCGACGCTATAAAATACTATGGGTTCTATGACTTCTCCTTCTAAATCGAGTAACGTTTCTATGGAAACGACAGAATTGTCTTGTGGGATAAGAGTATTTCGCTTCCGATGCACTATGCCTTCTTTACTGCATCCCTCGCTCCCTCACATTGACGAATTAACACAGAAATTGCGTCGCTATGAAATACTATGCGTTCTATGACTTCTCCTTCTAAATCGAGTAACGTTTCTATGGAAACGACGGGATTTTCTTGTGGGATACGAGTATCTCCTTTTACGATGCACTATTCCTTCTTTACTGCAGCCCTCGCTCCCTCACATTGACGAATGAAAACAGAAAATGCGTTGCTATGAAATACTGTGGGTTCTATGACATCTCCTTCTAAATCGAGTAACGTTTCTATGGAAACGACAGAATTTTCTTTTGGGATACGAGTATCTTCTTTCCGATGCACAATTCCTTCTTTACTGCGTCCTTCGCTCCCTCACATTGACGAATTAACACAGAAATTGAGGGCTACGAAATACTGTGGGTTCCATGACATCTCCTTCTAAATCGAGTAACGTTTTTATGGATACGACAGGATTTTCTTTTGGGATACGACTATCTCCTTTCCGATGCACTATTCCTTCTTTACTGCATCCCTCGCTCCCTCACATTGACGAATTAACACAGAAATTTCGTCGCTATGAAATACTATGAGTTCTATGACATCTCTTTCAAAATCGGGCAACGTTTCTATGGAAACGACAGGATTTTGTTTTCGGATACGAGTATCTCCTTTTACGATGCACTATTCCTTCTTTACTGCCTCCCTCGCTCCCACACATAGACGAATGAACACAGAAATTTCGTCGCTATGAAATACTATGAGTTCTATGACATCTCTTTCAAAAACGGGTAACGTTTCTATGGAAACGACAGGATTTTGTTTTCGGATACGAGTATCTCCTTTCCGATGCACTATTCCTTCTTTACTGCATCCCTCGCTCCCTCACATTGACGAATAAACACAGAGTTTGCGGGGCTATGAAATACTATGGGTTCTATGACTTCTCTAACTAAATCGAGTGACGTTTCTATGGACACGACAAGATTTTCATTTGGGATAGTACTATCTCCTTTCCGATGCACTATTCCTTCTTTACTGCATCCCTCGCTCCCTCACATTGACGAATTAACACAAAAATTGCGGGGCTATGAAATACTATGGGTTCTATGACTTCTCCTTCTAAATCGAGTAACGTTTCTATGGAAACGACAGTATATTCTTTTCGGATACGAGTATCTCCTTTCCGATGCACTATTCCTTCTATACTGCATCCCTCGCCCCCACACATAGACGAATTAACACAGAAATTGCATCGCTATGAAATACTATGGGTTCTATGACTTCTCCTTCTAAATCGAGTAACGCGTCGATGGAAAGGACAGGATTTACTTTTGGGATACGAGTATCTGCTATCCGATGCACTATTCCATCTTTACTGCATCCCTCGCTCCCTCACATTGACGAATTAACACAGGTATTGCGGGGATATGAAATACTATGGGTTCTATGACTTCTCCTTCTAAATCAAATAACGTTTCTGTAGAAACGACTGGATTCTCTTTTGGGATGCGAGTAACTCCTTTCCGATGCACTATTCCTTCTATACTGCCTCCCTCGCTCCCACACATAGACGAATTAACACAGAAATTGCATCGCTATGAAATACTATGGTTTCTATGACTTCTCCTTCTAAATCAAGTAACGCGTCGATGGAAACGACAGGATTTAATTTTGGGATACGAGTATCTGCTATCCGATGCACTATTTTCTCTTTACTGCATCCCTCGCTTCCTCACATTGGCGAATTAACACAGAAATTTCGTCGCTATGAAATAATATGAGTTCTATGACATCTCTTTCAAAATCGGGCAACGTTTCTATGGAAACGACAGGATTTTGTTTTCGGATACGAGTATCTCCTTTCCGATGCACTATTCCTTCGTTACTGCCTCCCTCGCTCCCACACATAGACGAATGAACACAGAAATTTCGTCGCTATGAAATACAATGAGTTCTATGACATCTCTTCCAAAACCGGGTAACGTTTCTATGGAAACGACAGGATTTTGTTTTCGGATACGAGTATCTCCTTTCCGATGCACTACTCCTTCTTTACTGCATCCCGCGCTCCCTCACATTGACGAATTAACACAGAAATTGCGGGGCTATGAAATACTATGTCATCTATGTTTTCTCCTTCTAAATCGAGTAACGTTACTATGGAAACGACTGGATTTTCTCTTCGGATACGAGTATATATTTCCGATGCACTATTTCTTCTTAACTGCATCCCTCGCTCCCACACATAGACGAATTAATACATAAATTTCGTCGCTATGAAATACTATGGGTTTATTGACATCTCTTTCTAACTCGAGTAACGTTTCAATGGAAACGACAAGATTTTCTTTTGGGATACGAGTATCTCCTTCCCGATGCACCATTCCTGCTTCACTGCATCCGTCGCTCCCTCACATTGACGAATAAACACAGAAATTGCAGGGCTATGAAATACTATGGGTTCTATGACTTCTCCTTCTAAATCGAGTAACGTTTCTATGGAAACGACAGTATTTTCTTTTCGGATACGAGTATCTCCTTTCCGATGCACTATTCCTTCTATACTGCATCCCTCGCCCCCACACATAGACGAATTAACACAGAAATTGCATCGCTATGAAATACTATGGGTTCTATGACTTCTCCTTCTAAATCGAGTAACGCGTCGATGGAAAGGACAGGATTTACTTTTGGGATACGAGTATCTGCTATCCGATGCACTATTCCATCTTTACTGCATCCCTCGCTCCCTCACATTGACGAATTAACACAGGTATTGCGGGGATATGAAATACTATGGGTTCTATGACTTCTCCTTCTAAATCAAATAACGTTTCTGTAGAAACGACTGGATTCTCTTTTGGGATGCGAGTAACTCCTTTCCGATGCGCTATTCCTTCTTTACTGTATCCCTTGCTCCCTCACATTGACGAATTAACACAGAAATTGCGTCGCTATGAAATACTATGGATTCTCTGACATCTCATACTAAAACGAGTAACGTTTCTATGGAAACGACGGGATTTTCTTTTGGGATACGAGTATCTCCTTTTACGATGCACTATTCCTTCTTTACTGCAGTCCTCGCTCCCTCACATTGACGAATGAAAACAGAAAATGCGTTGCTATGAAATACTGTGGGTTCTATGACATCTCCTTCTAAATCGAGTAACGTTTCTATGGAAACGACAGAATTTTCTTTTGGGATACGAGTATCTCCTTTCCGATGCACTATTCCTTCTTTACTGCATCCCTCGCTCCCTCAAATTGACGAATTATTACAGAAATTGCGGAGCTATGAAATACTATAGGTTCTATGACTTCTCCTTCTAAATCGAGAAACGTTTCCATGGAAACGACAGGATTTTCTTTTGGGATACGACTATCTGCTTTCCGATGCACTATTCACTCTTTACTGCATCCCTCGCTCCCTCACATTGACGAATTAACACAGAAATTGCGGGGCTATGAAATACGTTGTGATCTATTACTTCTCCTTCTAAATCGAGTAACGTTTCTATGGAGACGACAGAACTTTCTTTTGGGATACGAGTATCTGCTATCCGATGCACTATTCCGTCTTTACTGCATCCCTCGCTCCCTCACATTGACGAATTGTCACAGGTATTGCGGGGATATGAATTACTATGGGTTCTATGACTTCTCCTTCTAAATCGAGTAACGTTTCTATGGAAACGACAGGATTTTCTTTACGGATACGAGTATCTATTTCCAATGCACTATTTTTTCTTTACTGCATCCCTCGATCCCACACATAAACGAATTAATACAGAAATTTCGTCGCTATGAAATACTGTGGGTTTATTGACATCTCTTTCTAAATCGAGTAACGTTTCCATGGAAACGACAGGATTTTCTTTTGGGATACGAGTATCTCCTTCCCGATGCACTATTCCTTCTTTACTGCATCCGTCGCTCCCTCACATTGACGAATAAACACAGAATTTGCAGGGCTATGAAATACTATGGGTTCTATGACTTCTCCTTCTAAATCGAGTAACGTATCTATGGAAACGACAGGATTTGGTTTTGGGATACGACTATCTCCTTTCCGATGCACTATTCCTTCTTTACTGCATCCCTCGCTCCCTCACATTGACGAATTAATACAGAAATTGCTGGGCTATGAAATTCTATGGGTTCTATGACATCTCCTTCTAAATCGAGTAACGTTTCTATGGAAAAGACAGGATTTTCTTTTGGGAAACGAGTATCACCTTTCCGATGCAGTATTCCTTCCTTACTGCATCCATCGCTCCCACACATAGACGAATTAACACAGACATTGCATCGCTAAGAAATACTATGGATTCTATGACTTCTCCTTCTAAATCGAGTAACGTTTCTGTGGAAACGACAGGATTTTCTTTTGGGATACGAGTATCTCCTTTCCGATGCGCTATTCCTTCTTTACTGTACCCCTTGCTCCATCACATTGATAAATTAACACAGAAATTGCGTCGCTATGAAATACTATGGATTCTCTGATATTTCATTCTAAATCGAGTAACTTTTCTATGGAAACGACGGGATTTTCTTTTGGGATACGAGAATCTCCTTTTACGATTCACTGTTCCTTCTTTACTGCAGCCCTCGCTCCCTCACATTGACGAATGAAGACAGAAAATGCGTTGCTATGAAATACTGTGGGTTCTATGACAACTCCTTCTAAATCGAGTAACGTTTCTATGGAAACGACAGTATTTTAATTTGGGATACGAGTATCTCCTTTCCGATGCACTATTCCTTGTTTACTGCATCCCTCGCTCCCTCACATTGACGAATTAACACAGGTATTGCGGGGATATGAAATACTATGGGTTCTATGACTTCTCCTGCTAAATCGAGTAACGTTTCTATGGAGACGACAGGATTTTCTTTTGGGGTACGAGTATCTCCTTTCCGATGCACTATTCCTTTAATACTGCATCCCTCGCCCCCACACATAGACGAAATAACACAGAAATTGCGTCGCTATGAAATACTATGGGTTCTATGACTACTCCTTCTAAATCGAGTAACGTTTCTATGGAAACGACAGGATTTTCTTTTGGGATACGACTATCTCCTTTCCGATGCACTATTCCTTCTTTGCTGCATCCCTCGTTCCCTCACATTGACGAATGAACACAGAAATTGCGTCGCTATGAAATACTATGGGTTCTATGACTTCTCCTTCTAAATCGAGTAACGTTTCTATGGAAACGACAGGATTTTCTTTTGGGATACGAGTATCTCCTTTCCGATGCGCTATTCGTTCTTTACTGTATCCCTTGCTCCCTCACATTGACGAATTAACACAGAAATTGCGTCGCTATGAAATACTATGGATTCTCTGACATCTCATTCTAAATCGAGTAACGTTTCTATGGAAACGACGGGATTTTCTTTTGGGATACGAGTAACTCCTTTTACGATGCACTATTCCTTCTTTACTGCAGCCCTCGCTCCCTCACATTGACGAATGAAGACAGAAAATGCGTTGCTATGAAATACTGTGGGTTCTATGACATCTCCTTCTAAATCGAGTAACGTTTCTATGGAAACGACAGAATTTTCATTTGGGATACGAGTATCTCCTTTCCGATGCACTGTTCCTTGTTTACTGCATCCCTCGCTCCCTCACATTGACGAATTAACACAGAAATTTCGGGGCTACGAAATACTATGGGTTCTATGACTTCTCCTTCAGAATCGAGTAACGCATCTATGGAAACGACAGGATTTTCTTTTGGGATACGAGTATCCCCTTTCCGATGCACTATTCCTTCTATACTGCCTCCCTCGCTCCCTCACATTGAAGAATTAACACAGAAATTGCTGGGCTACGAAAACTATGGGTTCTATGACTTCTCCATCTAAATCGAGTAACGTTTCTATGGAAACGACGGGATTTTCTTTTCGGATACGAGTATCTCCTTTCCGATGCACTATTCCTTCTGTACTACATCCCTCGCTCCCACACATAGACGAATTAACACAGAAATTGCGTCGCTGTGTAATACTGTGGGTTCTATGACTTCTCCTTCTAAATCGACTAACGTTTCTATGGAAACGACAGGATTTTCTTGTGGGATACGACTAACTCCTTTCCGATGCACTATTCCTCCTTTACTGCATCCCTCGCTCCCTCACATTGACGAATTAACACAGAAATTGCGGGGCTATGAAATACTATGGGTTCTATGACTTCTCCTTCTAAATCGAGTAACGTTTCTATGGCCACAACAGAATTTTCTTTTGGGATGGGACTATCTCCTTTCCGATGCACTATTCCTTCTTTACTGCATCCCTCGCTCCCTCACATTGACGATGTAACACAGAAATTGCGGGGCTATGAAATACTGTGGGTCCTATGACATCTCCTTCCAAATCGAGCAACGTATCTGTGGAAACGACAGGATTTTCTTTTCGGATACGAGTATCTCCTTTCCGATGCACTATTCCTTCTATACTGCCTCCCTCGCTCCCTCACATTGAAGAATTAACACAGAAATTGCGGGGCTATGAAATACTATGTGTTCTATGACTTCTCCTTCTAAACCGAGTAACGTCTCTACAGGAACGACAGGACTTTCTTTTGGGGTGCGTCTGTCTAGTTTCCGATGCATTATTCCTTCTTTACTGCATCCCTCGCTCGCACACATTGACGAATTAACACAGAAATTGCGGGGCTATGAAATACTATGGTTTCTATGACTTCTATTTCTAAATCGAGTAACGTTTCTATGGACTCAATACGATTTTCTTTTGGGATACGAGTATCTCCTTTCCGATGCACTATTCCTTCTTTACTGCATCCCTCGCTCGCTCACATTGACGAATTAACACAGAAATTCCGGGGCTATGAAATACTATGAGTTCTATGACTTCTCTTTCTAAATCGAGTAACGTTTCTATGAAAACGACAGGAATTTCTTTTGGGATACGACTATCTCCTTTCCAATGCACTATTCCTTCTTTAAAGCATCCCTCGCTCCTACACATAGACGAATTAACTCAGAAATTGCGTCGCTATGAAATACTATGGGTTCTATGACTTGTCCTTATAAATCGAGTAACGTTTCTATGGAAAGGACAATATTTTCTTTTGGGATACGACTTTCTCATTTCCGATGCACTGTTCCTTCTTTAATGCATCCCTCGGTCTATCACATTGACGAATTAACACAGATATTGCGCCGCTATGAAATACTATGGGTTCTATGACTTGTCCTTCTACATCGAGTAACGTTGCTATGGAAAGGACAATATTCTCTTTTGGGATACGACTTTCTCATTTCCGATGCAGTATTCCTTTTTTAATGCATCCCTCGCTCTATCAAATTGACGAATTAACACAGAAATTGCTTGGCTATGAAATACAATGGGTTCAATGACTTCTCCTTCAAAATCGTGTACCGTTTCTATGGAAACGACAGGATTATATTTTGGGATGAAAGTATCTCTTTTCCGATGCACTATTCCTTCTATACTGAATACCTTGCTCACTCACATTAACGAATTTACACAAAAATTGAGTCGCTATGAACTACTATGTGTTCTCTGACATCTCCTTCTGAATCGAGTAACGTGTCTATGGAAACGACAGGATTTCTTTTGGGATAGGAGTATCTCCTTTCCGATGCACTATTACTTCTTTACTGCATCCCTCACTCCCTCACATTGACGAATTAACGCAGAAATTGCGCAGCTATGAAATACTATGTGTTCTATGCGTTCTCCTTCTAAATCGAGTACCGTTTCTAAGGAAACAACAGGATTTTCTTTTGGGATACGAGTATCTCCTTTCCGATGCACTATTCCTTTTTTACTGCATCCCTCGCTCTCTCACATTGACGAATTAACACAGAAATTGCGAGGCTATGAAATACTATGGGTTCTATGACTTCTCTTTCTAAATCGAGTAACGTTTCTATGAAAACGAGAGGAATTTCTTTTAGGATACGACTATCTCCATTCCAATGCACTATTCCTTCTTTACTGCATCCCTCGCTCCTACACATAGACGAATTAACTCAGAAATTGCGTCGCTATGAAATACTATGGATTCTATGACATCTCCTTCTAAATTGAGTAACGTTTCTATGGAAACTACAGGATTTTCTTTTGGGATACGAGTATCTCCTTTCCGATGCACTATTACTTCTTTACTGCATCCCTCACTCCCTCACATTGACGAATTAACGCAGAAATTGCGTCGCTATGAAATACTATGTGTTCTATGCGTTCTCCTTCTAAATCGAGTAACGTTTCTAAGGAAACAACAGGATTTTCTTTTGGGATACGAGTATCTCCTTTCCGATGCACTATTCCTTTTTTACTGCATCCCTCGCTCTCTCACATTGACGAATTAACACAGAAATTGCGAGGCTATGAAATACTATGGGTTCTATGACTTCTCTTTCTAAATCGAGTAACGTTTCTATGGAAACAACAGGATTTTCTTTTGGGATACGAGTATCTCCTTTCCGATGCACTATTACTTCTTTACTGCATCCCTCACTCCCTCACATTGACGAATTAACGCAGAAATTGCGTCGCTATGAAATACTATGTGTTCTATGCGTTCTCCTTCTAAATCGAGTAACGTTTCTAAGGAAACAACAGGATTTTCTTTTAAGATACGAGTATCTCCTTTCCGATGCACTATTACTTCGTTACTGCATCCCTCACTCCCTCACATTGATGAATTAACGCAGAAATTGCGTCGCTATGAAATACTATGTGTTCTATGCGTTCTCCTTCTAAATCGAGTAACGTTTCTAAGGAAACAACAGGATTTTCTTTTGGGATACGAGTATCTCCTTTCCGATGCACTATTACTTCTTTACTGCATCCCTCACTCCCTCACATTGACGAATTAACGCAGAAATTGCGCCGATATGAAATACTATGTGTTCTATGCGTTCTCCTTCTAAATCGAGTAACGTTTCTAAGGAAACAACAGGATTTTCTTTTGGGATACGAGTATCTCCTTTCCGATGCACTATTCCTTCTTTACTGCATCCCTCGCACCCTCACATTGACGAATTAACACAGAAATTGCGGGGCTAAGAAATACTATGGTTTCTATGACTTTTCCTTCTAAATCGAGTAACTTTTCTATGGACACAATACGATTTTCTTTTGGGATACGAGTATCTCCTTTCCGATGCACTATTCCTTCTTTACTGCATCCCTCGCTCCCTCACATTGACGAATTAACAAAGAAAGTGCGTCGCTATGAAATACTATGGGGTCTATGACATCTCCTTCTAAATCGACTAACGGTTCTATGGAAACGGCAGGATTTCCTTTTGGGATACGAGTATCTCCCTTCCGTTGCACTATTCCTTCTTTACTGCATCCCTCGCTCCCTCACATTGACGAATTAACGCAGAAATTGCGTCGCTAAAAAATACTATGCGTTCTATGACATCTCCCTCTAAATTGAGTAACGTTTCTTTGAAAACGACAGGAATTTCTTTTGGGATACGACTATCTCCTTTCCAATGCACTATTCTTTCTTTACTGCATCCCTCGCTCCTACACATAGACAAATTAACTCAGAAATTGCGTCGCTATGAAATGCTATGGGTTCTATGATATCTCCTTCTAAATTGAGTAACGTTTGTATGGAAACTACAGGATTTTCTTTTGGGATACGAGTATCTCCTTTCCGATGCACTATTCCTTCTTTACTGCATCCCTCGCTGCCTCACACTGACGAATTTACACAGAAAGTGCGGGGCTATGAAATACTATGGGTTCCTTGAGTTCTCCTTCTAAATCGAGAAACGTTTCTATGGAAACGACGTGATTTTCTTTTGGGATACGAGTCTCTCCTTTCCGATGCACTATTCCTTCCTAACTGCATCCCTCGCTCCCTCACATTGACGAATTAACACAGAAATTGCGCCGCTATGAAATACGATGGGTTCTATGAGTTCTCCTTCTAAATTGAGTAACGTTTTTAAGGAAACAACCGGATTTTCTTTTGGGATACGAGCATCTCCTTTCCGATGCACTATTACTTCTTTACTGCTTCCCTCACTCCCTGACATTGACGAATTAACGTTGAAATTGCGTCGCTATAAAATACTATGCGTTCTATGACACCTCCCTCTAAATTGAGTAACGTTTCTTTGAAAACGACAGGAATTTCTTTTGGGATACGACTATCTCCTTTCCAATGCACTATTCCTTCTTTACTGCATCCCTCGCTCCTACACATAGACAAATTAACTCAGAAATTGCGTCGCTATGAAATACTATGGGTTCTATGACTTCTCCTTCTACATCGAGTAACGTTTCTATGGAAACGACAATATTTTCTTTTGGGATACGACTTTCTCATTTCCGATGGAGTATTCCTTCTTTAATGCATCCCTTGCTCTATCAAACTGACGAATTAACACAGAAATTGCGTGGCTATGAAATACAATGGGTTCTATGACTTCTCCTTCAAAATCGAGTACCGTTTCTATGGACACGACAGGATTATATTGTGGGATGAAAGTATCTCTTTTCCGATGCACTATTCCTTCTATACTGAATCCCTTGCTAGCCCACATTAACGAATTTACACAAAAATTGCATCGCTATGAACTACTATGTGTTCTCTGACATCTCCTTCTAATTCGAGTAACGTGTCTATGGAAACGACAGGATTTCTTTTGGGATACGAGTATCTCCTTTCCGATGCACTATTCCTTCTTTACTGCATCCCTCGTTCCCTCACATTGACGAATTAACACAGAATGTGCGGGGCTGTGAAATACTATGGGTTCTATGAGTTCTCCTTCTAGATCGAGTAACGTTTCTAAGGAAACAACAGGATTTTCTTTTGGGATACGAGTATCTCCATTCCGATGCACTATTACTTCTTTACTGCATCCCTCACTCCCTCACATTGACGAATTAACGCAGAAATTGCGTCGCTATAAAATACTATGCGTTCTATGACATCTCCCTCTAAATTGAGTAACGTTTCTCTGGAAACGACAGGATTTTCTTTTGGGATACGAGTATCTCCTTTCCGATGCACTATTCCTTCTTTATTGCATCCCTCGCTCCCTCACATTGACGAATTAACACAGAAATTGCGAGGCTATGAAATACTATGGGTTCTATGACTTCTCTTTCTAAATCGAGTAACGTTTCTATGAAAACGACAGGAATTTCTTTTGGGATACGAGTATCTCCTTTCCGATGCACTATTCCTTCTTTACTGCATCCCTCGCTCGCTCACATTGACGAATTAACACAGAAATTCCGGGGCTATGAAATACTATGTGTTCTATGACTTCTCCTTCTAAACCGAGTAACGTTTCTACAGGAACGACAGGACTTTCTTTTGGGGTACGTCTGTCTAGTTTCCGATGCAATATTCCTTCTTTACTGCATCCCTCGCTCCCTCACATTGACGAATTAACACAGAAATTGCGAGGCTATGAAAGACTATGGGTCCTATGACTTCTCTTTCTAAATCGAGTAACGTTTCTATGAAAACGACAGGAATTTCTTTTGGGATACGAGTATCTCCTTTCCAATGCACTATTCCTTCTTTACTGCATCCCTCGCTTCTACACATAGACGAATTAACTCAGAAATTGCGTCGCTATGAAATACTATGGGTTCAATGACATCTCTTTCTAAATTGAGTAACGTTTCTATGGAAACTACAGGATTTTCTTTTGGGATACGAGTATCTCCTTTCCGATGCACTATTCCTTCTTTACTGCATCCCTCGCTTCCTCACACTGACGAATTTACACAGAAAGTGCGGGGCTATGAAATACTATGGGTTCCATGAGTTCTCCTTCTAAATCGAGTAACGTTTCTATGGAAACGACGGGATTTTCTTTTGGGATACGAGTATCTCCATTCCGATGCACTATTCCTTCTTAACTGCATCCCTCGCTCCCTCACATTGACAAATTAACACAGAAATTGCGCCGCTACGAAATACTATGTGTTCTATGACTTCTCCTTGTAAATCGAGTAACGTTTCTATGGAAAGGACAACATTTTCTTTTGGGATACGACTTTCTCATTTCCGATGCACTGTTCCTTCTTTAATGCATCCCTCGCTCTATCACATTGACGAATTAACACAGATATTGCGCCGCTATGAAATACTATGGGTTCTATGACCTCCCCTCTACATCGAGTAACGTTTCTATGGAAAGGACAATATTTTCTTTTGGGATACGACTTTCTCATTTCCGATGCAGTATTCCTTCTTTAATGCATCCCTCGCTCTATCAAATTGACGAATTAACACAGAAATTGCGTGGCTATGAAATACAATGGGTTCTATGACTTCTCCTTCAAAATCGTGTACCGTTTCTATGGATACGACATGATTATATTTTGGGATGAGAGTAACTCTTTTCCGATGCACTATTCCTTCTATACTAAATCCCTTGCTCACTCACATTAACGAATTTACACAAAAATTTTGTGGCTATGAACTACTATGTGTTCTCTGACATCTCTTTCTAAATCGAGTAACGTGTCTATGGAAACGACAGGATTTCTTTTGGGATACGAGTATCTCCTTTCCGATGCACTATTCCTTCTTTACAGCATCCCTCACTCCCTCACATTGACGAATTAACGCAGAAATTGCGTCGCTATAAAATACTATGCGTTCTATGACACCTCCCTCTAAATTGAGTAACGTTTCTCTGGAAACGACAGGATTTTCTTTTGGGATACGAGTATCTCCTTTCCGATGCACTGTTCCTTCTTTACTGCATTCCTCGCTCCCTCACATTGACGAATGAACACAGAAATTGCGCCGCTATGAAATACTATTGGATCTATGACTTCTCCTTCTAAATCGAGTAACGTTTCTATGGAAACGACAGGATTTTCTTTTGTCATACGGCTATCTCCTTTCCGATGCACTATTCTTTCTTTACTGCATTCCTCGCTCCCTCACATTGGGGAATTAACACAGAAATTGCGGGGCTATGAAATACTATGGGTTCTATGACTACTCCTTGTAAATCGAGTAACGTTTCTATCGAAACGACGGGATTTTCTTTTCGGATAGCAGTATCTTCTTTCCGATGCACTATTCCTTCTGTACTACATCCCTCGCTCCGACACATAGACGAATTAACTCAGAAATTGCGTCGCTGTGAAATACTATGGGTTCTATGACTTCTCCTTCTAAATCGACAAACGTATCTATGGAAACGACAGGATTTTCTTTTGGGATACGACTATCTCCTTTCCGATGCACTATTTCTTCTTTACTGCATCCCTCGCTCCCTCATATTGTCGAATTAACACAGAAATTGAGCGGCTATGAAATACTATGGGTTCTATGACTTCTCCGTCTAAATCGAGTAACGTTTCTATGGAAACGTTAATATTTTTTTTTGTTATACGAGTACCTCCTTTCCGGTGCACTATTCCTTCTTTACTGTATCCCTTGCTCCCTCACATTGACGTATTAACACAGAAATTGCGTCGCTATGAAATACTATGGGTTCTATGACTTCTCCTTATAAACCGAGTAACGTTTCTATGGAAACGAAAGGATATTCTTTTGGGGTCCGACTGTCACTTTTCCGGTGCACTATTGCTTCTTTACTGCATCCCTCGCTCCCGCACGTTGACGAATTAACAAAAAAATTGCGTCGCTATGAAATACTATGGGTTCTATGACTTCTCCTTCTAAATCGAGTAACGTTTCTATGGAAACGACGTGATTTTCTTTTTGGGATACGACTATATCTTTTTCGATGCACTATTCCTTCTTTACTGCATTCCTCGCTCCCTCACATTGGGGAATTAACACAGAAATTGCGGGGCTATGAAATACTATGGGTTTTATGACTTCTCCTTCTATTCGAGTAACGTTTCTATGGCCACGACAGAATTTTCTTTTGGGATAGGACTATCTCCTTTCCGATGCACTATTCCTTCTTTACTGCATTCCTCGCTCCCTCACATTGAAGTATTAACACAGAAATTGCGTCGCTATGAAATACTATGTGTTCTATGACTTCTCCTTATAAATCGAGTAACGTTTCTATGGAAAGGACAACATTTTCTTTTGGGATACGACTTTCTCATTTCCGATGCACTGTTCCTTCTTTAATGCATCCCTCGCTCTATCACATTGACGATTTAACACAGAAATTGCGTGGCTATGATAAACAATTGGTTCTATGACTTCTCCTTCTAAATCGAGTACCGTTTCTATGGAAACGACCAGATTTTCTTTTGGGATACGACTATCTCCTTCCCGGTGCACAATTCCTTCATTACTGAGTCCCTTGCTCCCTCACATTGACGTATTAACACTGAAATAGCGACGCTATGAAATACTATTTGTTCTACGACTTCTCCTTCTAAATCGAGTAACGTTTCTATGGACACGACAGGATTTTCTTTTGGGATAGGACTATCTCCTTTCCGATGCACTATTCCTTCTTTACTGCATTCCTCGCTCCCTCACATTGGGGAATTAACACAGAAATTGCGGGGCTATGAAATACTATGGGTTTTATGACTTCTCCTTCTATTCGAGTAACGTTTCTATGGCCACGACAGAATTTTCTTTTGGGATAGGACTATCTCCTTTCCGATGCACTATTCCTTCTTTACTGCATTCCTCGCTCCCTCACATTGAAGTATTAACACAGAAATTGCGCCGCTATGAAATACTATGGGTTCTATTACTTCTCCTTCTACATCGAGTAACGTTTCTATGGAAAGGACAATATTTTCTTTTGGGATACGACTTTCTCATTTCCGATGCAGTATTCTTTCTTTAATGCATCCCTCGCTCTATCACATTGACGAATTAACACAGAAATTGCGTGGCTATGATAAACAATTGGTTCTATGACTTCTCCTTCTAAATCGAGTACCGTTTCTATGGAAACGACCGGATTTTCTTTTGGGATACGACTATCTCCTTCCCGGTGCACAATTCCTTCTTTACTGAGTCCCTTGCTCCCTCACATTGACGTATTAACACTGAAATAGCGACGCTATGAAATACTATAGATTCTACGACTTCTCCTTCTAAATCGAGTAACGTTTCTATGGCCACGACAGAATTTTCTTTTGGGATAGGACTATCTCCTTTCCGATGCACTATTCCTTCTTTACTGCATTCCTCGCTCCCTCACATTGGGGAATTAACACAGAAATTGCGGGGCTATGAAATACTATGGGTTTTATGACTTCTCCTTCTATTCGAGTAACGTTTCTATGGCCACGACAGAATTTTCTTTTGGGATAGGACTATCTCCTTACCGATGCACTATTCCTTCTTTACTGCATTCCTCGCTCCCTCACATTGAAGTATTAACACAGAAATTGCGCCGCTATGAAATACTATGGGTTCTATGACTTCTCCTTCTACATCGAGTAACGTTTCTATGGAAAGGACAATATTTTCTTTTGGGATACGACTTTCTCATTTCCGATGCAGTATTCTTTCTTTAATGCATCCCTCGCTCTATCACATTGACGAATTAACACAGAAATTGCGTGGCTATGATAAACAATTGGTTCTATGACTTCTCCTTCTAAATCGAGTACCGTTTCTATGGAAACGACCGGATTTTCTTTTGGGATACGAGTATCTCCTTTCCGATGCACTATTCCTTCTTTACTGCATCCCTCGCTCGCTCACATTGACGAATTAACACAGAAATTCCGGGGCTATGAAATACTATGAGTTCTATGACTTCTCCTTCTAAACCGAGTAACGCTTCTACAGGAACGACAGGACTTTCTTTTGGGGTACGTCTGTCTAGTTTCCGATGCATAATTCCTTCTTTACTGCATCCCTCGCTCCCTCACATTGACGAATTAACACAGAAATTGCAGGGCTATGAAATACTATGGGTTTTATGACTTCTCCTTTTAGTCGAGTAACGTTTCTATGGCCACGACAGAATTTTCTTTTGGGATAGGACTATCTCCTTTCCGATGCACTATTCCTTCTTTACTGCATTCCTCGCTCCCTCACATTGAAGTATTAACACAGAAATTGCGCCGCTATGAAATACTATGGGTTCTATGGCTTCTCCCTCTACATCGAGTAACGTTTCTATGGAAAGGACAATATTTTCTTTTGGGATACGACTTTCTCATTTCCGATGCAGTATTCTTTCTTTAATGCATCCCTCGCTCTATCACATTGACGAATTAACACAGAAATTGCATGGCTATGATAAACAATTGGTTCTATGACTTCTCCTTCTAAATCGAGTACCGTTTGTATGGAAACGATCGGATTTTCTTTTGGGATACGACTATCTCCTTCCCGGTGCACAATTCCTTCTTTACTGAGTCCCTTGCTCCCTCACATTGACGTATTAACACTGAAATAGCGACGCTATGAAATACTATGGGTTCTACGACTTCTCCTTCTAAATCGAGTAACGTTTCTATGGACACGACAGGATTTTCTTTTGGGATACGAGTATCTCCTTTCCGATGCACTATTCCTTCTTTACTGCATCCCTCGCTCGCTCACATTGACGAATTAACACAGAAATTCCGGGGCTATGAAATACTATGAGTTCTATGACTTCTCCTTCTAAATCGAGTACCGTTTCTATGGAAACGACCGGATTTTCTTTTGGGATACGACTATCTCCTTCCCGGTGCACAATTCCTTCTTTACTGAGTCCCTTGCTCCCTCACATTGACGTATTAACACTGAAATAGCGACGCTATGGAATACTATGGGTTCTACTACTTCTCCTTCTAAATCGAGTAACGTTTCTATGGACACAACTGGATTTTCTTTTGGGATAGGACTATCTCCTTTCCGATGCACTATTCCTTCTTTACTGCATTCCTCGCTCCCTCACATTGGGGAATTAACACAGAAATTGCGGGGCTATGAAATACTATGGGTTTTATGACTTCTCCTTCTATTCGAGTAACGTTTCTATGGCCACGACAGAATTTTCTTTTGGGATAGGACTATCTCCTTTCCGATGCACTATTCCTTCTTTACTGCATTCCTCGCTCCCTCACATTGAAGTATTAACACAGAAATTGCGCCGCTATGAAATACTATGGGTTCTATGACTTCTCCCTCTACATCGAGTAACGTTTCTATGGAAAGGACAATATTTTCTTTTGGGATACGACTTTCTCATTTCCGATGCAGTATTCTTTCTTTAATGCATCCCTCGCTCTATCACATTGACGAATTAACACAGAAATTGCGTGGCTATGATAAACAATTGGTTCTATGACTTCTCCTTCTAAATCGAGTACCGTTTGTATGGAAACGATCGGATTTTCTTTTGGGATACGACTATCTCCTTCCCGGTGCAAAATTCCTTCTTTACTGAGTCCCTTGCTCCCTCACATTGACGTATTAACACTGAAATAGCGACGCTATGAAATACTATGGGTTCTACGACTACTCTTTCTAAATCGAGTAACGTTTCTATGGACACGACAGGATTTTCTTTTGGGATACGAGTATCTCCTTTCCGATGCACTATTCTTTCTTTCCTGCATCCCTCGCTCCCTCTCATTGACGAATTCACAAAAAAATTGCGTCGCTACGAAATACTACGGGTTCTATGACATCTCCTTCTAAATCGAGTAACGGTTCTATGGAAACGACAGGAATTTCTTTTGGGATACGAGTATCTCCTTTCCGATGCACTATTCCATCTTTCCTGCAAAGCTCGCTCCCACACACAGACGAATTAACACAGAAATTGCGTCGTTATGAAATACTAAGGGTTCTATGACTTCTCCTTTAAAATCGAGTAACGTTTCTATGGAAACTACAGGATTTTCTTTTGGGGAGACGAGTATCTCCTTTCCGATGCACTATTCCTTCTTTACTGCATCCCTCTCTGCCTCACACTGACGAATTTACACAGAAAGTGCGGGGCTATGAAATACTATGGGTTCCATGAGTTCTCCTTCTAAATCGAGTAACGTTTCTATGGAAACGACGGGATTTTCTTTTGGGATACGAGTATCTCCTTTCCGATGCACTACTCCTTCTTAACTGCATCCCTCGCTCCCTCACATTGACAAATTAACACAGAAATTGCGCCGCTATGAAATACTATGTGTTCTATGACTTCTCCTTATAAATCGAGTAACGTTTCTATGGAAATGACAATATTTTCTTTTGGGATACGACTTTCTCATTTCCGATGCACTGTTCCTTCTTTAATGCATCCCTCGCTCTATCACATTGACGAATTAACACAGATATTGCGCCGCTATGAAATACTATGGGTTCTATGACTTCTCCCTCTACATCGAGTAACGTTTCTATGGAAAGGACAATATTTTCTTTTGGGATACGACTTTCTCATTTCCGATGCAGTATTCCTTCTTCAATGCATCCCTCGCTCTATCAAATTGACGAATTAACACAGAAATTGCGTGGCTATGAAATACAATGGGTTCTATGACTTCTCCTTCAAAATCGTGTACCGTTTCTATGGAAACGACAGGATTATATTTTGGGATGAAAGTAACTCTTTTCCGATGCACTATTCCTTCTATACTAAATCCCTTGCTCACTCACATTAACTAATTTACACAAAAATTGTGTGGCTATGAACTACTATGTGTTCTCTGACATCTCCTTCTAAATCGAGTAACGTGTCTATGGAAACGACAGGATTTCTTTTGGGATACGAGTATCTCCTTTCCGATGCACTATTCCTTCTTTACAGCATCCCTCACTCCCTCACATTGACGAATTAACGCAGAAATTGCATCGCTATAAAATACTATGCGTTCTATGACATCTCCCTCTAAATTGAGTAACGTTTCTCTGGAAACGACAGGATTTTCTTTTGGGATACGAGTATCTATTTCCGATGCACTATTCCTTCTGTACTGCATTCCTCGCTCCCTCACATTGACGAATTAACACAGAAACTGCGTCGCTGTGAAATACTATGGGTTCTGTGACTTCTCCTTCTAAATCGAGTAACGTTTCTATGAAAACGACGGGATTTTCTTTTCGGATACGAGTATCTCCTTTCCGTTGCACTATTCCTTCTGTACTACATCCGTCGCTCCCACACATAGCCGAATTAACACAGAAACTGCGTCGCTGTGAAATACTATGGGTTCTATGACTTCTCCATCAAAATCGAGTAACGTCTCTATGGAAACGACATTATTTTCTTTAGGGATACGACTTTCTCATTTCCGATGCAGTATTCTTTCTTTAATGCATCCCTCACTTTATCACATTGACGAATTAACACAGAAATTGCGTGGCTATGAAATGCAATTGGTTCTATGACTTCTCTTTCTAAATCGAGTACCGTTTCTATAGAAACGACCGGATTTTCTTTTGGGATACGAGTATCTCCATTCCGATGCACTATTCCTTCTTTACTGCATCCCTCGCTCCAATACATAGACGAATTAACTCAGAAATTGCGTCGCTATGAAATACTATGGGTTCTATGACATCTCCTTCCAAGTCGAGTAACGTTTCTATGGAAACGGCAGGATTTTCTTTTGGGATACGAGTATCTCCTTTCCGATGCACTGTTCCTTCTTTACTGCATTCCTCGCTCCCTCACATTGACGAATGAACACAGAAATTGCGCCGCTATGAAATACTATGGGATCTATGACTTCTCCTTCTAAATCGAATAACGTTTCTATGGAAACGACAATATTGTTTTTTTGTTATACGAGTATCTCCTTTACGGTGCACTGTTCCTTCTTTACTGCATCCCTCGCTCCCTCACATTGACGAATTAACAAAAAAATTGCGTCGCTATGAAATACTACGGGTTCTATGACATCTCCTTCTAAATCGAGGAACGGTTCTATGGAAGCGACAGGAATTTCTTTTGGGATACGAGTATCTCCTTTCCGATGCACTACTCCTTCTTTAATGCATCCCTCGCTCCGTCAAATTGACGATTAACACAGAAAATGCGGGGCTATGAAATACTATGGGTTCCTTGAGTCCTCCTTCTAAATCGAGTAACGTTTCCATGGAAACGACGGGATTTACTTTTCGGATACGAGTATCTCCTTTCCGATGCACTATTCCTTCTTTACTGCATCCCTCGCTCCTTCAACTTGACGAATTAACACAGAAATTGCCCCGCTATTAAATACTATGTGTTCTATGACTTCCCCTTATAAATCGAGTAACGTTTCAATGGAAACGACAATATTTTCTTTTGTGATACGGCTTTCTCATTTCCGATGCACTATTCCTTCTTTAATGAATCCCTCGCTCTATCACATTGACGAATTAACACAGAAATTGCGCCGCTATGAAATACTATGGGTTCTATGACTTCTCCTTCTAAATCGAGTAACGTTTCTATGGAAACGAGAATATTTTCTTTGGGGATACGACTTTCTCATTTCCGATGCACTATTCTTTCTTTAATGCATCCCTCGCTCTATCACATTGACGAATTAACACAGAAATTGCGTGGCTATGAAATACAATTGGTTCTATGACTTCTCCTTCTAAATCGAGTACCGCTTCTATGGAAACGACCGGATTTTCTTTTGGGATACGAGTATCTCCTTTCCGATGCACTATTCTTTCTTTACTGCCACCCTCGCTCCCTCACATTGACGAATTACCACAGAAATTGCGGGGCTATGAAATACTATGGGTTCTATGACTTCCCCTTCTAAATCGAGTAACGTTTCTATGGAAGCGACAGGATTTTCTTTTCGGATACGAGTATCTCCTTTCCGATGCACTATTCCAGCTTTGCTGCATCCCTCGCTCCCACACATAGACGAATTAACACAGAAATTTCGTCCCTATGATTTACTATGGGTTCTATGACATCTCTTTCTAAATCGAGTAACGTTTCCATGGAAACGACAGGATTTTCTTTTGCGATACGAGTATCTACTTTCCGACGCACTATTCCTTCTTTACTGCTACCCTCGCTCCCTCACATTGACGAATTAACACAGAAATTCCGGGGCTATGAAATACTATGGGTTCTACGACTTCTCTTTCTAAATCGAGTAACGTTACTATGGACACGACAGGATTTTCTTTTGGGATACGAGTATCTCCTTTCCGATGCACTATTCTTTCTTTCCTGCATCCCTCGCTCCCTCTCATTGACGAATTCACAAAAAATTGCGTCGCTACGAAATACTACGGGTTCTATGACATCTCCTTCTAAATCGAGTAACGGTTCTATGGAAACGACAGGAATTTCTTTTGGGATACGAGTATCTCCTTTCCGATGCACTATTCCATCTTTCCTGCAAAGCTCGCTCCCACACACAGACGAATTAACACAGAAATTGCGTCGTTATGAAATACTAAGGGTTCTATGACTTCTCCTTTAAAATCGAGTAACGTTTCTATGGAAACTACAGGATTTTCTTTTGGGGAGACGAGTATCTCCTTTCCGATGCACTATTCCTTCTTTACTGCATCCCTCTCTGCCTCACACTGACGAATTTACACAGAAAGTGCGGGGCTATGAAATACTATGGGTTCCATGAGTTCTCCTTCTAAATCGAGTAACGTTTCTATGGAAACGACGGGATTTTCTTTTGGGATACGAGTATCTCCTTTCCGATGCACTACTCCTTCTTAACTGCATCCCTCGCTCCCTCACATTGACAAATTAACACAGAAATTGCGCCGCTATGAAATACTATGTGTTCTATGACTTCTCCTTATAAATCGAGTAACGTTTCTATGGAAAGGACAATATTTTCTTTTGGGATACGACTTTCTCATTTCCGATGCACTGTTCCTTCTTTAATGCATCCCTCGCTCTATCACATTGACGAATTAACACAGATATTGCGCCGCTATGAAATACTATGGGTTCTATGACTTCTCCCTCTACATCGAGTAACGTTTCTATGGAAAGGACAATATTTTCTTTTGGGATACGACTTTCTCATTTCCGATGCAGTATTCCTTCTTCAATGCAGCCCTCGCTCTATCAAATTGACGAATTAACACAGAAATTGCGTGGCTATGAAATACAATGGGTTCTATGACTTCTCCTTCAAAATCGTGTACCGTTTCTATGGAAACGACAGGATTATATTTTGGGATGAAAGTAACTCTTTTCCGATGCACAATTCCTTCTATACTAAATCCCTTGCTCACTCACATTAACTAATTTACACAAAAATTGTGTGGCTATGAACTACTATGTGTTTTCTGACATCTCCTTCTAAATCGAGTAACGTGTCTATGGAAACGACAGGATTTCTTTTGGGATACGAGTATCTCCTTTCCGATGCACTATTCCTTCTTTACAGCATCCCTCACTCCCTCACATTGACGAATTAACGCAGAAATTGCATCGCTATAAAATACTATGCGTTCTATGACATCTCCCGCTAAATTGAGTAACGTTTCTATGGAAACGACAGGATTTTCTTTTGGGATACGAGTATCTCCTTTCCGATGCACTATTCCTTCTGTACTGCATTCCTCGCTCCCTCACATTGACGAATTAACACAGAAACTGCGTCGCTGTGAAATACTATGGGTTCTATGACTTCTCCTTCTAAATCGAGTAACGTTTCTATGAAAACGACGGGATTTTCTTTTCGGATACGAGTATCTCCTTTCCGTTGCACTATTCCTTCTGTACTACATCCGTCGCTCCCACACATAGCCGAATTAACACAGAAACTGCGTCGCTGTGAAATACTATGGGTTCTATGACTTCTCCATCAAAATCGAGTAACGTTTCTATGGAAACGACATTATTTTCTTTAGGGATACGACTTTCTCATTTCCGATGCAGTATTCTTTCTTTAATGCATCCCTCACTTTATCACATTGACGAATTAACACAGAAATGGCGTGGCTATGAAATGCAATTGGTTCTATGACTTCTCTTTCTAAATCGAGTACCGTTTCTATAGAAACGACCGGATTTTCTTTTGGGATACGAGTATCTCCATTCCGATGCACTATTCCTTCTTTACTGCATCCCTCGCTCCAATACATAGACGAATTAACTCAGAAATTGCGTCGCTATGAAATACTATGGGTTCTATGACATCTCCTTCCAAGTCGAGTAACGTTTCTATGGAAACGGCAGGATTTTCTTTTGGGATACGAGTATCTCCTTTCCGATGCACTGTTCCTTCTTTACTGCATTCCTCGCTCCCTCACATTGACGAATGAACACAGAAATTGCGCCGCTATGAAATACTATGGGATCTATGACTTCTCCTTCTAAATCGAATAACGTTTCTATGGAAACGACAATATTGTTTTTTTGTTATACGAGTATCTCCTTTCCGGTGCACTGTTCCTTCTTTACTGCATCCCTCGCTCCCTCACATTGACGAATTAACAAAAAAATTGCGTCGCTATGAAATACTACGGGTTCTATGACATCTCCTTCTAAATCGAGGAACAGTTCTATGGAAGCGACAGGAATTTCTTTTGGGATACGAGTATCTCCTTTCCGATGCACTACTCCTTCTTTAATGCATTACTCGCTCCGTCAAATTGACGAATTAACACAGAAAATGCGGGGCTATGAAATACTATGGGTTCCTTGAGTCCTCCTTCTAAATCGAGTAACGTTTCCATGGAAACGACGGGATTTACTTTTCGGATACGAGTATCTCCTTTCCGATGCACTATTCCTTCTTTACTGCATCCCTCGCTCCTTCAACTTGACGAATTAACACAAAAATTGCCCCGCTATTAAATACTATGTGTTCTATGACTTCCCCTTATAAATCGAGTAACGTTTCAATGGAAACGACAATATTTTCTTTTGGGATACGACTTTCTCATTTCCGATGCACTATTCCTTCTTTAATGAATCCCTCGCTCTATCACATTGACGAATTAACACAGAAATTGCGCCGCTATGAAATACTATGGGTTCTATGACTTCTCCTTCTAAATCGAGTAACGTTTCTATGGAAACGAGAATATTTTCTTTGGGGATACGACTTTCTCATTTCCGATGCACTATTCTTTCTTTAATGCATCCCTCGCTCTATCACATTGACGAATTAACACAGAAATTGCGTGGCTATGAAATACAATTGGTTCTATGACTTCTCCTTCTAAATCGAGTACCGCTTCTATGGAAACGACCGGATTTTCTTTTGGGATACGAGTATCTCCTTTCCGATGCACTATTCTTTCTTTACTGCCACCCTCGCTCCCTCACATTGACGAATTACCACAGAAATTGCGGGGCTATGAAATACTATGGGTTCTATGACTTCCCCTTCTAAATCGAGTAACGTTTCTATGGAAGCGACAGGATTTTCTTTTCGGATACGAGTATCTCCTTTCCGATGCACTATTCCAGCTTTGCTGCATCCCTCGCTCCCACACATAGACGAATTAACACAGAAATTTCGTCCCTATGATTTACTATGGGTTCTATGACATCTCTTTCTAAATTGAGTAACGGTTCCATGGAAACGACAGGATTTTCTGTTGCGATACGAGTATCTCCTTTCCGACGCACTATTCCTTCTTTACTGCTACCCTCGCTCCCTCACATTGACGAATTAACACAGAAATTCCGGGGCTATGAAATACTATGGGTTCTATGACTTCTCCTTCTAAATCGGGTAACGTTTCTATGGAAACGACAGGATTTTCTTTTCGGCTACGAGTATCTCCTTTCCGATGCACTATTGCATCTTTACTGCTACCCTCGCTCCCGCACATAGACGAATTAACACAGAAATTGCGTCGTTATGAAATACTAAGGGTTCTATGACTTCTCCTTCTTAATCGAGTAACGTTTCTATGGAAACGACAGGATTTTCTTTTGGGATACGGCTATCTCCTTTCCGATGCACTATTCTTTCTTTACTGCATCCCTAGCTCCCTCACATTGACGAATTAACACAGAAATTGCGGGGCTATGAAATACTATGGGTTCTATGACTTCTCCTTCTATATCGAGTACCGTTTCTGTGGAAACGACAGGATTTTCTTTTGGGATACGTGTATCTCCTTTCCGATGCACTATTCCTTCTTTACTGCATCCCTCGCTCCCTCACATTGACGAATTAACAAAAAAATTGTGTCGCTATGAAATACTACGGGTTCTATGACATCTCCTTCTAAATCGAGTAACGGTTCTATGGAAACGACAGGATTTTCTTTTGGGATACGGCTATCTCCTTTCCGATGCACTATTCTTTCTTTACTGCATCCCTAGCTCCCTCACATTGACGAATTAACACAGAAATTGCGGGGCTATGAAATACTATGGGTTCTATGACTTCTCCTTCTATATCGAGTACCGTTTCTGTGGAAACGACAGGATTTTCTTTTGGGATACGTGTATCTCCTTTCCGATGCACTACTCTTTCTTTACTGCATCAATCGCTCCCTCAAATTGACGAATTAACACAGAAAATGCGGGGCTATGAAATACTATGGGTTCCTTGAGTCCTCCTTCTAAATCGAGTAACGTTTCTATGGAAACGTCGGGATTTACGTTTCGGATACGATTATCTCCTTTCCGATGCACTATTCCTTCTTTACTGCATCCCTCGCTCCCTCAACTTGACGAATTAACACAGAAATTGCCCCGCTATGAAATACTATGTGTTCTATGACTTCTCCTTCTAAATCGAGTAACGTTTCTATGGAAACGAGAATATTTTCCTTGGGGATACGACTTTCTCATTTCCGATGCACTATTCTTTCTTTAATGCATCCCTCGCTCTATCACATTGACGAATTAACACAGAAATTGCGTGGCTATGAAATACAATTGGTTCTATGACTTCTCCTTCTAAATCGAGTACCGCTTCTATGGAAACGACCGGATTTTCTTTTGGGATACGAGTATCTCCTTTCCGATGCACTATTCTTTCTTTACTGCCACCCTCGCTCCCTCACATTGAAGAATTACCACAGAAATTGCGGGGCTATGAAATACTATGGGTTCTATTTCTTCTCCTTCTAAATCGAGTAACGTTTCTATGGAAGCGACAGGATTTTCTTTTCGGATACGAGTATCTCCTTTCCGATGCACTATTCCATCTTTGCTGCATCCCTCGCTCCCACACATAGACGAATTAACACAGAAATTTCGTCCCTATGATTTACTATGCGTTCTAAGACATCTCTTTCTAAATCGAGTAACGTTTCCATGGAAACGACAGGATTTTCTTTTGCGATACGAGTATCTCCTTTCCGACGCACTATTCCTTCTTTACTGCTACCCTCGCTCCCTCACATTGACGAATAACACAGAAATTCCGGGGCTATGAAATACTATGGGTTCTATGACTTCTCCTTCTAAATCGGGTAACGTTTCTATGGAAACGACAGGATTTTCTTTTCGGCTACGAGTATCTCCTTTCCGATGCACTATTGCATCTTTACTGCTACCCTCGCTCCCACACATAGACGAATTAACACAGAAATTGCGTCGTTATGAAATACTAAGGGTTCTATGACTTCTCCTTCTAAATCGAGTAACGTTTCTATGGAAACGACAGGATTTTGTTTGGGATACGGCTATCTCCTTTCCGATGCACTATTCTTTCTTTACTGCATCCCTAGCTCCCTCACATTGACGAATTAACACAGAAATTGCGGGGCTATGAAATACTATGGGTTCTATGACTTCTCCTTCTAAATCGAGTACCGTTTCTATGGAAACGACAGGATTTTCTTTTGGGATACGAGTATCTCCTTTCCGATGCACTATTCCTTCTTTACTGCATCCCTCGCTCCCTCACATTGACGATTTAACACAGAAATTGCGGGGCTATGAAATACTGTGGGTCCTATGACATATCCTTCCAAATCGAGCAACGTATCTGTGGAAACGACAGGATTATCTTTTCGGATACGAGTATCTCCTTTCCGATGCACTATTCCTTCTATACTGCCTCCCTCGGTCCCTCACATTGAAGAATTAACACAGAAATTGCGGGGCTATGAAATACTATGGGTTCTATGACTTCTCCTTCTAAATCGAGTAACGTTTCTATGGAAACGACGGGATTTTCTTTTCGGATACGAGTATCTCCTTTCCGATGCACTATTCCTTCTGTACTAAATCCCTCGCTCCCACACATAGACGAATGAACACAGAAATTGCGCCGCTATGAAATACTATGGGATCTATGACTTCTCCTTCAAAATCGAGTAACGTCTCTATGGAAACGACAATATTTTTTTTGGTTATATGACTATCTCCTTTCCGATGCACTATTCCTTCTTTACTGCATCCCTTGCTCCCTCACATTGACGAATTAACAAAAAAATTGCGTCGCTATGAAATACTACGGGTTCTATGACATCTCCTTCTAAATCGAGTAACGGTTCTATGGAAACGACAGGAATTTCTTTAGGGATACGAGTATCTCCTTTCCGATGCACTATTCCATCTTTACTGCAAAGCTCGCTCCCACACACAGACGAATTAACACAGAAATTGCGTCGTTATGAAATACTAAGGTTTCTATGACTTCTCCTTCTAAATCGAGTAGCGTTTCTATGGAAACGACAGGATTTTCTTTTGGGATACGGCTATCTCCTTTCCGATGCACTATTCTTTCTTTACTGCATCCCTAGCTCCCTCACATTGACGAACTAACACAGAAATTGCGGGGCTATGAAATACTATGGGTTCTATGACTTCTCCTTCTAAATCGAGAACCGTTTCTATGGAAACGACAGGATTTTCTTTTGGGATACGAGTATCTCCTTTCCGATGCACTATTCCTTCTTCACTGCATCCCTCGCTCCCTCACATTGACGATTTAACAGAGAAATTGCGGGGCTATGAAATACTGTGGGTCCTATGACATCTCCTTCCAAATCGAGCAACGTATCTGTGGAAACGACAGGATTTTCTTTTCGGATACGAGTATCTCCTTTCCGATGCACTACTCCTTCTTTACTGCATCCCTCGCTCCCTCAACTTGACGAATTAACACAGAAATCGCCGCGCTATGAAATACTATGTGTTCTATGACTTCTCCTTATAAATCGAGTAACGTTTCAATGGAAACGACAATATTTTCTTTGGGATACGACTTTCTCATTTCCGATGCAATATTCCGTCTTTAATGAATCCCTCGCTCTATCACATTGACGAATTAACACAGAAATTGCGCCGCTATGAAATACTATGGGTTCTATGACTTCTCCTTCTAAATCGAGTAACGTTTCTATGGAAACGACAATATTTTCTTTAGGGATACGACTTTCTCATTCCCGATGCAGTATTATTTCTTTAATGCATCCCTCGCTCTATCACATTGACAAATTAACACAGACATTGCGTGGCTATGAAATACAATTGGTTCTATGACTTCTCCTTCTAAATCGAGTACCGTTTCTGTGGAAGCGACAGGATTTTCTTTTCGGACACGAGTATCTCCTTTCCGATGCACTATTCCTTCTTTACTGCATCCCTCGCTCCCACACATAGACGAATTAATACAGAAATTTCGTCGCTATGAATTACTATGGGTTCTATGACATCTCTTTCTAAATCGAGTAACATTTCCATGGAAACGACAGGATTTTCTTTTGGGATACGAGTATCTCCTTTCCGACGCACTATTCCTTCTTTACTGCATCCCTCGCTCCCTCACATTGACGAATTAACAAAGAAATAGCGGGGCTATGAAATACTATGCGTTCTATGACTTCTCCTTCTAAATCGAGTAACGTTTCCATGGAAACGACAGGATTTTCTTTTCGGGTACGAGTATCTCCTTTCCGATGCACTATTCCTTCTGTACTACATCCCTCGCTCCCTCACATTGAAGAATTAACACTGAAATTGCGGGGCTATGAAATACTATGGGTTCTGTGACTTCTCCTTCTAAATCGAGTAAGGATTCTATGGAAACGACGGGATTTTCTTCTCGGATACAAGTATCTCCTTTCCGATGCACTATTCCTTCTGTACTACATCCATCGCTCCCATACATAGACGAATTAACACAGAAATTGCGTCGCTGTGAAATACTATGGGTTCTATGACTTCTCCTTCTAAATCGAGTAACGTTTCTATGGAAACGACGGGATTTTCTTTTCGGATACGAGTATCTCCTTTCCGATGCACTATTCCTTCTATACTACATCCCTCGCTTCCACACATAGACGAATTAACACAGAAATTGCCACGATATGAAATACTATATGTTCTATGACTTCTCCTTATAAATCGAGTAACGTTTCACTGGAAACGACAATATTTTCTTTAGGGAGACGACTTTCTCATTTCCGATGCAGTATTCTTTTCTTAATGCATCCCTCACTCTATCACATTGACGAATTAACACAGAAATTGCGTGGCTATGAAATACAATTGGCTCTATAACTTCTCCTTCTAAATCGAGTACCGTTGCTATGGAAACGACCGGATTTTCTTTTGGGATACCACTATCTCCTTCCCGGTGCACTATTCCTTCTTTACTGAATCCCTTGCTCCATCACATTGACGAATTAACACAGAAATAGCGTCGCTATGAAGTACTATGGGTTCTATGACTTCTCCTTCTAAATCGAGTAACGTTTCTATGGGCACGACAGGATTTTCTTTTGGGATACGAGTATCTCCTTTCCGATGCACTATTCCTTCTTTACTGCATCCCTCGCTCCCTCACATTGACGAATTAACACAGAAATTCCGGGGCTATGAAATACTATGTGTTCTATGACTACTCCTTCTAAACCGATCAACGTTTCTACAGGAACGACAGGACTTTCTTTTGGGGTACGTCTGTCTAGTTTCCGATGCACTATTCCTTCTTTACTGCATCCCTTGCTCCCTCACATTGACGAATTAACACAAAAATTGCGGGGCTATGAAATACTATGGTTTCTATGACTTCTCCTTCTAAATCGAGTAACGTTTATATGGACACAATTGGATTTTCTTTTGGGATACGAGTAACCCCTTTCCGATGCACTATTCCTTCTTTACTGCATCCCTCGCTCCCTCACATTGAAGAATTAACACAGATATTGCGGGGCTATGAAATACTATGTGTTCTATGTCTACTCCTTCTAAACCGATCAACGTTTTTACAGGAACGACAGGACTTTCTTTTGGGGTACGTCTGTCTAGTTTCCGATGCACTATTCCTTCTTTACTGCATCCCTAGCTCCCTCACATTGACGAATTAACACAGAAATTGCGGGGCTATGAAATACTATGGTTTCTATGACGTGTCCTTCTAAATCGAGTAACGTTTCTATGGACAGAATAGGATTTTCTTTTGGGATACGAGTATCTCCTTTCCGATGCACTATTCCTTCTTTACTGCATCCCTCGCTCCCTCACATTGACGAATTAACACAGAAATTCCGGGGCTATGAAATACTATGTGTTCCATGACTACTCCTTCTAAACCGATCAACGTTCCTACAGGAACGACAGGACTTTTTTTGGGGTACGTCTGTCTAGTTTCCGATGCACTATTCCTTCTTTACTGCATCCCTAGCTCCCTCACATTGACGAATTAACACAGAAATTGCGGGGCTATGAAATACTATGGTTTCTATGACGTGTCCTTCTAAATCGAGTAACGTTTCTATGGACAGAATAGGATTTTCTTTTGGGATACGAGTATCTCCTTTCCGATGCACTATTCCTTCTTTACTGCATCCCTCGCTCCCTCACATTGACGAATTAACACAGAAATTGCGGGGCTATGAAATACTATGTGTCCTATGACTACTCCTTCTAAACCGATCATCGTTTCTACAGGAACGACAGGACTTTCTTTTGGGGTACGTCTGTCTAGTTTCCGATGCACTATTCCTTCTTTACTACATCCCTCGCTCCCTCACATTGACGAATTAACACAGAAATTGCGGGGCTATGAAATACTATGTGTTCTATGACTACTCCTTCTAAACCGATCAACGTTTCTACAGGAACGACAGGTCTTTCTTTTGGGGTACGTCTGTCCAGTTTCCCATGCACTATTCCTTCTTTACTGCATCCCTCGCTCCCTCACGTTGACGAATTAACACAGAAATTGCGGGGCTATGAAATACTATGGTTTCTATGACTTCTCCTTCTAAATCGAGTAACGTTTATATGGACACAATTGAATTTTCTTTTGGGATACGAGTAACCCCTTTCCGATGCACTATTCCTTCTTTACTGCATCCCTCGCTCCCTCACATTGAAGAATTAACACAGATATTGCGGGGCTATGAAATACTATGTGTTCTATGTCTACTCCTTCTAAACCGATCAACGTTTTTACAGGAACGACAGGACTTTCTTTTGGGGTACGTCTGTCTAGTTTCTGATGTACTATTCCTTCTTTACTGAATCCCTTGCTCCCTCACATTGACGAATTAACACAGAAATAGCATCGCTATGAAATACTATGGGTTCTATGACTTCTCCTTCTAAATCGAGTAACGTCTCTATTGGCACGACAGGATTTTCTTTTGGGATACGAGTATCTCCTTTCCGATGCATTATTCCTTCTTTACTGCATCCCTCGCTCCCTCACATTGACGAACTAACACAGAAATTGCGGGGCTATGAAATACTATGGTTTCTATGACTTCTCCTTCTAAATCGAGTAACGTTTCTATGGACACAATTGGATTTTCTTTTGGGATACGAGTATCTACTTTCCGATGCACTATTCTTTCTTTACTGCATCCCTCGCCCCCTCACATTGACGAATTAACACAGAAATTGCGGGGCTATGAAAAACTACGGGTTCTATGACTTCTCCTTCTAAATCGAGTACCGTTTCTATGAAAACGACAAGAATTTCTTTTGGGATACGACTATCTCTTTTCCAGTGCACTATTCCTTCTTTACTGCATCCGTCGCTCCAACACATAGACGAATTAACTCAGAAATTGCGTCGCTATGAAATACTATTGGTTCTATGACATCTCCTTCTAAATCGAGTAACGTTTCTATGGAAACGACAGGATTTTCTTTTGCTATACGAGTATCTCCATTACGATGCACTACTCCTTCTTTACTGCATCCCTCGCTCCCTCAAATTGACGAATTAACACAGAAAATGCGGGGCTATGAAATTCTATGGGTTCCTTGAGTCCTCCTTCCAAATCGAGTAACGTTTCTATGGATACGACGGGATTTACTTTTCGGATACGAGTATCTCCTTTCCGATGCACTATTCCTTCTTTACTGCATCCCTCGCTCCCTCAACTTGACGAAGTAACACAGAAATTGCCAAGCTATGAAATACTATGTGTTGTATGATTTCTCCTTATAAATCGAGTAACGTTTCAATGGAAACGACAATATTTTCTTTTGGGATACGAATTTTGCATTTCCGATGCACTATTCCTTCTTTAATGAATCCCTCGCTCTATCACATTGACGAATTAACACAGAAATTGCGCCGCTATGAAGTACTATGGTTTCTATGACTTCTCCCTCTAAATCGAGTAACGTTTCTATGGAAACGACAATATTTTCTTTAGGGATACGACTTTCTCATTTCCGATGCAGTATTCTTTATTTAATGCATCCCTCGCTCTATCACATTGACGAATTAACACAGAAATTGCGTGGCTATGAAATACAATTGGTTCTATGACTTCTCCTTCTAAATCGAGTACCGTTTCTATGGACACGACAGGATTTTCTTTTGGGTTACGAGTATCTCCTTTCCGATGCACTATTCCTTTCTTTACTGCATCCCTCGCTCCCTCACATTGACGAATTAACACAGAAATTGCGGGGCTATGAAATACTATGGTTTCTATGACTTCTCCTTCTAAATCGAGTAACGTTTCTATGGACAGAATAGGATTTTCTTTTGGGATACGAGTATCTCCTTTCCGATGCACTATTCCTTCTTTACTGCATCCCTCGCTCCCTCACATTGACGAATTAACACAGAAATTGGGGGGCTATGAAATACTATGGGTTCTATGACTTCTCCTTCTAAAACGAGTAACGTTTGTATGAAAACGACATGAATTTCTTTTGGGATACGACTATCTCCTTTCCGATGCACTATTCCTTCTTTACTGCATCCCTCGCTCCCTCACATTGACGAATTAACACAGAAATTCCGGGGCTATGAAATACTATGTGTTCTATGACTACTCCTTCTAAACCGATCAACGTTTCTACAGGAACGACAGGACTTTCTTTTGGGGTACGTCTGTCTAGTTTCCGATGCACTATTCCTTCTTTACTGCATCCCTAGCTCCCTCACATTGACGAATTAACACAGAAATTGCGGGGCTATGAAATACTATGGTTTCTATGACGTGTCCTTCTAAATCGAGTAACGTTTCTATGGACAGAATAGGATTTTCTTTTGGGATACGAGTATCTCCTTTCCGATGCACTATTCCTTCTTTACTGCATCCCTCGCTCCCTCACATTGACGAATTAACACAGAAATTGCGGGGCTATGAAATACTATGGTTTCTATGACTTCTCCTTCTAAATCGAGTAACGTTTATATGGACACAATGGGATTTTCTTTTGGGATACGAGTAACCCCTTTCCGATGCACTATTCCTTCTTTACTGCATCCCTCGCTCCCTCACATTGAAGAATTAACACAGATATTGCGGGGCTATCAAATACTATGTGTTCTATGTCTACTCCTTCTAAACCGATCAACGTTTTTACAGGAACGACAGGACTTTCTTTTGGGGTACGTCTGTCTAGTTTCCGATGTACTATTCCTTCTTTACTGAATCCCTTGCTCCCTCACATTGACAAATTAACACAGAAATAGCATCGCTATGAAATACTATGGGTTCTATGACTTCTCCTTCTAAATCGAGTAACGTTTCTATTGGCACGACAGGATTTTCTTTTGGGATACGAGTATCTCCTTTCCGATGCACTATTCCTTCTTTACTGCATCCCTCGCTCCCTCACATTGACGAACTAACACAGAAATTGCGGGGCTATGAAATACTATGGTTTCTATGACTTCTCCTTCTAAATCGAGTAACGCTTCTATGGACACAATTGGATCTTCTTTTGGGATACGAGTATCTCCTTTCCAGTGCACTATTCCTTCTTCACTGCATCCGTCGCTCCAACACATAGACGAATTAACTCAGAAATTGCGTCGCTATGAAATACTATTGGTTCTATGACATCTCCTTCTAAATCGAGTAACGTTTCTATGGAAACGACAGGATTTTCTTTTGGGATACGAGTATCTCCATTACGATGCACTACTCCTTCTTTACTGCATCCCTCGCTCCCTCAAATTGACGAATTAACACAGAAAATGCGGGGCTATGAAATACTATGGGTTCCTTGAGTCCTCCTTCCAAATCGAGTAACGTTTCTATGGATACGACGGGATTTCCTTTTACGGATACGAGTATCTCCTTTCCGATGCACTATTCCTTCTTTACTGCATCCCTCGCTCCCTCAACTTGACGAAGTAACACAGAAATTGCCCCGCTATGAAATACTATGTGTTGTATGACTTCTCCTTATAAATCGAGTAACGTTTCAATGGAAACGACAATATTTTCTTTTGGGATACGAATTTCGCATTTCCGATGCACTATTCCTTCTTTAATGAATCCCTCGCTCTATCACATTGACGAATTAACACAGAAATTGCGCCGCTATGAAATACTATGGTTTCTATGACTTCTCCCTCTAAATCGAGTAACGTTTCTATGGAAACGACAATATTTTCTTTAGGGATACGACTTTCTCATTTCCGATGCAGTATTCTTTATTTAATGCATCCCTCGCTCTATCACATTGACGAATTAACACAGAAATTGCGTGGCTATGAAATACAATTGGTTCTATGACTTCTCCTTCTAAATCGAGTACCGTTTCTATGGACACGACAGGATTTTCTTTTGGGTTACGAGTATCTCCTTTCCGATGCACTATTCCTTTCTTTACTGCATCCCTCGCTCCCTCACATTGACGAATTAACACAGAAATTGCGGGGCTATGAAATACTATGGTTTCTATGACTTCTCCTTCTAAATCGAGTAACGTTTCTATGGACAGAATAGGATTTTCTTTTGGGATACGAGTATCTCCTTTCCGATGCACTATTCCTTCTTTACTGCATCCCTCGCTCCCTCACATTGACGAACTAACACAGAAATTGGGGGGCTATGAAATACTATGGGTTCTATGACTTCTCCTTCTAAAACGAGTAACGTTTGTATGAAAACGACATGAATTTCTTTTGGGATACGACTATCTCCTTTCCGATGCACTATTCCTTCTTTACTGCATCCCTCGCTCCCTCACATTGACGAATTAACACAGAAATTCCGGGGCTATGAAATACTATGTGTTCTATGACTACTCCTTCTAAACCGATCAACGTTTCTACAGGAACGACAGGACTTTCTTTTGGGGTACGTCTGTCTAGTTTCCGATGCACTATTCCTTCTTTACTGCATCCCTAGCTCCCTCACATTGACGAATTAACACAGAAATTGCGGGGCTATGAAATACTATGGTTTCTATGACGTGTCCTTCTAAATCGAGTAACGTTTCTATGGACAGAATAGGATTTTCTTTTGGGATACGAGTATCTCCTTTCCGATGCACTATTCCTTCTTTACTGCATCCCTCGCTCCCTCACATTGACGAATTAACACAGAAATTGCGGGGCTATGAAATACTATGGTTTCTATGACTTCTCCTTCTAAATCGAGTAACGTTTATATGGACACAATGGGATTTTCTTTTGGGATACGAGTAACCCCTTTCCGATGCACTATTCCTTCTTTACTGCATCCCTCGCTCCCTCACATTGAAGAATTAACACAGATATTGCGGGGCTATCAAATACTATGTGTTCTATGTCTACTCCTTCTAAACCGATCAACGTTTTTACAGGAACGACAGGACTTTCTTTTGGGGTACGTCTGTCTAGTTTCCGATGTACTATTCCTTCTTTACTGAATCCCTTGCTCCCTCACATTGACAAATTAACACAGAAATAGCATCGCTATGAAATACTATGGGTTCTATGACTTCTCCTTCTAAATCGAGTAACGTTTCTATTGGCACGACAGGATTTTCTCTTGGGATACGAGTATCTCCTTTCCGATGCACTATTCCTTCTTTACTGCATCCCTCGCTCCCTCACATTGACGAACTAACACAGAAATTGCGGGGCTATGAAATACTATGGTTTCTATGACTTCTCCTTCTAAATCGAGTAACGCTTCTATGGACACAATTGGATCTTCTTTTGGGATACGAGTATCTCCTTTCCAGTGCACTATTCCTTCTTCACTGCATCCGTCGCTCCAACACATAGACGAATTAACTCAGAAATTGCGTCGCTATGAAATACTATTGGTTCTATGACATCTTCTTCTAAATCGAGTAACGTTTCTATGGAAACGACAGGATTTTCTTTTGGGATACGAGTATCTCCATTACGATGCACTACTCCTTCTTTACTGCATCCCTCGCTCCCTCAAATTGACGAATTAACACAGAAAATGCGGGGCTATGAAATACTATGGGTTCCTTGAGTCCTCCTTCCAAATCGAGTAACGTTTCTATGGATACGACGGGATTTCCTTTTACGGATACGAGTATCTCCTTTCCGATGCACTATTCCTTCTTTACTGCATCCCTCGCTCCCTCAACTTGACGAAGTAACACAGAAATTGCCCCGCTATGAAATACTATGTGTTGTATGACTTCTCCTTATAAATCGAGTAACGTTTCAATGGAAACGACAATATTTTCTTTTGGGATACGAATTTCGCATTTCCGATGCACTATTCCTTCTTTAATGAATCCCTCGCTCTATCACATTGACGAATTAACACAGAAATTGCGCCGCTATGAAATACTATGGCTTCTATGACTTCTCCCTCTAAATCGAGTAACGTTTCTATGGAAACGACAATATTTTCTTTAGGGATACGACTTTCTCATTTCCGATGCAATATTCTTTCTTTAATGCATCCCTCGCTCTATCACATTGACGAATTAACACAGAAATTGCGTGGCTATGAAATACAATTGGTTCTATGACTTCTCCTTCTAAATCGAGTACCGTTTCTATGGACACGACAGGATTTTCTTTTGGGTTACGAGTATCTCCTTTCCGATGCACTATTCCTTTCTTTACTGCATCCCTCGCTCCCTCACATTGACGAATTAACACAGAAATTGCGGGGCTATGAAATACTATGGTTTCTATGACTTCTCCTTCTAAATCGAGTAACGTTTCTATGGACAGAATAGGATTTCCTTTTGGGATACGAGTATCTCCTTTCCGATGCACTATTCCTTCTTTACTGAATCCCTTGCTCCCTCACATTGACGAATTAACACAGATATAGCGTCGCTATGAAATACTATGGGTTCTATGACTTCTCCTTCTAAATCGAGTAACGTTTCTATGGACACGACAGGATTTTCTTTTGGGATACGAGTATCTCCTTTCCGATGCACTATTCCTTCTTTACTGCATCCCTCACTCCCTCACACTGACGAATTAACACAGAAATTCCGGGGCTATGAAATACTATGTGTTCTATGACTACTCCTTCTAAACCGATCAACGTTTCTACAGGAACGACAGGACTTTCTGTTGGGGTACGTCTGTCTAGTTTCCGATGCACTATTCCTTCTTTACTACATCCCTCGCTCCCTCACATTGGCAAATTAACACAGAAATTGCGGGGCTATGAAATACTATGGGTTCTATGACTTCTCCTTGTAAATCGAGTAACGTTTCTATGAAAACGACAGGAATTTCTTTTGGGATACGACCATCTCATTTCCAATGCACTATTCCTTCTTTACTGCATCCCTCGCTCCAACAGATAGACGAATTAACACAGAAATTGCGTCGCTATGAAACACTATGGGTTCTATGACATCTCCTTCTAAATCGAGTTACGTTTCTATGGAAACGACAGGATTTTCTTTTGGGATACAAGTATCTCCTTTCCGGTGCACTATTCCTTCTTTACTTAATCCCTCGCTCCCTCACATTGACGAATTAACACAGAACTTGCGTCGCTATGAAACACTATGTATTCTACGACATCTCCTTCTAAATCGAGTTACGTTTCTATGGAAACGACAGGATTTTCTTTTGAGATACGAGTATCTCCTTTCCGATACACTACTCCTTCTTTACTGCATCCCTCGCTCCCTCACATTGACGTATTAACACAGAAATCGCGGCGCTATGGAATACCATGGTTTCTATGACTTCTCGTTTTAATCCGAGTAACGTCTCTATGGAAACGACAGGATCCCCCTCACATTGACGAATTAACAAAGAATTTGCGTCGCTATGAAATACTATGGGTTCAATGACATCTCCTTCTAAATCGAGTAACGTTTCTATGGATACGACGGGATTTCCTTTTACGGATACGAGTATCTCCTTTCCGATGCACTATTCCTTCTTTACTGCATCCCTCGCTCCCTCAACTTGACGAAGTAACACAGAAATTGCCCCGCTATGAAATACTATGTGTTGTATGACTTCTCCTTATAAATCGAGTAACGTTTCAATGGAAACGACAATATTTTCTTTTGGGATACGAATTTCGCATTTCCGATGCACTATTCCTTCTTTAATGAATCCCTCGCTCTATCACATTGACGAATTAACACAGAAATTGCGCCGCTATGAAATACTATGGCTTCTATGACTTCTCCCTCTAAATCGAGTAACGTTTCTATGGAAACGACAATATTTTCTTTAGGGATACGACTTTCTCATTTCCGATGCAATATTCTTTCTTTAATGCATCCCTCGCTCTATCACATTGACGAATTAACACAGAAATTGCGTGGCTATGAAATACAATTGGTTCTATGACTTCTCCTTCTAAATCGAGTACCGTTTCTATGGACACGACAGGATTTTCTTTTGGGATACGAGTATCTCCGTTCCGATGCACTACTCCTTCTTTACTGCATCCCTCGTTCCCTCAAATTGACGAATTAACACAGAAAATGCGGGGCTATGAAATACTATGTGTTCCTTGAGTCCTCCTTCTAAATCGAGTAACGTTTCTATGGCAACGATGGGATTTACTTTTCGGATACGAGTATCTCCTTTCCGATGCACTATTCCTTCTTTACTGCATCCCTCGCTCCCTCAACTTGACGAATTAACACAGAGATTGCCCCGCTATGAAATACTATGTGTTCTATGACTTCTCCTTATAAATCGAGTAACGTTTCAATGCAAACGACAATATTTTCTTTTGGGATACGACTTTCTCATTTCCGATGCACTATTCCTTCTTTAATGAATCCCTCGCTCTATCACATTGACGAATTAACACAGAAATTGCGTGGCTATGAAATACAATTGGTTCTTTGACTTCTGCTTCTAAATCGAGTACCGTTTCTATGGAAACGACCGGATTTTCTTTTGGGATTCGACTATCTCCTTCCCGGTGCACTATTCCTTCTTTACTGAATCCCTTGCTCCCTCACATTGACGAATTAACACAGAAATAGCGTCGATATGAAATATTATGGATTCTATGACTTCTCCTTCTAAATCGAGTAACGTTTCTATGGACACGACTGGAATTTCTTTTGGGATACGAGTATCTCCTTTCCGATGCACTATTCCTTCTTTACTGCATCCCTCGCTCCCTCACATTGACGAATTAACACAGAAATTCCGAGGCTATGAAATACTATGTGTTCTATGACTACTCCTTCTAAACCGATCAACGTTTCTACAGGAACGACAGTACTTTCATTTGGGGTACGTCTGTCTAGTTTCCGATGCACTATTCCTTCTTTACTACATCCCTCGCTCCCTCACATTGACGAATTGACACAGAAAATGCGGGGCTATGAAATACTATGTGTTCCTTGAGTCCTCCTTCTAAATCGAGTAACGTTTCTATGGCAACGATGGGATTTACTTTTCGGATACGAGTATCTCCTTTCCGATGCACTATTCCTTCTTTACTGCATCCCTCGCTCCCTCAACTTGACGAATTAACACAGAGATTGCCCCGCTATGAAATACTATGTGTTCTATGACTTCTCCTTATAAATCGAGTAACGTTTCAATGCAAACGACAATATTTTCTTTTGGGATACGACTTTCTCATTTCCGATGCACTATTCCTTCTTTAATGAATCCCTCGCTCTATCACATTGACGAATTAACACAGAAATTGCGTGGCTATGAAATACAATTGGTTCTTTGACTTCTGCTTCTAAATCGAGTACCGTTTCTATGGAAACGACAATATTTTCTTTTGGGATATGACTTTCTCATTTCCGATGCAGTATTCCTTCTTTAATGCATCCCTCGCTCTATCACACTGACGAATTAACACAGAAATTGCGTGGCTATGAAATACAATGTGTTCTATGACTTCTCCTTCTAAATCGAGTGCCGTTTCTATGGAAACGACAGGATTATCTTTTGGGATGCGAGTATCTCCTTTCCGATGCACTATTCCTTCTTTACTGAATCCCTTGCTCCCTCACATTGACGAATTAACACAGAAATTGCGTCGCTATGAAATACTATGTGTTGTATGACTTCCCCTTCTAAATCGAGTAACGTTTCTATGGAAACGACAGGATTTTCTTTTGGGATACGAGTATCTCCTTTCGGATGCAGTATTCCTTCTTTATTGCATCCCTCGCTCCCTGACATTGACGAATTAACACAGAAATTTCGGGGCTATGAAATACTATGGGTTCTATGACTTCTCCGTCTAAATCGAGTAACGTTTCTATGGAACCGACATGATTTTTATTGGGATACGAGTATCTCCTTTTCGATGCACTACTCCTTCTATACTGCATCCCTCGCTCCCTCACATTGACGATGTAACACAGAAATTGCGGGGCAATGAAATACTGTGGGTTCTATGACTTCTCCTAAATCGAGTAACATTTCTCTGGAAATTCAGGATTTTTTTTTGTGATACGAGTATTGTAAGTAGGCTGTTTAGGTTTTTTTATTGGTAACGCCACCTCAGTATGAAAATCACTGGCTGTGCTGTGTGCAGTCTGTGGCTGCTTTGCATTGTTGTAATACTCGCCATTGTAGTGCTAGGCAGCTGGCTGTGAACAGCGCGTAGAGTTGCGCAGTTTTAGGTGAGCCGCCAGCAGAGGTGGATGTGGGGAGAGAGATGGCGGAGTTTTTAAATTTGTCATGAACTGCTATATTTATATATGATGATGTCAAGGTAAATACATTGTTTGTTCTCTATTAATATCTTTCAATTGCTAACTATCCCTATCAGTAGTTAGTGCCTTCCGTAGTGTGAATCTTTTATGTAGCTGGGAGTAGTGGTGCTCGCTGTATTGCAGTAGTTCGAGTAATGAAGATTTTTGTGAGGTAAGTGATTTCTGAAAGGTATAGTTTAGTGTTACTCAGGGCCATTCTTTTGCAGGGATTTTTGAAAGTCAGATTGCGTTGCGCTAAAAATATTGTATGTCAGTTTAAGCACAGTCTTGTATAATTGTTCAAAGGGGACGTTTCATATGGCGACTCTCCCAGGGTACTTCAGTGGAATCTTCTAATTTTTCTTGTAGTTTGTGTAATTAGTGTAGCTATTGTTTATTGCTAGCTCGTAATTGTAGAGAAAATCTCCTTTGTAGTAGCAGTCTTTCATTGTTGTACATTAAAACAGTTGTGGCATGCATGTAGATTTGCACCAAGTATTTCGCAGCTGCAATTTACTAGATATTATTTTCAGTGCTATGTTAATGTGTTCTCTTATTTTTGATCTTCAAATTGTGTTTTTCTGTGTTGTCGTGTGAAATACTGTGACAATAATGGCGTGTGAAAAACGTAATACTAGGCTCCAAAGTAAACTGAGAAATGACAGTGAAAATGAAAGCAGTGTGTTAGCGCCACCGAGTAATGAATTAACTGATGTTCAAAGTAGTAATTTGGTAATTGTGCATAGGGAAATGGAGCGGGCTGCAAACAATGGTGTAGACAGTGAAACAGGTAGTGAACAGGGAAGCATTATCGATCGATCGGTCGGCAACAGCTCGCCTCAGGAATCCGAAATGACAGGACACAATTTCGCAAATACTGTAGATTCAGGTTTTGGGTCATCACCGTTTTCTCAAATAAGTCAAGACACATTTTCTGCTTGTCAAAATGTGAATGTTGCCGGTCCAAATGCACTGCCGAAAAGCGTAGAGAAACAGATTCCAGACATTAATACATTATTATTGCAATTAATGCAACAGATGGAACAAAATCAGAGACAAATGGGACAAAATCTTAAAAAGTTAGACACAGTGGAACAAAATCTTAAAAAGTTAGACACAATGGAACAACACCAGAGACAAACACAGCAACAGTTAGACACAATGGAACAAAATCTTCAAAAGTTAGACACCACACTTGAACAAACACGCGAAGATTTAACTACTGAGTTACATAACATTGAATCGATTTGTCAAAATGTCTGTAATGACGTAAAAACACACATTTGTGAGCATTTTCTACCTATTTTTTCGCGGCATGAAAATGCATTACAGAATCACGAAGCAGCCATAAAAGAACTGCAAACCATTATTCATGAAAATCATGAGACCTTGTGGGCTAAAATTGACTCAGTTGCATCTATCGATTCGGTTACGCAACTTGCAAAAACTCAGGAAAACTTAAAGGACACAGTAGATTTGATTTCAACACAAATGGACACTCTGAAACTTGGTTCAGAAAAACACACTGAGGAAATGTGTTCACTATCGGAGAAAGTAGCCGAACTTTCGGATCAGGTCACTAACTTATCTACAAAGGTAGATGATGATCTGAATGACACAAGACCTGTAGCCTTCACTGACACAGAAGAGTATGAACAAATTAGAAAATTCAAACAGAATCAAAATCAAATCAATACACAGTACAAAAGAGAAATCCGGAAAGTACAAGATCAGCTGACACAGGTAATACAAGAATTACGTATTTCAGAGGATACTCGCGCCCCAATACGGGAAGAGGGACACAGAAATACGGAACAGCCACAAAATTTCGGAAGTTATGAAAGAAATTGGCAATGTGCACCGAATTTTGAGATGGAACGGCCGACACGACCTAACAATGACTGATATGCGACTCGCCGACATGATGATTTTGACTATAAGCTGTTCATTACTACACGTAAATTCAAAACATTTAAGAATTCTGGCAACGACATTCATCCACAAGCATGGCTCCATCAATTCTCGCATTGTTTTCCTCCCAACTGGTCGTTAGAACACAGGTTAGAATTTATGTGTGGCTACTTGGAGAATGAACCAGCTGTAAGAATGCGATCGGTAATTCACGATTGTCACAGTGAAGGAGAGTTTTACCATGCCTTCCTCTCAGCATATTGGTCTCAAGCCACACAAGACCGAGTAAAACATACCATCATAATGATGAAACGTTTTGAACAATCTGAATTTTCCAGTCTTATGAGATATTTTGAAGACATGTTGCATAAGAATCAGTATCTTTCAAACCCATACAGCCCCTCAGAACTCATCCGCATTTGTTTAATCAAACTGCCTGAACATTTACGACATATTATTTTGGCAGGACGTTGCAAAGACGACATTGAAGCATTTCAGGGACTCTTACAAGAATTAGAAATTGACACTGACAATCGCGCAACGCGAAACCAGGAACACAACAATTACAGGTCACATCCGTCGTAATTCCGCGATGAAAGAAGTAATAACTTGACACGACAAGGCTATTCTCACAACACAAATCGTGACCAAAACAGACACCACCCGTATGACAACCGTTGGCAGAGTAGTAATAACTACAGGGAAAGATCACCTCTCCGTGGTAATGACTATCACAGAGACAATAAGAGAAACAGACAATATGGGAACCAAAATAAATACTATCAAGGGAGACAGAATAACTTTAGACGCAACGGACCAGCGCGCAGTTACGATTCAGGGAGAAATTCTCCACCATGTGACTGACAAGAAAGAAACTATGGAATCTACCGACATGACGACAGACGATATGATCGTAACGACAGACCTGAATTGCATCAGAATTGGCGGGATTCAAACAGAGCAGGGCCCTCTCGTCACGGTGAATTTGTAGAAGTTAGGTCTCCAAATCCCAATAACGACGCGCGCCAACAAAGAGACAATAGGCAATGACTCACACCGCTGGCAGCAACAAAACGTACTTATGAAACTGATGACGCAGCTGCCGTAGCTAGTAATTACGTAAAAATGGAAGACATTAGGGACATCTTACTCCAGGAACACGACGTAAAACTTAACAACATTGCATATCCGGTGATTCACATTACTGTAAATGACGTAAAATTTACGGCAGTACTTGACTCTGGCAGTCCCATCTCAGTAATTAGTGAAACAGCCTTTAGCAAATGCAACAAATCGAACGATTGCCCCACATTTCCGTTACGTAAGATTAAATTACAAGGTGCAATCTTTGGAAAAAGTGTAGATGTACGCCAACAAACCAACTTAGAATTCTTTTGTCAAAGCCACAGCTTCTCTACGAACTTTCTTATTGTTCCATTATTGTCGACGGAAATTATATTGGGAGTAGACTTTTTGAATGAATTCAAAGCAATCTTAAACTTTCACGATGCTGAAATAAGTTTAGAGAAGGAAGGTAAGTCAATAGCTTTGAAATTTGAAGATTGGCTCTCAAACCATGACGAAGAAATCAATCGGCTTTACCTTCTGTTGGACAACAGTTCGGAATTTTCTACGGAACTAGACACTAACAATCACTCTGCAAGTACTGACAGGGACGATATCGACGGCATATTTGAAATTAATGAGTTAACTCAGAATAAAATTCAAAGAATTGAGAATTGTAATGACACTGATAGGCAGGACCTTTTTGAGATTTTACAAGCACATTCCACAGTTTTTACTCATAAAACAGGAACAATCACGGGATTTCAATACCAATTTCGTGTTCGTGAGCATACTATATTTTGTGTTAGACCATATGTAATTCCAGCACATTATAGGGACCGTGTTAGAACAGAAATACAATCTACGCTTAATGAGCGCATTATTGAGCCTGCAGTAAGCTCATACAACAATCCATTACATGTTGTTGAAAAGAAAAATGGATCGATCAGGCTTGTCTTAGATTCGAGACAAATCAATACTATCATCATTCCTGAAACAGACAGACCGCAAACGTTGGAAGAACTTCTTCAAAATTTTAATGGTGTAAAAGTGTTGTCTTCCATTGATCTCAGATCCAGCTTTTATCAGATCGAGCTTCATCCAGAATGTAGAAAATACACAGCTTTCCTTTGTTTCGGCGTTTGTTATCAGTTTCGGAAACTTCCCTTTGGTTTGAACATTTCTTCAGCAGCATTCATTCGCGGGCTAAATTCCATATTACCTGAGTTCTTAAACGTCACATCACCTTATATGTGGACGATATTCTAATAGCAGAAGCTTCATGGGAACTACATAATCGCATCCTCAACAGTTTGTTACGTATTTTTGCAGAATCTGGAATTACAGTTAACTTGGAAAAGTCTGAATTCGGTAGGACAAAGGTGAGGTTTTTGGGACATATTATTTCTTCTGAAGGCATTCAGCCGCATCCTGAAAAGTTAGAAGCAATCAGAGCCATTCCAGTTCCATCCACAAAAAGACAAGTCCGCAGTTTTCTAGGTCTCGTAAATTTTTACCGTCGTATTCTGAACATGCTAATTCTTGCTACACCAAAACTATGTTCTCTCACTGGAAAAAATACTATTTGGAACTGGGACGAACAAGCACAGTTGGAATTCAATTCTTTGAAAGAATCGCTACTTAACGCGCCAATACTAGCTCATCCAGATCTGTCACAAGATTTCTGCCTTAGCACGGATTCTTCTAAAGTCGGTCTTGGTGTCCATTTATTTCAAGAAGCCACAGAAAATGACACTACTGTTCAGAAAACCATTGATTTTGCTAGCCGAGTGCTAACAAAATCTGAAAAAAATTATTCCGTTACTGAATTAGAAGCTTTAGCTATCGTTTGGGCATTTAACAAATTCCGTTTCTTTCTTTCTGGTAAGCACCTAAAAGTATGCAGTGATCATCGTGCATTACAATTTCTTATGTCTTCAAAATTAAATCATGACAGGTTAAAACGTTGGGCATTGTTTCTGCAAGAATTCCGCTTCACAATAGTCTACATTCCCGGCAAGGAGAACATTGTTGCAGACGCACTGTCACGCGCACCAGCTGGGCTTGAGAAAAGTAACACAGAAGGCAACCTCGAAAAAAACTTCAGTATTCTTTACATTCAGAAAGTCGCCTTTGAAAACTTCATCACCACATCTTTAAAACACATTGCTCATGAACAAGATAAAGATCCGATTTGGAAAGACATCAAGAGCAAATGGCATGAAAAGACACACACACAGATTCGGCATTATTATCTGGTTAGAAACAACATACTGTTCGAACGCTGCACTGTTGATGACAAGCTATGGGTACTTTGCATTCCTGACGATTTTGTTAATAAGCTCATTTGGTACATTAATTTCTGCTATGCACATTTTGGCCCACGAAAATGTTATCATATTCTTCGAACGACTTGTTATTTTAACAATATGGAAAAGAGAATTCGAAGAGTCTTGTCTATTTGTAAACTTTGCCAAAAGGCGAAACCATCTACTATCTCCCATCGTGCTCCGCTGTTTCCTATCATTCCTTCTAAATTAAAAGAATTAGCTGCTGTTGATCTCTTGGGACCGCTTGTCAGAACATCTAATGGATTTTCGTACGTTCTAGTCGCTGTTGAACTTACTTCAAAATTTGTTTCTTTCACTCCGTTACGTAAAGCCACTGGACGATCTGTATCCAACGCCTTTGTTAAAAATTTCTTACGTGAAGTTGGCCACGTTGCTAAAGTCATTTCAGATAACGGACCGCAATTTGGATCTGCTGTTTGGTCACGCACGCTTCGGAATCATAAAATCAAACCTGTTTTTATTTCATTGTACTCACCACATTGCAACCCGTCTGAACGGATTATGAAAGAAATCAATAAGCTTTGCAGACTTTATTGTTGCAGAAAGCATCAGCATTGGGACAGATATCTACAATTATTTCAAAATGTGCTGAATGAAATGCCTCATGATTCCACTGCTTTAACACCTACTCTTGTACTGATGAATGAAGAACCACTGAACAGAGTCAGAGAGCTTGTACCTTTCCCGAATACACGTAAACTTCGACACAAAGACATAATTGATTTGGCTCTTAAAAATATAAAATCTGCAGCAGACAAAAGGAGAGAACTACACGGTAAAGAAAATGCAAAGAAATTATATATTGGTCAGAAAGTTCTCATTAAACCTCATTCATTGTCACATAAGGAGAAACACTTGAGTCACAAATTCTTTCTAGTTTACAATGGACCTTACAGAATCCGACGTATACCACATGATAATTGCGTTGAAGTTGAAACTCTGCCTACTAGGAAGAGTAAAGGATTACGCCACATTTCACATGTAAAACCGTTTATTGAAAGATAATCCGCTTTTTAACTTTGTCATTGCCATAAAACTTTTCACTTTACATTACTAGTATGCTTGTCAGACTTAGAATCTGTTAACATGCAACAATGTTTGAAGTTAAATATCCAGTCAAGAACCAAGAGAACTTATTGAAACAGAAATGACGAATGCATTGTTATAGTGAACAGACGTCACAGTGTTATTATGTGTGTACATTCTTGCTTGTTAGTTGAACGATTATGGAACGACTATAAGGCTTACATACTTAGAACATTTACCAGTACTGCTAATGAGATTTTAATGCAACATTTTGGTTTACTTGAAAATATATTCTGGATTTAAAGTACTCTCAGTGAGATACTAGATGGCACAGTGGTTAGTTTATGTGACAGCTACACGATTTTATCACGATGCTACTAATGAGTGACAATTTACAATGTTGCTTTTGCAGTGTTTCTGTTTTATATCTGCACAGTTTTCTGTTTTATTCTGGAAAGTAAAACAGGTTTTAGTAGTAACTTTTGTGGCATAGCTACAATGAGACTGCCTTTTCCGTAGCACAACAATACGTTACATCACAGTACTTTCCTCATCACGGCAATAAGCGTAATAACTAAGACATTTATACGCAAAGCATTTCACTTTTGTGTATTATGAGGTAAGTACATTGACTTCTGCAGAACTTAGCTTTCGGAGGACGATAACTACGACACTTCCACACAGATTATGTTGCAACAAGACGCACATTTAGCGCTACAGTACACGTATTTGAGTGATTAATTTTGTACTTAAAACATTTATTTTTAAAGATTTTTGAATTACAAGGAAAGTTTTCCGTGATACATTTCATTCCATTGCTGTAATCTGTAACACCTGAGGGTATAATTACATTAATCCTCAGGGGGGTACACGCTTACTTTGTGTACCATGTGTGTGGCAACCACAAGGAACCCTAGCTAATATGGTATTTGCTTATACAACTTTACACATCGGTACCATATTTCTCTAACACACAAATTACACAGCTATCTGATCATTTAACTGAGAGATAAACATTTTTTTACTACATCAGTGACACATGTTTACGCAATACACAGTTGGGTAACTTCACACTTATGGAACTGTATTTTGTCTGCACTTTGTAAACTGTTCATATTTTTTCGGAATCATTGTGATACTATGAGAGCTTTGAATGATGTATTTGGTAAGGGAGCATGATTTTAAAGTCCGTTTGAGGTAGATGACACTATTGAAATGAGCAGAGAATTTTTGTGGGTTTTGAAATTATTGCAGAAAGCTACGACGTTTTTGAGATTTGACTGAGGTGTTATGATGTTATTATTACGACGACGATGTGTACTATGCTGTTGAGATATGTTTATAATCAATAAGATGATGCTACCGTATATGAGGAATAAAGAGTATGTTGGAAACCAAGAATCGTACATTAAGAGTTATGAAATGCGCGTAAATGCGTGACTGTATCACAATGATGACGAATATTTTATTTGGAGACTTATATTTATAGGATTTTCTTTCTACAGATTTGCAACGCTATTTCTTGACCTGTGAAATATTTTTATGTGAGACTGTGACTGTAGCGGAAACTGCTGTCGTAAATATTTCCGTAAGAAAGTTAAGTGACCACCTGCACGTAATGCGTCGCAGGCACCCACCTGGGTGACAGCCGCCCGAAAAAAAGCCATTAGCCTTTCAGCGGCACAGGTAGAAAAAAAAAAGGCGAGGCCATTATCCTCGCTATTGACGTTACTTTGTAGAAAACATCGCAAAAGCGACACGGTCGAACTTGAAAACATATGATTACGCTGTGGAGCTCTTAATTTATGATATTTACTGAAATGCTTATGAATTGATGGGAAATATTCTTACATCTGCAAACCTGATAATGACAAGTGTCTTTCTACGAGAGTTGAGAGCTACTGACTAACGAAATGCCACATAGCTATTGAATGATGTTTTTATGCTTTGGTTTGCGTAATTGCTTATTTCATTTGACATCTGTTTTCCAGCTGTGTTGCAGTATTGGTTTCATAAAATAAAATTAAATGCATTTGCTAATGTGAACACTTTCTGTCAACAGACCTATTAAATAATAATTTTGTGATCCACATTCTTCAAAAAAGGAGCACTTGGAAAGGAAAGAACAATAAGAAGGGACTAGTAACAGTAACTGCATACATAATATTCTTTTCAAGTACATGGTAATATTTCTTTTACAATAAGTTGTTGTGGTGCACCACTTTAATTACTTAGACATTAAGATGTGATTATACATTTCCCTTATCTGCATTGTTATCTTTAGTGTACTATCTTTTCTGCTTGAGCTATGTCACGTTTAGATATAAGCTGCTGTTTGCCAGGCATAGTGCTACTGAACTTTAATTTGTGTTACTCTGCTAAGCCAGATTTATTTTTTTGTTTGCTGCACATTGTCTCATATTAGTTGTAATGTTGAATTGCTTGGTAACTTAGATTTACTGTAGCTTGCTTTCCGATTTTCCATTTTTTTTTCATTGCTGTTTATAATCATTGTTTTATGTGCTGCTGCATTGCCTCGTCCCTTAGTTTAGCATCTGAGCTCAGTATATTTAAGTTAGTTTAAGAGGGGGTAGACTATATAAGAAACTGACTATGGAGAATTGGTAAAGAATGCATTGCGAAGTTATATGAAAAAGATTTGGGCCCAAATGAGTATTGTACAATCAGAAATAATTATTTTGAAAGAAATATGAACAGAATACAGAAAGCAGGCTTAGATAGGACTTTTTGGGAATAATGATGAACAAAGGGAGACCTCCATGCAAAATACTGCAGTAAAACAAACCCTGTCCTTTCCCTTTTGTGTTATCCCACTATATGTTTGTGTACCCTTGTGTATTTGTCTTTTTCCTGTCTTTATGTGTTTAGCTAATAAGAGTTACGTTGTAGAATTTTTCTGATAATATGTTATTTACTTTGTAAAGATGTTTAGACATTATTTATTCTGTTTTGTTTTAATGCTCATGTGTGAAGTTGATGTTCCGAAAGTTAGCCTGATCTTTTATGTATGTACTTATGTCATAATTCCTGTAACACTGATGTATATCTTATATCGATTCTTTTGTAAAGCCTGTACTACAAATGTTATCTGTATTATTATGTCTGTAAAGATGTATTTTGTACCTTTGTAATTGTATTCTCATGTCATAAAATTGTAATTGACTCCAGTTCATCTTATTATTAACTTGTAAGTTACATTTCACTGCACACGTTTCTGTTGGTCATAGTATATGGACAATATGTGAGAAGTAGGGACTGTTAGTGTTTGCATGTGTGTTAATAATTCAGCAAGGGACTGGATAACAGCATTGTTGGTTCTAAGGACAGTTCCGAAAACTTTGTGAGTGCACAAGTGGTGGTTTATGGACTTGCTATATTATCCGCAAGACACTTCAATGGTGATTGTGTACCTGCACAGTCCCAACAGATGGCTGCTGGCTATCTCTACAAGGACTACAGTGGGTCTACATCTTTGATGATCCATCAATACCATTATTTCTACAAGGACTGCAGTGGGTCTGCACCTATGGTGGCCCACCAATACCGTAATCTCTACCAGGACTACAGTGGGTCTGCTCTGTGATGACCTACCTACCAATACTCTTCAAAATTTCGACTGACTCTGCTGTGGGTTTGCTCTGTTGTGGCCCATTACCTGTCAGCACGTCGAGAGTCAGCACTGTCTTTCCGTAGGAAAGACAACACTACTTCTTCAAGATTGCATGGAAATCCACTACTTCCGTGTGCATTTTCTTCTACAGCTCAGACTTTGAGAAAAACACTGCTATTTTACTGTGATGTACGATCAGGACTGTCTTTATGGACTGTGAGAAAACTTGACCTTTTGACCAACATTGTATCAATAAGTGTGTGCATTTGATATCTTTGTGATTGTAATTATGAAAAATTTTGTCAAATCTGTATTGGCCACTGCCCAAACCAAATTGTAAAATTTTTTGTGGGGAGCATGGGGGCTATGTAAGTAGGCTGTCTAGGTTTTTCTATTGGTAACGCCACCTCTGTATGAAAATCACAGGCTGTGCTGTGTGCAGTCTGTGGCTGCTTTGCATTGTAGTAATACTCGCCATTGTAGTGTTAGGCAGCTGGCTGTGAACAGCGTGTAGCGTTGCGCAGTTGGAGGTGAGCCGCCAGCAGTGGTGGATGTGGGGAGAGAGATGGCGGAGTTTTGAAACTTGTCATGAACTGCTAAATTTATATATGATGTTATCAAGGTAAATACATTGTTTGTTCTCTATTAATATCTTCCATTTGCTAACTATCCCAATCAGTAGTTTGTGCTTTCCAAAGTTTGAATCTTTTATGTAGCTGGCAGTAGTGGCGCTCGCTGAATTGCAGTAGTTCAAGTAATGAAGATTTTTGTGAGGTAAGTGATTTCTGAAAGGTATAGTTTAATGTTACTCAGGGCCATTCCTTTGCAGGGATTTTTGAAAGTCAGATTGCGTTGCGCTAATAATATTGTATGTCAGTTTAAGCACAGTCTTGTATAATTGTTCAAAGGGGACGTTTCAGTATCTCCTTTCCGATGCACTATTCCTTCTTTACTGCGTACCTTGCTCCCTCACATTGACGAACTAAGACAGTAATTGCGTCGCTATGAAATACTATGGGTTCTATGACATCTCTTTCTAAATCGAGTAACGTTTCTATGGAAACGACAGGATTTCTTTTGGGATACGAGCATCTCCCTTCCGAAGCACTTTTCCTTCTTTACTGCATCCCTCGCTCCCTCACATTGACGAATTAACAAAGAAATTGCGTCGCTTTGTAATACTATGGGTTCTATGACATCTCCTTCTAAATCGAGTAACGTTTCGATGGAATCGACAGGATTTTCTTTTGGGATACGAGTATCTCCTTTCCAATGCAATATTCCTCCTTTACTGCATCCCTCGCTCCCTCACATTGACGAAGTAACACAGAAATTGCGTCGCTAGGAAATACTATTACTTCTAAGACATCTCCTTCTAAATCGAGTAACATTTCTATGGATACGACAGGATTTTCTTTTGGGATACGACTATCTCCATTCCGAAGCACTATTCCTTCTTTACTGCATCCCTCGTTCCCTCACTTTGACGAATTAACACAGAAATTGCGTCGCTAGAAAATACTATGGGTTCTATGGCTTCTCCTTCTAATCCGAGTAACGTTTCTATGGAAACGACCGGATTTTCTTTTGTGGTACGGCTGTCTCCTTTCCGATGCACTAATCCTTCTTTACTGCTTCAGTCACTCCCTTACATTGACGAATTAACAAAGAAATAGCGCCGCTATGAAATACTATGGGTTCTATGACATCTCCTCCTAAATCGAGTAACATTTCTATGGAAACGACAGGATTTTCTTTTGGGATAGGAGTATCTCCTTTCCGATGCAGTATTCCTTCTTTACTGCATCCCTCGCTCCATCACATTGACGAATTAACACAGAAATTGCGTCGCTAGGAATTGCTATTGGTTCTATGACATCTCCTTCTAAATCGAGTATCATTTCTATAGATACGACAGGATTTTCTTTTGGGATACGACTATCTCCTTTCCGACGCACTATTCCTTCTTTACAGCATCCTTCGCCCTATCACATTGACGAAATAACATAGAAATTGCGTCGCTAGGAAATACTAAGGGTTCTATGACTTCTCCTTCTAAATTTAGTAACGTTTCTATGGAAACGACGGGATTTTCTTTTGGGGTACGAGTATCTCCTTTCCAATGCACTATTCCTTCTTTACTGCATCCCTCGTTCCCTCACATTGACGAATTAACGAAGAAATTGCGTCACTATGAAATACTATTGGTTCTATGACATCTCCTTCTAAATCGAGTAACGTTTCTATGGAAACGACAGGATTTTCTTTTGGGATGGGAGTATCTCCTTTCTGATGCAGTACTCCTCCTTTACTGCATCCCTCGCTCCCTCACATTGACGAATTAACACTGAAATTGCGTCGCTAGGAAATACTATTATTTCTATGACATCTCCTTCTAAATCGAGTAACATTTCTATGGATACGACAGGATTTTCTTTTGGGATACGACTATCTCCTTTCCGAAGCACTATTCCTTCTTTACTGCATCCCTCGTTCCCTCACTTTGACGAATTAACAAAGAAATAGAGTCGCTATGAAATACAATGGGTTCTATGACATCTCCTTCTAAATCGAGTAACGATTCTATGGAAACGACAGGATTTTCTTTTGGGATGGGAGTATCTCCTTTCTGATGCAGTATTCCTTCTTTACTGGATCCCTCGCTCCCTCACATTGACGAATTAACTCAGAAATTGCGTCGCTAGGAATTACTATTGGTTCTATGACAACTCCTTCTAAATCGAGTATCATTTCTATAGATACGACAGGATTTTCTTTTGGGCTACGACTATCTCCTTTCCGACGCACTATTCCTTCTTTACTGCATCCCTCATTCCCTCACATTGACGAATTAACACAGAAATTGCGTCGTTAGGAAATACTATGGGTTCTATGGCTTCTCCTTCTAAATTGAGTAACGTTTCTATGGAAGCGACGGGATTTCCTTATGGGGTACGAGTATCTCCTTTCCGATGTACTATTACCTCTTCACTGCATCCCTCACTCCCTCACATTCACGAATTAACACTGAAATTGCGGGGCTATAAAATATTATGGGTTCCATGACATCTCTTTCTAAATCTAGTAACGTTTCAATGGTAAGACAGGATTTTCTTTTGGGATACAAGCATCTCCTTTACGATGCACTATTCCGTCTTTACTGCATCCCTTGCTCCCTCACATTGAGGAATTAACACAGGAATTGCGTCGCTATGAAATACTATGGGTTCTATGACATCTCCTTCTCAATCAAATAACGTTTCTATGGAAACGACAAGATTTTCTTTTGGGATACGAGTATCTCCTTTCCAATGCAGTATACCTTCTTCACTGCATCCCTCGCTTCCTCACATTGACGAATTAACACAGAAATTACGTCGCTAGGAAACACTACTGGTTCTATGACATCTCCTTCTAAATCGAGTAACATTTCTATGGATACGACAGGATTTTCTTTTGCGATACGACTACCTCCTTTCCGATGCACTGTTGCTTCTTTCCTGCATCCCTCGTTCCCTCAAATTGACGAATTAACACAGAAATTGCGTCTCTAGGATATACTATGCGTTCTATGACCTCTCCTTCTATATTGAGTAACGTTTCTCTGGAAACGACAGGATTTTCTTTAGGGATACGAGCATCTCCTCTCCGTTACACTATTCCTTCTTTACAGCATCCCTTGCTTCCTCACATTGACGAATTAACAAAGAAATAGCGTCGCTATGAAATGCTATGGGTTCTAAGACATCTCCTTCTAAATCAAATAACTTTTCTGTGGAAACGACAGGATTTTCTTTTGGGATACGAGTATCGCCTTTCCGATGCACTATTCCTTCTTTGCTGCATTACTCGTTCCCTCACATTGACGAATTAACGAAGAAATTGCGTCGCTATGAAATACTATTGGTTCTATGACATCCCCTTCTAAATCGAGCAACGTTTCTATCGTAACGACAGAATTGTCGTTTGGGATACGACTTTCTCATTTCTGATGCACTATTCCCTCGTTAGAGCATCCCTCACATTGACGAATTAACACAATAAGTGCGTGGCTATGATATACTATGGGCTCTAAGACTTCTCCCTCTAAATCGAGTAACGTTTCTATGGAAACGACAGGATTTTCTTTTGGGATACGAGTATCTCCTTTACGATGCACTATTCCATCTTTACTGCATCTCTCGCTCCCTCACATTGACGAATTAACACAGAAATTGCGTCGCTATGAAATACTATGGGTTCTATGACTTCTCCTTCTAAATCGAGTAGCGATTCTATGGAAACGACAGGATTTTCTTTTGGGATACTACTTTCTCATTTCCGATGCACTATCTCTACTTCACTGCATCCCTCGCTAACTCACATTGACGAATTAACACAGAAATTGCGTTGCTATGAAATACTATGGGTTCTATGACTTCTCCTTCTAAATCGAGTAACGTTTCTATGGTAACGACAGAATTGTCGTTTGGGATACGACTTTCTCATTTCTGATGCACTATTCCTTCTTTAGAGCATCCCTCACATTGACGAATTAACACAATAAGTGCGTGGCTATGATATACTATGGGTTCTAAGACTTCTCCCTCTAAATCGAGTAACGTTTCTATGGAAACGAAAGGATTTTCTTTTGGGATACGAGTATCTCCTTTACGATGCACTATTCCATCTTTACTGCATCCCTCGCTCCCTCACATTGACGAATTAACACAGAAATTGCGTCGCTATGATATACTATGTGTTCTATGACTTCTCCTTCTAAATCGAGTAGCGTTTCTATGGAAACGACAGGATTTTCTTTTGGGATACTACTTTCTCATTTCCGAAGCACTATCTCTTCTTTACTGCATCCCTCGCTCTCTCACATTGACGAATTAACACAGAAATTGCGTTGCTATGAAATACTATGGGTTCTATGACTTCTCCTTTTAAATCGAGTGACGTTTCTATGCAAACGACAGGATTTTCTTTTGGGATACGACTTTCTCATTTCCGATGCACTATTACTTCTTTACTGGATCTCTCGCTCCCTCACATTGACGAATTAGCACAGAAATTGCGTCGCTATGAAATACTATGCGTTCTATGACTTCTCCTTCTAAATCGAGTAACGTTTTTATGGAAACGACAGGATTTTCTTTTGGGAAACGACTTTCTCATTTCCGATGCACTATAACATCTGTAATGGATCCCTCGACCCCTCACATTGACGAATTAACACAGAAATTGCGTCGCTATGAAATACTATAGGTCCTATAACTTCTCCTTTTAAATCGAGTTACGTTTTTATGCAAACGACAGGAATATTTTTTGGGGTACCACTGACTCTTTTCCGATGCACTCTTCCTTCAATACTGCATTCTTTGCTGCCTCACATTGACGAATTAAGAAGAAACTGCGTCGCTATGAATTACTATGGGTTCTATGACTTCTCCTACTAAATCGAGTGACGTTTCTACGGAAACGACAGGATTTTCTTTTGGGATACGAGTATCTGCTTTCCGATGCACTATTCCTTCTTTACTGCATCCCTCGCCCCCTAATATTGACGATTTAACACAGATATTGCGTCGCTATGATATACAATGGGTTCCATGACTTCTCCTTCTAAATCGAGTAACATTTCAATGGAAACGACAGGAATTTCTTTTGGGATACGAGTATCTCGTTTCCGATGCACTATTACTTCTTTACTGCATCCCTCACATTCACGAATTAACACAGAAATTTCGGAGCTATAACATATTATGGGTTCTATGACATCTCTTTCTAAGTCGAAATATGTTTCTATGGAAGCGACAGGATCTTCTTTTGGGATAAGAGTATCTCCTCTCCGAAGCTCTATTCCTTCTCTACTGCATCCTTCGCTCCCTCACACTGACGAATTAACACAGATATTGCGTCGCTTCGAAATACTACGTTTTCACTGACATCTCCTTCTAAATCGAGTAACGTTTCCATTGAAACGACAGGAATCTCTTTTGGGATACGAGTATCTCCTTTCCGATGCACTATTCCTTCTTTACTGCATCCCTCGAACCCCTCACATTGACGAATTAACACAGAAATTGCGTCGCTATGAAATACTATGGGTTCTATGACTTCTCCTTCTAAATCGAGTACCGGTTCCATAGGAACGACAGGATTTTCTTTTGGGATACGAGTATCTCCTTTACGATGTTCTATTCCTTCTTAACTGCATCCCTCGAACCCCTCACATTGACGAATTGACACAGATATTGAGTCGCTATGAAATACTATGTTTTCACTGACATCTCCTTCTAAATCGAGTAACGATTCTATGCGAACGACAGGATTTTCTTTTGGGATACGAGTATCTCCTTTACGATGCTCTATTCCTTCTTTACTGCATCCCTCGCTCCCTCGCATTGACGAATTAACACATAAATTGCGTCGCTAGGATAAACTATGGGATCTATGACTTCTCCTTCTAAATCGAGTAACGTATCTATGGAAACGGCAGGATATTCTTTTGGGATACAACTATCTCCTTTCCGATGCACTATTCCTTCTTTACTGCATCCTTTGCTGCCTCACATTGACGAATTAACTCAGAAATTGCGTCGCTATGAAATACTCTTGGTTCTATGACATCTCCTACTAAAACGAGTAACGTATCTATGGAAACGACAGGATTTTTTCTTGGGATACGAGGAACTCCTTTCCGATGCACATTTACTTCTTTACTGCATCACACACACCCTCACATTGACGAATTAACACAGATATATCGTCGGTATGAATACTATGGGTTCCATGACCTCTCCTTCTAAATCAAGTAACGATGCTATGGAAACGACAGGATTTTCTTTTGGGATACGATTATCTCCTTTCCGATGCACTATTGCTTCTATACTGCATCTCTCACTCCCTCACATTGACGAATTAACAAAGAAATTGCGGGGCTATGACATATTATGAGTTCTATGACATCTGTTTCTAAATCGAGTAACGTATCCATGGAAACGACAGGATTTTCTTTTGGGATACGAGTACCTCTTTTCCGATGCACTATTCCTTCTTTACTGCATCCCTTGCTCCCTCACATTGACGAATTAACACAGAAATTGCGTCGCTATGAAATACATTGTGTTCTATGAATTCTCCTTCTAAATCGAGTAACCTTTCTATGGAAACGACAGGTTTCTCTTTTGGGATACGACTATCTCCTTCCCGATGCACTATTCCTTCTGTACTGCATCCCTCACTCCCTCACATTGACGAATTAACACAGAAATTACGTCGCTATGAAATAGTATGGGATCTATCACTTCTCCTTCTAAATCGAGTAACGTTACTATGGAAACGTCAGGATTTTCTTATGGGATACGAGTATCTCCTTTCCAATGCACTATTCCTTCTTTACTGCATCCCTCGCTCCCTCACATTGACGAATTAACGCATAAATTGCGTCGCTATGAAATACTATGGGTTCTATGACTTCTCCTTCTAAATCGAGTAACGTATCTATGGAAACGGCAGGATTTTCTTTTGGAATACAACTATCTCCTTTCCGATGCACTATTACTTCTCTACTGCATCCTTTGCTGCCTCACATTGACGAATTAACACATAAATTGCGTCGCTAGGATATACTATGGGTTCTATGACTTCTCCTTCTAAATCGAGTAACGCTTCTATGGAAACGAGAGGATTTTCTTTTGGGATACGAGTATCTCTTTTCCGATGCACCTTTACTTCTTTACTGCATCTCTCGCTCCCTCACATTGACGAATTAACACATAAATTGCGTCGCTATGAACTACTATGGGTTCTATGACTTCTCCTACCAAATCGAGTAACGTTTCTATGGAAACGACAAGATTTTCTTTCGGGATACGAGTATCACCTTTCCTATGCACCTTTACTTCTTTACTGCATCCCTCGCTCCCTCACATTGACGAATTAACGCATAAATTGCGTCGCTATGAAATACAATGTGTTCTATGACTTCTCCTTCTAAATCGAGTAACGTATCTATGGAAACGAAAGGATTTTCTTTTGGGATACAACTATCTCCTTTCCGATGCACTCTTCCTTCTTTACTGCACACTTTGCTGCCTCAAATTGACGAATTATCACAGAAATTGCGTCGCTATGAATTACTATGGGTTCTATGACTTCTCCTACTAAATCAAGTATCGTTTCTATGGAAACGACAGGATTTTCTTCTGGGATACGAGTATCTATTATCCGGTGCACTATTACTTCTTTACTGCAACCCTCGCTCCCTCACATTGATGATTTAACACAGATATTGCGTCGCTATGAAATACTATGGGTTCTATGACTTCTGCTTCTAAATCGAGTAACGTTACAATGGAAACGACAGGATTTTCATTTGGGATACAATTATCTCCTTTCCGATACACTATTACTTCTTTACTGCATCCCTCACCCCCTCACACTGGCGAATTACCTCAGACATTGCGGGGCTATAACATATTATGGGTTCTATGACATCTCTTTCTAAGTCGAGTAAGGTTTCAATGGAAGCGAGAGGATTCTCTTTTGGGATACGAGTATCTTCACTCCGAAGCTCTATTTCTTCTCTACTGCATCCCTCGCTCCCTCACATTGACGAATTAACACAGATATTGCGTCGCTATGAAATACTATGTTTTCACTGACATCTCCTTCTAAATCGAGTAACGATTCTATGCGAACGACAGGATTTTCTTTTGGGATACGAGTATCTCCTTTACGATGCTCTATTCCTTCTTTACTGCATCCCTCGCTCCCTCGCATTGACGAATTAACACATAAATTGCGTCGCTAGGATAAACTATGGGATCTATGACTTCTCCTTCTAAATCGAGTAACGTATCTATGGAAACGGCAGGATATTCTTTTGGGGTACAACTATCTCCTTTCCGATGCACTATTCCTTCTTTACTGCATCCTTTGCTGCCTCACATTGACGAATTAACTCAGAAATTGCGTCGCTATGAAATACTCTTGGTTCTATGACATCTCCTACTAAAACGAGTAACGTATCTGTGGAAACGACAGGATTTTTTCTTGGGATACGAGGAACTCCTTTCCGATGCACATTTACTTCTTTACTGCATCACACACACCCTCACATTGACGAATTAACACAGATATATCGTTGGTATGAATACTATAAGTTCCATGACTTCTCCTTCTAAATCAAGTAACGATGCTATGGAAACGACAGGATTTTCTTTTGGGATACGATTATCTCCTTTCCGATGCACTATTGCTTCTATACTGCATCTCTCACTCCCTCACATTGACGAATTAACAAAGAAATTGCGGGGCTATAACATATTATGAGTTCTATGACATCTGTTTCTAAATCGAGTAACGTATCCATGGAAACGACAGGATTTTCTTTTGGGATACGAGTACCTCTTTTCCGATGCACTATTCCTTCTTTACTGCATCCCTTGCTCCCTCACATTGACGAATTAACACAGAAATTGCGTCGCTATGAAATACTATGTGTTCTATGAATTCTCCTTCTAAATCGAGTAACCTTTCTATGGAAACGACAGGTTTCTCTTTTGGGATACGACTATCTCCTTCCCGATGCACTATTCCTTCTGTACTGCATCCCTCACTCCCTCACATTGACGAATTAACACAGAAATTACGTCGCTATGAAATAGTATGGGATCTATCACTACTCCTTCTAAATCGAGTAACGTTACTATGGAAACGTCAGGATTTTCTTATGGGATACGAGTATCTCCTTTCCAATGCACTATTCCTTCTTTACTGCATCCCTCGCTCCCTCACATTGACGAATTAACGCATAAATTGCGTCGCTATGAAATACTATGGGTTCTATGACTTCTCCTTCTAAATCGAGTAACGTATCTATGGAAACGGCAGGATTTTCTTTTGGAATACAACTATCTCCTTTCCGATGCACTATTACTTCTCTACTGCATCCTTTGCTGCCTCACATTGACGAATTAACACATAAATTGCGTCGCTAGGATATACTATGGGTTCTATGACTTCTCCTTCTAAATCGAGTAACGCTTCTATGGAAACGAGAGGATTTTCTTTTGGGATACGAGTATCTCTTTTCCGATGCACCTTTACTTCTTTACTGCATCTCTCGCTCCCTCACATTGACGAATTAACACATAAATTGCGTCGCTATGAACTACTATGGGTTCTATCACTTCTCCTACCAAATCGAGTAACGTTTCTATGGAAACGACAAGATTTTCTTTCGGGATACGAGTATCACCTTTTCTATGCACCTTTACTTCTTTACTGCATCCCTCGCTCCCTCACATTGACGAATTAACGCATAAATTGCGTCGCTATGAAATACAATGTGTTCTATGACTTCTCCTTCTAAATCGAGTAACGTATCTATGGAAACGAAAGGATTTTCTATTGGGATGCAACTATCTCCTTTCCGATGCACTCTTCCTTCTTTACTGCACACTTTGCTGCCTCAAATTGACGAATTATCACAGAAATTGCGTCGCTATAAAATACTATTGGTTCTATGACTTCTAATACTAAATCAAGTGTTGTTTATATGGAGACGACAGGTTTCTCTTTTGGGATACGACTATCTCCTTCCCGATGCACTATTCCTTCTGTACTGCATCCCTCACTCCCTCACATTGACGAATTAACACAGAAATTACGTCGCTATGAAATAGTATGGGATCTATCACTTCTCCTTCTAAATCGAGTAACGTTACTATGGAAACGTCAGGATTTTCTTATGGGATACGAGTATCTCCTTTCCAATGCACTATTCCTTCTTTACTGCATCCCTCGCTCCCTCACATTGACGAATTAACGCATAAATTGCGTCGCTATGAAATACTATGGGTTCTATGACTTCTCCTTCTAAATCGAGTAACGTATCTATGGAAACGGCAGGATTTTCTTTTGGAATACAACTATCTCCTTTCCGATGCACTATTACTTCTCTACTGCATCCTTTGCTGCCTCACATTGACGAATTAACACATAAATTGCGTCGCTAGGGTATACTATGGGTACTATGACTTCTCCTTCTAAATCGAGTAACGCTTCTATGGAAACGAGAGGATTTTCTTTTGGGATACGAGTATCTCTTTTCCGATGCACCTTTACTTCTTTACTGCATCTCTCGCTCCCTCACATTGACGAATTAACACATAAATTGCGTCGCTATGAACTACTATGGGTTCTATGACTTCTCCTACCAAATCGAGTAACGTTTCTATGGAAACGACAAGATTTTCTTTCGGGATACGAGTATCACCTTTTCTATGCCCCTTTACTTCTTTACTGCATCCCTCGCTCCCTCACATTGACGAATTAACGCATAAATTGCGTCGCTATGAAATACAATGTGTTCTATGACTTCTCCTTCTAAATCGAGTAACGTATCTATGGAAACGAAAGGATTTTCTATTGGGATACAACTATCTCCATTCCGATGCACTCTTCCTTCTTTACTGCACACTTTGCTGCCTCAAATTGACGAATTATCACAGAAATTGCGTCGCTACGAAATACTATTGGTTCTATGACTTCTAATACTAAATCAAGTGTCGTTTATATGGAGACGACAGGATTTTCTTTTGGGATACGAGTATCTATTATCCGGTGCACTATTACTTCTTTACTGCATCCCTCGCTCCCTCACATTTGTGATTTAACACAGATATTGCGTCGCTATGAAATACTATGGGTTCTATGACTTCTGCTTCTAAATAGAGTTACGTTACAATGGAAAGGACAGGATTTTCATTTTGGATACTATTATCTCCTTTCCCATGCACTATTACTTCTTTACTGCATCCCTCACCCACTCACACTGGCGAATTACCACAGAAATTGCGGGGCTATAACATATAATGGGTTCTATGACATCTCTTTCTAAGTCGAGTAATGTTTCAATGGAAGCGAGAGGATTCTCTTTTGGAATACGAGTATCTTCACTCCGATGCTCTATTCCTTCTCTACTGCATCCCTCGCTCCCTCACATTGACGAATTAACACAGATATTGCGTCGCTATGAAATACTATGTTTTCACTGACATCTCCTTCCAAATCGAGTAACGTTTCTTTGGAACCGACAGGATTTTCTTTTGGGATAGGAGTAACACCTTTCCGATGCACTATTCCTTCTTTACTGCATCGCTTGCTCCCTCATATTGACGAATGAACACAGACTTTGCGGGTCTATGAAATACTATGGGTTCTATGACTTCTCCTTCTAAATCGAGTAACGATTCTATGGGAACGACAGGATTCTCTTTTGGGATACGAGTATCTCCTTTACGATGCTCTATTCCTTCATTACTGCATCCCTCGCTCCCTCACATTGACGAATTAACTCAGAAATTGCGTCGCTATGAAATACTCTCGGTTCTATGACATCTCCGACTAAAACGAGTAACGTACCTATGGAAACGACAGGATTATTTCTTGGGATACGAGTATCTCCTTTCCGATGCACTATTACTTCTTTACTGCATCTCTCACTCCCTCACATTGACGAATTAACAAACAAATTGCGGGGCTATAAGATATTATGAGTTCTATGACATCTGTTTCTAAATCGGGTAACGTATCTATGGGAACGACAGGATTTTCTTTTGGGATACGAATATCTCCTTTCCAATGCGCTATTCCTTCTTTACTGCATCCCTCGCTCACTCACATTGACGAATTAACACATAAATTGCGTCGCTATGAAATACTATGGGTTCTATGACTTCTCCTTCTAAATCGAGTAACGTATCTATGGAAACGGCAGGATTTTCTTTTGGGATACAACTATCTCCTTTACGATGCACTATTACTTCTCTACTGCATCCTTTGCTGCCTCACATTGACGAATTAACACATAAATTGCGTCGCTAGGATATACTAGGGGTTCTATGACTTCTCCTTCTAAATCGAGTAACGCTTCTATGGAAACGAGAGGATTTTCTTTTGGGATACGAGTGTCTCCTTTCCGATGCACCTTTACTTCTTTACTGCATCCCTCGCTCCCTCACATTGACAAATTGACACATAAATTGCGTCGCTTTGAACTACTATGGGTTCTATGACTTCTCCTACTAAATCGAGTTATGTTTCTATGGAAACGACAGGATTTTCTTTTGGGATACGAGTATCACCTTTCCTATGCACCTTTACTTCTTTACTGCATCCCTTGCTCCCTCACATTGACGAATTACCACATAAATTGCGTCGCTATGAAATACTATGGGTTCTATGACATCTCCTTCTAAATCGAGTAACGTATCTATGGAAACGACAGGATTCTCTTATGAGATACGAGTATCTCCCTTCCGATGCACTATTCCTTCTTTACTGCATCCCTCACACTTTCAAATTGACGAAATAACACAGAAATTGCGTCGCTATGAAATAGTATGGGATCTATCACATCTCCTTCTAAATCGAGTAAAGTTACTATGGAATCGTCAGTATTTTCTTTTGGGATACGAGTATCTCCTTCCCAATGCACTATTCCTTCTTTACTGCATCCCTCGCTCCCTCACATTGACGAATTAACACAGAAATTGCGCCGCTATGAAATACTATGTATTCTATGAATTCTCCTTCGAAATCGAGTAACGTTTCTATGGAAACGACAGGTTTCTCTTTTGGGATACGACTATCTCCTTTCCGATGCACTCCCTCACATTGACGAATTAACACAGAAATTGTGACGCTATGAAATACTATGTGTTCTATGACTTCTCCTTCTAAATGGAGTAGCGGTTCTATGGAAACGACAGGATTCTCTTATGAGATACGAGTATTTCCCGTCCGATGCACTATTCCTTCTTTACTGCATCCCTCACACTCTCACATTGACGAAATAACACAGAAATTGCGTCGCTATGAAATAGTATGGGATCTATCACATCTCCTTCTAAATCGAGTAAAGTTACTATGGAATCGTCAGTATTTTCTTTTGGGATACGAGTATCTCCTTCCCAATGCACTATTCCTTCTTTACTGCATCCCTCGCTCCCTCACATTGACGAATTAACACAGAAATTGCGCCGCTATGAAATACTATGTGTTCTATGACATCTCCTTCTAAATGGAGTAACGTTTCTATGGAAACGACAGTATTCTCTTTTGGGATACGACTTTCTCATTTCCTATGCACTATTCCTTCTTTACTGCATCCCTCGCTCCCTCACATTGACGATTTAACACAGATATTGCGTCTCCATGAAATACTATGGGTTCTATGACTTCTCCTTCTAAAACGCGTAACGTTTCAATGGAAACGACAAGATTTTCTTTTGGGATACGAGTATCTCCTTTCCGATGCGCTATTACTTCTTTACTGCATCTCTCACTCCCTCACATTGAAGAATTAACACAGAAATTGCGGGGCTATAACATATTATCGGTTCTATGACATCTCTTTCTAAGTCGAGTTATGTTTCTATGGAAGCGACAGGATTTTCTTTTGGGATACGAGTATCACCTTTCCGATACACTATTCGTTCTTTACTGCATCCCTCGCTCCCTCACATTGACGAATTAACACAGATATTGCGTCGCTATGAAATACTATGTTTTCTCTGATATCTCCTTCTAAATCGAGTAACGTTTCTATGGAAACGACAGGATTTTCTTTTGGGATACGGGTATCTCTTTTCCAATGCACTATTCCCTCTGTACTGCATCCCTTGCTCCCTCACATTGACGAGTGAACACAGAAATTAGGGCACTATGAAATACTATGGGTTCTATGACTTCTCATTCTAAATCGAGCAACGTTTCTATGGGAACGACAGGATTTTCTTTTGGGATACAGGTATCTCCTCTCGATGCACTATTCCTTCTTAACTGCATCCCTCACTCCCTCACATTGACGAATGAACACAGAAATAGCATCGCTATAAAATACTATGTTTTCACTGACCTCTCCTTCTAAATCGAGTAACGTTTCTATTGAAACGACAGGATTTTATTTTGGAATACGAGTATCTCCTGCCCGATGTACTATTCCATCTTTACTGCATCCCTTGCTCCCTTCCATTGACGAATGAACACAGACACTGCGATTCTATGAATTACTATGGGTTCTATGACTTCTCCTTCTAAATAGAGTAACGTTTGTATGGAAACGACAGGATTTTCTTTTGGTATACGAGTATCTCCTTTCCGATGCACTATTACTTCTTTACTGCATCCCTCACTCCCTCACATTGAAGAATTAACACAGAAATTGCGGGGCTATAACATATTACGGATTCAATGACATCTCCTTCTAAATCGAGTAACATTTCTATGGAAACGACAGGATTTTCTTTTGGGATACGAGTATCTCCATTCCGATGCACTGTTCCTTCCTTCTTGCATCCCTCGCTCCCTCACGTTGACGAATTAACTCAGAAATTGCGTCGCTATGAAATACTATGTGTTCTCTGACATCTCCTTCTAAATCGAGTAACGTTTCTATGGAAAAGAAAGGATTTTGTTTTGGGATACAAGTAGCTGCTTTCCGATGCACTATTCCTTCTTTACTGCATCCCTCGCTCCCTCACATTGACGAATTAACACAGATATGGCGTCGCTATGAAATACTATGGGTTCTATGACTTCTCCTTCTAATCCGATTAACGTTTGAATGGAAACGATTGGATTTTCATTTGGGGTAGGACTGTCTCCTTTCCGATGCACTCTTCCTTCTTTACTGCATCCTTTGCTGCCTCACATTGACGAATTATCACAGAAATTGCGTCGCTTTGAAATACTATGTGTTCTATGACTTCCCCTACTAAATCAAGTATCGTTTTAATGGAAACGACAGGATTTTCTTTTGGGATACGAGTATCTCCTTTCCGATGCAGTATTCCTTCTTTATTGCATCCCACGCTCCCTCACATTGACGAATTAACACAGACATTGCGTCGCAAGGAGATACTTTGTGTTCTGTGACATCTCCTTCTAAATCGAGTAACATTTCTATGGATACGACAGGATTTTCTTTTGGGATATGAGTATCTCCTTTCCAATGCAGTATTCCATCTTTACTGCATCCCTCGTTCCCCCAAATAGACGAATTAACACAGAAATTGCTTCTCTAGGAAATACTATGGGTTCTATGACTTCTCCTTCTGAATTGAGTAACGTTTCCATGGAAACCACAGGATTATCTTTTGGGATACGAGTATCTCCTTTCCGATGCAGTATTCCTTCTTCACTAAATCCCTTGCTCCCTCACATTGACGAATTAACACAGAAATGGCGTCGCTATGAAATACTATGTGTTGTCTGTTACCTCCTTCTAAATCGAGTAGCGTTCCTATGGAAACGATAGGATTTTCTTTTGGGAACCAGTATCTCCAATCCGATGCACTATTCCTTCTTTACTGCATCCCTCGCTCCCTCACATTGACGAATTAACAAAGAAATTGCGCCGTTATGAAATACTATGTGTTCTCAGACATCTCCTTCTAAATCCAGTAGCGTTTCTATGGAAACGACAGGATTTTCTTTTGGGATACGAGTATCTCCCTTCCGATGCACTATTCCTTCTTTACTGCATCCCTCGCTCCCTCACATTGACGAATTAACAAAGAAATTGCGTCGCTATGAAATACTATGGATTCTATGAATTCTCCCTCTAATTTGAGTAACGTTTCTACGGAAACGACAGGATTTTTTTTGGGATACGACTGTCTCCTTTCCGATGCTCTATTCCTTCTTTACTGCATCCCTTGCTCCCTCACATTGACGACTTAACACAGATATTGCGTCGCTATGAAACACTATGGGTTCTCTGACACCACCTTCTAAATCGAGTAACGTTTCTATGGAAACGACTGGATTATCTTTTGGGATACGAGTATCTCCTTTCTGATGCACTATTCCGTCTTTACTGCATCCCTTGTTCCCTCACATTGACGAATTAACACAGAAATTGCGTCGCTATGAAATACAATGGGGTCTATGACATCTCCTGCTAAATCGAGTAACGTTTCTATGGAAGCCACAGGATTTTCTTGTGGGATACGAGTATCTCCTTTCCGATGCAGTATTCCTTATTTATTGCATCCCTCGCTGCCTCACATTGACGAATTAACACAGAAATTTTGTCGCTGGGAAATACTATTGGTTTTATGACATCTCTTTTTAAATCGAGTAACATTTCTATGTATACGACAAGATTTTCTTTTGGGATACGAGTATCTCTTTTCCGATGCAGTATTCCTACTTTACGGCATCCCTCGTAAACCCACATTGACGATCTAACACAGAAATTGCGTCGCTAGGAAATCCTATGGGTTCTATGAGTTCTCCTTCTGAATTGAGTGACGTTTCTCTGGAAACGACAGGATTTTCGTTTCGGATACGATTAGCTCCTTTCCGATGCACTATTCCTTCTATACTGCATCCCTCGTTCCCTCACATTGACGAATTAACACAGAAATTGCGTCGCTAGGAAGTACTATGTGTTCTATGACTTCTCCTTCTAAATCGAGTAACGTGTCTATGGAAACGACAGGATTTTCTTTTGGGATACAACTATCTCCTTTCCGGAGCACTATTCCTTCTTTACTGCATCCCTTGCTCCCTCACATTGCGAATTAACACAGAAATTGCGTCGCTATGAAATACTATATGTTCCATGACATTTCCTTCAAAATCGAGTAGCGTTTCTATGGAAACAACAGGATTTTCTTGTGGGATACGAGTTTCTCCTTTCCGATGCTCTACTCCTTCTTTACTGCATCCCTCCCTACCTCACATTGACGAATTAATAAAGAAATTGCGTCGCTATGAAATACAATGGGTTCAATGACATCCCCTTCTAAATCGAGTAACGTTTCTATGGAAACAACAGGATTTCCTCTTGGGATACGACTATCTCCTTTCCGATGCTCTATTCCTTCTTTACTGCATCCCACGCTCCCTCACATTGACGAATTAACACAGAAATTGCGTTGCTAGGAAATACTAATGGTTCTATGGCATCTCCTTCTAAATCGAGTAAAATATCTATGGATACGATAGGATTTTCTTTTGGGATACGACTATCTCCTTTCCGATGCACTATTCCTTCATTACTGCATTTCCTCGCTCCCTCACATCGACGAACTAACACAGGAGTTGCGTCGGTATGAAATTCTATGGGTTCTATGACTTCTCCTTCTAAATTGAGTAATGTTTCTCTGGAAACGACAGGATTTTCCTTTGGGATACGACTATCTCCTTTTCCAATGCACTATAACTTCTTTGATGCATCCCTCGCTCCCTCACATTGACGAATTAACACAGAAAATGCGTCGCTGTGAAATACTTGGGTTCTATGACTTCTGCTTCTAAATTGAGTAGCGTTTCCCTGGAAAGGACAGGATTTACTTTTGGGATACGACTATCTCCTTTCCGATGCACTATTCCTTCTTTACTGCATCCCTCGCTCCCTCATATTGACGAATTAACACAGAAATTGCGTCGCTAGGAAATAATATGGGTTCTATGAGTTCAACTTCTAAATTGAGTAGCGTTTCCCTGGAAAGGACAGGATTTACTTTTGGGATACGACTATCTCCTTTCCGATGCACTATTCCTTCTTTACTGCATCCCTTACTCCCTCACATTGAAGAATTAACACAGAAATTGCAGGGCTATAACATATTATGTGTTCTATGACATCTCTTTCTAAATCGAGTAACGTTACTATGAAAACGACAGGATTTTCTTTTCGGATACGAGTATCTCCTTTCCGATGCACTATTCCTTCTTTACTGCATCCCATGCTCCCTCACATTGACGAATTAACACAGAAAATGCGTCGCTAGGAAATACTATTGATTCTATGGCATCTCCTTCTAAATCGAGTAAAATTTCTATGGATACGACAGGAGTTTCTTTTGGGATACGAATCTCTCCTTTCCGATGTACTATTCCTTCTTTACTGCATCCCTCGCTCCCTCATATTGACGAATTAACACAGAAATGGCGTCGCTAGGAAATAATATGGGTTCTATGAGTTCAACTTCAAATTTGAGTAACGTATCTCTGGAAACGACAGGATTTTCTTTTGGGATACGACTATCTCCTTTCCGATGCACTATTCCTTCTTTACTGCATCCCTTGCTCCCTCACATTGACGAGTTGACACAGAAATTGCGGGGCTATGAAATACTATGGGTTCTATGAGTTCTCCCTCTAAATCGAGTAATGTTTCTATGGAAACGACAGGATTAGATTTTTGGGACACGAGTATCTCCTTTCCGATGCACTATTCTTCCTTTAATGCATCCCTCGCTCCCTCGCATTGACGAATTAACACAGAAAGTGTGGGGCTATGAAATACAATGGGTACTATGACTTCTCCTTCTAAATCGAGTAATGTTTCTATGGAAACGACAGGATTTTCCTTTGGGATACGACTATCTCCTTTTCCGATGCACTATTACTACTTTGATGCATCCCTCGCTCCCTCACATTGACGAATTAACACAGAAAATGCGTCGCTGTGATATACTATGGGTTCTATGACCTCTGCTTCTAAATTGAGTAGCGTTTCCCTGGAAAGGACAGGATTTACTTTTGGGATACGACTATTTCCTTTCCGATGCACATTTCCGTCTTCACTGCATCCCTCGCTCCCTCACATTGTCGAAATAACACAGGAATTGAGTGGCTATGAAATGCTATGGGTTGTATGACTTCTCCTTCTAAATCGAGTAATGTTTCTATGGAAACGACAGGATTTACTTTTGCGATACGACTATCTCCTTTCCGATGCACTACTCCTTCTTTACTGCATCCCTCGCTCCCTCACATTGACGAATTAACACAGAAAATGCGTCGCTAGGAAATACTATTGATTCTATGGCAGCTCCTTCTAAATCGAGTAAAATTTCTATGGATACGACAGGAGTTTCTTTTGGGATACGACTATCTCCTTTCCGATGTACTATTCCTTCTTTACTGCATCCCTCGCTCCCTCACATTGACGAATTAACCCAGAAATTGCGTCGCTAGGAAATAATATGGGTTCTATGACTTCAACTTCAAATTTGAGTAACGTATCTCTGGAAACGACAGGATTTTCTTTTGGGATACGACTATCTCCTTTCCGATGCACTATTCCTTCTTTACTGCTTCCCTCGCTCCCCCACATTGACGAATTAACCCAGGAATTGAGTGGCTATGAAATACTATGGGATCTATGACTTCTCCTTCAAAATCGTGTAACGTTTCTATGCAAACGACGGGATTTTCTTTCGGACACGAGTATCTCCTTTCCGATGCACTATTACTTCTTTACTGCCTCCCTCGCTCCCGCGCATTGACGAATTAACACAGGAATTGAGTGGCTATGAAATACTATGGGATCTATGACTTCTCCTTCTAAATCGAGTAACCTTTTTATGCAAACAACAAGATTTTCTTTTGGTATACGACTATCTCCTTTCCGATGCACTATTCCTACTTTACTGCATCCCTCGCTCCCTCACATTGCCGAATTAACACAGGAATTGAGTGGCTATAAAATACTATGGATTCTATGACTTCCCCTTCTAAATCGAGTAACGTTTCTCTCGAAACGACAGGATTTACTTTTTGGA